>NW_026690912.1:676135-1352270 GCF_020826845.1 Diceros bicornis minor | reverse complement strand
TCTGATTTTGTGCTGCTCCAGGGCCACATCTCATCTCTTTCCTTCTCCATTCCATGGTCGAGGAACATGGCCAGGGGCTGGGAGGAAGGCAGAACAACCTCCCCGTCCACACCCAGCGATGAGAGAGGCCACATCCCCAGAGCGAGAGGGGCTGTATTAGTTACCTGATGCAGCGTAACGAGTTTCCCCAAACGCAATGGATTAAAATGATTGTTTACGTGTCACGGTTTCTGTGGGTTAGGAATTGGGGAGCAGTTTGAGCAGTTGACTCAGGGTCCCTTGGGAGGCTACAATCATCTGAAGTCCTGGCTGGGACTGGAGGATCTACTTCCCAGGTGGTTTATTCACAGGGCTGGCAAGTTGGGCTCAGCTGTTGGCAGGGAGCCTGTTCCTCTCCACAGTGGTCTCCCCATGGGGCTGATTGAGTGTCCTCACAATACGGTGCCCGGATTCCCCCAGGGCAAGGGATTCAAGGGCCAGTGTAGGAACCAAAATGGTTTTTTGGCCCCGAGCCTCAGAATTCACATGCCTCTGCCTCCACCATACTCTGTCACCATACAGCCCCGCTCTGATTTGACACAAGAGGAGAACGCACAAGGGTGTGAAACCAAGAGGGCAAGGTCACTGAGGTCATCTTGGAGACCGGCTACTGTGCCCATCATTCCTCCCAAACCTCTGGCAGAGGCAGGCCTGGGGGTGAGGGGGCCTGCGGAGCAGGACAGGGCCTTGCTGTTGCATGGGGAGGATCTGGGGCTGGATTCCTGGCCACAGGGCCTCTGGCTCAAGCCTGGAGGCCTGCTGTGGATGTCAAACCACCAGGAAGGTCCTTGGTGCTAGAAGCCCAGGAGCTGATGCCTCCCGACAAGATACCCTGGGGGTACGAGGGAGGGCTCCGTACCCAGCGTCCCTCCCACAGGGCTCTGGCATTTGGTTCCTGCCCTTTTGACAGGTAGGCACGGGGGATGCCCAGGCAGGACAGAGGTCTTGGACCTTGGACACCCTTCACTGCCCATCTGTGACGCTTTCCATGGAGGGCCGGTGTGACCAGGGCAGTGCTGAAGACCTGAGCCTGCACTGAACCCCACCAACCTCCATTCCCACCCGCCTCACCCCTGCTCGCAGGAAAAGCGGACCTGGGGATTGAAGGGAGTGACAATGGGGCTGAAGCTCTCTCACCACCCTGAGCCCAAGAAAGTTCTGGATGCTGTGAATGCTTTCCCTTCTGGGGTCTTCAGACTATGCCCCACACATTCCTTCAGAGACCCCATTGGAGCTGGGACATCCACGGGGACTCTTGATGTCCCCCAAAATCTCAAAAGTTACAAAGACCTCCAGGGCTCGATCTCCCTTTCCCACCACTCACTCACAGTCACTGTCACTCGGGCGGTGCTGGACCTTGTGCCAGGTGCTGGGGATCCCGAGCAACAGGCTGTGGCCCCTGGACCTGCGTCTCTCTAGGAGGTGAGAAGACAGGGAAAGGAGCTATTCCAAGGAGGCAAGGCCAGGCTAGACCACAAGGGTGTGCTGTGCCCAGGGGGAGGGAATGACCACTGTCCAGCCGTAGGGGGCAGACCAAGAGCCAGGACGTTAGGGTTGAGCTTGGTAAGATGGGGACCCAGCAGAGGGAGGAGCAAAGGCGCAGAGGGCCAGAGGGAGCCTTGGCTGAAATGGACGAGTGCGGCGGGTGAGGGAGGAGTGGATGCGGCAGGTAGGGGAGGAGGCTGAAATGCAAGGTGGGTGCTCAGGTCCGCCAGGGGCCTCACCCTCCTATAGGCCATGGGGAGCCACTGAGGACTTCCACGCAGGGGAGCAAACTTAGCATCTGAGTGGGAGTCTGGGTTCTGAAGAGGGCTGATAGGAGCAGGAAAGGGGGACTGCAAGGGTGCTGGCCTCAGTTCTCAGGAGGAGGCCCCTGGCTGGTCCTAGAGTCGTCCCTGTGCAGAGTTGGGGTGGTGGGGGCAGTGGAGTATCAGGGGACCGGCAGATGTCCAGCCAGCCCTCAGAACCATGACTGTGCCCCTCGCCCAACCAGGGCATATTTCGTGGAGCAGGTCTGGCTGCTCGTGGCAGGTTCTCACCACTGCTCACATTCAGATCCCCAGGGGGGTTACCCATGCCAGGACTCCACCCCCAAGAGTCTGATTCAGTTTCTCTTGGATAAAATATCGGTGTAAAACGTCCCCCACCCTCTCTCAAAAAGTAATGTAAAGAACTGGGCCACAGAAGAGCAGCTTCTGTGGTCACATGGCCCCCCTGGTTTATCATGTGACATTCCTCTGGGGGGCCAGGGGCCTCATGATGGTGAAAACGAGCTCTCCAAAGGGAATGTGCGGGATGAGATCGTGGGGGTGGTTGCACCACATAGACAATACGCTAAAACCACTGAATTGTACACTTTAAAATGGTCTTGCGTTATGTGACTCACATGTCAATGTTTTAAAAATATCGATGTGGTAGAAAAAGCAACAGGAATGGATGCTGGGCGTGAAGGATGGCCAAGAAAGAATGTGAGTTATTCTGACACTCTTGAGGGTTAAAGGAAGTCCCTATCAACATGGTGGAGGCAGCACAGAGAAGAAGGAGGAGGACGGAGGCAAGAACCCGGAGCTCCCACCTCGCATATGTTGGTGGCGGAGCATCTCATTTGAACTGTTTTTCCAGGAGCTCTGGACCTGAGCTGACCCAGCGGGAAGCTGTGCAGCATAAGCAAGTCCCAGGCCCATCTCCCACCCTGATGAGCATGGGGCACCAGGAGGGTCCTGTTGTCCAGGGAGAACCTCGGTGAAGCAGGCAGAGCCTCTGAGGAGCCTGTAGGGAACAGCCCGTGTTGTCTTCAGGGCAATTAATACTCGGTGTCTTGGACTCAAGATCACCGAGCGTGTCATGAAATACGTGGTAAAAGTGTCCAAACTTAAATAATTAAATGAAGACCCCAGTGATCCCACACCTTAGGTATACACTCGAGAAAACTGAAAACATGTTCACACAGACACTTGTATGCGAATGATCCAAAAAAATATAATGCTGGGCCAATGTGAAACTCGTACGTGAAGTTCTGGCATTATTCATAATAGCCAAAAAGCGGAACCACCCAAAATGACCACCAACTGTTGAATACGGTACATCAACACAATCAATCAGTAACCTCCCAGATGATTCTATCACACAGGCAAGGTTGTGAGGCCCAGGGTGAGGTGTAGAACCTGCCCAAAGGAACCCCCTCATGAACATGGCCTCCTTCGGATGCTCTGGGGGCAGGCGGCCTCATCTTGATTCCCTAGTTTGAGGCCAGATCATTAGAGGCAGCCTGTCGCCCGATGCGCCAGCTGGAATGAACGCGTCCTTATCACCACTGCATCCCCTGCACCTGGCAACTCCTGGCGTACAGTCAGACAGGAACAGGGACCCAATCAGGCCTTTGCTTCATCTTCAGGGTTCTCCCGCTGTAATGAGGGTGGATGACTTAGCTGAGGAACAGCTTCCAGTCATGAGCCTGAACCTGTTCAGCTTCAGTCTCTGAGGGTGGACTCACACGGGCCATTTTTCTGTTGGGCCCAGATTCCTGTGCTCTTCTCTGGCAACAGCTGGCACCACCCTACCAGAGCGACAGCAAGACCAAGTCTCTCCGCTCCTCATGGGCAGCCCCCACACCAGCTACATCCCACCTGTTTGCCTCCCTAGCAAGACAATGGACTCCTGGTTCGAGGAGGTGACCACACTCTTGGGATTTTTCCTTTTAAACTTGACTGCACAGCATGGCCTCAGTGTGGCCCCAAGAAAATCACAACGAGAGGGACTCCAAGCACTGTCTCCAGCTCAAGCTCAATCTGGGCTGTTCCGTGTGAAATATCAAGGTTTGTGTAGAAGAAAGGCTGGGTTTCTTGAGCATGAGCGCATGAGGGTAGCTGGGTGATGCACCCTGGGAGAGAGAAGGCAAGTGTGGTCTCCTGGGGGGAGGTGATACATTCCTGGGGCTCAATCACGTGGCAGGGCAGGCCCCAGGAGAATGGAGGCCTCACAGAGCCACCCCAGTCCTGGGGGCCACCCCCAAGGCCATCTGAAGTGGTCTCTGGGAAGGTCAGGCAGCATGGTTAGGCCGAGGCACCTGAGCAGCTCCCATGCAGCCCCTGCAGGGAGACTGGCCCTCAGAAGGTGTGAGTAAGTCTGCTGCTGGTCAGGAGGTGCTGGGACCTGAGTGTAATGTGAGAGAGAACAGTGTGAATCTTCAGCAATACAGCCCGAGTGTCTACCCTGTGCCAGGTGCTCATCGAGACTGTCACCTGCTGTGCCAAGTCAGAGCACCCTTCCTGCCGTGTGGTGCTCAGCGTCTGACTGTGTCACATGAACACAGTGAGTGCACAGTAGGTGTTTCCTAACCTCATGAAAATGTGAGACAACCACATATTCAAGAAACAAACGTGGTCAGGACAGGACTCTCCTGAGTGAGTCAGGGGCGGACCTGACGAGAATGGCAGGCCAAGTGTTTTGGATTCACTGATGTCAGGGTCTGCATGCCAGCAAGAGACCCCCGTCCCCGCCAGAAATCATCATGGAGTGGCAGCCTGTATGCTCGGCATGTGGTCAGGTAACAGAAGACCGAGACCTAGGCCCCTGGGAATGGCTATCCACTGAGGGAGACTGTGGTGGCCACAGTGTGACGAGAGTCCCTCCACCTTCTCAGGCCACACCTGCCACTCGTGCTCTGCACTGCCCTCCTCTACAGACCCGAATACATGCAGAAGTACAGAGCCTGAGTGTAAGACGTCATGACAGCCAGGGGACACGTCGGAGTGGCCCGTGGTCACTGCATTCAGGGTGTCATCACACACTCACTGAAGTGACAGGAGCCCGGAGCCTGCAGACAGACTTTTCGCAGGGAAAAAAAACGATAAATTATAGCAAACAAAGACAGTTTCTGTGTGTTTGGGCCTGCCGAGGTCACAGGGAACCAGGAGAGCCAGCGGCAGAGGGAAGGCCCGATGGAAACAGCCCCTGAAACAGCAAAGTGCCTCGAAACACTCTGCAGTGGGTTTTTGAAAGATAAATCCTTATTGTATTTAAATTATACATTCCTTTTGCATTTTTACAAGTGTTTTTTAAAAATGCTTTTCACAATTTCAAAAGACATTATTAAAATCCTGCCTGCAAAGGAAATACTTAGGTCTGTGTGTGCACATGGTCGCGCGCGCGCACAGATGCTCTCTCCGCAGTCTTTCTCTGGAGGGAACATGAGAACCAGAACCGGTGGTGCCTCTGGGACAAGAGACGGGAGACTTAGTTTTCATAAGACACTTTGTACCAAGTACATATGTTCTGTGTCCAAAAATATCAATAGCTTTGTTTAGAAGAACTGACTTAGTAAACAGTAAGATAAACTACAATTTAAGAAAGAACCCTTTAACTCTGAAATGAGCCTTTTGGTCTAATTGCATCCTCCCCGGTATGAAAACCATTATATTTCACTTGGGTGGCTGTGGTAAGGCACTCTAAATATTAAATATCCTGCTTTCTTTTAAATGCGCTGTAAATCATTCCTCCAAATGGGCCTCTGCAAACAGCTCCTGGCACGCCAGCTTTGTCATTTCAAATCTTTCCCCCTTGGGAGCCCCTCTGGGCCTCGTGGAGCCCGGCCTGTAGCTTCTGCCTGAGTGAGGTCCCGGGGGGCCTCTGTTTTTCTGCTCCACGTGCCCGTGGACAGCCTCTGACAGGGCCTCTTCCAGGGCACAGGGGGACTGGAACCCTTGGTCAGGCTGCCCCCTGCTTGCACAGGCTGCTCACTCACAGCCCCAGGAAGGAGCTCAGCGCCAGGGAGCCTGCAGCCTGAGAAGCTGCTGCTGGGCGCTCGCTCTGGCTCTTCACCACAACGCGGTCTCTCCTGATGCCCTGGCAGAGGGTGCGCTGGGGCAGGAGGAGGCCAGCGGGGACCTGGGAGGGGAAGCAGTGCCCAGGGACCTGGTCCTGGCCCAGCCACACACTGGACGCTGCTGCCACATCAGGTAGTCTGCTCTGTGGGCACGCATTCACGCCCGTCCAGTCCAGCCTTACGCTCCATGGCAAGTAACAGTCTTCCAGGCAACCGATTCCCAGGCAGCCTCGGATGTTCTTGCCTCACACAAACAGCTCTCCTTTGTCTGCACAGAAAGGAAAAGGGTGGCTTGGCTAGGCTAGGCCAGGTGCAAGTCACCAAGAAGAGGAGGGTCATGAGAACCGGCTTTCTAGAACCAGGTACAAACAGAACCCCATGTTAAACTTCCATTTCTACCAGGCATTAACGCCTCCTCTTGAAGGGAAAGGTATACTATCCCCAAACCAAAGATATGTGCAAGCCCAGAATGACGGTGTGTCCGTCATATGGAGAAGAGCACACGCACGGAGCTGTAGGCCCAGGAGGCTCCTGGACACGGGCCCCTCTGCTCGCCCCTTATGCACGCCCCTCACCCACAGTCATGGCCCACTCTGCTCGCCCCTTATGCACGCCCCTCACCCACAGCCACATCCGACCACACCCTGCCCTCCACACCTCCCGAAGTCTGAGCACACTCCAGTCCTGGTCATGTCCTGATAGAGGGAGACCTCCATCTGTCATTCCTTGTCTGGGTTTCCACAACTCGGGAGCATTTGGTCAAGGGACACAGGGTGACTGGGCACCTCTTTGGGCCGGGTCGATGTCTGTGTGCTGAGAGCTGGGACAGGACAGTGAGTGAACACGTACGCTTCCTGTCCTCATGGGGCAGGAGCTAGTCAAACAGTTAGAAAGAAACAAACGATCAAACCAATATATACATGTTTACAAACTGTAAAAAGTGCCGGGAGGGACAAGAACAGACAAGAGTGCTCTAGAGGACAGTCCAGGAGAACAAATCTAGACTGAGCTCGGGAATGCCCACCTCCAGGATGGGACCCCAGACCTCGTGGGGCAGCCTCCCGCTACCCAGCCTTTAGATACCACTTCCGTCCACATCAGCTCTAGGCATTCCTTGGCACAGAGGCCCCATTTAACCACCTCCACCTGAGAAGCAGAAGAAGTAGACAAGACATGGAGAAGCCAGGACTAAAATAATCTGACTGATTAATAAGGAATCCCTTTGCTCCCATCTGTCAGAGGCCCTCTGGTCTAACCACCACCCTGGGGCCTCCACCCTCAGATTTTACATATTTAACAGAACAATTCAGTCTGGCCCCCAAAAGGTTAGCAGATCTCAGGGGAAACCAACCAAGTCCAACTCCCAGCTGACCACATGCAAATGCTGGGCACAGAAGGGGAGATACCCAGCTCTGATGCTCCCTCTACTGAGGACAGTCACGGCACTTGGAGGGTGGCTGTGGGGTCTTGGGGGAAATCTAGCAGGGGATTTCATTTCGGTGTGACCCAAAACGTCCACATGGCATGACAGCAAACAGAAAACAGTGTACTCTAGTTGAATACTTGGCACATTTCATACGGATTTCCAAGGATGTGACTCTGCACAGTTTAAGCCATAGATCATTGATACCTCCAGACTGAGTCCATAATGACTCTCATTTTTTAAATCAAAATAGCTGTAGAAGAGTCTGGCACCCTCAATACTTTAGCATATGGAAGTGCTGACTCCGAGTGACGGTGCTGAGGGACTACCCCGGTCATCACTGTGACCGAGGGTGCTGTGCACACAGTCACCCCCCCACAGTCCACGCCACAGCCCGTGTGTGTTACAGGCCTGAGATCTGAACCTCAGAAGACAACTGAAGGGCAGTCAGGACTCTGGGTCGGGGGGCACTTGGATAGTCCTCACAGGAGCGTGGGGCCAGAGAACACAAACGAGGATGACCCAACTCCTTGTCCCGGCCCAGACACCTAAAGAGAGAACAATAACTCTCCAGAGATGAGTAATTGAGATTTACAAATTAACACTCTTAGGTGCAAGGAAATAGCGAATTTACGTGAGGATCCTGACAGAATGAAATTAATTTTCTTCAGTCTTACCAGTCAGGTCAACTAAAGAGCAGCAGACTGACCCGACAGTTACTGTGCTGGAACGGGAGAGGCAATCAAGGAAAGCGCACAACCGAGGGCGGGAGGCACCTGGGTGTCTGACGTCTTTGTAACTGGGCAAAACTTCAAGAACAGCTCCATTCCAGCCTTGGCTTTGATCATTCTCTCCCGGCACTTTGGAGAAATGGGGCATATTTTCCTCCACAAAACCCCAGGGCATCTGACAAATCAGCGTCCTGCCGTCCCCCATTCCTGGGTCGGGTCAGGGTTTGGGCTTGGCCAGGAGCGGGATGAGTCCCACACTTTCATTTCCCAATGGCTCTCCCGGGGATTCACCAAAACTCTGCTGGGTTCCCCAGCACCCTGACATCTCGAGGGTCCCCCTCCTACCACCGACTGGCGTCCTCTTGAGAAAATTCACTTTCACATGAGCCCAACCACAAACCAAAGAAACCAAAAACAAAACTCCAGGATGAAAAAAGACACACATTATACAACTTCAAGCCAAACAACGTCTGGATGAGCTGCTCTCTGTAATTATCCACGTGGGGCGCCCCTCCACTGGATGGATGGACACTGAAAGCTGCCCACGGCTTGGGGTGAACCTAAGAGAATGCAGCTCGGCCCGTCACTGGGGCCACACGGGCTTGGCCACTTACTGGTAACAGGAGCAACGCGGCTGAGTCCACAGCAAATGCGGGAAACCTGGACTTCTGGGTTGAACTCCATCAAGCTGAAGAGAGTGGGTGGAATCACTTCCGGAAGAGCAGTTTCCACTAGGTTTGGTCCTTTGCCAAGAATTCCGTAGCCTCAGACAAAAACATGTCCTTCTACATGACAGTAAAAACAGCGGTCAGTAAGTCAAACCAAGTGCAGCCCTCTTCACCAGAAATTCAAACTGCACCGCCGGGATGCTTTAGATCCACAGGGATTGTTTTCTCCTCCTTGCTTGGCAAAAACACATTAATGACACTTGGAAAAGAATCAGTTTCTTTTCTCCTCTTTTAAATTCTTACTCTGGGCGTATGTCAAGCAAACTAACCAAGCTCAGAATACAAACTTCCCACACCTGGAGGGCAAGCTGGAGGGGCCTAGTCAACAAATCACCCAGAAACCCCATGTGAACACAGGAGAGCCTCAGAAGGGCAGTTGTCCCCCTACTAACAGCTCTAAGATTCACACTGACCAGGAGAGCAAGCCAAGTACAAAACAACTTAGGGCCAGATCCCGAAAAGTATCAGAAATGATGTTTTGCTTATAAAAAGTGGAATACCCATCAGTGGTGCCAGATGTTTCATGCCAGGGGCATGGACCTCAGCGTCGAAACCCTAAGGCTCTTCTCCCTCTGTCTCTGTTTCTTGGTGCAGCCTCTCTGGAGAAGGCAGGGCCAGAGTCTCTGGCCCAGGCGACGGGAGGGGGAGAAAGCAGTTCCTTCTCCACTCCAGAGGTTTACTACAGAATTACTAAGCTCTGGGCTGGCTATTTGTCTACAGAGAAACCAGGGCTACTATCGTTCTGTCAGGAACGTCACCCTCACCCTCTATTAACTGTACTCACTCTAACTAGGTCTTCCCACAGCCACGTTCCCTCCCTCAGGCTGAGGTCTGTGCCTGTGAATCCAACAGACACCGACCCTTCACCATCGACCCCTCTAGAGCTTCCCAATGACCTGCCTGCAAGAGGCTCTCACCATTTCATACAGCACAGCCAGTGCCCCTACACGCCATGTGCTTAACGGTCCCCACAACTGAGAAGGGCAAGTACCGGGGGACGTTCACCCGAGTCACAGGAAGGGTCCATACTGTTAGGAAGACAAACCGGTGAGAACTTGGAAGGATTCTGGTGAACGGAAGGAGCAGATAAGTGCCAGGTCATTCATTCACTCCACAAATATGTCCCAAACAGCAAACATATGCTAAACATCTAACTGGTGATGGGAATATGAGGGGAAGGAAGAGACCCGGTCCCTTTCTCTGAGTTCAGTCTACTGGAGGAGGCAGAGGTCAGCCAAAATTATCACCCAATTAATCTGTGCTGACTGCAAGGATGGCAGGACAGGGGCCTCCGTGAGGAAACTCAGGGAGCCTGAAGTAGTTCATGGGCAGGAGCGTTTAGGAGGCTTCACTCTATCCACGCAGTCTGAGGGATGAGTAGGAGTGTGGAGGGGAGGGGAGAACACGGTATTCCACGTAGGGGAGACAGCACCTGCACAGGGAGGGAGGGGCCATGGCCCACTGAGGGAGTTTAAACAAGGGCCCAGTGGATGAAGTCAGGGGACGAGGGGGAATATTTGCAAGACGCCAGTGGGGAGCAGGGAGGGCAGATCATGCAGGATGCTGTAGACCACGGAAGGGTCTGGTCTTTATTCTCAGCACAATGCGTAGCCGGTAAGTGTTCTAAGTAAGGAGTGGACATGATTCCTAGAGGGGAACTTGAGTGGACGTGGCAAACAGTGGAGAAGGAGCAGGTGGGGGACGAGCAGGGGTTCACTTTTGGACCCACTGAACTCACAGTGCTTAGAGATGGCCAAGGGCAAACGTCAAGTGGCACTGAGAGATGTCTGCACCTCCCAAGAGCAGGCTGGGCCTCAGCTGCCAGCTGGAGAGTCCTGAGCACACAGACGGTGACTGCAGCCACGGTGAGGGTGAGACCTTCTGAAGGAGAAGGCAGAGGAAAGGAGGAGAGCACAGTCCTGCCATGGGGACCTCTGACATGGGAGGGCCTGGCCCAGGAGCACAGCCAGGAAATGAGCCCAGAAGGAACGAGAAAGGAAGAGAGCCCTCAGAGAGCCCAGTCACAGGGGCGAAAGGAAGACCGCTCTTCACCAAGATGCTCAGCACGTCACAGCCAATGTCAAACGCTGCTGAGAGATCAAGAAAGGGAAAAATTGGACAATGGTCTCCAGGTGCTTTATTCTTGTTTTCAGCAACATGGAGGTCACCGTAACCCTAGCAAGAGCCACTCAGCAAAATGATAAGAGTGGAAGCTGAGTGGAACGGACAGAGGAATGAGAAGGAGACGAGGAAATGGGGACAGTAAGTCAATGCAGCTCCTGAGAAGTCTGGCCTAGAAGTGGAGACAGGAGGTGAAGCGAAGGGGTGAGACTTGGGGGAACGGGAGGATGTGGAGGGCTCCACACAGGGCCCCTTAACATGGAAGACACCTGAGTCATGTGTAAATGCTGATGGTGAGGGACGAGTAGAGAGGGAGAGGCTGAAGTTGTGGGGAAGAAGGCCCAGCAGATGGAGTGAGGCTTCTGAGGAACGGGGGGGGAGATGGGATCCAGGACACAGAGAGAAGCATCAGCTTCAGCAGGATGAGACACGCTTCCCCCACCGCTATAAAGGGAAGGGACCCAGGGCGGGGAAAGGTAGAGGCAAGTGTGCAGGAGTCCGAGTGGGAAACTGAGGGCTTTCTCAGCTGACGGCATCTGTTTCCTCTATGAAACAGGAGGCAGGTTCTTCTGCTGAGAGCGAGATGGGAGGGTCAGCGGTCTGGAGGATGAAGTGTGGCCAACTTAGCTTTCTAGCAGGATTTGATCTTGGTGCCTCTGCTGAGGGATAACTTTGGAAAGGCAGATTCTAAGTGCTTTGGAAAGACAGATTCTAAGTGCTTTGGTGAAGACAGCGGAACAACAACAGTCCCTAAGTTGACTCAAAGGAAAAGAGGGGTTTACTGACCCAGAAAGTGTACACCTAGGTGAGCGAGGCTGGCAGAGCCGGGGCCTGGCCTCTGCTGCCTGGCTTGCAGAGAGCTTCTTTACCTAACTGTGCTCTGGCAAGGGCCACTGGAACGAAATCACTGTTGTCACTGACAGGGGGAGGCTCAGGCCACAGTCAAGATCATGGTTGTGGCGGGCTACTTCTAAAATGGCCCCTAGTGATCCCCGTCTCCTGCTGTTCACACCCACGTGTACTCCCTTGTGTGGGGGCTGGACCTAGTGGCTTTCTTCTCACAAGCAGAAGGCCAGCAAAAGTGAAGGGAGGTCACTGCCCAGATTAAAGGAGAGAACACCGGCTTCTGTCTCACTGGCACTCCGTCTTACCCTCTCATTTGGTCACTCTGACGGAGCCAGCTGCCATGTTGGGAGCTGCCACAGGGAGAAGCCTACATGGCAAGGAACGGAGGAAGGCTTGGCCAGCAACCATTTGCTGGACAACTACCAGCAAGGAATTGGGGTCCCTGAATCCTGCAAACAACCATCGGTGTGCTCCTGGAAGCAGAGCCTTCCCAGTGGAACCCTACGATGACTGCAGCCTTTGAGAGACTCAGAGCCAAAGACCCAGCTAAGCCCCCCCAGATGCCTCACCCACAAAATTCAAGTGGTACTTCTACCCACTGTTGCCGGCAGTATCAACTGGTAAAACTTCTGGAAAGCAATTTAACAACACATTCTGACAACAATAAAAATATCCTACTCCGTTGACACTCCTGGGATTTATCCTAGAGCAATAATCCAAACGAAAGAAAAAGTCACGTATTCACGCAAGATAAATGTCATGATATCTCCAACGGCCACTGCACTCCGCCTCCAAAGAAGTATCCCACCTGACAACAGGGAAATGCTTACGTAATTATTTAATAAAATGGTTAAATGAATAATTAATTATGATAAATTAAATTGATGCTATATCATACAAATATGAAAAACTGTAACTGTGAAAACATTACGACCATGGAAAAATGCTTTATGTAAGTATAAATGATAAAACAAGCATGTAAAACCACATCTATGGTGTGATTACTGTATACAAATGTGCACACATGGGGCCCATCCCGGTGGCGGAGCGGTTAAGTGTGCACGCTCCTCCGTTGCGGCGACCCGGGACTCCCAGGTACAGATCCCGGGCGTGCACCGAAGCACCACTTGTCAAGCCATGCTGTGGCGGTGTCCCATGTGGAGTAGAGGAAGATGGGCACAGAAGTTAGCCCAGGGGCAATCTTTGTTAGACAAAAGAGGAGGATTGGCATCGGATGGTATCTCAGGGCGAATCTTTCTCATCAAAAAAAAATAAAGAAAAGAAAAAAGGGGCCGGACCCGTGGCTTAGCGCTTAAGTGCCCACACTCCGCTGCTGGCGGCCCGGGTTCAGATCCTGGGCGCGCACCAACGCACCGCTTCTCCGGCCATGCTGAGGCCGTGTCCCACATACAGCAACTAGAAGGATGTGCACCTATGGCATACAACTATCTACTGGGGCTTTGGGGGAAAAGAAAAGTAGTGCACATCTGAACGAGGACTGGAAGAAAACACTAGACAATGAACAAAGACGATTTCATGTGCTGGTAGGATCACTGAGGATTTCTAAAAGATTTAGTCTTATATTTAATGGCCCTCCCTTCAGACCAATATCAGAAACAAAAAGGTTAAATATACAAGCTTGAGAATATTTCTCAATCATTCCTCCCTGCATCAATCACATTCTTCTCAAATCAGTGAACATCAAGCTCCTTTTAGGGGACACTTGTTTTCTCTTTGAAAGCCTCACACAGTTTCCTGTCTCTGCTGAGAGAAAGGCTCACAGCTCTTCTGCTGAGGGGTGGCTCTAATCCTCCACCCAATCCTTTATCGTTTCCTTTCCATGGGAGCCAGGGCGAGGGTACTGGGAAGGGACAAACAGAACAGTGGCCCCAGGAAGTGATAAGAGAGGTAAGAGTCAAACGAAGGCAGGTGGTTCTAGCCCATGAGAGCCCCACCGCTCACAGCTCCATACTGCACCATCCCAAGGGGGTGTAAGGTCCACTACCTCTTTGCCCAGCTGCGCCCTATCCACCAGAATAGAACTCTCCTTTATCCGTTAGGAACAGACTATAGTCCTGACCACTGGCGACCTATCAGACAAACAGAGGAAAGGCTGATGAGAAGAAATCCTTGGAAGCCCAGTGTCCTGCTCAAGGGACCCAAAGTACGGGAGCATTCCCTACTGCTCCTGAGCCCCGAGGGGGCCGGATCCAGGCAGGCTGCCCCACACAACCTTCACTTCTTATTCTTTCTCACTCCACTGCAGCCTGGTTTCTGCCTGCCCCTCCACTGATGTGGCTCTTGCTAAGGAAAGGACGAGATGTCCTAAGGAGAAGACCCAAGAGCTCCTCCATCCCAGTCCATCCCTGAGGAACCAATCCCTCCTCCACAAGCCTTTCTCTTCCCCATCCCTCTCTTCTGCCTCTCCAATAGCTTCCAATCTTGTTCCTTAGCTCAGCCTTACTCCTTACCCTTCAGTGTTGGAATCCTTCTCCAAGGTCTGTCTTCTGCCCTCTTCTCTCCTCCTCTTCACGCTCCCCTGGGAGGCTGCATCCATTTCCAAGGCTTTCTCTCTCACCTCTACCCTGTTATCTCCACTCTCAACAACTCTACTGAGTTCCAGACCTGCTTTTCTAACTGCCTAATGAAAAGCACTGTTTACTAAATGCTTATTATGCCAGGCACTGTGCTAAGTCAATAACCAAGAACACTTACGAAGAAACTGAATCTCAGAGAAGGTTGGTAACTTGCCCAAAGTCATCCAGTTAATATGTGGGGAAGCAGGGACTTGAATTCGCATCCATGGGACTTTCAAGTCTGTGCAAGAAGCACCACACTCTACTGCATACTAAAAGCAATTTCACTCTCTACCTCCTCCTCGCGTCTCCCTCCCACTCAACCCAAGCCTGCCCCTCCTCCAGGACTCCCCCATCTGAGTTGAGAACATCAGCAGCCACTCATTTGCCAGTGGAGTCAGGCTCCACTCCTTCTAGCTCACTCCCTGGACCTCTTATCAAGCCCCAAATCTGGTCAATCCTCCTTACATGTCTCTCCACATGTCCCTTCTCCCCACGCCTTCCTAAGTGGCCTTCATCACCTCCTCCCCCAACCCTAGAAAACCCTGCATCGCTCACTCTCCACCTGTCTTCCAGCCTATGCCACAGCACTCCCCTGTAAGCATGCCAAACTCCAGCCACCCAGCATGCTCTCAGCAGTTAAAGTCTCCACCTGCCCCCTCCCCTCTGCCATGAAACCCTCCCACCCTCCATCCCCGGCCTATCTGGTAGATTCCTCTGCCACCTCCTCCACGATGCCTTCTCTCCCTTCCATTCCACCCCACGGACTTAACAATTCCCCTTTTGGTACTCTTATAGCACTTTCTGTATGCATTCATTTATGTATTTAAGTATTGATTATAGATATCTACCATGTGCCAGGAACTGCCCCAGGCGTGGGAATAAATGGTGAACAAGATAAAGGCAGCCTGGAACACACACAGCGCCAGGACACACTCGGGTACAGCTAGTTTTTTCAATGGTCTCTCCCACTAGAGTGTTATCCCCCCCAAACCTTATTCAACTTGCTACCCCATGTTCCAGTACTGTACATCCTGGTCTACAGTAGTCAGGCAATCATTTGCATAAAATAATTTATTAACTCAGAAAATCCCCCTAACAAATTTGCCATCACCCTACCCAAGTTTCTCCCTTTCAAAAGTGCCCCAGGGGGCAGAATGATTGGCTCTCAGCCCACGCCTCTTACCCGGACCACCTGTCCATCGAAGGCCTGCGTTCTGTGGACTTTGTGACTTCCGCTAATGACTGAGGGCAAGCTGGGGAGAAGCAAGAGATATGGTCATGGTAAGCACTGCGGGGTTCTGGCCTCTCCTCTGTCATTCCTCACTGGTGGCCCCCCCACACACACATAGTAACTGTTAGGGAAACTCTCTAGGTCAAAAAGAAGGCAGAGTTAGACACAGGTGCGAAGGTAAAATAATACAAACTAAATCGCTTGGTGATTTTAATATGCTGCCCGAGCTGAGACTGGTGTTTAGACCCACCAGCATAATGCGAGGATCTAGAGAGAAACTTTTTTAAAGACAAACAGGAATAGAACTGAAACAGAGGAATTTTTGAAGTTAATCAATTTGGCTAAAAATAAAGAAGGAATCCAAAGAAGGTCCAGGCACCCCAATCAATGCTCATGCGCCCTCCCTCCCACCAGGCTGATGCACGGAGCTCCTCCTGAGATGGAACAACACCCTCCACAGCTCTCTGGGGAGCGCTCACTGCTCCTCTCAGGCATGAGGAACCTTGCTTGGTACTGCTCTGTGGCTCTATCACACAGTAATCACTCCGGAGTTGTTTAATGCTCAACACAACTTGGGGAGGGGTAGTCCTTGTGCGAACTCACCTGTAAAGTTCATTTTCCAACACCTTCCTTCCACATTGTCCGTAATAGCTGTTTGCCAGGCTGAAGACTAAAGAATACCACCACCAATGAAACCAGTTCTACAGGTGTGTGGAACCCAAGAATGTCAGGACTGGAAGGGGGTCTGGAAAGTGGTCCTAGTCCAACTGCTCACCCAACTGCCACTGGGTTTCCTTCTCCAATATTCCCAGCCAGTGCAAGCACACCTCTAGGCATGCTGGGGTGCAGACCTGCTGCAACAGACTGGGCCACCTGTACTTTCCCTCTGCTTCCCCTCTGGGCCCTCGTTCTGCCTCTCAGGAATTCCATGAGAGGCCAGCACCTCCTGTGAAAGGCCTCAGCACCCCCATGTCTTGACATGAGTACAGCCATGTTTGGCCGCTCCATTGACCTACAGCCAGCAGCACAAAAAGAAATATAAAAGCTGCTTTCTGCATGGTGGCAACTGGCCCTTCTCCCATGGACATAGTTGCAATGTGTAAAAATTTCAAGGCCCTTCGGGCGCCGTAGCCTGGGGTGACTGGCCATCTGTGCCGGGCTGGGACGAAACCACAAAAATAATGCACGTACACAACTACTGGGCTGTGACAATAGCCAGGGGCCTCAGTGCACATACACCACTGATAATCTTTTGTGCATGGAAACACTGAATGCTTGCTCTGTAAACTCTGTAACTGCTTATATAAACAGCTGGAAAGCGAGGCCTGGTGAGAGTTCTACCTGTGGAAGGGACGCCTTGCCCCGGACGTATGATTCCCAACAAGCCGAGTCGATTGACAGGACTCTCCCGGCGTGGGGCGTGGATGCTGTGAGTAATTGATTTATTGTGAAGTAATTGATCTGATGTGTTCTCTTTTCGGTCAACCTGGTGTTTCTCTTTCCAGTTGACTTGTGTCATTTCCCTTCAGTCGATCTGGTGTTTCACTTTCTGATCGAGCTGGTGTTTTTCCCTCTTATTATTTGACCTATTCAGATCTGTTGGAGGACTATCGCCTTTACTATCCTCTATATAATAAAATATACCTTCAGTCCATTTGTTTGGAGTGGAGTTTCTTTTACGTCTCTGATTGAATCCCCCGAACCACTCATAACACCCCATTCCTTGCACCTGTCACCAGGTTGCCCTCAAGGCCAAGGCCTCCTGGAAAGAGTTCCTAATAACCACCTTCGCCTTTTCCTACAAAGCACCCTAAGCCAGAAAATGAAATGTGATGAATTTCGTCAAGTTGGCCTTCCCGGGAATAACCGCTTTTTTGGAGACGGTCGGGGTTACCCAAGAGCCTGGACTCTGAAAGCCCCGCGTCTTGGAGGAAGTGTTAGCAAACAGGCTTCCCTCAGTACAGTAGAAAAGCCGTTTACACACATAGCCCAGCTCAGGGACTTCACAACAAAGGCAGGCGTTGATGAGGCTGCCTGGTGTACGCTGTCATGTTTATAAATACCTGAGATTTCCCAAGAACCACAGAGAGCAGAGAACAGAAAAGAGTCAGCCAAGTCTGCCCAACACAGTCTCTTGAGCCATGCTCCTGATTTGCTCGGGAAATTCCAAAGCTTCACAATCAGATGTGGCTCAATCAAAGGGGCCACTTCAGGCCCTATGGCAAGAAAGTGGTCCCCCCACGCTCCATCAATCTTGAACAGGTCAATTCACGTCCTTCACCGTCTTGTCAGGATGAGAGTGGACGCTGCCGCAGGAGACCTGTAGCACCTGTCTCCCCTGAGGTCTGTCCAGAGGCAGTGGGACGGGTGAGAGCTCCAAAACACACGCGTCTCCCCTCGCTGAAACAAACACAACCAGGGCCAGTGCACTGATGCAGAGTCAGAGCACGTCTAACATGAGAGATGACACTGCCCCACCCCCACATTGTTACACAGTGAGATCGGAACGACTTACTCAAGCCACATAAGTTAGTGGCACAGCAAGGACCAGAACCCTGGTCCCCAAGTCCAACCCACTGCACCACACTGCCTCCATGACACACGGGGTTACTGAAAAGCATCCTTAGTCTTATTAAAGAAAGCTCTTCACATGTCATTTCACACCATCTGAATTTTTCAGGAAAGTAAAAGCAATAGCCACTTTCTGCAACAGCCACTAGGATTTCTCAGTACGGTGAAGAACAGCACATATTATATGACACCACTTCTAATAAAAGGAAGCAAAAAGAATACATTTGTAGATGCATTTGCTTGCACATGCGTTACATCTCTCCAGAAGGATAAACTGGAAACTGTTAACGACAGGGAGAAAAATCATGATGCTGGGAGGACAGAGGTGGAAAGCAGACTCTTCATCATATGTTCTATGGCGCCATTACGATTCTGAATTATGCGAATATGTTATGTATTCAAAACAGAAAATTTTAATTTTTAAATAAGCAAGAAAGAGGGAATGTTGTCTAGAAGTCACTCTAAAGAAGAAACTTAGGGCCGGCCCTTGGCGCAAGCGGTTAAGTGGGCGTGCTGCGCTTCAGATTCGCTGGCTTGGATCCCGGGCACGCGCCGACGCCCCACTTGTCAGGCCATGCTGTGGTGGCGTCCCATATAAAGTAGAGGAAGATGGGCATCAGATGTTAGCTCAGGGCTGATCTTCCTCACAATAAATAA
Source organism: Diceros bicornis minor (assembly GCF_020826845.1). Lineage (NCBI taxonomy): Eukaryota > Metazoa > Chordata > Mammalia > Perissodactyla > Rhinocerotidae > Diceros > Diceros bicornis. The sequence continues at coordinate 1,333,520 of NW_026690912.1, read as the reverse complement.
ATAAATGATTTAAAGAAGAAACTTAGCGTTCTTTATAATCCTACTGGAGAGGCCAGATTGGTCTACGTAGGGAATTCCTCTGACAGGTCTTAAACAATGAAATTTTGACTATTTACAGTGGAGGCTGGAGTTGAGGAGAAGGTCTGTGAACGCACTGGTTCTCAACATACTCCTCACTAATGACCCTCTATCTTCTCCTATGATCCCCATCTTTAAAAACATCTCATCTACCAAATAAATGGCATTATGACTGTTATAATAATCCACTTGCCCATCCATATTCATCAGTGACTGATATAATTTGCAGACAGAGCTTTTGATCTGCATGAAATAACTGGTTTATCACAATGAGATGATGTGATTCTAGGCAAAATCAAAGAAAATGGACAATGATGTTAGCTCATATTAGTAGCTGAAAATATGAAGTACTTTAAAATACTGACAAGTGATTCACATCCCCCATTACTATCTGCATAGACCCCTAAGGGCCTGGGAAATGTTACTATATAACACTGAAAGGTAAACTGGCTCTAGCTCCAACTACCAATTGACAGGCAATACAGAGGACAGAGGATCATGTCAAACAGCACCACAGGGATGCACTCAACAAACTGCAGACTGGAAAATTCTATAGAATAAACAATGTCATTTCTTCGTTAAATACATTTCAAGGAAAAAAGAGTCAAACAGACTTAAAAAACTATAAAAGTCTTCTCAACCACTTGCAATGTCTAGACCTTATCCGGCTTTGGATTCAAATAAATTTTTAAATTAAGATAAAAATCTATTGACACTTATGAGACAACTGTCAGTTTGAACACTGACCAAGTATTTGATATTAAGGGATTACACTGTTAATTATTTTTAGGTGTGATGCTATACTTACCACTCTTTTCAGTCCTTGTTTTTGTAGATATGTACTGAAATATTTATGAATGAAATCAATTTTCTTATGATTTGCTCCAAATTTCCTGAGGGAGCACAAGGGGGAAATGAGTAAAACAAGATCGTCATGAGCTGATGATGGCGGAAGCTGGTGACGGTCCATGGGGTGCATTATCCTATTCCATCCACTCTGCGTATGTCTACAATCATTCGAAACAAAAGGTAAAAAGAAATGTCATTTGGCATCGTACAGCCAATAAAGACTTCAATACTAAGGGTAAAAGGATTCTGATATGAAATTCAGTGAAAAAAGGCAGAAAACAAAATATACACTGTGATCAAAATTCTATAAACAGACATTTGCATACAAATGGGGGAAGAGGGAAAAAAATGAAAAGAAAGATTTGTCCAGTATGTATTTCTGGGTAATTCCCCTTTATTTTAAAAAATGTTTCATATTGTCCTCATAATATTGATTGACTAGTGTCTACTTTTGAAAATATCATAAATCATTTCTAACATTTTATAATCCAATTTCAAATATCTGGAATAAAGCCTCCATCTTAAGGCTTTCATTGAATTTTTTGCCCAGACCACATTCTAGTCACTGTAGAGTGTCTCAGGATATCTCAAGCTAGGAAACAAAGGTCAGCACTCTGGGGCCAAAAAATAACATCCCTACTTATCAGCAAAGGACCTTTACCAAACAGGCTGAAAATAATCTAGTCCAGATAGTTCCAAACAATGTGCCTTTCAAGTCTCCATCTATGTTGTTGTTACGGTTTGCTTTATGTCATCAGATTCTTGAAAATCAGAGGGAGCTTCCTCAGCGAATCACAGCAGAAAAAGCCAAGGGGAGAGCCTCAATTTTCTCTTTTTGACTCCTGTGAAATCCAACTGAGAATATCTGTTGAGTTCCATCCCCCAAACTTTCGTCCCATCCTTACTTTTAGAGGACAGCAGTGTGAATCCATGGCCACAGGTGGCAGGTGAAATCTGAAAAAGAGTTCCCATAAAGCATTCACTGATCTGGGACGTCCAGTTTTTCCAGCAATAAATGGCAGCTTGTTTACCCATTCCAAGAACACACACTATTAACACAGCAACCAACACTTATGGAATGTTTGCTACATGCTAAGTGTTTGAGATGCACTATCTCATTTCATCTTCACACTCACCCAAGGATCTAGTTATCAGATCCTCCCCGTTCACCAAGACACAGTCTCGCAAAGCAGTAAAGTTGAACATAACCTTCGTTTTAATCTTCGCAACACCAGAGGGTCTACAGCTGGTAGACCCTGACCAGTTGTGTGACGTGACACAGACTGCTTGACCTCCCTGTGACTGTTTCCCTCTATGTGAACTGGAGTTCAGAATAATATCTCTCTTATTGGGTTGCTGTCAGGACCAAATGAGTTAATAGAGCTAAAGCCCCTACAGTGAATAGAACCTGACTTCATGTGTAAGAGCGACGGCACGTACTCACTATCATTACTGGTGGTAGTAAGAGGAGTAGTCGATAGAGGAGAAAATCGAGGCTCCTAGAGATTAAGTAACTTGCCTAACACAGTCATGCGGCTAAGAAGTGGAGGCTGTCTGGTTCCAGAATGCACCCTCTTGACCCTGACGCTGCACTGTGACATTCTCAAAGCCCTGCCATGAAGAAGCATTCATCCCACAGCCACAGCGAAAGTGACACATTCACAGCTCAGTGACTCTGTTGGGTGTTTCACCCAAACGCGATGTGATGTTATCAATGCTCAGTTTCACGGGCCGCGTGAGGAAACTGAGGATTAGGTGGGGCTGAAGCCAAGGGCAGCCTGGCTTCAGAATCGGCTCCTTTCCCATAAAACCCAGAGTGAGCACCTTCCCGGGTGGCCTGGGATAGTCCTAGCTTACACCTGATGTCCCAACGTTCACTCTCGAACAAACTGGACGATAAATTCTATGGTCACCCAAATGACGCCCCACTGTCTCTTGGCTGTTTACAGTTCATCACAGGCCTCTGTAGTCAGTCTCAGAGACTATATATAAACCTAATCCTTAGGAAAAGCCAGCTGACCAATAAAGAACAAATGTGAAGAATTTTCTTGGCGAGGATGCCGGCCCTGTGGACTAGTTCCCAGTGGGTGAGTTCGGCGCGCTCTGCTAGGGCGGCCTGGGTTCGGTTCCAGGGTGCAAACGTATACCACTTGTCAGTGGCCAGGCTGGGGCTGCGACCCACATACAAAATAGAGGATGATTGGCACGTGTGTTAGCTCAGGGTGACTCTTCCTCAGCAAAAAAAAAAAAAAAAAAAAAGATTATTTTTTTAATTGCAGCATGGCCTGAAGAAAGCTAGCTAAATATTTCCTTTAAACTTGACTTGTTGGTGAATTGTTTAATCACGTCATCCCAAAGTGACATATCCCTCCTTTTGCCCTGTGATATTTTCTCTCCTCACATTCACAGGGAACATATACACATGCACCCCTGTGTGAGTCAAAAAGCTCAGTTCCCTGGCCTTTGGGAACGGCTTGGGTCCACAGAAACGACCCACTGGGGAGGCAGGAGCCAGCCCCTGACCACACAGCAGGAAACATAGAAAAGAAGCGAGTCCACAGAGGATGCCCAGCACTCTATGCTTTCTCTCATTGCTTGTGGTAGCTGTTGATTCAACATTCAACAAATACTTGGTGAGCACCTACTGTGTTATTAAATCTGCTGGTATGGGAAAAGGCTTCGAACAACACCTGACACAGAGTCAGCATTCAGTAATGGTGTTATAATAATGTGCCAGCAGAGCACTTCCAACTATGGTGGAGTGAAGTGGTTAGTGAAGCTCTCACCAAAAAAGAACTACAAAAATGGACAAAATTATTTAAAAAACACCACTTCACGGCCTGGGAAATCAATAAAAGGCAAATAAACTGAGGAATCATTCACAGAAGACTGCGAGAACTACAGGTAAGAACAGCTGGAGTCTCCAGACTTGCTGTCTTGTGCTGTTCGTCCACCCCAGCTCAGTTAGCACAGGAGTTTGAACAGGGCAGGGCTGGCCACGAAAACCTTCAGCTTTGTTGCCAGAAAGGACAGACTTAAATTGGGTGCTGAAACTGGAGGGTGCAAACTCAGGCCCAGCAGGAAACTAGTAGGAAACAAACAGGGAAAATGCGCAACTCGAGGAGCCTGACTGCAATCCTGATTGGGGGCAAGAGGAGAGGCAGACCAGCCAGAAATTTGATGGGAAGATGCTAGAAAGGAGAGAGCCACAGAAGCCTCTGCTCACGTCCACGGCTGAATGAGAAACTGAACGAATGGACAGAGGAGACCCGAGCACCAGTGGAAAGTAAAGATGAGGAGACTGGAGAACAGGCTGAACTTTGTTGTGGTTCCAACCTACACACAATCAAAGGTAGAGGGTAGAAACCTTAGAAGCTCAAGGTGTTTGAGCACAACTTCGGCCCAAATCATTGGCTGACCACAAGGGATGCAGACTGGGGGCAACCCTCAGGAAGTCAGGCTAAAAAAATAAGAGGGAGGGGGACAAAACAGAAACAGAGCAAAGACATCAGTGGCCACGCACAGCCCAGGAGGCTGAGGCTATAGATCAAGTCCATAAAAATATGAAAAATATCAGAATCCAAAGTTGTTATTATATATCATGAAAAACTCCAATTTTTAACAAAAAAAATACAATAATTAAGAAAGTGTGACATATACCAGGGGGAAAAAAGCAGCCAACAGAAACTGACACACAGTTGACCCAGATGTTAGATTTATCAAAGATTTCAATGAACTGTTGTTCAAAGACTATTTTAAGACCATGTTAAAAAACCATATGAATACATGATGACAATGACTTGACAAATACGGATGCTGAATACAGAAATACAAACACAAAAATCCTAAATAGAAATTCTAAAGTTGTAAAGCAAAATAACAAAATAAAGAATTCACTATATAGGCTCAACAACAGATTTGAGATGGCAGAAGAAAGAATCAGTGAACTTGAAGAAATACCAATAGAAAGTATTCATTCTGAAAAATAGAAAAAAAAAGACTGAAAAAGAAAACGAATGGTGCTGCAGAGACCTGTGGCACAACATCAAGTGTATTAACATTCAGGAAATGGGAGTCTCAGAAGGGCAAGAGAGAAAGAAAGTAGAACAAAACACTTATAGAAAGAACGGCAGAAAACCTACCAAATTTTATGAAAAACAGAAATCTACAGATCACAGGTGCTCAACAAAACACAGTTAACCTGTTAACAAACAAACTCTGGAAAGCATCCAAAGAAAATGGACTCATCAGGTACAAGGCAACAGCAATCAGATTCATGGCTCACTTCTCATCAGAAACTATGGAGACCAGAAATGAATAGAATGACATATTCAAAGTCTGAAAGACAAAAACTGTCAACCAAGCATTAATTCTATACCCAGCAAAATTACACTTAAAAAAAATTGAAGCTGGAATAAAGACATGACCAAAGAAAGACTGTCAGAATTCACTGAGAGCAGACGCGTCTAAACAAGAACTAAAGAAGTCCTTCACGCTGACAGGAAATGACAGCAGATGGTCAGTAACAATCACAAGAAGAAATGAAGAACATCAGTCAAAGTAATTATAAAGGTAAATATAAAACACTGAACAAATATATTTTGTCTATCTTCATCCCTTAAGAGATTTAAAGGACAATCGCACAAAATCATAATTATAAATTGCTTTGCTGGGCTTCAAATGTATAAAGATGTGGTATATATCACAACAACCACACAAACGAGAGAGGAGGAAATGGAGCAATGTTGGAACAAAGTTGCCTTAGTTTCCTCAGGATTAGGTCACTAAAAACCGGAAGTAGATTGTGATGAATTAAGACACATATTTTAATCCCAAGAGCAACTACTAAAAAAAAAAACAAAATATAGTAAAACACCCAACAAAGGAATTTAAAAGGTCCGCTAGAAAAATACCTATTAACCACAAAAGAGGGCCTCAAGGGAAGAGCAGAGAGATAAAAACGACATAAAGAAACAAACAGCAAAACGGCAGATGTGATCCAGAAACTCATTCTGTGAGGCCAGGAATATCTTCATACCAAAACCAGTCAAGACATCACAACAAAGAAATCCTCAATAAGATGTTAGCAAAACCAACCCAGTGGAAAAAGGATTATTGTCCAAGAACAAGAGGAATTTCTCCCAGAAATGCAAGCTGGTTTAGCATCCAACAATCAACTAACGTAATATATCCTAGTCACAGAATAAAGGACAAACATCACATGATCACCTCAACAGATATACAAAAAGCATTTGACAGAATCTAGTCCCTCTTCAGGATTTTAAAAATGAAAAGAAACTCCGCAAAAGGTAGGACAAGAAGGGAACTTCCTCAACTTGAGGAAAGGCATCTGTGAAAACCTTACAGCTGGCATCACCCGCAATGGTCAAAGACTGAAGGTTGTCTCCCTAAGATCAGGAACAGAACACGGACAGCACTTCAATTCAACACTGTACTGAAGGCTCTACCCAGTGCAATTAGGCAAGAGAAAGAAACAAGGGCATCCAAATTGGAAATGAAGACGTGAAACTGTCTTGATTCACAGACAATCAGACAACACCATCCTGTATGTAGATAACCCTAAGGAATACACAACAACATATAGAACTACTATACAAATTCAGCAAAGTCAAAAGACAGAAGGTCAATATACAAAAACCAAAGGTATTTCTATACACTAGCAAGGAACGTTACAAGAATTAAGTTGAGAATACAATTCTATTCAAAATACCATCAAAAAGAATAAAATGCTTAGGAATAACTGAAACAAAAGAAATGCAAGACTTGTATACTGAAAACCACAAAACATACTTGTGAGAAATTAAAGACCTACTTAAATGAGACATTCCACTTTCATGATTTGGAAAACTCAAGAATTTCTAGAGGGCATTTGTGCCCAAATCAATCTACAAATTCAACATAATCCCTACCAAAATCCCAGCAAGTACTTCTGCAAAAACTGACAAGCTAATCTTAACATTTATGTGGAAAATCAAAAGACTCAGAATAGACAAAGCAATTTTTAAACCAAGAACAAGCTGGAGGACTTACATTTCCCAATTTCAAAATTTATTATAAAGCTACAGTAACCAAAAGAGCATAACTTTAGCATATGGTTAGACACATAGATCAACGGAACAGAACTGACAGTTCAGAAATAAGCCCTTACTCTTTACAGGTAACTGATTTTGACAAAGGTGCCAAAACAATTTAATAAGGAAAGGATAGTGTTTCAACTAATGATCCTAGGACAATGGGATATCCACATGCAAAAAGACCCCTACCCCACACCATACACAAATACCAGCTCAAATGGCTGGACCATAGACCTAAACAGAACTAAAACTATGAAGCTCCAAAAAGAACACATAGGAAAATTATTTTTGTGATCTTGGGTTAGGAAAAGACTTTTTAGACATACCAAAAACACAATCCGCAGCAGAAAAAGTGATCAACTGAATTTCATTGAAATCTAAACATTTAAAAAAAAAGACACTTAAGAAAATCAAAAGCAAAGCCGTGGAATGGCAGAAAATATGTGCACATACCATGTATATGAAAAAGGACTCTATCCAGCACACATAAATAACTGTTACAAGTCAATATTAAGGAAAAAACAACGCATCTTGTCGTTCCTCTGCAGCTTCAATGCCCCGTTTCTCTTGATCTCCCCTTTTCAGTTTAACATCACTTGGTACCCTTGACACACAAGTCAGAAGCCAAACTGGTCCAATCTGCTGCTGTTTCACCCCGCATGGAGATTCTCACAAGCATCCCCAACAAGAACCTATCCCAACCACCTCGTTTTGCTCTTCTGACTGTTGGCTCCAAGAGAAGCCGCCGCAGGTCGCCCTCTGCTGCCATCTTTTCAAAGCTGAGTCAAGGCAGACGCCGCCTGTGCAAACGGCCTAGTGTGTGCGGACCTCCGCTCCTCCTCGCTCCTCCCTGTACCTGCCCCAGTTAACGCTTCCTTTCCCACTGGTCCACCGACTCCAGCCGGCCCGCAAGGTCCCGGAGCTTTGGCAGCCGGCTGTCCTAACATCAGAACTTCCGGGGCCGACCGCCCGAGTGCGGATCCCACTGTCCCTCCCCCTACCAGCTGTGGGGCCTGGGGCCTGTCCCTTGACCTGTCTGAGCCTCCCTCTGCTCCCTGATCTGCGGGGACAACCCCGACCCCCTGGGGAGGTGCGGCTACCGCGGGCCGCCACAACCCCGCCATTTCTGCACCTCCATCAAGGCGGGCAGCGCCCCTGTCGCCTCCCCCACCTGTGCTTGCGGCCGCTCGAGGGGCGCCCTCCCGGAGTCTCACCGTCCAGCGCGGCAGCTTCTCCAAGAGGCCGAGGGCCCGGGAAGCGCCTCGGCCAGGAGCTGGGCAGCACGAAGGGGGGCCGCCGTGTGCCCCGACAAGCTGCAGACCCCACGAGGATGCGGTCAGCGTGGGCCGCGCGCTCGCCCACCTACCGGCCCAAGGGCGCGCCCCCGGCCTCTGCCGCCTCCTGCCGGCTCCGCGAGCACACGGCCGCCGTCCACAGCCCTCGTCCCTGCCCTGGGCTGCCCAGCCGGCGACCCAGACGGGGCCTCGCCGCCGGCGCCATCGCCCCTTCATGCCTCCAGGCCACCCGGTGAGGCCAGCTTGTGTGACCCTTGACCCCATGCCCCGGCGAATGCGCCTGCCACCAGGTTTCCGATTGGCTGAAGGCAATGGCGCTGAGGGCCCCCAATGGCGCAGCCAGGGGGAGTGGCTGGGCTGGGCGAAGTCGGGGACCTGGGATCCTCAGGGTGGTGGATGGGGCCCTGGTCCTGGCCCGGCCACCTGGTGCACGACCTCCCTCCGAGCTCCAGCTCCGCCTGAGCGCCGTCCCCTCCCCGCGCAGTGCACGTTTCCAGAGCATCTGCCCGGCTCCCGCGGCCGCAGGGCGCTTTCCTGTCCTGAGGCCCTTTGCTTCTTTGCATCAGCCTGGGAAACGCTGGAGGGGTGGCGCCCTCCGCGCATCTCCAGGTAAGTCCTTCCCCTGCCCTGTGTACTCCCTTTGCCACTGTCCGTCGTCATCTCTTCCCTGGCCTTGTTGTGGGCGTCCCCCGCCCCCATCAGCTACTAGGCCACTCAGTCCCTGCTCCAGCCACAGTGAGCTAGAGGGTAGCTCTTCCTATTGGCATTGGCTGCCAAAACCCCCCGCAGGTATTCCCCGCTGTCTTCCACAGTGCGTCCTCCTCCCCGGCTCACCTCGCTCCTCAGCGCTTCATCCACTTGAGCAGAGGGCTCCACTTGTGCCTTCTGATCCCCGCACTGTTTCAGGCCTCCCTACTTTGCACACACTGCCTCCAATGCCCTTCAGATGTCTGGCAAACCCCTAGTCGTCTTCTAAGTTCCAGCTCAAGCACCTCCTTTGAACTTCTGTGAAGGCAAGAACTTCAGTTCCTTCAGGTTGTCCTCACCAATGTTGTCCTCCTACAGGTTGGCAGGCGGCAAGGAACGAGGGGTGCCCCCGTGAATGAATGACCAGGAGTCTGGGGCCCTGGGTTCTAGTCCTGGTTCTGCTACTGACTAGTTGTCTCCCTTTTCTGGATCTCCCGTCTGAATAGAGGGGACGGGTTAAAACAAAAGTCAATACATGAAATGCATTTTTGTAAATGAATGAGGTGTTTTGACTTTATGACTTGTAGGATGTCTTGCAGCCGGTTATGGTCCCTGATGGTCATTCCCAAATACTAGCCCCAAATGCTGAGGGCCAACGCCCTCTGACTTCCCTCACTTGCTTGCTTCTCTATCTTTCTCTTGATATTGCTTGATCCCTGGAAGTAATCCAGTTTTAATCTACTCCCAACATCAGTTTAGATTACTTTGTTGTTCCGGAGTGTGCCTTGAATCCAGTCTGAAATGTGCTTTTACTGCGACGATTGTCTTTTTGCAAACGACAATGTGTACGGAATACATATATTAACGTCAAGACAGTAGTTACGTCTGGGCAGGAAAGAGAGAGGAAGGAGAATGGTGTCTTCCACTCTGTAATATTTCTTAAAAAATGACATCAATAAGGTGTGCTCTGTTAAATCTCAGCAAAGAGTAAATGGTTTCTGTTATCCTAGTCTCCTTCTAAGTATATTTAAAATAAATATGTAACTGGAACTAAGATGAAATAACACTAATCTAATAGATCCTATTTGCTGGAGTGCTCCCACCATCTCATGGACAGCTCATGATGGGTTGGTGATGTCACGGACCCCATCTAAAGGTTGTTTACCAGCTGTGGAGCTAGTGAAGGCTCGGTCACCAGCAGCAGAGCCAGAGTTACCTCAACTTACAAAGTTAGAGCCACATAGCACCAGATCCTGCTCCAGCTGTGGACTAGTGACAGGTCTGGCGCCAGCTCTAGAGCTCAGTTGCAGCCAGCTCCAAAACTAGAGCTCCCTCCAGCTCCCACACTTGACCAGCTCCAGAGCAGCAGCCATTTCCATCACTAGCTCCCGCACCAACTCTGTCAACAATGCAGAGCTAGAGTCAGTCTCAGGACCGGAGCCAATTCTAGAAGCAGGTCAGGCACCATCGCCTGAGACAGAACGAGCTCCAGCCCCACATCAGGTCCAGCTCCTGGGCCAGTTGCACAGCCAGAGCTGGTGGGATCTCCAGCCACAGCAGTGGCTCCAGCGTAGAGCAGCTGCAGCACCGCCCTCATCGCCAGTAAGTAAGGCCCGGCTGGATCCAGCTCCACCCTAGAGCTGTCCTTCACCTTGCCTGTGAGGGCAGGATGTCTTTTCCCTTTTCTATGTTTTATGATTTTTTATGTTTTATGTGTTCAAATGTAGATTCAATAAAGTTTAATGTTTTCATCACTTAAAGTTGTACAATTCAGGGCCGGCCATTAACTACATCTTCTATGCTGTGTACCGTCACCATTATCTAGTTCCAGATCATTGCTTCACCCCACCAGAACCCCTGTACCCATGAAGCAGCCATGGCCCCATATCCACTCCCACACCCCCTGACAAGCACTGATCTGCTTCCTGTCTCTGTGCATTTCCCTGTGCTTGGTATGGCTGTCCTGAGCACAGCCAACCTTCCTTTGGCCGCTCCCCCCCATGCTGAAGACCCCTGAGGATGCCAATGTGTTCAGTGCCATGATTCCGAAGCCTAGTATGACTTTGACTTGAAGAAGCCCACCGTCACCAAGGGGGTGAGATCAGGCATGGAGCCAGCTCAACCCGGTCTCACGTGAAGAGGAGGGACTCTATATTGCCAAGGGCCCCTTCTCCTCAGTCCCTAGTGCTGTTCAGCCACAGGGCCACCCTCCCCAGGGTCTGGCTAGCTGGGGAGACGAGCACGTACAGACTAGAGTGACAAAAACCAGGTGGCCATCTTTTCTGTCCAACCCGCTGGCCCAGGCTACCCAGGAGCAGTTTCACCCTGAACCTCTCCTGCTGCAGGCCTGATGCCTGCCAGTCAGCAGGCTGTCCTGGCCTGCCGTGGACCCCGGCAGCCTTAGGTGCCTTCTGCCCTCTAGGGTCCAAAGGACTAGCTGACCTTTGCCAAGGAGTGCTGCCCATGGGCATGAAGCCCTGCCTGCCACTGAGGCACTGCCCTCTGTGCACCTCCCTCACACCTTCCCAGGTGCGGGTCACTTGCATCTATGACTTCAGGTGTCCCAGAGTCCCCACTCACCCAGTGGGCGTGACCTCTGCAAATGCAGCCCTTCCATCCAGCCTCCAAGCCTCCAGGCCCCAACATAGGCTTCAGGACCAGGGACAGCTCCCACACCAAGCGCTTGGACACCTCAGATGGGGCCAGGACCTCAGTGGCAGGGACATTGTCCAATGCTCAGCAGCACTTGGCTGGTTCCTCCAGGTCCAAGGTGAGGAGAGTAACATGAGTTTTGACCCAGAGTCCCCTGATTTCAAGGAAAAGAAGGTGACTGACCTACCCATTCTCCCTGACAGCCCATTCCCAGTCCCTTTTTGCCTGGGACCAGTGTTTTACATCCACACCCACAAAAGGGCCAAGAAGCCCAGGAGCTGGATGCCGGCCTGGGGTATCCTGCCGGGTCCAGAAAATCTGCTGATCATGCCATCCCCCACAGTTATGGAAATCAACCGCACCCTGGTCCCCGATGGTCTCTGGTTTCATCTTGGCGTCCAGCAGCACCTCTTCCTCCTCAGCCTCCACCGCAGCCGTGGCAGCTTTGGTCACACACAAGCGTTGTGTCTCAGGCTCTTCAACCATAGCTCCTCGCTGGCCCTCTCCATGCACCCGGTGGGCGATGCTGCATCATCCCAGTCCACCTGGAATAAACAACAGCAACGTGGACAGGAGCGTCTTGTTTAGCCCACTGGTGGGACATGCCCTTGGTCCCATCACTCAGAGCTCTCTGAGCACAGACCTGTCCTGAATGGCTACTTTGACAAGAAGCCCTCTCTGGGCCCTCCAGGCAGCATGCCCAGCCCTGGGAGGAGGTAGGCGACCGCCACAGTGCCCACTGTACATGGGAGGAAATGCATGCAGCCTTCTCATCCTGTTGGTTCTCGGGGATCTGGGCTTGAGTGGAGGTGGATAAGGTGCCCACACCAAGCTCCCTCCAAATCTAGGATCTAACCGCCAGAGGCTCTGATGAGACTGCTCGTTCACGTCCAACCAACCTGTAGTGAGGCCCGACTCCTTGCCTGAGTCACAGCCCTGTGTGATCTGGTCCAGACACCGTCCCCAGAGTGCACCCCTCACCGCACCCCACCCTCCCTAGAGCCTTCCTCCCCAAGGACCCTGCCAAGCCCCTGCCCCATTCAGAGCTCCTGGCCTGCAGTGCCCCTCCCCCGAGCCCCCTTCCAGGATGCACTCACCTCTGTGCTGGACTCACAGGCCACCTCCTCAGGCTCGTGTGCTAGCAGAGCCTTTAGGGTCAGATTGACCTGGGGTCAAACCCACAGCTGCGTCACCTCACAGCCCTGTGACAGGCAAGGTCATGTGGTGTCTTCTCAGAGCCTCAGTTTCCTCCATGAAAAATGGGGTCAGTGACTCTGACCTCAGGAGGGTGTGTTGGGATTCAAGCAGGGAGAAGAAGGTGCCCAAAGTGCTTGGACTCAGGAGGTCGCCTGGCTGGGGGAGCCCCAACGCAGGACAAGGCCTCGATGGTCAATGCTGGGCTCAATGCTGGTGAAAATCAAGGATTTCTAGTCCCCCGTTCACGTCTGGACTTGGTCACTTAGAGCAGAGTGACCTTGAATGATGGGACCACTCGTCATCTGTAAAATGGAGTGTAATCACTCAGCACCCAGGGGGCTCCCTAATAACAGTGACACCCTCCACTAGTTGCCCAGCTGGGCTCCCTTCAGCTCCTCCTACACCCGCCAGCGCTGCATGCAGGGACTGGCTGGACCTCATGTGGCAGGGAGGGGGTGTAGAGGAGGAGGGAAAAGGGCGGCCTGGCCTTCTCCCTGCCCAGGGTCTGTGTCCACCACTGTCTTCGTGTCCGCAGGAACAGCCATGCATGGAGCTTGACCCTGGGATGCAGTCTGTGGACCAGGACAGTGAGGTCGGTGTATATTCAGTGACCCTCATGTCCCCAGATGTTCAACCTACCCAACTGCGCACCGTGTGGCCCACCTGGCTTGTGTGGTGTTTCCCGGGACCTAGGGGATGTGAGGGTCACCGAGCAGTTGGCTGGAGGAGGGGAGAGATGAAAGCAGCCATGTCAGGGGACCGTTGTGTTACACGTGTGTGCTGCGGGCTGTGTCACCCGGAAGTGCTGTCTGCAGGGCACCTCTGTGTGCCTGACCGTGGACAGGAGGCCTGGTTACCCCACAGGAGAGAGGCCTGCGAGACCGTGAGGGTATCCCTGCCACACTCATGCGGGCAGAGATCCCGGGCCATGTCCATGCTCATCGGGGCTGATGTTGCTCCGTGTCCAACCCTCACAGGACAGTTGGGAAACTGAGGCAAGGAGAAGCAGGGACAGGCCCTGGGCCCACGAGGTGGGCAGAGTCCAGAGGAGAAGAGAGCATTCCAAGCTCTTAGGCCAGCCTCAACACTTCCAAGGGGTTTGCTTTGGGAATGAGAGCCCCTAAGATCCTGGCGGACCCCTGCCAACATCCCCCATGTAGGGCCCTTTCCTCTACGCATCCCCACGTGGACACACTCACACACACAAGCATACACACACACTCTGACTGCCCAGCCCTGTGTCAGAAGGGAAGTACACACTGTGGAGGTGACAGGAGGAAGGAAGAAAGAGGTTGGAGGCAGGTCTGCCATGGGGCAGGGGCATCCGGTCCCCTAGCAACATGCGCAGGCACATAGCATGAAGGGTAGAGATGCCAGTCTGGTGGGCAGGGGGTCCCCAAGGTGCACAGGGGGATGCAGGGGTTGGGGCCATCCCTGGAACAGCCTGCAGAGAACCAGGTCCGGCATCCTGTTTCCACCACTCTGGGCAACGGGAACTAGGATGTAATCACCTAGAGGGGAGGAACTACAAGAGAAGGCCTGATGTTAGGCCTCTGTAAATTGGGGAGCATAGATGGGGTGACTCTAAGGGTCCCACAGGCTTGTAGAAGAGTCTATTGACCTTCGTTTTCCATCCATGACCCACTGTTCTCTGAGTCCTTGTAAAATGCATTCAATTCCCTCGAGGTCTTTCTGAAGAGAGGGAAGCCTGAGTGCTTGGGGACTGGGGCCCCGGGCAGTGCAGAACATGGCAGTACACTGGTCGACTTGTCTGGGGACCAGGGACAAGGCCATCCGTGTCGGAGCCTCGGGGGCCTCCTTTGGAAGTGAGGTGGAGTCATTGCCCTGGCTGGGGTGAGGAGGCCTTGTGAGTCAACGGGACATGCCAGGGCCAGTGTAAGGAAAGTGGGGAGCAAGAGAGGCTTCTGAGGTCCCTCACGTCCATCCTGGAGCCCACAGGTCCTGCTCCTTTGCGTCCTCGGCCCTGGCAGCACCATTACCTTGAGGACCCGAAACAAAGAAAGGTGTGTGTTTTGCTTTCTGCTTTCCTGCCTGGGGCTGCAAGGCTGGGGCTGACCACCAGGGGTGTCCTGTGTCCACTCGTGCTCAATGAAGCAAGTGGAGCAGGGAAGGGACGCCCAAGGCTCGTTCTGGGTGTTCCCCTGTCCAAAGCAACAGGCACCTTTGATTACTGGCATCCACGTCCACAATGGGAGCTGCTCAGAGGCGGGAGGGGACTCTGAGATCCTCCCATGATTCTGTCAGCTACTGTCGCCCCAGCACTCACCCTGAGCAGGGCCCATGTTAGTCCTGAGGGCAGTGCTGAAAGCACCCACATGGTCCCTGTGCTCCAGGAGCTCACAGCCTAGAGGTGGAAGGGACAAAATCATGAACAAATCCATACGAAAAAGAAGAGCAGGTGCTACAGGGCAATGAAGCAGGGTGCTGGAGGAGGGAGGGCCTGGAGCCCCTAGGTGGGTGTAACGGCCCCCCTGGGGACAATTGTGCCCTGAGCAGAAGGACAAGAGGAACCAGCCCTGCATCTGTCTGCAAACAGCATGCTGGGGGGAAGCTCAAAGGCACAGAGACTTGGAGGCAGAAGAGAATTTGACGAGAGAGGAGGTGAGAAAAGAGCCAGTGTGGCGAGAGTGAGCTGGGGAGGAGAGAAGTGAGGGAGAGAGGATGGCAGGACCAGACCCAGGCCTGGAAGGAGGTACTAGCTGTCAATGCTGGGTGACATCATGAGCCTCACTTAGCACTTACGGGACCTATCATTGAGCATCTGACAGTGTCTCTACCAGGGTCCAGGCTCAGGTCAGCTGGGAGGCTCCCCGTCAAGGTCTAGCAGGAGGCTTGTGCTGTGTTCTCAACTGAAGCTCGATAGAGGCAGGAGCCATCTCGGAGATCATTCACAAGTATCGTGGCAGTGGTAGGATTCAGTTTGGATGGGGGGTTTCAGACCATTTCTGTCTGTGGGCCGGGACCCTCTGCCAGTTCTTTGCATTAGGGGGTGCCATAGGGAAGGAAGCTCATAATATCTGATCTGGCTTCTCCTGAATAGTGGATCAGAGAGACGGAAGAGAGAGAGAAAGAGAGACAGAGACACACAGAGATAGAAAGATGGGTAGGAGAGACAAAGAGAGGAGACACAGACAGAGACAGGGAGACAGAGAGGAGAGACAAAGAGAGAGACAGAGAGACAGGGAGAGACCAAGAGAGATACAGACAGCCAGAGACACAGAGACAGGGATACAGAGACAGAGAGAGACAGAGACAGAGAGAGAGAATGAACACAGGAGAGAAAGAAGCAGGCAGAAGTCACAGACTTTTCGTTAAGCCGACCGTGGAAGTGACATCCCATCGCTTGGCCCTATTCTATTGGTTAGAAGCCAGCCGCAAATTCCATTCTCACTGAGGAGCGGGGATTCCATAGGATGTGTGCCTAGGAAGCGGGAACTCTGGGAGCCATTATGGGGGCTGCCCACCACATAGGCTGAGATGACCGCCACTCGGTCACTTGGACCTGAGTCTAAACATAACAGGAGGCCCTGGAGGGTTGCGAGCCAGAAGGAGATGATGTCTGAACGTCATTTCATTTCAACCCTCCATGGGACACTGGGAAACTGGCAAGAGGGGAAGTGCCTCTCCCAGACGCCCAGGAGACCCAAGCCTCTTTGCGTTGTATTCTCTGCCACAGCCAGCCCTTTCTGTAATCCTGTCACTGCCAAGTCTGTGCAGTAGATACGTGTGGGAGCATCCCACGGGATTCACAGACTCTGAAGGGATCTCTAGGTCTATACACCTGATGACATCCCTAGGAAGTAGATGCTAGAATGACCCCCACTACACAGAGAGGGACAGGAACACAGGAGAGACCCTGAGAGGGGAGGCCCTGAGAGGCGCAACGTTGTCCAGGGTGACATCACTGGCAAGAAGCAGGAGCGGGACTGAATTCAACTCTGTGTCCTCAAAGCTGGGGCCCCGGTTGCATCCAGACCTCCCCAGAGGCTGTGGGGTGGACTGTGTTGGTGTGACTGTGTCTGGACAGGGTATGGAGATGGAGAGTGAGCAGTCAGCAGCCCGGGGGGGGCCTTAGGAAAGTCTTGTGTGAGGAGGAAGCTTAGGTAAGTAGATCCCAGGAAGTGACCTCATAAAGCCCAACAGAACTTGGAACCCTGGTAACGAGGCACCCACATCCTAAACGCAGCCCCAAGCGAGCTCACTTGTCTAGCACTTGTCTAGAAGGAGCAACATGTTTAGTTGCTGCTTCCCAATGACCAGGGGGCGGAGACCCAGGAAAGCCCCCAAAGACCGATGCAGATGCTGGTGCCCCTCTCACGGCCGACGGCTCTGGCCCTTTACCCGGAGGGACGGAAAGGTAACACCGGGAGGCCCAGGGAAGGCCATTCCAAACCAGGCTACCACTGTGGTCCCATCTGGGCAGTCCTACATCCCCTCCCCATGTGTGCCTGGAAGGGTGGGTTCATGTGGGTGGACCACCATGAGCAGGAGCTGTCGGTGAGGTGTCAAAAGCCTGGGGCGGTCGGTCAGGTTCAAAGCTCAGGTCAAGGCCGGCTGAGTGGGATGTGGATTACGGGGGTGGCGCCCTTCTGCCTGAGGTTTATCCCAAGCCCCTGAGGTGTAGGTCTTTCCTCAGGGGTGGAATACTGTGCAGACACAGGTGTGTGCCTGATCTGGGAGAATTAGGTCCAGAGGGCAGAAGCAGCAGTAAGGACAGCGGGGCAGGGCTCTGACGCCTCTGGGACGGAGCCAGTCACTGTCTTTGCAGAGCTCCAGACAGATCAGCGTGGAGCTGGTGGAAGGGGATATTCCATCCATCTCCCCGATGGAGGTGCCTGTGTCCCACAGGACTGGATCAGCAGCTACCGGGAGAGGGTCTGCAGTGACAGTGATAAAACCCTCAGAGCCACCAGAGGACGCAGCCTCAATCCCGGGAGAACAATCATATCTACCATGTCCTGCAGCAGACCAGGAGGCAGCTGAAGCCCAAGCCTCCATGCAGGGAGTGCCATCCCATGCACAGGCTCCTGTAGGATACCAGGAGGCAGAAGAGGCGCAAACCTCTGTGCAGGGAGAGCCATCCCCTGCACAGCCTCCTGCAGGAGATGAGGAGGCAGCTGAGGGCCCAGCCTCCGCGCAGGGAGAGCCATCCCCTGCACAGTCTCCTGCAGGAGAACAGGAGGCAGCTGAGGGCCCAGCCTCAGTGCAGGGAGAGCCATCCCTTGCACAGGCGCCTGTAGGAGACAGGGAGGCAGCTGAGGCCAATCTCTGCGGCCTGGGAGAGCTGGCTCTAGACCCTCCCTCATTAGCACCTCCAGTCCCATCTATTCCACCTACTCCCTTACCACAAATTTCCTTCCCCACCCTCCTAATTGTGTTTCTCTATTTCTTGGTTTCCTACATTGATTTTCTTTTATTGTTTATATCTTGATCATTTAAAATAAATTTCACTTTCGTCTTTTAACTCTTTAATGTTTTTCATTTTAAATTGTACACTTCATGAGCATTAAGTACATTCACAATGCTGTGCAGACATCACCGCTGTATGGGTTTAGAATATTTCATTCTCCAAAAGAACACCCTGTTCTAAAAGCACTCACTCCCACTTTCTCCCTCAGGCCCTGGCAACTCCTAATCTGTTTTCGGTCACTGGTTTTTTGTTTTTTTTTAAATCTGTTCAGGATGTTTCCTATAAGTGAAATCATGCCGTAGGTGGCCATGTGTGTCTTCCCATTTATTTTCACACAGCCTGATAGGTTTTCCTTTTCTGTTTTTATTTGAAATAGAATTTCTCTAATTTGATAGGAAAATCCCAGAGTGAGTCTAGATTTGATGTATCAAAGAAAGCCCTTTTGGTAAATATGTGCATAATCTTGGGGTACAGACTGCTGTTCTAAGTGGGACACCAGAGCCAGAAGCCACACACGAAACGCGTTGCTCTTTCTGAGGCCAAAACAAAAACCAGAATGGGTAGAAAGCTGGAAAGACAAACCACAAACCGGAAAGTATTCCTCATAACACAAGGCCAGGGAAAGGTAACGCATCCTTGGGGTCCAAAAAAATGCTCGAAAGTCAGAGTTTTAAAAAGAGATAAAGAGCAAACACATTGAACGCCAACGAGACGTGATACACAGGGGCAGCATGTGTCAGAGATGCTCGAGCACCCCGAGGAGGAGACGCGCACATGGAGACACTGTGGCGAGGGCACTGGACCCCATCATACGGGCTGGGTTCCAGTGTGGTGACGACTGGTGACAATGTGAGCAAGCAGAGGCCCCAGTAGACCCCTAGTGACAAGTGTTAAAGGACACTCCTCTCTGGAGACCACCCTGCAGGACACATCGCAGTCCCCAGGGGCACGCCTGTGTTGGCGGTGCTGATCCCAGGACTTCATCCCACAGACATGACTGCCCAACTTTTCAAAGATGTATTTTCCAGAGTATTCATCACAGCACTGTTTGCAATAGCAAGCAATTGTAAGGAACGCTACTGTCCATGGTGAGGCGATGGGATCCATCCGTCGCATCTGTAAGACCATGTATATGTGATCAGCCGGGAGACACGCATCTACGAAAATGAATCTGTGTGTGAGAGAGAGACAGAGACAGACAGACAGAAAGAGAGAGACAGAGCCGGAGAGATACGCACCAAATTGTCCATGGGGTTCACCTCTGGGGAGGGGAATTGCCACTCGCTTCTCTTCACCTTTAGGGGCCTGCATGATGTTTCAACTTGATAGAATGTGCCTCTATTCCTCTCCTAATACTAACAAGATTAAAATCACATGGTTAATGTTATCCATTTATCACTCATCTTTGGACTGAAGTACATTATTTCGTTTTTCTTTGTAAAGGTTATTATTACAAAGACAATGTACGTTAATTACTGTAAAAGAATGAATTCTAAGGGAATTAAGAATTAAGTGGAAACTCAGGAGTGCCCTTAACAGGCAGTGTTCACCGTTTCAGTCCTTTGCCTTTGTATGCACGTGTGTGTGCATGTGAGTGCATGTGCCCATTCAGCTGTGTGCATCTGTATGCACATGGGTATGTCTATGTGCAAGTGTGTGTGGGTGTGCACTTGCGGCTATCGTGTGGGAAGGACTGCAGGGAGTGTGCTCTTCTGGAACCTGATTTCCCCAGGGCTGGACCCTGGCCAGTCAATCCTCTTCCTCCTCTGCGTCAGCCTCAGAATTTCCAAAGAGCCTCTGTTGGGCAACACGGATCATTTCTGATTTTTCACCCCTGTCATCGTGCTGAAAGGACCACCTGCATCCATAAATCTCTACTTCTTTAGGGCCGATACCTAGAGGTGGCGATTCTGGCTCATAATGTAAACGTGATGTTAAGGTGTTGGTCACAGTCTCTGACACCCAAGGTCTCCTTCTACGCTGTGATCTTGTTTGGGAATAGGGAGTCCAGAGACCCTGAAGCAGAGACCTGAGGGAGTGAGGGAGAAGGAGGAGCAGCTAGGATGCAGGGGATGAAGGTACCTGGGGTGACCTGCCCAGCTGGAAGGCCCCGCTCCTGTTGCTTCTGTCCCTGCCACTCCCCTCACCCCCGGCCCCGCCCCTACCACACCTGACTGCGCTTTGGCCTTGCCCATGCCCCTCCTGCTCCCTAACTCACCTGAGCTGAGCAGCCCGGCCTGCCATCCAGGACAGATGATGATGAGGGTCTGGACACTCCTGCCTGCTCCCTCTCCCTCCAAGCACAGAGCCCCATCCTCAGTAGGGAAAGCACATCTAGGGCAGTGCAGTGAGTCACAGGGACCTCTTTGAACATGCTCCCTCCAGGGGGAGTTCTCAGTTGCAAGAGCAGGACCCACTTGAGCTTGTGTGAGCAGAAGTGACTTTGACAAGACACAGTGGAGGTGTCATAGAAGGTGCCGAAGGTCAGAGCACGGGGCTGGAGGCTTTGGAGAAGGTCATTGTGCACAAAGCACATCTCAGGGTCTTCCATGAGTGCTGGCTGCCTCAGCACTGTGCCAGCCCCATCCCACATATCCAGCACATTCAGCCTCTGCGATGGAGGGGCCCTGCTCAGTGGAGATGAGGGAGAGAGCCCTGGTGACCTCGGAGAGGCACTGCCATTGGAGCCTCGGTTTCCTCACCTGTGAAGTGGGGTGGCAGCCGACCTTTCATGGTGGTGTCAGACAAGTTCGCTGAGGCTGCACCTGGAGTGCCCTGCACCTTCTCAGATCTCAACAGCTACTAGCTCTAATGAAGAGGAATCACGGGAGGAGAGATGGGGCTGGGTCCTGGATCCCCACCTGGCTGGCTGACTGCCGTGGGACGAGATGGGGTGGAGAAAGGCATTCCAGAGGAACAGCGGAGTCAGAGCGAGTTGGGCATGCCTGGTAGGAGATCAGAGTGGGCAAAGGCGAAGGGCCCCAGGGGGCTCTCAGTGGGGTGACATCAGCAGGAACAGCTCACTGTGATGAGCACTTACCGGGGCCTCTGTTCTCCTCTTGAGCTATCTCCTTGAATCCTCCCCACAACTCCTTGGGGGAGGAGCAATTATTGTTTTCATTTCACTGATGAGGAAACTGAGGCTCAAAGAGACTTGCCCCCTCTGTGCCCTGCAGAGTGGCAGAGCCGGGGTTTGAACCCAGTGCCTCTTAGACCCCATGGGGCCTGCCTGAGAAGGGCTCCCACATGCTCAGGGAGGGACCTCTTTTCCTTAAAGTTCTGAGAACTGTTGGTCCTGATGCCCAGAGAGACCTCACTCTGTGCGGGGATAGGCTGGTCCTTGGTACTGGGAGAGCCCACAGCGCCCACGGCTGGCCATTCCCCGGCCACCATACCCAGCCCCAAGCAGATGGAGTGACCCTGTGCCTTTAGTTCAGTGATGGCTGGAGGCCAGAAGGGTGCAGGCCCCAGGGAGGCCAGGACCCCTGAGCCTGAGGAGGCCGCAGCACAGGACAGTGGTTTGGAATGATCCCAAGTCAGAGAAACAGGGGTCCTAGTCCCTACTCAGCCTCTTTCTAGCTGGTGATGCAGGTGAGGCTCTCAGCCTCAGTTTCCCCATCTGTACAATGAGGAAATAACTTGGCCTACTGATGGGCTGTTGGGAGACTTCCCTGAGGAATGGCTTGAGCATCTCTAGCCTGGTGCCTGGAGCGAGTTAAGAGCCCCCTGCCAGACTGTCACAGTGGTCCTCCAGGGCGCAGGGTCTGGGAAGTCCCTCCTCAGGTTCCCTTCCTGCTGCCCTGCTCCCGGGAACATTCAGCATTGTTTGAGGAGGAGCTGAAGAAGATCCAGGACCACGCTGTTTTGCAGGTGATGGAGGCTCAGCGCTGGAAGGACAGCTGGACATGCTCCATGCCACCGTCCAGGGCTTGTGCTGTGACGCCCTGTGAGCCCGCCACAGATAAAGTCTCCTCCTTTGTGGATCCAGCTTCTGTGGTTTATTCACTTATTGCTTCATTCACCCAGTCATTCCTTCACTCATTAGCTCACTCACTCACTCCTGCACTCATGTACTCATTCATGCATTCGTTCATTGTTTCACTCACTCATTCAGCCAATATGCGCTGGTCCCTGCCATGGGCCGAGCACTGTAACTTCACCAGTATGACCCGACGTGGTCACTGCCCACCTGGAGCTCACATCCACTGTGTGACCTGAAAGAGGGCTGTCCCTCGGGTTAGCAGGGGTGATGAGCACCAGGAATCCACTTCTGAAAGTAGAGGCCACCCATGCATAGAGAAGAATGGAGAAAACCCATGCTTGGCACTTCATGGACAAAAAAAAATAATTAAAAGTTAAGAAAAATAAAGATATCCTATATTTAACAAAATGTGGGTTCTAATCACAAGTGTGCACTCATTCCTACAACCAATGAGAAGTAATCCAGAGTGGACTGAGTATTTGCAACACATTTTTCTGGCCAATAATAGCATTTCAGTAAACATTTTCCAGGGCCTCACGATTTTCCTAAGGCCTCTGTGATCCTCCAACACTTAAATATTTCTCCTTGGAAGCCTCTGTCCTGTCACCCTCCTTGTCGAATGGCTCTTCCACTGTTCGGGGGCCTACCCTGCATGGCCACACTCGTCAGTGACTCTCCACGTTGTTTGGACAGGCTGCCCCCGTTCCTCCCTCAGCCTCACGAGCTCTTGTTTCTTTGGCAAGGTTGGTGTTTTCACTGGGTGATCACCTGGCATCCTTCTTTGCAGCGGTTTGCATCTTCCCACGCTGTGTCTCCTCTGATGACTCCGGGAGGCAGGCCTTTTGTCTCCATCTTACAGGTGAGGAAGCTCAAGTCCAGAAGGCTAGATGACCTGCTGCAAGTCACAGCCAGCGTGGAGTCTCGGCAGGGCTTGGGCCCCCAAAGCAGACAAGGATGTAGGGCAAGTGGTTTGTTTGCAGGTGATGGATGAGGCCCGAGGGAGGCCATGGGGAAGGGATCCTGGAGGAGGAGAGCCAGTGCGGGGCCTGACGAGGGAGCACTGAGGTGACCATCCATCCTAGTCCTGTTGGGAGACGAGATTCCACCTGGACTGTTTCTGTCCCCGTGGGTGGAGGGTTTACCCCGAGTCATGAAGGCTTCTGTGCTACAGGCTGGCACAGGCTTGCAGGAGAGGAAGCTCCCAGTGCAAGAGAGAGCCCTCAGGCAGAGAGTGGATGCAGGTGCTCCAGGGGGACACTGTGTGCCTGCTGGGGACTGGCTCCCAGGGACTGCAGGGACTCAAGTGGGCTGAGGGAGCTGAGGGGCAGCAGCAGCAATGTGTGCAGCAGGGGTCTGAACACATGTCTCACCCTTATGCCCACAGAAAGGCTGCTCTGCATGGCATTTCTCCTCCCAGATGCGTGGTTGGACCAAACCGCCCCTCCACTCCACACTCCCAATTCCTTTCCTCTCATCTCAGGTTACTAGAAATTCAGAATATTTTTATTTGGTTTTGGAGCCAAGAGACTTTTGTTTGTCCTCCCATGTTCTAACATTGCTGGCTTTTTAAAGGTCTCAGGGCTTTGACTCCAAAACAGCAAGATGCTGAGGATCCCAGAGAGCTTTCTGGAAGCAAGACTTTATGCTTTGCAATACTGCCATCCCACCAGCTCTTCTCAAAATCGCTCCAGGACACAGACTCACAATCTTGGGTCCTCAGATTGCTGAAAGGACGCACCTTCAGAACGTGATTGGGGTGGGGCGGCAGGACACACCGAATGGTGGAGTGAGTAATTCAGCCAATCCTCTTCCCAGAAAGCAATGATCACACTGGACACGCTGTCAGAACACAACCAGGTCAGGCCACTGGGAAGAGACCAAATAAATACAACCAACTGAGGAGCATTTGAAGCTGAGGGAAGGACAGTGAGAGTTGTGGTGTTTTTGCCCAGGGCAGGTCCCGTCCTCCTATCCTCAGTGTGACGGCCCTGTGAGCGGGGCAAGCCTGAAGGGGGATGGCTTCACTGTCAGAGTTTGCCCACTTGATTTCGCCATGGTTGGGCAATGCCCAGCCCCTAAGCATTTCTGGAAACAGTAGCCATCTCAGTGGCAAGCTGACGTGGAAGGTCAACTTTGTAGCCGCCTGAGGTTGGATCTAGAACAGAGCAATGAATCAGCCAGCAAGGTGAGATGGACAACCACACAATGAGATAGACACAGCGACCTTGATGGGATGCACATAACCCCAGGGGTATGAAAGTTTGTGTGCTTTTGCAGGCCTGTGCCCAATCAGGAGAGACCAGGCAGATGGGGATTGTGGGGACGCTTAGAGACCTGCCACCAGCCTAGGCCCTGCCCCCAGGGGTTGCTGCCTCCCAGGAAGTCCAAGTTGACTGAGGGGACAATGCCCAGCCCTGTGGAAGGTCCCTGTCCACTCTGGGGCTCCCATGGAGAGAGGCCTTCCCACCTGGAAACTCCTCCCCAGGTCTTCTTCAGAGGCTGAAACGAGGTGCTCTCAGAGCAGAGAAGATGGTGAGCAGTGAGGAGAGGCTCCTGAGGAGTCGGCCCTCCTGGGGAAGGAAGCAAATGAGCTGGGAGGGGGGAGTGGTCCCTGCTTGCTCTGGCCTCAGCCCCCTCAGTGTACATCTCCCTCCTGGAGGAGACAGGAGCCCAGGGAACCCAGGAGACCACACCTGGGCCCCGAGGAGCAACACTCCCTGGGAAGAGGAAATGAGCTCAACGCAGGATGAGCCCAGGTAGGAAGGGAGCCTTTCACCACCAGGACCCTCGAGTCAAGGTCAGCGTGCTCCTGCAGGGATGATCTCCCTGCCTGTTCTACACGTCCCTGTGGACCACTGACTGCTTAGGGACTGGCTTCTGACCAGAAGACCCAGCACAAGTGACAGGACGTCCCTTCCCAGATTCCATCACCGAGGCCGTCGTTCCCTCTCACTCGCTCTCTTGTGTTCCCTCTTCCCTCTCCTCTTGTTTCCCTGTCTCAGTCTGTCTTACCCTGGACCTGGGGACACACATGGACGTGCTGAGCTCCCTTATGCAGAGGCCCACACAGGAGACAACCGAGGGAGAGCCCTGGCCAACAGACAGAAAGGAGCTCTGCTCTCAGTCCAGCTGATCCTGACCACGCCCATGGTAGTTAGCTTGACAGCACATCTCACCCTGGTCCAGCCTCAGTGGAGGCCACAGCCCCAACCTGGATGACGCCATGAGCAGAGGCTCCAGCTCAATTGTGCAGGATTCCTGGTCCACAGAGATGGAGAGAGAGGGAATATTTGTGGTTTAAAGATGCAGGGTGGGGAGCAGAGTTAGTTGTCAGAGAGAAGCAGACACCTCACACCATCTCCCAGCTCCCGGGTCTGGCCTGCCCCCTCCCTCCTCTCCCCTCCAGGCTCTCTGCAGCCACAGTGCCCACCTCTCTAACCTCCTCTGGCCAAACTCATTTCTGCCTGCGTGTCTCCGCACCAGCAGTGCCCTTTCCCTGGCACGCTGATCACAGGTGAGTGCAGCGCTGGGTCCTCCTGTCATTCTGGTCACAGCAAATGTCACCTCTGTCAGGCCTTTCAGACCCTCCTACCCAGTGAGACCCCAGCCCTCCCTGCAGGACTCTCTTTATTTTCATTCCAGTCCATGCTCTTCTCTTTCACGTGTCTCTGATTTTGTGTTTTCGTCCATCTCTCTGCAGACTGAGCTCCTGGTTGGCAGGGACTACTGGTTAGATTTCAGCACTACCCTTGGGCCCACCAGGGCTCCTGGCTCAGGGTGAGGGCTTGGCACATAGCTGCTGAATGAACAAAAAGGGGTATCTTGGATCCCTCCTTCCTGCTTTTGACCTGCTCCGATGGTGGAGATGAACGCTAGTAATAGGAGGTGCAAGTGGGTCCTGAGGTAGGGGAGGGTTGGCATGACTTCTGCATGACTCCTCCTTTCTCCAGTTGCTCCAGCAAAGCTCAGTGGGCACCACAGACACAGGAGGCTGCCACCTGATGGCCAGCACAGGAACTGCAGCCTCAGGCCAGGACACCACAACACCAGACAGGCATCTATTTCCTGTGGAGAAATGCCTATCCAAATGCATTGCCCATTTTTCATTGGGCCATGTGTATTTTTATTGTTGAGAAGTAAGACTATATTATATATTCTCAATAGTAGATCCTTATCAGACATGTAACGATTTGCAAATACATTCTCCCCTTTCGTGATCTGTCTTTTCACATTCTTGATAGCATCTTTCGACGCACTCAAGTACTCCTTTTGGTGAAATTTAAGTGATCTGTTTTCTCTTTGGTTCCCTACACTTTGGGTGCTACACCTAAGAAACGATTGCCTAATCCAGGGCCATGTTTCCTTCTAAGAGCTTTATAGTTTTAGGTCTTCCATTTACATCTTTGATTGTAAGAAGATGTAACATTTTTGTATGTGGTGTGAGGTAGGGGTTCACCTTTATTATTTCACATGTGGATCTCCAGTTGTCCCAGCACTACTTGTTGAAAGATTATTCCCTCCTCATTGTCTTGGCATCTAAACTAATTCTAGAATCTGTGATTGTTGGGGGTAGTTTAACTTTCAATTGCTTAAAAGTTTTCTTTACACGAAGGTTGTGTTTTTCTGCCCTTGTGGACTTTCACCCACTGCATATGTACACTGGTCATTAGTGAAACAATCATATCATGTATTTTGACCAGCTTTTTCTTTGTTTGTGTTGGAATGTAAGTCCATAGTCTGTTACTCCCTGATGGCTGGGTACACCACATTGTGTCATTGTTCTGGCCTGGATTATTGCAGTAGCCGTCTAACTTTTCTCTGCCTCTATATTGGCCTCCCCCAATCTATCCTCATGGCAGCAATTGGAGTGACCCTTTAAAACCAATAATCACACGCTGACATTGTAAAATCTCTCCAGGGGTTCTCCATTTCTCTCAGGGTCAAAGTTGAAGTCCTTATGATGGACTACAAGCCGAACACAATCGGTCCCACCCTCTCTCTGACATCATCTTTGGCCAGTCGTCTCCTGTATCATTTGCTCCAGTCCCTCTGTCCTCCACTGTGCTCCTGGTACATGCCAGGCACTCTCCCACCTGAAGACTTGCACTGTTTGCTCCTTCCACTTGGAGTCCTCCTCCACATGATGATTTCATGCCTCATTTTCTACACTATATTTAATTCTGTGTTCAAATGTCATCTTGGTGACGCTGTATCGACCATGTCATTTAAAATACAAACTACCTCCTTGCCCTGATGCTCCCTATCCAACTTGTTCGCCTTTGATTTTTCCCCTTAGCGCTAAAACCCTATAAAATAATGTATAATTATGAGAATCAGTGTTCAATCAGGACAAGGAAACCAATCAATAGATTGAGCAGGGATAGTTTATATAATGAACAATTAACTATAAATGTTCAAAGAGAACTATAGAGAATAGCCCAGAATTACAGCAAAGTAGTTAAGAAAGAAACAAATTTGGGAGGAGACCCCCTCGCCAAGGCTGTGTTCAGGCAGCACAGGGATGGGGCAGAAGACTGTCATGCTTCCCAAGGCCAGTACTGGTCCCTGGTCAGGGCAGAGCTCGGCAGGTAGGGAACAGCAGGCTGAGACTGGCAAATAGGAAAGCCTGTGCCCTCCCAGGGGCAGGTGGGCTGAGGCTGGGATGCTATAGGATTCACTGGGATTCCACTTGTGGAGGTGCTGTTGAATCTCCCTAGGAAGCCATCCAAGGGGATCCACTGAACCCAACATGGATCACCCACTGTGGATGAGTCCCTGTGGACATCCCTGAATTGTGCCACGGCTGCTTGTACTGCAGGAGAAAGAAAAAGGAAAAAATGGAAGCACCCCAGAATTAGGAAGGAAGGCCCTTTGTCCTAAACCTTCTCTAACAAAGCTTAAGCCCTGCCAGGTGCAAAAGAGACATGCCTATTGGGTCCAGCTCCATTATTGCAGAACAGACAATGGAGGGCAACACACTGATGTTGTTACACAGAGGCAATCCATTGATAACTGGCACCATAATTCCCTTATTATTTTGTTTATTTTCTGTATTCTATGCTTTTACTTCCAACTTGCCTCTATCAAAGTAAGATTTTGAAGACAGCATATGGTTGTATCAAGGTTTCTAGTCTACTCTGCCAATCCCTGTTTTCTAATTTTTCTATTTAGTCCATTTCTATTTGATATAATCATTAATATGTTAGGGCTTGTATGAGTTTCCTTGGGCTGCTGTACCTAAGTGCCACAAACCAGCTGACTAAAACACAGACTTTCATTCTCCCAGAGTCCTAGAAGCAGAAGTCTGTGATCAAGTGAGATGGGGAAGGCAGAATATCCAATAAAGAGTATGTTAATGAGAAGGTCACCATCAGGGCAACTCAGACTCAGTCTTCCTGAAGACCCTCCATTAAAGAGGGTGGAACCATCTCAGACTGCCCTATGGAGAACAAAAAACTTAGGACATTTAGCCCATCACTTACCATCTCCAGTGACGTGGTGTGTGAATTCACCTGCACATATGGTTTCACCACGTGTGTAAGGGGAAGCAGAGAAGAACAGAGGGTGCGGGCACTGAGGTGGGAAGCTGGGAACCTGTCACTGTGCAGGAACTGCAGCTGCAGTTGGGCTGAGGGGGTGGGTCATCAGCTCTGTCAACCACAGTCCACCCCTCGCACTGCACTGATGCACTCGTGCTCCAAATCCAAGCCGTTCTGGCAAATTCTGGAACTGAGGCTTCAGAGTGGGAGCTTACCATGATCTCTAAAATAATGAAAATAGACGGTTAGTGGAACAAGCTACAGTCCCCATTTTCCAGTTGGTCTTGCGGCCTTAATCGGTATTCACGTTGACTCCTCTCCTACCCCTTCCACATGGCCCTCAGTCCCAGCCAGCATGCCCTCTAGACTTGGTGTTTGTTTGGTGGGGCCATCAAGACCATCTTGCCCCCAAATGCCAAGGAAAGCCCAGACTTTGTCCCCTTTAGTGAGGCACCTGAGAAGTAGCAGCACTGAGAAGCTGAGACCACTCTGAGATTCAAAGGACAAGTTGCGAGAAGTGTCAGCACAAGTGGTGAGAGCTAGAGCTGTGGAGTAGGGGCAGTCCTCATGGTGTGGCTGGTGTGAGGGTCTCCCATCAGAAAGGGATGCAGCCATCCAAAGAAATGCCTCAGGGCATGGGGTTCGGGGGCATGGATAGCTCACTCCTCCTGCCCCGGTGTCTCCCAGTGGTGTCTACCACCAGTTGAACACATCCAGTATCCAAAGGGAACACCGTTGGAGAACTCTGTAGAGTTCACCTGCTGGGGCACAGGGCAAGATGGTGGATGATGGGCAGCCCCTGGAGAGTTCCAATCGCACCAAGTATAGGGTTCACGGGGTCGCCTGGACTCTCAATGATCTCTGCATGTCTTCCACCATCTTTTTCGAGGAACGAACTACATTTGTCAATGTCACAAGATGCTTCTTTCAGTGACTCCATATAATAAGGGAAATACCAGGTCTCTGT
Organism: Diceros bicornis minor; assembly: GCF_020826845.1. Lineage (NCBI taxonomy): Eukaryota > Metazoa > Chordata > Mammalia > Perissodactyla > Rhinocerotidae > Diceros > Diceros bicornis. The sequence continues at coordinate 1,303,748 of NW_026690912.1, read as the reverse complement.
GGTACAGTCAACAAGAACAGGGACAGGAAGAGCTCTCACACTGATACAGAGACTCCAGCACGTTTACTAACCTCTGGTCCTAAAGTACACTGGCCTCGCCCTGTCCCTCTCCCAGGAGGGCAGGCTCTCTGCTCAGCAGCACCATCTGAGCTGGGAGTTAATCACTGGGTCATGCCCGCACCCTCAGTGCAATCCCCCAGGGCTTATTAGGGAGCGCTCATGATGATTATTCAGGGAGTACTTGGGGATGAGCGACATACGGTGGTGTCCAATCCCGGGCCAGAGAGGCACAAAGGTGCCCTTGTGTGGCCCAGCCCCTGCGTACAGGCTCTGGGTCAGCTGTGGCTCTCAGGGAAGATGATTCAAGCCCAGGAACTACAGGGTCAGGGAGGGAGAAGGCCAAGTTCTCGCTCAGGAGGCAGCGGGGCTGAGGCCAGCAGAGCCGGATGCCCAGAGATGCTCAGCCATCAGCCATGAACTCTGAGCACAGCCCTGCACGTGGCCTCTTTGTGCCTCACTCGGCACATTTATCCAAAGGGAATGAGATTTGAGGCCTGTCTTGAGGGACATGGTGGGGGGTCAAGGCTGAGGAGGGAGGTGAAAGTGCTCTGGAGAGCCGGGGTTCTGCAAGAATGGAAATTAAGGCAGTTGCACAAGTGTGGGCTTGGACAGGCTCTGATGGAACCTGGTCCATGGCAGACGGAGGGGAGGAGCCCTCGTTCACGGAGCCTTGTACCTGCCAAGGGAGCGGGCTTCACACGTCGTCCCAGCAGAGCCTCACGGAGATCAAAGCGATAGAAGTTGTGGGTCCCCTGTCGGAGAGGAATGCTCTGAGGCTCCGAGAGACTCAGTAACTGGTTTACTCCTGAGGGAACAGAGGTCTGAGAGCACCGAGCATGTGGGAGGAGCTCCCCATACAGTGGCATCGCCCTTGTGAGACAGGAATCAAGCCTCTACCTTTGGGGAACTTAAATTCTAACAGGGGAGGCGGGCGGTGAACACACGTGTGAAGAAATGAGCAGCCAATTCAGAGAGTAACGAGTGCTTCCTGGGAAACACAGCCCGGCCACGGGGTCCAGAATGAAGGGGTAGGGTAGACGAAGCGCTCCCTCCTGTGGCCTGGGGAGGCCCCTCTGAGGAGGCGATATTTCAACTCATCCCGAGTCCTAAAAGAGTGCCCCCACCCCAGGAAGATCTGGGTGAGCATCCCAGTCCCTGGAGGAGCAAATGCAGGGGCCCCAGGGTGGTGAGAGCCTGGGCTCTGGGGAGCCTGTGGGACTCGGCTGATCACATGCCGTGTCTCTTTGGTTCTAAAGCTCAGTCCCTCTCCCTTCAGCAGCTGGCGGGGGCCCGTGTCCAGAGAACTTGCTGAGGGTCCAGTCCTGGGCTCCTGGGAGGAGCAGGGGTGGGAGGGAGGGAAGCAAGCCCTTGGCCTTCCCTCTGTGACCGTAGTGCAGACACGCACACCTGCCCATTCTGATAACATCCTCCTCCAGATGGCTCACCTGGAGTGAGCGCCCTTGGAGGTGCAAACGGGATGGCAGGATCAGTCTTATTATGTGGTTGGCACTTAACTTGTCAGGTTAAGTCAGGTTCCAACAATCATGACAGTCCACCTTCCCTGATGCAGGACTGTCCAGGATGCTGGGTGGGAGGGGTGTGGTCTGTGCCAAGTGTTCACGGGCAGGAGCCGAGCTGGGTATAAGGGGCAGCCCTGTGAGGGGCCCGCACAGCCTCCTCCAGACGCCCAGTGACCTGCTGGCGGCTGTGAGCGCAAAGCCCTGGAGATGAAGGTTCTGTTCTTGCCCACCACCCTCGGCCTGATCACGGCCCTGCAGACCCAGGACCCCCTGTTCTTCCCCTTGGTGAGACAGGGTGTGAGCCTGGGGAGGGGCGGGGAGGATGGGTGTAGGCGAAAGATGGTGACTGGCTGTGAGTGCGCAGTGACCAGGGGCCCTGTCCTAGGAGGTGTCATTCAGGGTCAAAGTTCTGACCCTGTGCTCCCTGCAGACAGTGGTCAGAGGGGGCAGGAGGGCTCTGTTCTTGTGTTTTCAGATAGGGCAGCTCCTTGGGCCCAGAGGCTGAAGCAGGGGAGCAGGTTCAGCTCAAGGACTGTTGAACTGACCTCCTGGGGACCCCAAAGGCACTGAGGGTCCTGTGAAGTGTGGACTCATAGGGAGCTGTGGCCTGGTCCCAGCAAAGAGATTCGTGGGGTCTCAGACAGCCCTGCCTCTCTTTAGGGCTGGGAGCCCTGAGTGCTGGGCTTGTTCTGACCGAGCCCTGGGGTGCAGATGTGTGGAACCAAGCCGGCCTGTGGAGGACTGCAGCCGGGGTGCTGGGGACGTCTGGGGATGGCTGCAGCCTGTGCACCGGGGAGGCAGGCAGGGGGGTGAGGAGGAGAATCTGGGCCGTGCCCTTGCTGGGCTCACGGCCCCCACCCTGCTCAGATCACAGGGACATGGTATGTGAAGGCCATGGTGGTTGACAAGGACCTACCTAAGGAGAAGAGGCCCAGGAAGGTGTCCCCTTTGATGGTTACTGTCCTGGATGGTGGAGACGTGGAGGCCATTTTCACCTTCATGTGAGTGTCCCTCCTCCTAGGGTCCAGCTCTCTCCTCCCTCTCCCTCTCCCCCTCCCCAGGCTGTGGGGTGGCCCAGAGCAGCCCCTCCTGGTGCCTCTTCCCATCCCAGTTTGGCATGTGGGTAAAATGAATGTCCCCTGACCTTGAAGGGACAGAGTCCCAGGCTGTGGGGGGTGACAGTGGAATTTGTGGGGACACCAGGGCAGAAGCCCATGTGCCAGGTGAGCTCAGGTTGGCTCAAGCATGTTTCTCAAGTGCAGATTCTCCTGCCTCCTGTTTTCCAGGAAGGGGGACCAGTGCCACGAGGGTGGAACTGAGAGGCACCAAATGTTCCCTAATGTGGTCTCAAATATTTTCTCCAGGAATGAAGACACTCAAGACCCATTTTCTCTCCGTCTGTCTACAGATGGGGGCAAGAGGCATATGGACACCCGGGAGCTGTCAGTGAAGGACCACCACATCTTTTACTGCGAGGGCCAGCTTCAAGGGAAACTGATTTGCATGGGAAAACTCATGAGTAACAGGCTGCTGTCCTGGTCCTCTGAGATCTGCCTCTCCTGACCCAGCCCCACAGTCTCCGCTTCCAGAAACCAGTAGAACTGGTTTCAGCCCTGGATCTGGGAAATATGAACTCCCTGTGGCTGTCTTTCTGGGCCTGGCATGGTTTGCTGTCCTGGGACGGCCAGTCCATGCTCCCTCGGTGACCTGACTACTCACAAGGGGGATGGGGCCACAGCTATAAAGTGCGACTTCCTGGGGCCTGGTGGTGGGGCCAGGTCGGCGTGGGGGAGTGTGCTGTTGCTGAGAGAGGCCTTCTCGGGGCAGTGACCCTCCAGGGTTGGGGGAAGTCCAAGATTTCTCTGGCCAGAGGGTAGCACGGTTCCTTCAGGTCACGAGGTTCTTCCAGGTCAGGGGTGTGACCCTGCAGGTTGGCTTTGGGAGTGGGCCCGGGACCCCAGGGGCTTTCAGTGGCTCTGGGTATCCCCATGGCTATCCCCCTTCCTGGCGATCTGTCGGCTGGGTGGTCGCTTGTCTACTCTGTGCCTGTTTTGCACCCACCTTCAGGCTGAGCCCTCCACTCCCGGCCTCTGCTGCTCCAGGACAAAGCCCCCAAAGTGCTGGGAGGGGTCATCTCCTCCAAGAGTCTGATTCCTGACAGCCCGGGCTAACCTGGTCACCTCACCTGCAGGCAGAAATCCCGACTTGAACCTGGAAGCCCTGAAGAAATTCCTGCCACACAGGGATTGCCACAGAACAGCTTCATGCCTGTCCAGTTGGGTAAGAGGACAATTCTGCCCATGTTCCCTGGGTCCACTCTGCATTCCCCTCTGTCCCCAGCGTGCCTCCCTGTGTTTCCTCCAGGTTCCTCACGTCACACTGGGTCTCTCGTGTCCCTCCTTGTCCCCCATGACCCTCCCGCCTCCTCGCCCATCCCCTCCACGGGGGAGACATCAGCACTGTGACATGGCACAGGGATGTCAGGGCCCCACTCTGGGTATTCACTGTCGGTGTCTGAGCTGCGGCAGCGATGAGGTCTGTGTCCTTGTCCAGGGCATCTTCTCACTCCTGAATTCTCCTTGGTTTCTACAGAAAGCTGCATTCCTGAAGGTGACTAGGGTAAGTGACCCTTAAAGCAAACAAGAGTCCTGGATTCAGTGGGATGTCAAGAGCACCGGGGCCCCCCAAGCTGCCGACAGGAGGGATCTCTGTCTGATTTGTCTGTTCTGAGATCCCCTCTGGGACTGGATCCTCACTTGGGATGTCTGTCCCCGAGCATCATTCCCCGGGCATTTAGGGACTCCCTTCTTTTGTCTAAATGTCTGTGTAACTCAGGAACAACGGGCTAGGGCCTGTCCCCTACCATACCGATGCACCTGGTGGTAGTGGGATCCTGCCCCCACGCAGCACCCCTGAGAGCTTTGCACCTGACTCCCTTGGCAACCCGACATCTGCCCCCACCCTGCAGCCCTGAGAGCCCCATGTCTGCCCCTCCCACCTCCCCCTGTCCTGGACTCACCCACCCTCCCTCCTTTCTAGGGCAGGGGGCACCAGAGCTCCACAGCAGCCCCAGGGCGGCACCACCAGAACCCTCTTTCCTGCAGGACATGGACAGAGCTCCTGCCTCTGGGGCCTGGGCTGCTCTCCCCTCCTGCCACCCCCACTGCCCTTCCTCTCCCAGCCCTGGATCGACTTTCCTGGTTCCACGTAAAGAGCTTCGGCAATTCCTGGTGACTCTGCCTGTCTGTGGGGTACCACGGGTGGGCTAGGGATGAGGAGGACGTGGGCAAGCCAGTGCAGGCAGGATGGGTGGACCCAACAATGCCCTGATTCTCCTTGGTGGGTGGCGCAGTCCAACAGGCATGAGGGTGTGGGTGGAGGAGAGCGGGCTGCAGCTCCAGCTGAGGGTCCTCTGGGGGGCTTTCTGCAGGTCTCACAGCCAGGAAGCTCAGGTTCTGGGTGGTCGCATGGTTGGGGAGAGATGGTGTGAAGCTAACAGGGTCAGCTCCAGCCCCAAGGTGGGGACACGTGTGCAGGTGAGGATCACCTGGCCCCTGGTTCCCGACTGGCTGGAGGTGGTGGAAGGAGTGAGGGGGAGGCTTTCTTCGAGGGCACAGGCAGGAGGCCATGCTTCCCCAGGTCACCAGGATGGAGACAGAATCCCAATGACATTCTTCACGGAAATAGAACATAGAATCCTAAAATATAAGGAACAACAAAAGACCCCAAATAGCCAAAGCAATCCTGAGAAAAAAAAGAACAAAAGAATAAAGCTGGAGGTATCACAATCCCTCACTTCAAAATATACTGCAAAGTTTCAGTAATCAAAACAGCAGAAAAACAGACACACAAATCAATGGAACAAAATTGAAAGCACAGATAAAAAAACCACACATCTATGGACCTCTAACCTTTCACAAAGGAGCCAACAACATATAATAGAGAAAATAAAGTCTCTTCAATAAAAGGTGTTCCGGGCCGGCCCGGTGGCACAGCGGTTAAGTGCGCGTGCTCCACTGCGGTGGCCCGGGGTTCGGATCCCAGGCACGCACCAACGCACTGCTTGTCAAGCCATGCTGTGGTGGCGTCCCATATAAAGTAGAGGAAGATGGGCACAGATGTTAGCCCAGAGGTGATATTCCTCAGCAAAAAGAGGAAGATTGGCATCAGATATTAGCTCAGGGCTGGTCTGACTCACAAAAACAAACAAACAAATAAACAAACAAATAAATAAAAGGTGCTGGGAAAACTGGGCAGCCATGTGCAAAGGAATGAAAGCAGACCATTATCTCGCACTACACACAAAAATTAACTCAAAATGGATTAAAGCCTTGAATGTAAGAGCTGAAACCATAAAACTCTTAGAAGAAAATACACGCAGTACACTCTCTGACATCAGTCTTAGCAGTATCTTTTTGAATACCATGTCTACTCAGGCAAGGGAAACAAAAGAAAAAATAAACAAATGGGACTACATCCAACTAAAAAGCTTCTGCAAGGCAAAGGGAACCATGAACAAAATGAAAAGACAGCCCACCAATGAGGAGAAAATATCTGCAAATCATGTATCAGACAGGGAATCAATTTCTAAAATATATAAAGAACTCATATAACGCAACAACAAAAAACCAAGCCACCCGATTAAAAAATGGGCAGAGGATATGAACAGACATTTTTCCAAAGAAGATATACAGAGGGCCAACAGGCACATGAAAAGATGTTCAACACCACTAATTATTAGGGAAATGCAAATCAAAACTACAATGAGATATCACCTCACACCCGTCAGAATGGCTATAAATAACAAGACAAGAAATAACAAATGTTGGAGAGGATGTGGAGAAGAGGGAACCCTCGTACACTGCTGGTGGGAATGCAAACCGGTGCAGCCACTACAGAAAACAGTATGGAGATTTCTCAAAAAATTAAAAATAGAAATACCATATGATCCAGCTATCCCACTACTGGGTATTTATCCAAAGAACAGGAAATCAACAATTCAAACAGATTTATGCATCCCTATGTTCGTCATAGCATTATTCACAATAACCAAGATGTGGAAGCAACCCAAGTGCCCATCAATGGATGAATGGATAAAGAAGATGTGCTATATATATATAGATAATGCAATACTACTCAGCCATATAAAAGAGAAAATTGTGCCATTTGTGACAACATGGATGGGCCCTGAGGCTATTATGCTAAGCGAAATAAGCCAGACAGAGAAAGACAAACTCTGTATGATTTCACTCATGTGTGGAAGATAAATACATGGAGAAGGAGAACAGACCAGTGGTTGCCAGAGAGGAAGGGGGTGCGGAGAGGGCAAAAGGGGGAAAGGTGCACCAATGTATGGCAACAGATAAAAACTAGACTATTGGTGGTGAACATGATGCAGTGGATATAGAAACTGAGATGTAATAAAATATGCCTGAAATTTATACCATGTTATAACCCAATATGACCTCAATAAAATAATTGAGAGAAGAAAAAAACTGACATAGTAATGAAATTAGCACACTGAAATTGCCAATACTCATTGCTAGTGGGGATATGATTCAAGCTGTACTTCTATCCATTGCTGCTGGCAGTATAAACGGGTAAAACTTCTGGAAAGAAATTTAACAATATATTCCGACAACAATAAAAATATCCTAATCCTTTGACACACTTTTTGGATTTATCCTAGAGCAATAATCCAAATGAAAGAAAAAGTTACGTATGCACACGAGACAAATGTCATAATATCTCCAATGGCCACTGCACCCAGCCCCCCAAAGAAGTATGCCAGCTGACAACAGGGTAACGCTTAAGTAATTATTTAATAAAATAACTAAAAGAGTAATTAATTATGGTAAATTAAATTGATGCTCTGTCATACAAATTTTAAAAACTGTAACTGTGATAGTTGTACCAACATGGAAAAAAGTTTCGTGGAAATGGAAATGATAAAACAAGCATATAAAACGACACTTACGCTGTGATTACAGTATAAATGATGTGCACATCTGAAGGAGGACTGGAAGAAAACACTAGACAATGAACAAAGATGATGTCATGTGCTGGTAGGATTACTGAGGATTTACACAAGATCCAATCTTATTTTGAATGGCCCTCCCTTCAGACAAATATCAGACACAAAAAGGTTAAATATACAAGCTTGAGAAAGTTTCTCAATCATTCCTCCCTGCACTAATCACATTCTTCTCAAATCAGTGAAAATCAAGCTCCTTTTAGGGGACACTTGTTTTATCTTTGAAAGCCTCACACAGTTTCCTGTCTCTGCTGAGAGAAAGGCTCACAGCTCCTCTGCTGAGGAGTGGCTCTAATCCTCCACCCAATCCTTTATCCATTCCTTTCCATGGGAGCCAGGGCTGAGGGAACTGGGAAGGGACAAACAGAACAGTGGCCCCAGGAAGTGATAAGAGAGGTAAGAGTCAAATGAAGGCAGGTGGTTTTAGCCCATGAGAGCCCCACCGCTGACAGCTCCATACTGCACCATCACAAGGGGGTGTAAGGTCCATTACCTGTTTGCCCAGCTGCGCCCCATCCACCAGAATAGACTTCTCCTTTATCCGTTAGGAACAGACTATGGTCCTGAACACTGGCGACCTATCAGACGAACAGAGGGAAGGCTGAGGAGAAGAAATCCTTGGAAGCCCAGTGTCCCGCTCGAGGGACCCAAAGCACGGGAGCATTCCCTACCACCCCTGAGCCCCGAGGGGGCCGGGCCCAGGCAGGCTCCACACGGCCTCCACTTCTTATTCTTTCTCACTCCACTGCAGCCTGGTTTCTGCCTGCCTCTCCACTGACGCAGCTCTTGCTAAAGGAAAGGGCCAGATGTCCTGAGGAGAAGACCCAAGAGCTCCTCCATCCCAGTCCATCCCTGTGGAACCACTCCCTCCTCCACAAGTCTTTCTCTTCCCCATCCCTCTCTTCTGCCTCTCCAGTAGCTTCCAATCTTGTTCCTTAGCTCAGGCCTACTGCTTACCCTTCAGTGTTGGAATCCTTCTCCAAGGTCTGTCTTCTGCCCTCTTCTCTCCTCCTCTTCACGCTCCCCTGGGAGGCTGCATCCATTTCCAAGGCTTTCCTTGTCACCTCTACACTGCTATCTCCACTCCCAACAACTCTACTGAGTTCCAGACCTGCTTTTCTAACTGCCTAATGAAAAGCACTGTTTACTAAATGCTTATTATGCCAGGCATTGTGCTAAGTCAATAACCAAGAACACCTACGAAGAAACTGAATCTCAGAGAAGGTTGGTAACTTGCCCAAAGTCATCCAGTTAATACGTGGGGAAGCAGGGACTTGAACTCGCATCCATGGGACGTTCAAATCTGTGCAAGAAGCACTACACTCTACAGCAAACTTAAAAGCAAATTCAGTCTCTACCTCCTCCTCGCGTCTCCCTCCCACTCTACCCAAGCCTGCCCCTCCTCTAGGACTCCCGCATCTGGGTTGAGAACATCAGCAGCCACTCATTTGCCAGTGGAGTCAGGCTCCACTCCTTCTAGCTCACTCCCTGGACCTCTTATCAAGCCCCAAATCTGGTCAATCCTCTTTACATGTCTCTCCACATGTCCCTTCTCCCCACGCCTTCCCAAGTGGCCTTCATCACCTCCTCCCCCAACCCTAGAAAACCCTGCATCGCTCACTCTCCACCTGTCTTCCAGCCTATGCCACAGCAGTCCCCTGTAAGTATGCCAAACTCCAGCCACCCCGCATGCTCTCAGCAGTTAAAGTCTCCACCAGTCCCCTCCCCTCTGCCATGAAACCTTTCCCACCCTCCATCCCAGGCCTATCTGGTAGATTCCTCTGCCACCTCCTCCACGATGCCTTCTCTCCCTTCCATTCCACCCCACGGACTTAACAATTCCCCTTTTGGTACTCTTATAGCACTTTCTAGATGCATTCACTTACATATTTAAGTATTGATTATAGCTATCTACCATGTGCCAGGCACTGCCCCTGGGGTGGGAATAAATGGTGAGCAAGATAAAGGCAGCCTGGAACACACACAGTGCCGGGACACACTCGGGTACAGCTAGTTTTTTATCCTGTCTTTCCCACAACAGTGTTATCCCCCCAAAGATTATCAAACTTCATACCCCATGATCTATGATACATCCTGGCCTATAGAAGGCAGGTAATAATTTTTATAAAACATCTTATTAATTCATAAAATCCCTCTAACAAATTTGCCATCACCCCAGCCAAATTTCACGCTTTTAGAAGTGCCCCAGGAGGCAGAATGAGTGGCTCTCAGCCCAAGCCTCTTACCTGGACCACCTGTCCACTGACGTCCTGCCTTCTATGGACTTTCTGACTTTCGCTAATGACTGAGGGCAATCTGGGTAGAAGCAAGACATATGGTCATAGTAAGCACTGTGGGGTTCTGGTCTCTCCTCTGTCACCCCTAACTGGTGGTCCCCCACACACATAATAACTATCAGGGAAACTCTCAAGGTCAAATAGCAGGCAGAGGTAGACCCAGGTGGGAAAGTAACACAAAACAAACAAAATCGTTTGGTGATTTTAATATGCTGCCAGAGTTGAGACTGGTATTTAGACCCACCAGCATAATGCGAAGATCTAGAGAGAAATTTTTTTAAAGACAAACAGACATAGAACTGAAACAGAGGAATTTTTGAAGTTAATCAATTTGGTTAAAAATAAAGAGTGAATCCAAAGAAAGTCCAGGTATCCCAATCAATGCTCATGCACCTGCCCTCGCACCAGGCTGATGCTCCCCCTGCGATGGAACAACACTCTCCACAGCTCTCTGGGAAGCGCTCACTGCTCCTCTCAGGCATGAGGAACCTTGCTTGGTACTGCTCTGTGGCTCTATCACACAGTAATCACTCCGGAGATGTTTAATGCTCAACACAACTTGGGGAGGGGTAGTCCTTGTGGGAACTCACCTGTAAAGTTCATTTTCCACCACCTTCCTTCCACGTTGTCCATAATAGCCGTTTGCCAGGCTGAAGACTAAAGAATACCACCACTAATAAAATCAGTTCTACAGGTGTGTGGAACCCAAGAATGTCAGGACTGGAAGGGGGTCTGGAAAGTGGTCCTAGTCCAACTGCTCACCCAACTGCCACTGGGTTTCCTTCTCCAATATTCCCAGCCAGTGCAGGCACACTTCCAGGCATACTGGGGTGCAGACCTGCTGCAACACACTGGGGCACCTGTACTTTCCCTCTGCTTCCCCTCTGAGCCCTCGTTCTGCCTCTCAGGAATTCCATAAGAGGCGAGTACCTCCTGTGAAAGGCCTCAGCACCCCCATTCCTTGGACCTGTCAAAGGGCTGCCCTCGAGGCCAAGTCCCCTCTGGAAAGAGTTCCTAAACACCACCTTGGCCTTTTCCTACAAAGCACCCCTAGCCAGAAAATGAAATGTGAAAAATTTAGTCGAGGTGGCTTTCCCTGGGATAACCACATTTTGGCGACGATCAGGGTCACCAAGGAGCCTGGACTCTGAAACCCCCTCTCTTGGAGGAAGCCTTAGCAAACAGCCTTCTCTCAGTACAATAGAAAAAGCCATCTACATACGCAGCCTGGCTCAGTGACTTCACGGCAAAGGGAGGCCTTGATGAGGCTGCCTGGTGTGCGCTGTCATGTTTATAAATACCTGAGATTTCCCAAGAACCACAGAGTGCAGAAACAGAAGAGAGTCAGCAAGGTCTGCCCAACACAGCTCTCTTGAGCCATCCTACTGATTTGCCCCGGGAAATTCCAACAGCTTCACAAATCACATGTGGCTCAATCAAATGGTCAACTTCAGGCCCAATGGCAAGAAAGTGGTCCCCCCACCCTCCACCAATCTCCAACAGGTCAATTCACCTCCTTCACCGTCTGTCAGGACCAGAGAGTGGGCTCTGGCACAGGAGACTTGTACACCTGTGTCTCCTGAGGTCTATCCAGAGGCAGTGGGACAGGTGAGAGCTCTAAAACACACTCGTCTCCCCTCGCTCAAATGAACACAACCGGGGTCAGTGCACTGACGCAGAGTCAGAGCATTTCTAACATGAGAGATCACTGCCCCATCCTCACGTTGTTACGCAGCGAGATTGGAAAGACTTACTCAAGGTACATAAGTTAGTGGCAGAGTGAGGAGCAGTCCCCAACTCCAACCCACTGCACCACATTGCCTCCATGACACACTGGGTTAGGGAAAAGCATTCTTAGTTTTTAAAGAAAACTCTTCACGTGTCATTTCACACCATTTGAATTCTTCAGGAAAGTAAAAGCAATAGTCACTTCCTGCAATAGCCACTAGGATTTCTCAGTAAGGTGAAGAACAGGATCTATATTATACGACAGCACTTAGAATAAAAGGAGGTAAAAAGAATACACACATGCATTTGCTTGCACATGCATTAAATCCCTTCGGAAGGATGAACTGGAAACTGTTAACACAGGTTGTCTACAGGCAGAGAAACCACGGTGCTGGGAAGACAGAGGTGGAAAGCAGAGTCTTCATCATATGTTCTACTGCGCCTCTAGGATTCTGAATTATGCAAACATGGCATCTATTCATAATAGAAAATTTTAATTTTTAAATAAGCAAGTAAGGGGGAAAGATGTTTAGAAGTCACTCTAAAGAAACTTATTATTCTTTACAATCCTACCGAGGAAGCCAGATGGTCTATGTAGGGAACGCCTCTTGCAGGTTTTAAATGATGACCTTCTGAATATTTACAATGGAGGCTAGAGTTCAGGAGAAGGTCTGCAAATGCACTGGTTCTCAACATACTCCTTACTAAGGATCCCCTACTTTCTCCTATGATCCCCATCTTTCAAAAGATCTCGTCTACCAAATAAATGGCATTATGACTGTTATAATAATACACTTGCCCATTCGTATTCATCAGTGAATGATATAATTTCCAGACAACTTTTTACCTGCATGAAATATCTGGTTTATCTCAATGAGATGATGTGATTCTAGGCAAAATCAAAGAAAATGGACAATGTTGTTAGCTTATATTAGTAGCTGAAAATATGAAGTACTTTAAAATACTGAAAACTGATTCACATCCCCCATTACTATCTGCATAGACCCCTAAGGGCCTGCGAAGCAGTAAATACATAACATCGAAAGGGAATCTGGCTCTAGGTCCAACTACCAATTGGCAGGAAATACAGAGGACAGAGGATCATGACAAACGGCACCACAGGGATGCATTCAACAAATTGCAGACTGGAAAAGTCTGTAGAATAAACAACGTGACTTCACTAAATAAATATCAAGGAGAAAAGATTAAAACAGACTTAAAAGACTATAAAAGTCTTATCAACCAGTTGCCATGCCTAGACTTTCTCTGGCCCTTGATTCAAATAAATTTTTAAATTTAAAATAAAAATCTATTGACAGTTCGGAGACAAAAGGCAGTTTGAATACTGACTACATATTTGATATTCAGGGATTATATTGTTAATTATTTTTAGATGTGATGATGTATTTACTTTTTTGGGGGTCCTTATTTTTTAGATACGGATTGAAATATTCATAAATGAAATCAATAATCTGACGATTGTTCCCAATTTGCCGAGGGGGAAGGTGAGGGAAATGAGTAAAACAAGACCGTCATGTGCTGATGACGGCAGAAGCTGACGACGGCCCAAGGGGTGCATTATCCTATTCCAGCCACTTCTGTGTATGTCTACAATTGTTCCTAACAAAAGGTAAAAAGAAACGTAATGTGGCATCATACAGCCAATCAAGACTTCAATACTAACTGTAAAAGAATTCTGATATAAAATTAACTGAAGGAAGGCAGAACACAAAATATACAGTGATCAAAATTATATAAAAAGATACTTGCATACAAATGAGGGAACACGAAAAAAATGACAAGAAAGATTTGTCCAGTATGTACTTCTGGGTAATTCCACTTTATTTTAAAAAATGCTTCTTATTGTCCTCATACTATTCATTGACTAATGTATATTTGTTAAAATATCATAAATAATTTCTAACATTTTTACAATCCAGTTTCAAATAATTGGAATAAAGCCTCCATCTTAAGGCTTTCGTTGAATTTCTTCCCCAGACCACATTCTAGGCACTGTTGAGTGTCTCAGGCTATCTCAAGTGAGGAAACAAAGGTCATCACTCTGGGGCCAAAAAATAACAGCCCTACTTAGCAGCAAATGACCTTTACCAAACGAGCTGAAAAATAAGCTAGCCCAGATGGTTTCAAACAACATGGCTTTCAAGACTCCATCCTTGTTGTTATGGTTTGGTTTATGTCATCAGATTCTTGAAAGTCAGAGGGAGCTTCCTCAGCCAATCACAGCAGAGAAAGCCAAGGGGAGAGCTTCACTTTTCTCTTCCTGGCTCCTGTGAAAGCCAAGCTGGGACTCTCTGTTGAGTTCCATCCCCCAAACTTTCGTCCCATCCTTGGTTTTAGAGGACAGCAATGTGAATCCATGGCCACAGGCAGCAGGTGAAATCTGAAAAAGAGTTCCCATAAAGCACTCACTGACCTGGGACGTCCAGTTTTTCCAGCAATAAATGGCAGCTTGTTCACCCACTCCAAGAACACACAGTATTAACACAGCAACAAACACTTAAGGAACGTTTCCTATGTGCTACGTGTTTGAGATGTACTGTCTCTTTTCATCTTCACACTCATCCAAGGGTCTAGGTATCAGATCTTCCCCGTTTACGAAGACACAGTCTCACAGAGCAGTTAAATTGAAGATTACCTTACTTTGAATCTTGGAAAGACCATGGGGTCTACAGCTGGTAGACTCTGACCAGCTGTGCGACCTGAGATGTACTGCTTGACCTCTCTGTGTCTGTTTCCCTCTATGTGAATTGGAGTTGAGAACAATACCTCTCTTATTGGGTTGTTGTGAGGACTAAATGAGTTAATAGAGCTAAAGCCCCTACAGTGAATAGAACCTGACTTAACGTGTAATAGCGACGGCATATACTCACTATCATTACTGGTGGTAGCAGGAGGAGTATGCGGTAGAGGAGAAAATCGAGGCTCCTAGAGATTAAATAAGTTTCCCGACACAGTCACACAGCTAATAAGTGGAGGCTGTCTGGTTCCAGAATGCACTCCCGTGAGCCTCATGCTGCACTGTGACATTCTCAAACCCCTGCCATGAAGAAGCATTCATACTACAGCTACATCCAACGTGACACATTCACAGCCCAGCGGCTTTGTGGGGTGTTTCACCCACATGTGATGTTATCAATCCTCACCTTCACTGGCCGCGTGAGGAAACTGAGGATTAGGTGGTGCTGAAGCCAATCAAAGGCAGCCTGGCTTTAGAATTAACCCCCTTCGCATAAAACCCAGAGTGAGCACCTCCCCGTGTGGCCTGGGATAGGCCTAGTTTACACCTGATGTCCCAGCGTTCACTCTCAAACAAACTGGACGACAAATTCTATGGTCACCCACATGAGCCCCCACTGTCTCTTAGCTGTTTACAGTTCATCACAGGCCTCCAGAGTCAATCTCAGAGACTACACGTAAATCTACTCCTAGGGAAAATGCCAGCTGACCACTAATAGTGAACAAAGATGAAGAATTTTGGGGGGTGGGGGGCGGTCCAGTGGTCTACTTCCCAGTGGTTAAGTTTGGTGTGCTCTGCTTTGGTGGCCTGGGATCAGTTCTCTGGCGCAGACCTACACCACTTGTCAGTGGCCATGCTGGGGCAGCGACCCACATAGGAAATAGAGGAAGACTGGCACATGTGTTAGCTCAGGGTGACACTTCCTGTGCAAAAAACAAAGGAAAATAATTCTTTTTTAATTCCAGCATTTCTGGAAGAAAGCTAGCTAAGTATTTCCTTTAAACTTGACTTGTTGGTGAATTGTTTAATCAAGTCATCTCAAAGTGACATATCCCTCCTTTTGCCCTGTGATATTTTCTCTCCTCACATTCACAGGGAACATATACATATGCACCCCTGTGTGAGTCAAAAAGCTCAGTTCCCTGGCCTTTGGGAACGGCTTGGGTCCACAGAAACGACCCACTGGGGAGGCAGGAGTCAGCCCCTGACCACACAGCAGGAAACATAGAAAAGAAGCGAGTCCACAGAGGATGCCCAGCACTCTATGCTTTCTCTCATTGCTTGTGGTAGCTGTTGATTCAACATTCAACAAATACTTGGTGAGCACCTACTGTGTTATTAAATCTGCTGGTATGGGAAAAGGCTTCGAACAACACCTGACACAGAGTCAGCATTCAGTAATGTGTGTTATAATAATGTGCCAGCAGAGCACTTCCAACTATGGTGGAGTGAAGAAGTTAGTGAAGCTCTGACCAATAAAGAACTACAAAAATGGACAAAATTATTTAAAAAACACCACTTCACCGCCTGATAAATCAATAAAAGGCAAATAAACTGAGGAATCATTCACAGAAGACTGCGAGAACTACAGGTAAGAACAGCTGCAGTCTCCAGACTTGCTGTCTTGTGCTGTTCGTCCACCCCAGCTCAGTTAGCACGGAAGTTGGAACAGGGCAGGGCTGGCCACGAAAACCTTCAGCTTTGTTGCCAGAAAGGACAGACTTAAATTGGGTGCTGAAACTGGAGGATGCAAACTCAGGCCCAGCAGGAAACTAGTAGGAAACAAACAGGGAAAATGCGCAACTCGAGGAGCCTGACTGCAATCCTGATTGGGGGCAAGAGGAGAGGCAGACCAGCCAGAAATTTCATGGGAAGATGCTAGAAAGGAGAGAGCCACAGAAGCCTCTGCTCACGTCCACGGCTGAATGAGAAACTGAACGAATGGACAGAGGAGACCCGAGCACCAGTGGAAAGTAAAGATGAGGAGACTGGAGAACAGGCTGAACTTTGATCTGGTTCCAACCTACCCACAGAACCAAAGGTAGAGGGTAGAAACCTTAGAAGCTCAAGGTGTTTGAGCACAACCTCTGCCCAAATCATTGCCTGACCACAAAGGTATGCAGACAGGGGGCAACCCTAAAGCAGCCAGGCTAAAAAAACTAAAGGGACGGAGACTAAAAGGAAACCTGAGCAAAGACATCAGTAGCCACGCATAGCAGAGGAGGCTGAGGCTATAGCTTAAGCTCCCAAAAATTGAAAAGAAAAAAAAAACCCAGGGGGAAAAATACCACAATCCAGAGTTGTTATATCATCAAAAATTCCAGTTTTTAACAAAAAAAATACAAGACGTGCAAAGAAATAAGAAAGTGAGACCTGTACTGAAAATGGACTCATCAAGTACAAGGCAACAACAATCAGATTAATGGCTCAGTTCCCTTCTGAAACTGTGGAGAACAGAAACCAGTAGAATGACATATTCAAAGTGCTGAAAGACAGAAATTGTCAACCAAGCGTTAATTCTATATCCCACAAAAACATACTTAAAAAAAATTGAAGATGGAATAAATATATTCCCAACCAAAGACTGAGAGAAGTCACTGCTAGCAGACCTGTCTTAAGAAGTCCTTCAGGCTGAGGGGAAATGACAGCAGATGGTCACTAACAGTGACAAGAAGAAATGAAGAACATCAGTGAGAGTAATTATAAAGGTAAATATAAAACATTGCACAAATATATTTTGATTATCCTCATCCCTTAAGAGATTAAAAAGACAATTGCATAAAATAATAATCCTAAATTGCTTTGTCGGACTTAAAATGTATAAAGATGTGCTATATATCACAACCACCACACAAACGCGAGAGGAGGAAATGCAGCAATGTTGGAACAAAGTTAGTTTCCTCAGGATTAGGTCACTATTAACCTGAAGCAGACTGTGATAAATTAGGACACACATTTTAATCCCAAGAGCAACTACTAAACAAACAAACAAAATATAGTAAAACACCCAACAAAGGAATTTAAAAGGTCCACTAGAAAAATACCTATTAACCACAAAAGAGGGCCTCAAAGGAAGAGCAGAGAGATAAAAACGACATAAAGAAACAAAGAGCAAAACGGCAGATGTGATCCGACCACATCCGTAACTACATTCAAAGGACAAGGATTGAGCAACGTCAGTGAAAATAGTGGAGCAAGAAAAACACGGGGAAACTGTCAGAATCCACTTTTCAAAACTCTGACAAAGAACCAAAGACTTCAAGCAATCTGGGGGATGTTTACTTCAGGAAAGCAGCTGACTCTCAGTCAGAACAGCAAGCTTGGTGGCATTTTAATCTGACCTATTCCTATCCACCTCTCCTCAGCTCTGCAGGAGCCCTCAACACCAACAGCTCACAATTTCAGTGGAAATCAGCAATCTGGCAGCCACTGGGGGAGGCAGAAAAGGATTGGAACAACTTCAAAGCCCCACTCCCAGAGAACTCGCATTTCATCTGTCTGGTGGTGCCCTGCAAGACCCCATTAACAAGGCTCTATTTTTCTGACCTGATGCAGATATCACCCAGAGCAGCCTTTCCTCCTGGGGTGTCTGTTGAAAACAATGAGAGACTAATAACGAACATTAAAGCTGCCTGGGTGGTGCATAATAGTAGGAGCAAACAATATAGATTAACCCAGAAACTATCAACCAACTTGACCTGACATCTCTAGAACACTGCACCCAAACAACAGCAGAATACACATCCTTTTAGAGCACACACGGAACATTCTCCAGGATAGATCATATGCTAGGCGAAAAAGGAGTCTCAATACATTTAAAAGGACTGAAATTAAAGTATGTTCTCTAACCACAAGAGAATGAAATTGGAAATCCACAAATAAAGAAATTAGGAAAACCATCAATATTTAGAAAGTAAACACTTCTAAATAACTCCAGGGTCAAAGAAGAAATTCCAAAGAAAACTGAAAACTACTTGAAGGTAAATGAAGACAGAAGAAATACAACATATCTGAATTTATGGGCTGTAGCTAAATAGTGCCTAGAGACAAAATTATAAACTTTAAACTTTAGTTTAAAGCTTGTAATGTAGCTTTCAATACCTACATGACAAAAGAAAAAAGACCTCAACAATAGGCAAACCTTCCACCTTAAGAAACTAGAAAGAGCAAACTAAACCGAAAGCAAGCAAAGAAGGGAAATACTAAAAATACAACTAGAAATCAATCAAACAGAAAACAGAAAATCAACAGTGAAAATCAATTCAACCAAAATTTGGTTCTCTTGAAACATTAATAAAGTTGACAATTCTTCAGCTAGACTGACCAAGCAAAAAAGAGAAAGTACAAATTACCAGATTTGGGAACTAAAGAGAGAAGATCACTACCAACCTACAGAACTGTGGGAGATCAGAAGTGAATACTAGAAACAACTTTATGCCAACAAATTAGATAACTAACAAGAAAAAACACATTCCTGGAAAGAAACACATTACCCAAGCCAACTCAAGAAGAAATTGAAACTTTAATATACCTAAAACAAGCTTAAAAAAATTAAATTAGGAATAAAACAAGCTCTTCTTACCAAGGAAAGTCCAGACCCAGATAACTTACTTCACTGGTAAATTAACCCAACATCTACTTAAGGAATAATACCAATTCTTCACAAACTTTTCCAGAAACTCATTCTATGAGGCCAGGAATATCCTATTACCAAAATCAGTCAAAGACATCACAACAAAGAAATCCTCAATAAGATGTTAGCAAAACCAACCCAGTGGAAAAAGGATTATTGTCCAAGAACAAGAGGAATTTCTCCCAGGAATGCAAGCTGGTTTAACATCCAACAATCAACTAACGTAATATATCCTATTCACAGAATAAAGGACAAACATCACATGATCACCTCAACAGATATACAAAAAGCATTTGACAGAATCTAGTCCCTCTTCAGGATTTTAAAAAAGAAAAGAAACTCCGCATAAGGTAGGACAAGAAGGGAACTTCCTCAACTTGAGGAAAGGCATCTGTGAAAACCTTACAGCTCGCATCACCCGCAATGGTCAAAGACTGAAGGCTGTCTCCCTAAGATCAGGAACAGAACACGGACAGCACTTCAATTCAACACTGTACTGAAGGCTCTACCCAGTGCAATTAGGCAAGAGAAAGAAACAAAGGCATCCAAATTGGAAATGAAGACGTGAAACTGTCTTGATTCACAGACAACCAGACAACACCATCCTGTAAGTAGAAAATCCTAAGGAATACACAACAACATATAAAACTAATATACAAGTTCAGCAAAGTCAAAAGATAGAAGGTCAATATACAAAAACCAAAGGTATTTCTATATACTAGCAAGGAACGCTCCAAGAATTAAGTTGAGAATAGAATTCTATTCAAAATACCATCAAAAAGGATAAAATGCTTAGGAATAACTGTAACAAAAGAAATGCAAGACTTCTGTACTGAAAACTACAAAACATACTTGAGAGAAATTAAAGACCTACTTAAATGAGAGATTCCACGTTCATGGATTGGAAGACAAAAGAATTTTTAGAGAGTATTTGTGCCCAAATCAATCTACAAATTCAACATAATCCCTACCAAAATCCCAGCAAGTACTTCTGCAAAAACTGACAAGTTAATCCTAACATTTACGTGGAAAATCAAAAGACTCAGAATAGACAAAACAATTTTTAAAAACAAGAACAAGCTGGAGGACTTACATTTCCCAAGTTCAAAATTTATTATAAAGCTACAGTAATCAAAAGAGCATAATTTTAGCATACGGTTAGACATATAGATCAACGGAACAGAACCAACAGTTCAGAAATAAACCCTTACTGTTTACAGGCAACTGACTTGGACAAAGGTGCCAAACAATTCAATAAGGAAAGGATAGTCTTTCAACTAATGATCCTAGGACAATGGGACATCCACACGTAAAAAGGCCCTTACCCCACACCATACACAAATACCAGCTCAAATGGCTGGCTCATAGACCTAAACAGAAGAACTAAAACTATGAAGCGCCTACAAGAAAACATAGGAAAACTATCTTTGTGATCTTGGGTTAGGCAAAGACGTCTTACACATACCAAAAACACAATCCACAGCAGAAAAAGTGATCAACTGAATTTCATTAAAATTTAAACATTTGCCTCTTCAAAGGACACTTAAGAAAATCAAAAGAAAAGCCGTGGACTGGCAGAAAATATCTGCACATATCATGTATATGATCAAGGACCTCTATCCAGCACACAGAAATAACTCTTACAACTCAATATTAAGGAAAAAACAACGCAACTTGTCATTCCTCTGGAGATTCAATGCCCCGTTTCTCTTGATCTCCCCTTTTCAGTTCAAGATCACTTGTTACCCTTGACAGACAAGTCAGAAGCCAAACTGGTCCGATCTGCTGCTTTTTCATCCCGCATGGAGATTCCCACGAGCATCCCCAACAAGAACCTATCCCAAGCACCTCGTTTTGCTCTTCTGACTGTTGGCTCCAAGAGAAGCCGCCCCAGGTCGCCCTCTGCTGCCATCTTTTCAAACCCGAGTCAAGGCAGACGCCGCCTGTGCAAAGAGCCTAGTGTGTACGGACCTCCGCTCCTCCTCGCTCCTCCCTGTACCTGCCCCAGTTAACGCTTCCTTTCCCACTGGTCCACCGACTCCAGCCGGCCCACAAGGTCCCGGAGCTTTGGCAGCCGGCTGTCCTAACATCAGAACTTCCGGGGCCGACCGTCCGAGTGCGGATCCCACTGTCCCTCCCCCTACCAGCTGTGGGGCCTGGGGCCTGTCCCTTGACCTGTCTGAGCCTCCCTCTGCTCCCTGATCTGTGGGACAACCCCGACCCCCCGGGGAGGTGCGGCTACCGCGGGCCGCCACAACCCCGCCGTTTCCGCGCCTCCATCCAGGCGGGCAGCGCCCCTGTCGCCTCCCCCTCCCGTGCCTGCGGCCGCTCGAGGGGCGCCCTCCTGGAGTCTCACCCTCCAGCGTGGCAGCTTCTCCAAGAGGCCGAGGGCACGGGGAGCGGCGGCGGCGGCGGCGGCGGCGGCGGCGGCGGCGGGCGGAACGCGCGGAGGGAGGGGCCGCCCGCTCCTTCCGCTCCAGCTCCAGGCGGGATGGCAGAGGCTCCATCCCCAGCGCGGCCGCGAGCCGGTGCGGGGCTCGGCCCGGAGCTGGGCAGCACGAAGCGGGGGCGCCCTGCGCCCCGAAAAGCTGCAGCCCCCCACGAGGACGCGGTAGGCGCGGCCGGGCGCTCGCCAACCTACCGGCACACGGGCGCGCCCCCGGCCTCCGCCGTCTCCTGCCGGCTCCGCGAGCACACAGCTGCTGTTCAGAGCCCTCGCCCTGGCCCCGGGCAGCCCATCGGCGCCCCAGCCGGGCCCTCGCCGCTGGCGCCATCGCCGCTTCACACCTTCAGGCCACCTGGCGAGGCCAACTTGTGTGACCCTTGACCCCACGCCCCGGCGAATGCGCCTGCCACCAGGTTTCGTATTGGCTGAAGGCAGAGGCGCTGAGGGCCCCCAGTGGCGCATCCAACGGGGGTGGCTGGTTTGGGCGGAGCCGGGGACCTGTGATCCTAAGGGTGGTGGATGGGGCCCCCGATCCTGGCCCTGCCACCTGGTGCGCGACCTTCCTCCGAGCTCCAGCTCTGCCTGAGCGCAGTCCTCTCCCCGCGCAGTGCACGTTTCCGGAGCATCTGCCAGGCTCTGGCGGGCGCAGGGCACTTTCCTGTCCTGAGGCCCTTTGCTTCTTGGCATCAGCCTGGGAAACGCTGGAGGGGTGGCGCCCTCCGCGCATCTCCAGGTAAGTCCTTCCCCTGCCCTGTGTACTCCCTTTGCCACTGTCCATTGTCATCTCTTCCCTGGCCTTGTCGTGGGCGTTCCCCTCCCCCATCAGCTACTAGGCCACTCAGTCCCTGCTCCAGCCACAGTGAGCTAGAAGGTAGCTCTTCCTATTGAAATTCGCTGCCAAAACCCCTGCAGGCATTCCCCGCTGTCTTCTACAGTGCATCCTCCTCCCCAGCTCACCTCTCTCCTCAGCGCTTCATCCACTTGAGCAGAGGGCTCCACTTGTGCCATCTGATCCCACCGCTGTTTCAGGCTTCCCTACTTTGCACACACTGCCTCCAATGCCCTTCAGATGTCTGGCAAACTCTTAGTCATCTTCTAAGATCCAACTCGAGCACCTCCTTTGAATTTCTGTGAAGGCAAGGACTTCAGTTCCTTCAGGTTGTCCTCACCAATGTTGTCCTCCTACAGGTTGGCAGGCGGCCAGGAACAAGGGGTGCCCTCCTGAATGAATGACCAGGAGTCTGGGGCCCTGGGTTCTAGTCCTGGTTCTGCTACTGAGTAGTTGTCTCCCTTTTCTGGATCTCCTGTCTGAAATGAGGGGACGGGTTAAAACAAAAGTCAATACATGAAACGCATTTTTGTAAATGAATGAGGTGTTTTGACTTTATGGCTTGTAGGATGTCTTGTAGCTGATTATGATCCCTGATGGGCATGGCCAAATACTAGCCCCAAATGCTGAGGGCCAACGCCCTCTGTCTTCCCTCCCTTGCTTCCTTCTTTCTGTTTCTCTTGATATTGCTTGATCCCTGGAAGTAATCCAGTTTTAATCTACTCCCAACACCAGTTCAGATTACTTTGTTGTCCTGGAATGTGCCTTGTATCCAGTCTGAAAGATTGAATAGAAGAAATTATCTAGAATATAGAGGTAATAAGAGAAGGAAACCATAAAAAGGAGAAAAAATCCAGGGAGTATTAACCTAAGAAAGTCCAACATATTTCTAATTGGTGTTCTAGAAGGAGAGGAAAGAGAAAAGTGGAAAATAAACAATATTGGAATAAATAATGCTTGGGGTATTTCTGGTCATAAAGACACCAATCCACAGATTCTAGGAGCAACAATTAGATGGACAGCTTACCTCTCAGTATCAACAAAAGAAACAATGCAAGACAAAGAACAGTGATATTTTCAATGTGCTGAAAGAAAATGTGTCAACCTAGAATTCTATATTTAGTGAAAGCAAATGTCTAGAATTAGAGTAAAAAGGTATACGTCCTAAAAGAGACAAAATCAGCAAAAATGTTCCCACCAGTAGATCCTCCTTAAAGGAAAATCTAAAAGATGTGGAAAGGCAGAAGTGATAACAAGGAAAATATTGGAGGTTGTGAGAAGGAATGAATAATCAAATAAGTGGTAAATGTGTAGTAAATCTAAGTGATCTTTAATCTTTTAAAAACAATATTGTTTTGTGAGGTTAAAAGGGACAAGATAGAATTAAAACAAACAAAATAATAACATATAAGTGAGGAAGAGTAGTAATTGACGTCCTTGTAAGATGAGAGAAGAGAATAAGTGTATTGATTAATTTTCAACATTGGTAAGTTATATATGTGTTATTATAACCTTAAGAGAATAGAATAGACAGCATACAGTCCAATGTAGTAAAGTTAAAAAGAGTAGAATGTGAGAAAAAATACCTACTCAAACATACACAAAATAACCACCAAAAGACAATAATGGAGAGAAGAAAAAACATAGAATGAAAGAAATAAATTAGTAGAATGAAATAAGATGGTAGTTATAGACCCAGATATATCTGTAATTAAATTGAATGTTAATGGAATAAATATTTGGTATGAAAGTTAAAAAATCAGGCTGCATAAAAACATGAATTCCAATTTTATACTATTCAAAAGATCATATCTAAAATATCAGAAATCAGAGAACTGAAAGTAAAAAGGTGAAAAACAATATGATACTATCTGGCATGACTATGTTAATAAGACACAAAATAGATTTAAAGCTAAAATCATCACTAGATGTAAAGAAGGTCATGCTATACAGATAAAATATTCAAAAATTAGAAATATACAAAAATTCTTACTTTATGAACCTTAGCCTCAAAAAGTCCTTAATTGACAGAACCAATACTTGGTAAAATACTTTGAATTAGAGTCATGACATCTAAATGAAAATGCGTTGTTTATATGTAATATTTATACCTTGAAATCCAATTATCTTCAGGGGTCATGATGTAAGATCATTAATCTTATTGCTAGAAAATAGGATGAAAATGCCTACTATTTAATTTTTGTTTTGCTGAGGAAGATTAGCCCAGAGCTAACATCTGTGCCAATCTTTCTCTGTTTTGTATGTGGGTCACCACCACCACATGGCCACCGATGAGTGGTTTAGGTCTGCACCTGGGAACTGAACCCAGGCTGCCAAAGCAGAGCGCACCGAACTTAACCACTAGGCCATGGGGCCGGCCCCATATTTAATTTTCATATCTCTGTTACTTATGCATATCAACCACAAAATTAACTGATAAAGATTAATTAGAATTATGATAATAAAGTTTGTCAGAGTGTTTTAGTTTGTAGTTTGCTTTACATTGCTGTGATGACTGGCTGAGTCTCACTCTGCTACTCTTAGGCTGAGCTAACTTTTTCTATACTGAGTTCCCTTATAATTTGCTGTGAGTATTTGTTTTCCCTTATTCGCTGGTGGTCGTCTTAATTATCGTGTGCATAGAAAAGCATTTATTTATCTAATAATTGGAGTCAATGGATTAAGTGTTGTGATAATAGATTGAAATTCAGATTTGGGATTAAAAAAAAGTAGTTTTGGAAATCTTTGTGATTTGGGGTGAGACCTCTCAGGATTGTTAAAACTTGATCTGGAAAAGGAAAGAACTAGAAGAAAAGATTGCTTAAATCAAGTCCAGGTTAAATAACCATAGTAATCATGATGCTAATGCTAATAATAATAATCATTACTATTTCTACTCTGATGTCTATGCCTATTCCCAATTTTACTATATATTCAGTTCATACCTATTTTTTAAAATTATTATTGATTTGTAAACATTTTGAATGTATTCTGGATACCATATCTTTGCTAGTTATATACATTGAAAAGCTCTGATTCCTTTGGGTAGACTGTCTTTTATGGAGTTACATGTTAAATGAATCATTAATTTCAATATAATCAGTTTTATTATTATTATGTTTTAGAGTTTTGTTGTGCCTTGTTAAAAGAAACTAGATGAACTTTCTTTTTTCATTTATTGTTTATTTTATGAAATTTCTATTTTTCAATATTTATATTCTTTAATACACTTTTACATTTTTCTATAAAATGTACATTCGATACTAGATATATTCAAAAGTTCTTATAATTTTAGCTTCTTAGTAAATGAATCTTTTAAATTATGTGTTCTTTACTTTTTTCTCCGTAATTTATTGGAACTCCCATTATTTTAAAATATTGATTTTGTTGTCTGGCAATCTTGTTGAATTCTTATATTAATTCTAATTATCATCTACACATTATCCCATGTTTGTTATATAGATGATCATACCATCTACACACAATCATGCTCTTCTTTACAATTCTTTCCAAACTTTACATGTCTTATTAATGTTAAAAAAAATTTTATTACTGCTCTGGATAAGACCTCATTACAGTGTTCAAAACAAATGGTCCTAATCAATATCCTTGTCTTTTCTAATTTTACAGAAACGTTTCTAACAAATCACTGTAAAGTATGAGGTTTTCTGAGAGTTTTCGGTAAGTCCTAGACTTTTCTGTTATATCATACTGCCTTGAAAGATTGTATCTTTACATTTCTTTAAAGAAAAGAGACAATCATTTATGGGAGGGAAATCATGATGCTCTTTGGAAATATGGTGAAATATATGGATTTCTCCACAGGAATAAAATGGACTTTTGAACATTAACACAAGCACCTGGTGTACACTTTTAGGGGATCATGAGTCTATTAAATATCCTCTATTGACTCAAAGTTAAGACTCTGATCTAAAAAGAATTTTATTCATCAAAACATTCAACAAACATTTATTGAATATCCATTATATGGCAATGACTGTGAAATATATTGTGTGTACAGAAAAAAGTAAATTGAAACTCATGAACCCTAGATACTCATAGTATAAAACATAAGCTCATGCAGGTGTTAAAATAAAATATGATACAAGACACCTCTGAGGAAAGTATATGAATTCTTATCTCAGTGATTTCTTTCTTTGCTAATGAAAGTGCATGGTGTAATTTCAAATAACATTTTGTCATTAGGTAGAAGTTTCTGATATCTTGAGTAAACACTAGGCTGGGCAAATGAGAATAAATTCATGTAATAATAAATTGTTATATTCTATCTAGCCTCTTTGCTCCCTTTAGTTTTTTTCTTTTCTAAATTTCCCATTTCATCACACTACACTGGTGTGTACACTGGCATGTACTGGTACATGCTTTATTTTGGTTCAGCCAACATGTTGGTACTCAGAGTTCTTTTATCAGTAGTTTTGCAAAAATGTCTGCAGGCCATTTTGCTCAAAAGGAATACAGATCCCTTAGGCTTTCTAGAGGAAGCTTTGTCTGCCGTTGCTTCCAAAAACATCGTAGACAACTTGAAAATAAATAAATGGATAAAATACTTTGGTTGAACTGGTTGTAGTGACGGACAAGGCGCCTTCTCCGGGGAAGTATGGCCACAGGCCTGCTGCACGGAGGATGGATTGGAAGTCTGGGACTTGATCTCCCCTGCGGTGTTTGCTGCCTTTCGGCATGAAGAGCAGATGATTATTTTCGCTGGACCTCTCAGCGGTGTCTGAGGCCCCCTGCACATTTCACTGGTTTATAGACACTTAGAGGAGGCATTCTGCCTGTGGCAGGATTAACCTCACTTATTCCTGGATCTTTAAAAGGAGGATGTCAAACCTGTCAAAGCTTCCTTGGGTGTATTTCTATTCCATCAATCTTTTGAAACGAAATCGCTTACACGTGTTTCTAGGGAGGTCTCAGGAGGGAGTTTTCATTTCAAATGATTAATACATGCAATGTGTGCCTCACTAACAACTAATGCTAAAAATAATACATAGGAACACCCCTTCAAACTAAGTTTGCAGCAAGTTTTGGGGCAAAGTATAGTAATTAAATTCGCACATGTATCCTTGCCTATCAGCTCATATTTAATTTTCGTATGTGTGAGAAGTTAAAAGATTTGGGGAAAGAACAGCAACTGTTACCACAATATAATAAAAATTACTCAGTGCATCTTTTACTGCTGAAACTTAGGGCAACCATCAATTGAGTAATCTTCAGTATATGGTCTTGGATATAATTGTGTTATATGTCAATCAATTTCTTACCCAGAATTGGTAAAATTAACTATCAGAGAATTAAATTAAAATGGAATCCCTTCCAAAATGTAATTCTGAGTTATTTCTCTACTAAATGTTTAATATTCATATAAACTATTGGATCATTAGTTCATGCCCAGTCTTGAACTTGGTCTAAGACTTAAAGCCTTGATCTTTTGTTTCATGAATATTTAATTGGACTGAACTCTTTTCCTGTTACTGTGGAGAGAGAGTGAAACATATTCTTTATTGCTCAAGTTATCCGTCATGCTTGGCATTTTAATTTACTTTCTTAAACTTTTTAACCAAGGACCATTTCAATTCCAATGAGCATACTGTATCACACTTTTTCAGATGACTACATTTTCTCTTTGAAGTTTTTTTTTAATTCTTCTGAAGCTTGAGAATATTTCCCATCTAGTTCTAGCTTACTAAACATTGAGGTCAGACAGAAATCATTCTTCTATGATTTGGAGATTTTGGTTGGTAGGTGACTATACTTCAAGGAACATATTGTACTTCTAAATATATCTGGAAATTATCAAACGTGAGTCATCTTCATTTCTCTAACTGATTAATGGTATATGTGAATTATCATTCAGAATTAAGTGTATTACTATAAATTACTATATCTAGGAGAGTATTTAATACAAATTACCT
Organism: Diceros bicornis minor; assembly: GCF_020826845.1. Lineage (NCBI taxonomy): Eukaryota > Metazoa > Chordata > Mammalia > Perissodactyla > Rhinocerotidae > Diceros > Diceros bicornis. The sequence goes on along the minus strand of NW_026690912.1, from coordinate 1,275,510 downwards.
GTCATAACCACACCACTACCGCCACCAAATATTGTCTATCTTCATTAAGTGGTGAGGTGGAGTGATAAGCATCATGTTGGGGCTGCTGCTTATATAAGAGGGTAGGAGGAGATGAATTTTTGCTGTATACTTCTCTACATTCTATATGTACTACATATATACATTGACATGAATTACAAAGAACCACATTGAAGTTATTGATTTCAAATGAACCGTATGACTAATAAATTTAATTATAATGCTATATGCTAAATATAATGCTTATGACTTCCCAAGCATTTTCTTTTTCTCATTTTATTCCCATAAAATAGATGATGAGTTAATGATGTTCATATATATTTACTAAATAATATAATCGAATGAAAGAACAGGTTTTCTGAAACCCAATCTGGCCATCTTTCAGCTACACTGCTGTTAGATAAATTTCAGTGTTTCACACCTATGTTAAAATTATTGCCTATGTTTGGAACCTCAGTTATTTAAATCAGATATTTCTATACCATCTTGAACACAGACTTTTTTCCAAGTAGTACAGAGGTTCCAAAATTGTGGTCAGCATCCTGAACCCAGCCTAGAGTTGTCTTTTCTTTGTCTCATGCACTGTTTAATATTTAAAAATAAGAAATTAGCATAAAAGTCTGTATTGAAAAGTGAGAATATTGGGCAACAAAGATTCTATGTCTTCTTGTGGAAATGATCGAATAGTGCTAAAGAGCTGAGGCCTCCTTGCTATAAGATATTCTATTTTCAGTAATCCAATCCTTTGTGTCTTCCTAACACTGAGACAGAGTGTCAGCTGCAGAACTAAGAACAAAATGTGATGACATTACCAGAATCCTTACGTGAGGCTCACTTTCCCCCTTTGTGTTATAAGACTGACTACTATAGGTAATTGATTTTTGACTACTGGTTGCATCACTTAATCCTACTTTTGGGTTGTTTATATTGAGTTCTTACTTAAACTTCTCATCACCTGTACATCCCTTAAATGATGGTGCTCCTATCTGAAAAACAGATAGGACTACACTATGAAAGGCCTTCTTCTCATCCTATGGAATCTTTCTAGGAGGCTTCTAATCTCAACTTTACAGTGAAAAGTCATACATTTATATTTCTAGACCGTATTTCTCTTTGTTTTCTTTGATGTTTAGACTTCTAGATCTCATTTATTATTGCACATCTCCATTTGGGTATAGTGTAGATATCTCTTATTAAACTGAATTTTTCATATTGTTACCCAGATTTGGTCTTCCTTCTATATTCCTTAACTCAGAACATGGTAATATCATACTCTCATTACCAAAAAATAGAAACATTGAAGTTTTCTGTCTCTCTTACTCTTTTTCTCAATTCCTAAGACCTAAAAAGCAGCCAGGCTATGTTCATTCAACCTCTCAAATCCACCATTTTGACTGAAAAAACACTTGCCACCTATGTATATACTAGAAACATACAATAAATACGATTAAAATAAGAAAATTCTCCCAACTTCCAAAAGTTCATAATTAGACCTATGAATAGAAAATTATAATTCAATGTGATGTGAAAAATGGTGGGATTATACAGAGGGTGTCACAAGACTCCGAAGAATGCCATTTAAGCCATACTGAGAGAGACTGATGTGGGAAGTGGTGGTGTTGCTTCTACTGAGTGATGTTTCGATTGCATTAGCCAATGATGAATTTAGGGAATGGGAATTTCATGTAAAGAGAATAAACTGAAGATATAAAAGGGAAAGGTCGATATGGGAAAATTTATAAGCAGCATAGCTTGCTTGAGGATAAAGTATAAGGTAGGAAGCGTGGTAGGTAAGTTGGAGAAACAGATAGAAATTGCATTATGAAAGGTCTTAAATGACATATAAAGAGCTTAGACCTTATCTTCTCAGGAAAGAATTTGAAAAAATTTAGGCAAAGGTGTAATAAAATCAGAGACGCAATTTAGTAAGAATATAATTGAGTATTTTTATTTGGTATAAATGTCTGCATGGAAGGAGCCTGGTTAGGGAGATAATGCAATGGTTACGAGAAGAAATTTTGAGGGAGTGAAATAAAGTGGTTATAATAAGGACATAGAAGATTTGATATAATAAATATTTAGAAATTAAAATCTGGTGATCAAACCAAACATAGAGGGAGAGGGAAAGAGACAAATAAGAATAATTTTTTCAATTTTCTTGCTTTGGTGATTGAGTAGCTGGTAGTATGATTAACAATAGCAACAAGTATGTATTGAACTAAGAAGATGTTCATGTTAACTGAAACAGGCAGGTTGTTGTGTAATGTCTAGAGAATGATTCTACTTTTTATCCAACATAAAAATAAAATTCCCGTAAGTATTTATAATTATTAATATTTTCTTAAAAAATTTGTAAGTGGAAAATCATAAGTAGAAATGTTGATTGGGGTTATTCATATAGGACCAGTTGAATATGATTTGTTTGAGAGCTCTATAGGGGACTGTAGAGCTGTATAGATGTTCCATTCTGCCATAAATACATGAGTTACTTTTCCATTGAACTATATAAACATTTCTTCATTCCTACTAATAAAATCAGCTATAATAATACTTATGATAAAACAGCCAATATGCGTACCATGTGCAGCTACTGTGTTAGACTTTTTTGTATTTTTTGTGAAATTCACAGCAACCATAGAACATTTCACAGGTAGCGAAACTAAGGCTTGGAGAGGCTAAGTGTAAAATGTAAATTTACACTTAGCGATATGCCTACATTTAAAGCCAGTTCAGTCTGAACTCTTAAATACTACTTTATATATGGCGCATATGTGTAACGCGGTTGACTGCGATTAGGAATGCAGTCTTTCTCAAGGAGGCAGATACCTGAGCAATTTCACTTTCCTTCTACCTTATTTGTAGTTGCTCAGGAAAAAACCCACCGATACAATATAAAAATACTACGATTTTTATGGGGAGGGGGTTAGGTGGCTGTTTTAATAAGCAAGGCAACTTACAAGGCTAATCTTGGCCGCAAGACAAGTAGATCTCCACATCCGCCTGCCAAGTTCTTAATTTAAGAGTTTATTTAGAGTCCTTAATGAGATTCAGTCATGAATACCATCCACATGGTCTCAACAACACATTACTCGCCCAAGGCTGTGTCCTTGAAGTGGCTCCTAGTGTGAATGGTGGGCCAAATATGCATTCCAAGGACAGGGGAGTGGATGAGGAGCCTCCAATTGCTCCGGTCTGGTTAGAGTTTCAGCTGGAGATCACGTACTCTTGATGACCTTCTCCAACTCTCCACCCCTGGTGACCATCTCTGACAAATCTTGCAGGCCCCTCCTCTTCTGCAATGGCCCTCAGTGGTCAGCAAAGGGTTTCATTAGCATGGAGGTGCCTGGTTTGGTGGCTCTCTGGTGCACTGGAGGCAGATACCACAGCAACAATATAGGCATACAAGAGAAGGGCATAGAAGATATACTCAAGGATTAGGGTAAGACTTTTCCAATCATGAAATTAAAGTGTTTTTATTTTTGTACTTCATTCTTTACTCTTGTCTTCTGATGCCTCCCTGAAATCCCAGAGTTTCACCCTGATTTTCATGGTTGTAACATCAGAAAATATCACTTCTGGGGGAAAAAAGTGCCTGATACATTAGGTAAGCATAATGTCTCACAACTATGAATTGAGATACCTAGTAGATGTTTATGAGTTGAATTTATATTAAGAACTGATGTAATATCAGAGACTAGGAAAGAAAATGCTTAAAATGTGATTTTATCATCAAAGATGATTTTCTATCTATAAGTCACAGTACAGAATCTATCTAAAGAGCATGCTAACTTCTTGCTGAAGTGATAAAGTTGTCCTTTTAAAATTTGACATAAAAATTTTAAAATTATGAATATTATTAAAATATGAATATTATTAAAACTATGTTATATAATCTTATTACTCTTCTCAAGAAAACTCTATCCTGAGCCTTCCATGTGCTATTATGTAGACTATATGACAAAGACTCTCTGTGGACTAGATCTAATGAATGATCACTTATAATCATTAACACATATGTACAAAAGCATGGCATACGGGTGACGCCAGCCTGGACTCCATTCTACACAAAGGCAACAAAAATACATTTAAATCATTCACATGAAGATTCAAATTGCTAACATATCACTTCAAATTTGAAGTTAATAAAGAATGTCGGGGGCTGGCGCAGTGGTGCAAGCAGTTAAGTGGGCACGCTCCGCTTAGGCGGCCCGAGGTTCACGGCCCGGATCCTGGGCACACACCGACGCACTGCTTGTCACACCATGCTGTGGCAGCGTCCCATATAAAGTAGAGGAAGATGGGCATGGATCTCATGTCAGGGCCAATCTTCCTCTGCAAAAAAAAAAAAAAAAAAAAGAGGAGGATGGGCATCGGATGTTAGCTCGGGGCTGATCTTCCTCACAAAAAAAAAAGAATGTCATAGAAGAAGATAATGACAAGTACAATGTTATAGCCATGCCTATTTGGTCTTTTGCCTTGCATAAAATAAGCTCAAAGTGGTAAATGTATTTTCAATTGTATGATGTAATTTTAGCACGAACAGAATATTCTGTATAATATGAAAGCTGCAAAGTCTAGTGTTTAAGCCTTAGGAAAATCGAGAGTTCAAAAATGTCTTCAATGAAAATGGAATGATCAGCTATGACTATTAAATACATCACTGATTTTACTGATTGACTATTTTTGCTGGCATAGGGAAATCTGACTGAGAATGGTAAGAATCTTAATTTTACTGCCTTATTAATGTTGAATATTTTGTCAGACGAATTTGAAGTTAGTGATTAAGTTCACATGACATTGCCAAAGAAGAGGTTTTGTTTGTGGACAGATTAATGCAAACAGGGCCAGTGGTCCACTCACCCTTCACTCAACAATGGAGATTGAGTGGGACGTTTAACCTGTTCCAACTGAGTTCACCCCTTCGTGTTGTCCAAAACTGTATGGTTTCCCCTTATGGCTGAGGCTGTTATATAAAAAAAGAAACTATTTATTGTTATTATTATTTTGTTTCAGCTCAACCTCTAAGAGATGACTTTCCTAGACTCCAGCGGAATGAGAATGAACCTCAAGAATCTGAGTACTTTAACTGCAAATTACAAATCACGTAATAATTATGACAACAAAAGAGAAATAACACATTCCAAGAGTCATGCTTTTTAGATAATAATCAATTTTAATATTAAAAAAATCCTTTGAGGGGGGCTGGCCTGGTGGCATAGTGGTTAAGTTCACGCACTCTGCTCCAGTGGCCCAGGGTTAGCAGATTTGGATCCTGGGTGTGGACCTACACACCACTCATCAAGCCACGATGTGGCAGCATCCCAAATACAAAATAGAGGAAGATTGGCACGGCTGTTAGCTCAGGGCCGATCTTCCTCAACAACAACAACAAAAAACTCTTTTTATTGTAATGATTGATTACTTTGAGTTGTTTTTTGACTTTGTGTTCAATTTTTTAATTGTTACCTCTTTTAATAAATAACTTGTGTTTGTTTCGGTATTTATCTCATTTACTTATGCTGTGCAAATACTTACACAGTTTTGTTTTCCAAAGGGGTTAGTAAGACCTCAGTGTTTGATATCCTTCTTGGATTTATTGCATATATTTTAACTCTATGTTATGTTCCAGAACTCATCTTCTGACTGCTCAAATACCACCATTAACTGCTCATTGAAAGTTGGCTCTAAGATCACTTGTTCTAATATTACTTATAACTAAACAGAAAAAAATGCTGAAAGAGACTTCAAACAATTCTTGTCTGTCCTCCACTTTTGATGATTAACTGTGCCCAAAACAACACACAGAGGTCATTAGCAAACTGGGCCTGAAAAATGGTAATAGATATATATTTTTCTACTTGTCCATATTAATTAATGTAGACATTTCCTCCAAGTAATATTCCTTTAAAGAATCTTTTTGTGACTCAAAAGTAGCTTTACATAATATTATTAAATTGCTGATTATCTATTTGGTAACAGGCAATCTACGTTCACAATTTCTTAACAACAGTACTTCTCTGAATTTAAAATTCTCCATATAGTTGTAAATGACTAGCTTGTATCAAACCAACTTTCACCAAGAATAACTATAAAAATCACATTTAAGAAAAGAAAAAGAAAACACCTTACTTATTGGAGGCATTGGAGAGTATCTAGGGCATCCAGCAATTGTTAGGACAATATCCTAATAAAAGGAATACACAGTATGAGCCCAACTTTCCACAAAATTTCCCCTTGAGGTATTTTCCATCGCTAAGTGGCTGAAGGCAGAGAGACTAAGCAGAAAGCAAAAACTCAGGACTCTTGACAGTCTTACAGGGCTAAAGAGACAAGATAATATGAAGCACAGGTATAACCAACCAGTCAGAATTGGAGGGACCAAGATCCTCAAGAAATAGGAAACACAGAGAAGTGTGTCTGATTTTCTAAGTTGATATTCACTGTAAGGCGTTTGTCCGTTTCTAAGCTGTTGTGGACTGAGAGACCAAGACGACAAGAAGACAGCTGACGCTCAGAAGGTAAAAACTGAAGCAGATGTTTTGTCAGGTTCAATGTGCTGGGAAAAAAAAATTGGGAATTTAGGGTCTGTCAAGAAGAAAGGGGCCCAGTAATTGCTCTAGTATTTCATTTGAGACCTTTGAAAAGTTATGCTCTATGAAAAAAAAGAACAAGTCAGAACTAGACCATACCTCAAAGAGACTAAAACTCACCTTCCTATCATCTTAAAACCCTGATTGGATCAAAATGATTTGTTTATGCTCTGACTGTCATTTAGGGGAAAAAAAAGTAAAATCTCTCTGAAAGAAGATAAAATTATCAGAGAAGAGTTTTTGTAATTTTTTATTCAAAATGACTGGAATCCAATAAAAAAATTTCAAGGCATATTAGGGTCAAGGAAGAAACGACCACAAACCAAAGAATAAAGAAATAATAGATACAGACCCACAGCCAAGTATTTCACCAGCCTACTCAGTCTAAAATATCTCTGATTATTATGTTCATGAAAACATTTGATATGATAGAAAATTTTGTCAGAGAAGTGAAATCTTTAAAAATAATTGAATGGAAAATACAGTAATTGACATTAAGAACTCAATATATAAGTTTAAATATAGATTAGACACAACGAAAGAAAGGATAAGTGAACTTGAAGAAAAGAAAGTAGAAAATATCTTTACTGAGACATGGAGAGAAATAAAAGGAAGGAAAATACAGAAATGATTGTAAGAGGTCATGGTGAAAAGCATTAATATACACTTAATTTGAATCCCAGAAGAAGAGAGGCAGAGTAGACAAAAGCAATATTTAAAATGGTTCTAGTTGACAGTCTTCCGAAACTGACGAGAGATATAGAATCTACAGGATCAAGAAGATCTAGGAACCAAAAATAGCTAGGTATATCCTAATGAAACTGCTAAATAACAAAGATAAATTATACTAAAGACAGTCAAAGACAAAAAAGATTCATTATCATCAAATGGTTAACATTGGAACTGAGAACCAACCTTCGAGAATAGTAAGTTTGCAAGTCAGAAAACAATAGTATGACAACTTTATTGTGCTCACAGGAGACAACTGCCAACATAGAATTCTGTAACCAGTAGAATATTCTTTAAAAACGAAGGGGAAATAAAAATATTTCAGGCAAACAAAAATAAGATTTCATAGCCAGCAGATGTGCACTATGTGAAATACTAAAGGAGTTTTACAGAGTTTTTCAGAGATAAGGAAAGTAATCCCAGATAAAAATATAAGAATTGAAGAAGAAATGAAGAACAATGAAAAAGATAAACAGATGGGTAAATGTAAATGAATATTGATGGTAAAAACCATAATAATATCATCTGTCAATTTAAAATATATGTAGAATTAAAAACACAATAATAATGACAATAATAATGTGAAAGACAGGAGGGGGGTAAAATAAAATGCTGAAGACCCTTGTGTATTCTATTTCATTTATTTATGCTCTGATTGTTATCATCTTCTTCCTTTTCCGTATGTGAGTTCAATTAGCTTTTTTTTTTCTAATGTGTTGAGGTGAGCTCTGTGGTCATTGATTTGAGACCTTTCTTCTTTCTAATAAAAGCATTTGGTGCTATAAATTTCCCTTTAAATTTGTTTTGGGTGTATCCCAGAGATTTGTATATATTGTGTTTTCATTTTCATGTAGTGCAAAATACATTCTAATTTCTGCTTTGATTTCTTTTTTTACCCATTAGTTATTTAAAAGTCTCCTATTTTGTTTCTAAATTTTTTTGGAAACTGTGGGATTTATCAAAGTTAAGCATTTGGACATCCTAGTTTCTGAATAAGAATGCTGTAGACTTGTTTGGCTTAGATGTATGCATTCAACGCATGATACATGATAGATAGATAGATAGATAGATAGATAGATAGATAGGGAGTTGATTCTCATTATTTGCAATAGTTATGGTCTATAAAGTTGCCTCAAACAATGAATTAGTGAATACTGAATCATTGCTCCAAGGGGAAATACAGGGTTAAGATTTTGTGAGCCTTTGGTCACAACCTTTTTGTCAAACAATCAATGCAAACATGGTTTTATGTGTGTTTCTGTTTAAAGTCACCTTACTTAATATATATTTTTGATTCATTAACATTAAACTCACAGCCAACAATACTATAAGTCCCTTACAAAGCTTATCTAACATTCACATCTTTTCCATAAGACACATCACAGCTTTCTTGGGCTTAGAAACACTAGACAGAACTACCATACTATGTTTGGGAGCATTTTAAATAGTGAAATAACCAACAAAAAGCACAAAAATGTGAAAAACATACTAAACAGACTTTGAAAAGGACACTTGTTTACAGCCTGAGAGCTGAAATAAGAAGGGAGGTCATAGTCTTATTGCACCTTAGCATGTCCACGGTGACTGGGAAAGTGCTGCAGGTATTAATTGGGGATTATGAATAAATTTTAGCGAGTAGGCAAATTTGCAAATACTGAATCTGAATAATAAGGATCAGCTGTATATACCTTGGCAGTGTCATTAAATTGAGCCTTGAGAAACACGTATGGTTCAAACTTGGAGGCGGAGAATATAGGTCCCCTGTGAATTCTGAACAGTCTATTCCATCATCAGATACATTGACTGGGCTCTTCCAGGATAGCAGGCACTTTTTCTTGGATGATTTTCTTTGGTTTAGGTTCCAGAATTCTGTATATCTTTGGGGAACTCACCCAGCTAGCTCCTTTCTAGATGTTCTGGCCAACCTCTAACAATTTTTTACTCCTAAAAACAAAAAATGCATTCCTCTCTTATTCTTTCATAATATGCTTTCATGTCCATTACTCATAAATCATAGCAAAATAGAAATGATTTTTCTTTTCCAGGAGGAAAAGGACGACTTAATCCTCCAACTCTCAGAGGAACTGAGTGACAATACTTCTATTTTCAATGCAAAGAAAAAAAAAATGAAAAAAAACCACAGCTGAGTTTCTGTATTTAAACAGGATGAATATTCATATCTTGGAACACAGTTTCCTTAAGTGAAAATTCTGAAAGCATATCTGAGAACAATGCGTATATACATAAAACATATAACATTTTCAATTAAGATTTTTGAGTAAGTGGGATATAACTTATATCCCACTTATATCAGATAATAAAATGGCAAAATCCATGAAAATCTGCCTGAATGACTGTACTATACTGGTAATATCATATACAAAAGTTTAGATTCATATCTGGAAAAATAGTTTGTTTCAAGAGCCTTAAACATGGATTTCGTGTTACAAAATCTTTAATTTGAATTTGCATTGATTTTTTTTTTTTATAATTCCAAATATTACTTCCATTATTTTACTGATGAGGATTGTTTTTGGAAATATCATTTGATCATTTGTAAATCATTTGTATTCCCATATAGTTGCCCAAAATGATTTGACTGGCAAAACATCCTTCAAGTCACATGGTTAGATAACCAAAATTTTCCAGTTTTCTTAAAAGAAAATAGGAACTAATTAGATTAAAATACCAATAAATAGTATATCTCCTGTTGTATAGGTTTAAATGAAAAAGCTGAGTACAGTTTAAGAAAAATGTTAATGATATGAATAATTACTTTTCCTTGGATCTTATACTGTTTATTTTTTTTAATTATTCAACCTTAGGACGACTCTAGTTTACTTTCAGATTTGACCTATGGAAGTATTACAATGTGCAGGACTAGCTCAACATATATTCTTTCCCTTTTAAATTGAGTGACATTAAATTCATAATGTATAGACAAATTCCAGGCTTAGCAGACATTGATTGATCTGTCAATACTTATTTTTCTTTTTTGGAGCATCCAACAAAATTAAGTCAGTAAAGCTTGCTGACAGGATGCTAAAATGCATATTGAAGAGGAGGAGCCGTATCCTCTTAAAGCAGGTTTTAGCATGGGCATTAGTAGATTATAAAGTATAAACTGCACATCCCTGCATATCATATATTATTCTTCAAGATATCTTTGAGAATTTATAACTATAATTTTTTTGATCTCTTGACGTGCAAAAATACTATCTGTGTTCCCAATTGTTTTCTCCATATATCCAATGTTTTGTTAATAAAGAAAATGCGTGAATATAAAAGGAAATCAAGCATTTCACCAAGAAGTAAAATCCTGCATTTTACATTTAAGAAATATACATTGTCCTTTATTATTTAGTATATCATAAGGAAGAATCATTTTACTCTCACAGTTTACAAATAACACTCATAAGAGAGTGACTGATAAATCAGAAACATTCCCGGCAATGACTGTTGCAATTCTTCAGCAAACAACAGACAGGCATATAGATTTGTCAAATGAAATGCTAAACCACCGTTTTCAACTGTGAGGTAGTGCTCTTAGAAAGCCATTGTGACCAAGTGGCTTTTTTTATTTGTTTTTAAATGAGTTTTAGGCCATTTAATTAGTTTAATTCTCCCTCTCTAATGTATGAGAGAAAGCTCTCTTAGATTTGCTTTTATAACTTTTATATTTTACATATTGTAAAATAAATCCACATTTACTGCAGAACACTTTTGAAAATATGAATAAGAAAATGAAGCAAACTAAAGTCTTCTAAAACGCCACTACCCGAAAATAAATAATCCTTCTTAAAATTAGGAGTATACAATTCCATTTTATATATATATACACACACATAAAAAATATATATATACACACACACACGCAGAGAAAGAGGCAGACAGAGAGAGACAGAGAGAAACAGGGAGAGAAGGACACATTTATTACCCACAGTTTTCTTTTTTGTAACTACATCGAGGGACTATGTTATAGTTTATTAATAAAATCCCACAATTTTATAAATTTGTAAAATTTATTTAAAAATTTATAAGATTTAGAAAATCCCAACAATTTATTGTTGAATAGCTGTTTTCAATATTTTGCTATTGTCAATAGTGCACCAATGTAAATTCCTGTGGCTAACACTTTGGTTACTACAGTCTGTGATTACTTCTCTAGGATTAATTTCTGGTAGTAAAGTGTAGATCATAAAGCAAAACATCTTTTAACCTTTTTTGATATGTTGATACATATTGTCAAATACATCAACTGATACATATTTCCAAGTTGCTGTCACAGCAAATTGCACTGTCACCAGCAGTAAATGAGACTTTCCTTTTCCACAAAACTTCTAGATGTTTGATATTAGCATTAAAATATTTTCAAAAATATTTTAATTAGCTTTGATTTAAGCGAACAAGATGTTAAACATTTGTTTATTATATTAAATTTTTTTAAATGGTCTAATAATATTCTTATACATCATTATACATTTTCTACTGGAGTTTTCATCTATTTCCTATAGATTTGTACTCTTATTAAAAAGATATTGGCTTTTTATCCATTATGTTTCTGCAATTTTTCCTAGTCAAAAATTCGCCTTTCATATTATGTAAACTATTTTATAATCTAGGAAAAAATACATACATATACACACCCAATAATCATTTCTCTCTCTCACTTTTTTTTTTTTTTTTTGGTGAGGAAGATCAGCCCAGAGCTAACATCCATGCCTATCTTCCTTTACTTTATATGGGACGCTGTGACAGCGTGGCTTGACAGGCGCTGTGTTGGTCCAGGCCGGGGATCCGAACCTGCGAACCCCAGGTTGCCAAAATGGAGCATGCGCACTTAATTGCTCCACCACGAGGCGAGCCCCTATATTCGAATTTTTAAATTTAGCTTCATAGGTTTATATACCAGGCTGCATATTCCTTTTCATATCCTCTTTCTTGGCACTGTACTTTCTTTTATATTTAACCACTTAAATACTAAGAAGAAGATAAAAACATTATTTGTGCTCCTATGTTCGTTGTAGCATTATTCACAATAGACAAAACATGGAAGCAACGTTAATGTTTATTGAAGGAAATTCTGCCATTTGCAGCAACATGGACGAACCTGGAGGTCATTATATTAAGTGAAATAAACCAGTCCAGAAGGACAAATACGCATGATACCACTTACAGGAGAAATCTGAAATAGCCGAACTCATAGAACCAGCGAGTAGAAGGGTGGTTACCAGGGAATGGGGGGAAGAGGATATGGGAAGATATTAATAGGAGAGCACAAAGTTTCAAGTATACAAGATGAATAAGACCTAGAGATCTAGTGTACAGGATAGTATCTATAGTTAATAATATATGGTATACTTAAAAACTTGCTGAAGGGGTAGATCTAATGTCAAGTGTTCTTATCACAAAAAATAATAGTAATGAATTATTAAAGAGGGCAGTAGGAAACTTTTGGAGCTGATGGATATGTTTACCACATAGATTGTGGCGATGATTTCACAGGTGTATACTTACCTGCAAACTCATCGATTCGTATGTATTAAATATATATAGCTTTTTGTATGTCAATCACGTTTCAATAAAGTGGTTGTAAGAAAGAGAGTTTTTCAACCTCATTTTATTACTGGATAAGGTCACTGCTGTGTCAGATAATTAAGATTAGTAGAGAACAAGTCTAAAAAGTTAGACTAATTGGCTCTGTGTTTCCACTACGTCTCATATCACAGACACATTATTTACTTTAAAAAATTCAAGTCAGTCCTACAATTTCCCCCACCTCGTGAGTATCCCTCCGCGTCTCTCTCTGACTTTCTTTGCTCTCAGGAGATGTTTCTCGCTTGAGGGCTCCAAAGACACGCCCTGATAAGCTGTGTTGCCCTGGTGTCTTCTTGGCACTTCTGACCCTGATTGACCCTGTCTAGCTCAGGGAAGTGGCAGTACACTGCTTTAGTCTCACTCTTCTCATTGCTTCCTTTGTGAAAAAAGAAAAAACAGATTATGGCCCTCTTGATAAAAGCTGAGCTAGTGTCTGTGTGGGCAAAATACAAACACTAGAGGGAAATGTCTCTTCACACATTTTCAGGTTTTTCTTCTTCCTCCAGTGTCATGTGCTTAAATGCATCAATTTTTCTCTCCAGCACGTAGCAGCATCCTGCTCTTTGCGTTCATTGCATCCTCATAGACATTTATATATGAATTTCCAGGAAATTTTATTTGGGGCATGAAGAAAGGAATCTGATAAAAAATGGGCTGCTGCTTCATAACATTAATAAACTCAAATGAGTGCAAATTGCATGCTAAATAACACACATTTTAGTTATTTTATCTACTTTTGAAATTGTTAGTTCCCTGATCTGACAGTTCTTATTGAACAACTTTGCTTATTGCAAAATACACTAGGAGAATTGTGTGGTTTAAAAATGACTCATCTTTTAAATACTTGATTTACATGTCTTCACAATTCTTTTTATTGATCAATTGCCAAATTTAAGAGAAGTTTCAAAGTGAAATAAGCTTAGGGAGTCTGAGTTGGTCAAGGGAGAGGCACAACAGACAGCCAGCATCACGGGAGTTGCAGGAATATTCGGTCTGTCTTCCTGTCTTTCCTGGTTCTTCCTTTTCCCCATCTGGGACATTCTCTCACCATCCTTCTAATCCTGACCCCCGAATCCACCTTGCTCCGGGTCTCAGCGCACTCCAGGCGGCAGGATTCTATGGATTCTGCTGTTCAGCTGATGCTCATCTTTGTTTTCTTTGCCTTGGGGTGACTCGATTGCCCTTTCAGACTCGAGCTCATTGGCGACTAAGTGCTTTCCTGAAATTCAGGTCCTGATTAACCAGCTTCCTAATGCCTGAGTGGCCGCTCGTGGCTACCTGGCAACGACAGTGTCAGGGTTTCTGGTTTGGCGTCCTCATCCTCATAGACTGAGTTATGTCACTTTCACTGTGTGATATTCCAAAGATTCCAAAGCTTCACTTACACACGCACATACACACACACACACACACACACATGCACAATGACTCCTATTTAACTCAAACTCTTATTCGGTACTTTCCCTTCACTGATATCTGTGAATTAATGTCTGTTTCTTTATTTGTCTTAAAGGATAGAGCCAAACTCTCTCTTTCAGAATTATTCTGTTTGTAACTTAAATTCCTTTGATATTCTTTAATTAAGTTAATTTGAAAAGTGTGAGAAATGGAAGAAATGTAAACTCATCCCATTCATATGTAAATTAAATTTCAGGAAAAAATTATCACTATACCTAAGACCTGGCAATAATAATTGAAAAGAGAATCACCCTTAGTTTGCCTGAAAAAAGAGGGGAAAAAAATCACCGCAAGCCTCAGGTTATTCCTGTCATCTAAATTAAAGACTGTATGATGTTTTAAAACCTGAAAATATTAATAATATTCAATTCTTATCAAAATAAACGTAGAATAGTCCTTAATTCAATTGACATTTTTCTTCTAGAACTTGGTTCTTCAATGATTTGGGACCCTTCCATCTGCATATTCAATTCATTTCTAAGATGTCTTCGTTTTATCAAAAAGAGTATATAATTAATTGTATTGACTTAATAGCATATCTCATTAGTTATACATTTTGACTTTTCCTCTCTTAAAGGCAATATTAGCTACATTTTGACTACATATTTCTTCTCTTTTAATGTGTATAATGCAAAAGCTTTTTACTAATAAATAATTAACATTATGGAATCCTAGCTTATAATAATTGTCTTCATCTACAATGTGAGCTACTGTGCATTCTTCAACAGGGCACATGGGGCAAGGGGGGACATGTCAGTAGTTGCTCCATTGCCAAAAATGTTCTTAACATACAATGGGTGAATCATTCTCTCTCCCTGTCTCTCACGATATCTTACCCTGATTTACTTTGTTTTTGGCTTTTTTTTACATAGTACTTAAAACCCTTTATCCTAGTATGTGCTTTATTTATTTGTATTTATTTCTATTTACTACTTTTCCGGCTATAATTTTCTGGGAGCCAAGGCAAAATTAAGGAAATTGTTTAAACAGTTTAAGTCACCGTTTAACCCAAATTATATTAATTTTATCATCAATAAAATTATAGAAATATCAACAATTTTATAACATCAGAACAGCTAAGAATGAGAGAATAGATGGGAGAGTAAACTTTGAGTAAATTGATACAAAAGGCCACTCAACATCAGCAAAACAAATTAGACTAGGAAAATTTAATAGATGAATCAATTTAGAAAAATATTAACGGAAGGCAGATAGACAGAGATTAGCTTGTATTATAAAATATGTATTTTAGAAAAAAAGATTATGATGAGCACAATGTATTAGACATATCCCACTTGACTGCCCCACAATATTCATGATGATCTCAAATGATCTCTCTCTCTCTTTTTTCCCCCTGCATAGCAAATGTTTGCAACCCAGAGGAAACCATTCTTTTGCTGAGGCCCATTATAGAGATGAACAGATGAGTGTCTGATTCCAATATAAGAATTATATTCAAGGAAGTTTTATTTATTTCCTGGTGTTCAGAGTTGCAGCAAATGAGCATGCCTGGGTCTGAGTGCTCAAAAACAGTAAAAATCTTGATAGAATTCTGTATCACAGAATATTAACAATGTAGAAAACTACATTATTTATGGTGGAAGTTTAAGGTACTGATATGTGTCTTATTTGTTAGACATCAACATTCTGTTTGCTGTCTCTAAATAATTTGGAAATCTTAAAAATAGTCAACACAAAGACTGTATCCAAGGAACTTGTTTATCTAGTGTTCACAGTTGGATGTCAGGAATAATTCTGGACATACCTGCTTCAAGTGGACAGAAACAAGCAAATATCTGATAGAAATATGTAACCTACTACTTTGTCAAGTAGGTAAATCTTTCTGTTTATCTATATATGTATAGACCTACCTATGTATACAATTATATACTGTTTATCATAAAATAAGTATATACATATGATATTATATATAATCTTTTCTTGTATATAGTCATATTGTTTAAGGAGGAAGATATATATTTTTTAATATTTTTTGCTTCATCCAAATAACTTGGAAATATATTAATGTATAATTAAAAATCAATATAAATACCTACTATTAAAATGCTACGATTATGATTACTACTTAATTTACTATTAAAATTATGATTTGAATTAAAAGTTTGCTTCATTATAATGGAGACACATGCATATCATATTTCATACTTTGCTTTTGTTGCTGAGAAGTTCAGAGTTAGACTTGATGTTTAATCATTACTCTTAGAGGTTGATCTATTCGCTTGTTCTGCATCATTGATTCTAAACAGTCAGGGAAAGAGAAGCCTCCCATAGGAAGGTGTATTAGAGTCTCTGAGTTCATAAAATTTTTCATCATATTATTCCATCGGGTTATAAAAATGTTGAGAAAACTACACATTTTATTTTATTATCTGCAAATTTAATAGCCTTACTATGTACATGGGTTTTATTGACTTATCTCAAATTCTTTTCAGAAGAACATTTTATATTATATACTCTTTACTCCAATAAGTATACATTTTCCCCTTGAAAAGCTCTATGTAATTGAAAAATAACATAATTTAAAAAATAGAGCATGGTTAGCCTCAACAAATATTTATCGAACGCTATAACATATGATATGCTGTAGATAGAAACATGAATGACCTGATTTTTTTCTCCTGGTAAATCTTGGTGGGGAGATGACTATTTGAAGGGGTCATTTCAGTATAGTGTTGTACGTGAAAAATAGTGTCTGCAGAGATGTTAAAGCTGATGGATTCGGGAGCTAAACTAACGGAATTTGGATTCTCAGCTTTGCAACTGAGTAGCTGTGTGGTCTTTGCCAAGTTGATTAACTTTTCTGTGTTTTTATTTCATTATACACAAAGGGATAATAATATTAACTACTCATATGGTTATTGTCTGGATTACATAATTAATGTATGTGCCATGCTTAGCCCAGAGCTAGAATTAAATTGTTAACCAAATATAATTTATCATTGTGACTAGTGGAGCCTAGATTGGTGAGGAAGGTTAGGGATGACTTCCTGGAAAGTTCTCTTGCAGAGATTCTGGCTCTTGAAGGCTGAATAAAAACTCTGTAAAGGATGAAAGGGGTTGTAGAGAAGCCCAGGAATAAAGAAGGGTGAGCAGTTGACAAAGACAGATGGATGTGACGTCATAATCTTGAAATGCCATCGGTTTGATATGACTGAATCGTAAAGTGCAAGTGGGGAGTGGTAGAAGAGCGCTAAAGAGAGAAGCAGGAACTTGATCATGAAAAGAATCATACGTCCCTCAAAGGAGATTTGACTTTACCTTGCAAGCAATGGATATAAATTAAAAGTATTTTTAAAAAATGAGTGAATTGGTGAGATTGGATTTTGCATAGGTCTTTCTGATGCAATAGGTTGAGAGATATAAGAAGGGAGGCAGAAAACAGCTTATGAGGTTCTTGAACATAGCCTTGGATAATATAGATTACATTGTTCTACAGTCATAAGGATTAATTTACAGGACCACTGTTTTTGAAATAATCTACTTATTTTCCATTTTAAATTTCAGTGAAAACAAAACACGCTAACCACAGGGGAACTAATTCTCATGGGAATAACATAAATGGGAGAGAAAAGTCAACCTTGTTGCTAATAATATTTCCCAGAAAAAAAGTTGACTGCATATTGTATAACCATTACAATGATTTCTATATGTTTCTTGTAGAAAGTTTGTAAACATCTTACGTGATTATTATACATAAAGAGGCAAAATTAGTAACATAATTTCTTCCCTTTTCTACCTTATAATAAGAGTAGTAGTAATAGTAGCGGCAG
Organism: Diceros bicornis minor; assembly: GCF_020826845.1. NCBI lineage: Eukaryota > Metazoa > Chordata > Mammalia > Perissodactyla > Rhinocerotidae > Diceros > Diceros bicornis. The sequence continues at coordinate 1,257,326 of NW_026690912.1, read as the reverse complement.
TTGTAGTCGTCTTATAACTTATTGAATTAAAATAATAAAAAGCATTTAGGTTCATGCTTGTTCATTTGAGTAAGCTCCTGCATCAAGAATTATTTTCCTTTCTACTGTTTACATCATCCTTTGCATATTGATTGCTATAATATTATTAATGTTTGAATTTTTCAATATAAGCCCACTGTTGTTTAATAGGAAATACCGGTGTTCTTTCTCTCACGCATAATCTATGATCCTTATTAAAGTCACTATGCGTATGTACATTGGGGAATCTAGAATGAGACACGCAAGAAGTGCCGGCACTTCTGCAGAGCGTGCACTAAGTTCCCCACACTGTGGTGTGATCCACACGACTCCTTGCTGAGGCAGAAAGAGGGTGCTCTCTGTTTTGCATTTCAGGGAATTGTGACTCAGGCTGTGTATTGACTTGCCCAAGCAACAGCCTGAAATTTATATCCAGGCTTTTTGACTTTCTATCCAATGTTTATTTTCTTTTGTAGTATTTCTCTATGTCCTGAAAATAGTAGAAAAAACAATTTGAACTGTAGCCCAAATTCGTACATAGCTTAATTTTAACCCCGTTGCTGCGAATGATAAAATGGTATTTTGGGCATTTAAGAATTTACTCTGAGCCAAGAGAGTTAGTGAACCTGTGCCCTGAGTCAGAGAAAAGCAGGTATGAACAGTTACCAAAAAAGCAAAACCCCAGGTATGACCTATGCTTGATTTCTTAGGCACATTATCTAATCTCTCCAATTCTCCCTGAAAACAATTTATCTAGTGAGTTATAATAACAGTTATCTCACAAGGAAGTTAAGAAGATTAAATCATGAATATGCACAAAAGTCCAAGCGTGGTGGCTGGGAATTTAAGTTCTCAATATGTATTAGGCTTTTTCTCTTTATTAGTCAACTTTATAGATGTTTGATTGAGTTCTGGAAAGAAAAGCTCCTTTAGAAATGCTTGGCTTTTGAAGAGGTTGTTCTTCAATGTCAAGTATGGCCTAGGGCCAGGAGGGGGCAGCAGAGCACCAGTCCCAAATCCAAAAATCTGGGCGCCACCTCCCTCAGGTTTTGCAGTGAAGGTGAGACAAGCCCTTGGACTTTCCCGGAGATCCAGACTGGTGAGGAAAGAAGAGAAGAGCTAAAGCTGCGGGGCGTGTGCTCGCACAACTGCAAGCTAAGGTTTGACAAAGCCAAGATCCAAACCGAAGACTGGAAAACCAACTGAAACAGACACCAGCGTCGGCTAAGCCACATCCAGTTGCACAGCAAGGTCACAAAAATAGTTAATACGGGCAGGAATGCAATTGAAATTAATGTGATCAGATTCTCAGTTCTGGGGCAGAAGATTCTCGTGATATTGGAAGAAGTTATCCGTGCTTCTAAAATTGGGCTCCACTTTGCCCTGTTGGGGCATGGCCATTGCATTGTCCACCGTGTCAGGGTCCCTCAAGCCAGCCTGCCTTGTACAGGTTTGGAGTGGAGATTGCTTTTACTAAAGCATTATCAGTAAAATTGTGAGAGAGGTTGAGAAATCTTCAGGATAAGCATAGACTCCCAGGTTGGTATTTAAGACTTTGCCTTCCCAATACATGAGACACTAGAGATTTTACTGCTGGACGGGAGAATATAATGTTACAACAATTTTAATTTACTCTGTGTCCTTCGTGAGTTCCCAGAATATATGGTCGTTTATTGACATGATAGAGACCTCAATAGTAATACATGCAATGATTCTGAATAGGGCAAGGCCACAGATGTCAACTTAAGCTAAGATAAGGATGTACAAAACATATTTGGGGGACAATGGGTAGAGCAGGGGGCTCTGGTACTTAGGCTGAGCGTGGAATCAGATGTTCTGACTTCATTGAATCAAAGTGCAATATGTCTTTCAGTTCTCTTGATTTAGCAGGACAAAATAGATCATAGAATAAAAATAAGGTAAAAATATAATGACAGAACTCAGCTTTTGCCAAATCATGGTGTTTACACTTTGGAGACACCTTCTTCTAGAAATCAGAGGGATCTTAATTTAATTTCTATAATTTAGTAATCTGTTTTATTAGATCCAATGGTAGGTAATTATAGTGCTTTTTCTTAGTGTGACCACATTTACCTACTTCTAGAAATATCTAAGCTAAATGGATAGATGAATTTCTCTCTTTTAAGGGTCCTAAGCTGTGTTGAAACAGGGCTAAGAATTGCAAATAGTAAGGTTATCTTCAGAAAAATTTTCTATCTCCTTAAACTCTTTCTAAAATATGAAAACATGTTCTTCATTTATGGAAAAATATTTTGCATTACTGCTTTCTTAAATATCCCCTCATGTCCAAGTCAGTGACTTGTTACTCAAGAGCATCTCCCGTACCCCTGCATTAGATGTTTCACCTCCAGGAAAGATGTTTAAATCTCAGGTCTCAAGCCATTCCACTCCCAGAGTGATGATGACTTGCCGCTTGCTCCCGTCAGTCTCAAATAACTCTGAGGTCCTTCTGCTCTTAGACAGCACTGGAGAGGGGTTATGGGTTGAATTGTGTCCCCCTAAAGTTCATATGTTGAAGTCCTAACTCCCAGTACTTCAGAATGTGACCTTATTTGGGAATAAGTTTGTTGCAGATGTGATTAATGAAGATGAGGTCATTTGGCTAGGCTCTAATCCCATATGACTGGTGTTCTTATACAAGGGGAGAGTTTGGACACAGAGACAAACAAGCACACAGGGAGAATTCCATGTGAAGATTGGAGTTATGTTGCCACAGCCAAAGAACTACCAGAAGCTAGGAGACAGGCCTGGAATAGATCCTTCCCCAGAGCCTTCAGAGGGAGCATGACCCTGCCGACACCTTGATCTCAGACTTCCAGTTTTCAGAAGTGTTAGAAAATAAATTTCTGTTGTTTGTCACTCAGTCTGTGGTTCTCCGTCATGGCAGCCTTAACAAACTAATACGAGAGGGAAGCACACAGCTCTGCTGAGCACTCTCTTGGTAGTTAAAGTGGCCTATTTCTCAGGACAACATTCTCACGAGGACTATCCCTTTTAAGAAATTGTTCTTTGTCACTGAAATGGCACTAGAAGTATAACCTTTCTAGTGTATATAATTTAATTCCCATTTTTTTCTTTGTGCCTCTGAGACAGTATTCAACTCCATTAAGATTCCTTTTAATGTTAAATTCACAAGTTTAATTAATACTTTTGTTTATTATAATTATAAAACATTTAAATAAGGAAATATATACTATCCAGTCAAAAGGAATGGTGTGAAGAATGGATGAAACAATGCATCATCACTCTGACAGATCCTATGGTGGCAAAGTGTCTTATAAGCATCCATAGGTGGCCAACTCTGCTCAACTATTCTAGGAGGAGAGACCCAACGACAGTATTAAATCTACTGAAAGTCCTACAGTTGTGTGTGTAGGGCTTTCAGTAGATTTGTCCTGCTGTATTGATATTTTATAAACCTCTCTTCCACATTTCATTTGGTGACATTAGAGTTGTGCATCACCAAAGTTATGAGACACATGGAAAATATAATCGAGTGTCGTTAAGGTAACTGTAAAGAATTGTGAATATGAAAAATGAAGAGAAAGAAAAAATAAGAAGTTCAGTAAAGACTTCAGTTATTTGCAATTTTAGCTGTATTTACATATTCATATAGTGAAATAAAGTATTGAATTATAGAATTTTAACTCTTAACTTGTGAAAGTTAGCATCCTATCTGAAAAGTATGGGCTTTGACTCCTCAGTTTGCAAAGTGAATATGGAAAATGGCTCAGTGCATGCCTCTTTGGTGGGGGAGGAATCACTCTGGATGTGCAGCCCCTCCGGCCCAGACCTGAGCACTTCTTTTGGCTGATCAGTGACCCCATAGCTTATTGAGATGGCAACCAACACACCTGAGATGATCAAAATATTTCCTTATTAGATAAGTATCTTTCCAGTATGCAAACGGTTAAAGCTGAAAATAAAATGACAAAATAAACCAAACCTAAAGAATTCTTACTTTGGCGCTAGGGTTAAGAATAGTATATGTAATTGGCATTTTAAATGTTTATCACATTTAAGAGAATTTGACATAGGCTATCGAGATTTTATTAGATTAAAATTTACAATTTAAAACGCACAATTGATTTTGGACTTCTGATTTCAGCAGGAAAAATATAAAGGAATTTGGCCACTACTCTAAACTATGTTGGGATAATCAAAATAATTTGAGTAACTATTTTCATAAGTTTAATTTGCTACATTCTTAAAAACTATTTTTAAGCACTTGGAAAGGTGTTGCTTGTTAAGTCATACATTTGAAGACTATAAAAATAAAGTAGAATTATTAAATTTTGAAGTGGTTTTAAATGTGAATTATAACTGAGTTGTAGATAAAACTTTTCTGAGGGGAGGTTTAGTTTGTTTGAGTTAATCAAAGAAAAAGTGAAGATTGTTGTCTTTTTCATTAGATTAATAAATAGAATAACACTATTTGTACACTGAAATTATGAGGAAAGTAATATTTCCGTATTTGTTTCTGTGACATATTGAATATTAATTTTAAACCTGAGAACTGTAAATAGTACTCTCTAAGAATAAAACAATCAAGAAGATCACTGAATTCATTTGACACTATGCTATAGCCTAAAGTTGTATTACGAAAGAAAAATGTGAAACCTGGCTACTCCAGGCTCGGAGCTCTACCTTCCCAGCAATATCAAATCGTGAAAAACTCTGACGTATGCTGTTGTCAGACTGTCAATTTCTCCCTCTGGAAAAGTTTTGAATATCAAAGCACACCCAGTTCCAGCACCTCATTTCTAGGAGCCTTACAGATCTTGTTTATTTGACTCTAAACGTGGGAACAACTGCTGTTTGAAAAGTCGTACTCTAGGGTCTGATTGCCCTGTGGCAACATCTCTGTTCTTGATGCTCTCTAAAGTGTAGTTTTGAGGGAGTATTATACAGCTTTCTGACGTGACATTGTCAAATCCACAAGATTATCTCTTCTTGTGGCATAAGAAAGAAATTGTTTTGCTCTTTGGTATAATGTGTATCAAATAGACATTTGACACTCCCACTAAGGGAACAGCGAGAAGTTTATGTCATCAACCTAAATTAGAATTTACAGAGCAGTGAGTTCAGCCACATTTCTGTTACTGTGTTTCATATTTATTTTATTTTATTTTTTGGTGAGGAAGACTAGCCCTGAGCTAACATCTCTTGCCAATCCTCCTCTTTTTGCTGAGGAAGATTGGCCCTGGGCTAACATCCATGCCCGTCTTCCTCTACTTTATATGTGGGACGCTGCCACAGCATGGCTTGGTAAGCAGTGCAGAGGTCTGCGCCTGGGATCTGAACCCGCAAACCCTGGGCCGCTGAAGTGGAGTGCATGAACTTAACCACTATGCCCCGGCCCCTGTTATTGTGATTCTTAAACTGCCAAAGAAGCCACTTAGGGAGTTTGCAAAATCATCTGCATTGGACTTTTGTGTTATATCTCTGCTTCTTGAATTAACTAATTCTGTGACTGATGGTAAGCTACTTTATCTGTAACTTTTGCTACGTCTGTAAAATGCATCATTTGGATCAGTGATCAACATGGTGTCTTTGTGCACAACTCCTTGTAATTCTTGAAACTCAGGTAAGTTTATGTAACAATTTTAACTTGCTATAGATAGTTTCAAAATTTCATAAGGCGCACATCATATATATAATGATGGGTTTATTTGCTCACTGTGTTGGTTTGCTTGCATTTAATTTTCCTATTTCTGCTGATTGTGACACCTTCTCTTGGCCTGTCTTCTGAGGAAGAGGGAAGCCAAGTTAAGGAGCTTTGGTGTTGGCCATGGAATGGAAAACTCTCTGGCCAAGGATTGGGCATTTGACTCTGGTTCATGAGACATGCTTTTGATCAAATTAATTAGTTAGCCTGGACACATTTTGAAAGAAAATGAAAGTAGTAATAATCACAGTGCATTTATCCAGGTTGCTGAGGGAAATTTCTTTCCTTCTACTTTGTGTTTGCCCAAGGATTATATAAATGCTACTTAATCATAGATTAAAGAATTACAGCAATGGTGCTTTTACAATCAAAGTCAAGTGTGCCAAGTAAAACATTTTTTAGTTTTTTTTTTCACATTTTTCTTTCTCAGTGAATTGAGTGCTTGTTTATCTTTGTATCCAACCTTCCGTTACAGTGTCTGGTACAACATGCTCTACACACATTGAATGAATGAATGAATGAACCACCATTTCCTATTTGTTAACTATAGTCACATAACAAATTGCCCCCAAATTTATTGGCTCATGTCAACAATAGAGATTTATTATTTTGGACAGTTTGTGTGGGTCACGGATTTGGAATTGGCTTAGCCGGGCATTTTTAGCTCAGAGTTTCTCATGAGATTATGATCGTGATGTCTGGGTCTCTCCTTAGGACTGCTTGTGTGTGCTCATGTCGTAGATGCTGGCTTTCCCTAGACCAAGTGATCTGAAAGAGATCAGGGTGTAAACTGTGATATCTTTTATGACCTAACCTTGGAAATCACACACCATCATTTCCATGATATCCTGTAGGTTCAACAGGCCAGTCCTATTTAATATGGGAGGGCACCACACAGGCACGTGAATACAAGAGACAGAGATTACTGGAACCATCTTGGAGGCTGGCTAATACATATTTACAGACACTTTAGATTTGACAAAAGTTTTCACATTTATTAAGTCATTGTCTCATCTAGTTTAAATCTTTCATGTTAGAATGAGGCAACTGTGACACAAAGAAAATTAGTCACTTCATCATCATTCTTGGGGGTCAAGAAGTATGTTCTCAACAAACTGTAAATACACAGCGAAGTGAAGAATGATGTTAACAAATGTGTATCTATTTAACTTTTCCTAACTGTTCTCCAAACCCCTTGCTGTAAAATCCTATGCATATCCTGATGCAGTGTAGAATGTGAAGCATCTTTATCCATCTGAGATTTGCCTAGTTAAAGCCTGAGCTTTTACAGGAATGAAACAACCTCAGTTAACATCAGTAAGTCCCTTTAGCTTAAGTGCAAGAAGTCAATCACAGGAAAATCACAAAGCATAAAGTAACCCATAAAATAACACTGCCAGGCTGATCTCTTAGAAAACACAAGCAGTGAAAGGGAAACATGCTTTCTGAAAGATGCACAACCTCTCCTGGCAAAACAGAGCCCAAAACAAATGACAGTGCATGTTTATGCTCGAATGGCTATCACCTTAAGAAAATTCAAAGCAATTTTCCATAAACGTAAGGTTATCGCATCCCAGAGTAAGAACGATCACTAAATTGAGGTCAACCTTACAGACAAATATAGCTGGGAGAGAAGAGGAGACCAAACTCTGAACATTTAAGAAAACTATTTAAATTTTCTGTAATTTTGACTTTTGTTTCTTTTAAATTTTGTTTTATTTGGATTTCCTTTTTTTGACTTTTTTTGTTTTTTAATGTGAGCACACATATACCCTTGTTTGGGAATAGTTAGCTAGATGGTCATAGTGACACACTCAATAATTCGTAGTAGTAAATTATTCAAAATGGAGGAAATTATTGTTTTCCCATAAATCACTTCGTTTAGCCACTTCTGGGTGATTTGTGTTTGAAGAAATCTTCCATCACAGATGGAGGGAAGGGAGAAAAGAGCTTTTAGATTTTTTCTCATTTTGTATGCCAGGCACTGTGCAGAACAATCTACTTTTATCATCTCATTTAGTCTCCACAGCAAGCTGGTGAAGGATGATCTGAGATGCAAAGATGAGGAGGCTGACAGCTAGACGTGGTTATTGCTTGTGGTTAGTAGCTGAGAAGGGCAGAGCCAGAGTTTTCCCCCCTGCCGAGATCTCCCTGCTGCCCCGTGCTGTCTCTCAGGGAAAAGAAAGGCTCAGCAAATCTTTCATTCCAACGTCAAAGACTGAAGCAAGTCTCTCAGATTATTTTACCAGGATCCATACCAGAACTTGGAGAGAGTTAGAAAACTAGCAAACTGTGACCCAGTCATACCACATTACCTTAAAAACAAGCAAAACTTCATCAAAATTTCTAAACAATCCTTGCTTAAAAAAATAATAAGGGCCCAGCCGGGTGGTATAGTGGTTAAGTGCACACGCTCTGCTTTGGCGGCCCAGGGTTCGCAGGTTCAGATCCTGGGTGAGGACCTATGCACCGCTTGTCAAGCCATGCTGTGGCAGGTGATCCCCCATACAAAGTAGAGGGAGATGGGCATGGATGTTAGCCCAGGGACAATCTTCCTCAGAAAAAAGAGGAGGATTGGCATTGGATGTTAGCTCAGGGCTAGTCCTCCTCAAAAATAAATAAATAAATAAATAAATAAATAAATAAATAAATAAATAAATAAATAAATAAAATAAACATTGCTCTTGTATAAATACAATTATATTTTCAGTGACAAACAGGTATGATGGCAGATCCTAACTCAACTGAGTGTTTTGCTGTTTAGTATCCTTTTCCTGTTGCTGTCACGTTACTTAATTTGGCAAGCTTACGCTAACACTATTTGACCAGAATTCCCTCCAGGCGTTGCACTCAGATTTGTGTTTAATTCTGTACCAATTTCTGTTGGCCTGATGACCAAGCCTGACTCCTCTCTCTCATCAGCCATCCCCTCAACTGTAACCTGAACAGCTTCTTGAGCCTTGTAGGAAATTAATTAATGCCCACCACACCCTGTGTGTTCCAAATATTGAAATGACAGTTGTCTTAATTTCTTGGGGGTAGCATGCCTGAAGGAAAAAAGAAATAGTGTTTGAAGAACATGGTTAAAAAAATATGGTAGAATTCTCCTAGCCCAGTGCCCTACTTCCGCGAAAGAATTGAACAAAAGCACAAACACCTGTTGCCGTCAAGCCATGCACTGGGACCCCACAAGCTCTGCCAGTTTCTCTCTCCAGTGTTTGCTAGTCCTGCTGTCATGACGTTCTTTATTTAGCGGCTTTAAGTTTCAAGGTACTCAAGTCCTCCTAAGCTCTTTTCAATCTTGTTTGCTTTCTAGTGATCAATCCAGGTGCATTTTATCCTTCAGTCTAAGTGATTCATTGTTCAATTAACATTTCTTGGCTTCTATAAATTATTCGTCAATTAAGTTTAGTGTGGGGTAACCGGTTTAACCCGTGGCAGCTCCCTCCCGTCTGAATTCTCTCAAAGGCTCTCTGTCCGAGAAGCTCTGCGTTCTCGACACCATGTGCTTTCCACATGCGCTTTTTCTTTAAATAAAGAGAGTGCTATTGAGGTCAGGGGAAAGGTTATACACCCCTTTAAGGGCAGTATGTGGCCACTAGCACAGCGTTTTCAGTTCTTCTCAAACTCATTAACGTATGAATCTTGATGAATCTATGTGACTCCTTTTCTGTCATGCAGAGTGCAGACTTTTTTTTTTACCATCATCATCATCACAGATCACTGCTGTCCCTAGTGCCGATTCTTTTAGCGTATGGTAACTTTTCTCGAGTTGCAGAATATCAACATGGTCCTTGTATAAAATGACCAACCCGAGATTGAAGGAAATAGGCAAAACCTGGCAGAAGTCTCTTGCTGCCTCTCCAGTATTTGCATATGTCTGCACAAACATAACCTAGACGAGGAAAATACAAATAGAATGAGGAAAGGCTATATTCCTGTTATGATTAACAAAAGGAAGTTCATCCACTCCCTAGGGAGTGTGGTATAATGAGATGGGGGAATCAGAGAAAGAGTTAGGGGACCTGATTTCTAGCCCAAATTTGTTACTGCCTGGTTGGGTGCTTCTCAGTTTTTGAAGCGCATGTATATCACTAGGGGTCTTGTTTAACTAGAGATTCCCTTCCAGTTGTTCCGGGGTAGGGACCAGCTCCTAGGAGATGTTGGGGCTGGTCCACACTTTGAGTAGCAAGAACTTAGTTAACTAACTTGGAAGAAATCCCTGCTCTTTTTTAAGTTTTGTTTTTTTTCATTCACAAAATAAAATAGTTGGACTCAATAGTATGCAAAGGACCTCATCAATCTTACAGGGTTTTGAAATATACAAGCCCTTAATACCTCTATTAAGATAATATTAAACTATAACCTCTGGTGCTTTTATTTGTCATACATTTACTTAAGAAGAAAATTTGGTCCCTTCTTTTTGTTCCCAGATGAGATTTGAATCATAGTTAAGGAAATATTTGAGATTAATGAAAAATATTCTTTTCATAATTAAACTACAAACTATAACTTCCTGATACAGAGAAATACTAAGAAAATAATGGACTGTCTATACAGCAAATGCTTTGTCTTTATTTTTGAGAATATTTATATGGTCTTTATTTTTGAGAATATACTACTTATCTATGAATACATATAATTATTAATAAAAAATGTAAATATATATACACACATGCATATATGAGTATATATCAGTGAATATATATATGTATACGCATATTGACTTTTTTCTTAGTTATTTTTAACATGTTTTTATGGAAATCTTCACAAATATAAAAATGGAAAATGAACTTATATATTAATCACCCAACTTTAAAAATATTAATATTTTTTACCAGTTTCTTTTATCTATTTCCTATCACCATACCAACTCATTTTTTTAGGTGAGATGGATTATTTTAAGGTAAACGCCAAATATATAATTTGTCAATATTATTTTAATGTAACGTTATTTTGGTACAACATTTACAACATTGGAAATCTTTCAAAAGGATTGTTGCTCTTTCAAGATTGCATTTTATTTGTGTGCGTGATTCTCTAAACAATATTGCATGAATCCAGCGGTGCACTGGTAAATGTTTAACAACTGGCCCTCTGAAAACAACAAAACAAAACAAAAACCACTGGTTTGCTGCATTTACAATTTCGCTGGTGTAAATACTTACTATGGCCAATTTCAAGTCAGTAACTTGACAGTAGTGAACGTGGATTTGAAAGAGATTCTTACAACAGTTCTCTTGAGCCAGAATAAGCTGACTCCAGCACACACACCACTGTATAAATCTTCCTACTTAATTACATGGTTTGGGCACATAAACATATTTCCCTCTGCAACTTAAATGTTAAAGTCCCGGGCCATTTTGAATGTGGAATGGATATCTTATCTCTGTAAATATTTTAATTTATACCAGCAAGTTATCAAAGTATTTCTTTCAAGTGCCAGCATGGGAGGTATGGAATATGCTAGGAGTTAATGATTTTTTAATTAAATTAAACAATATCCTATATCCCTATCATGACATCTGTACCAACGGGCATTCAATAAAAATTTGTTCAATGAACAAAAGAAATATTGCAATATGTAAATGAAGTTATAATTAATCAAAAATACATATTCTCTTTCACATGTAATAGAGGGCAGACAATTGAGTATTTTATTTAAAATAACATTCTTAGACTATATAGGTGATTTATATTCAAAATCTAAAATGCCTGGGGCTGTTCTGTTTTTGGGCATGTGAGTCACCTAAAATCAAGAGATGGAAATCTGGGGGGTGTGATGTTAAATAATGCATGAGTGATATAATTTTATTGTGTATCACATTAGCAAAATGCTGCAGGAGACAGTAATGTTAAAAAAAAGAAATCTTTTTTTTTAGACACCATTTTTCACCATCATCACGTTTAAAGAGTCAATTTTACAACAACCTGAGGGGACATTATATGAAGTTATAATGAACTACAGACAGCTGCTCTTCTGTGGATCAAAAGGAAAATCATGAATCTCATTTCTAATTTAGGCTTCAGTCTCTTTCTCTTTATTTTCTTTCTTTTTAATCTTCTGCAACAAACAATTTCAAATCTCTTCCACCTAATAAAATGTAAATTACCTCTTGGGTTCAAAGTTATTAGAGCCGTTTTATTAGCTCTTGCACTGTACAGCACTCTGGAACCAGGTTGTATAAATAATCATCTTTTTCCTTATCTCCTGGCTTCATCTATAATTAATGGTCTACATCACCTTATCTTACTGACAACCATTTCTTCATAAATAAATATGTGATCTGGGCCAGATGTGGTTGAATGTCCTAAAAAGCCAATATATCAATTTTGCTGCATTTTAAAGCCTACAATTTCATGCCTAACACTTGACATTGTAACCATGGTATCTGCAGTTAGATGCCAGATCTAAAAACGTCAAATAGAAGGATTATTTCTTGAGTCTGTTGTATCCAGTCAAGAACGCTAACAGGGACAAATTATGAGAGCATGTAAGAAGACTGTGTATAATAAAGATATTTACCATATTTTTAAAAAATATTCACTTTAGAGAATTTGCAATTTGAAGCTCTTACCAGAAAAATTGTTACAAGCAAGTTAATATACCTTATATATGATCCTTGATTTTAGAGTTTCTCTTCAAATAAAAATGTATTCGCTGGATTTTCCCATGTTTCTTTATTAAGAGAGAGGTACTTGAAGAATAACTGAGTTGTATCTTCCCAGTTGTAAATTTTGATATAAACACACACATACGTAAAAATATAAATGTAGAATATTTGAAATAATATTAACCTTATTCAGATACCAATGCATATTTTAAAAATCCCAGTGTGTCAATTAGACTCTGTAGTGGACGTATATTTTTATTTTTACCTTTTGCTGCTCAGCGTCTATTTTCCCTTTCTAACAATTTTCCAATCTACCTTGAGGAATGTTTCCCACTTGTTATATGGAGTTTGGGTGTGACATTAATGTAGGTGCTCTGCCTACAGTCAACAGAAGCTAGAGGGTTCCTGCAAACTCCTTCAGTCAAGTATCTCATATCAAATGTCCTCCCTTCCCCATAATTAAACTGGGGTAGGGGGCAGTGCTATGATCTAACATTGAGCAATGAGACTTTCCCTCTCAGGAATTATGAATATCACATCATGCAAGAGATAAAACAGAGACCAATTTGTTGCTATTGTTGATGTTCATTCGCTTGTTTCCTGTCTTTTCCTGGTTAAGGCTTGAGTCTTAACTTGAACAATAATCCAAAGATCCATCAATGGACTTAACTAAACCAAATGCAGTTTACTCGAGAGGGAATTTAACTACTTCCTTAAGAATCAGAAAAAGCTGCCTTGGGATTTAGAACAATTCCCATCGGTTCTTTTTATTGTCTCTGTCCATTTTGTATTGTGGATAGGCGTTATAATAGAAAAGAAAAGATGGAGCGTTTATGTCCAGGATCGCAGTTCTCCGCTACTGCCCTCTGGAGACAACACCTGTCTGGAGGCCAGTTATGAGGTAAGATATCCTGAAGCTGTTCCAGGATGCTGTGGAACTGTATAGGGTCAGAGGCTGGGACTGGGATAGTGTGCCTACCTGGGTTTAATGTCAATAGGAGGTTATCAGATATCCTCATTGACTATGTTCTCTGAAACCCTATAGGAACCAGGTGATTCTGGGAAAGAAGAGTACATATTCTTTAAGAGTTATCATATAAGAGAGAAAAACTTTTTGTTTTTCTTTGGTTTGGTTTTGTGAAAAAATGGCTAAAAGTTCTGCATTCTAACCTATTCTTAATTCAGACCAAGGGCAAGGAATATTCTTGTTTCACCTTGGATAAGTCACCCAACCTGGACCTTAATTTCTTTACCTGTAATAAAATCCTGGCTAATTAGCCATATAACAATGTGGTTAGCCCATGAGTTAAAGCACTTTGCATTTTCTAGTTAAAATGAAATGTGTAGTATAATTAAACAATAATACAATGATGATTAATCATTTTTCACAATTCAATTATGCAATGTGTATGATTAATCATTGTAATTTAAAGGGTATAATAAGCAAGCAGAATAATTATGTATAATGGAACATGAGGTATAGGTTAAAAGATATATATTAAAATTACTCGTAAGTATCCTGGAAAAAATTATTAAATGATATTACTGAATATGCCTTTAATGTAATTAGTCTCAGGGTTTTATATATAAAAGGCAGGCATTTCCCTCCCTTTGCACCAGGCAAGGAAGCTTTCTCTTGTTTCTCTATCTGCTTTCTCCAGCTGAGCGTATGTTTTTAAGTACTCTGCATTTTTTATTCAAGTCTTCTAAAAAGGGAACAGAAAGACATCTGAGATTTTTGGAGGGACAGACATGGTCAACTCTCCTGGTAGAGTCTTTAATGCTAGTCTTCATTTGAACAAACTATGTAAATATAGCCAGCTTCCATCATACCAACACCTTGTCTTTAATTGCCTGATTTTGGGGTGAGTTTATCCACACAATGTCAAGGAAAGGTTAGATTTTTTATTTTAGCAAAAGGGAATTGTTCAATGAGAGGATGTGATCCAACATTCCCTGTGATTCTTGCTGCTTGATACCAAAAGAGGTATTTTTAACGTTTTTCCTCTGTCATGGTACATAGCAGATAGGATATCTGCTTATTCATAAATATATTTTTTCATTCAGAAAATACATGGGTTGTGGCCACGCTTCATATAAACATCCAGTGGATGAAATCTACAAGTACAAATATCCATCCACATCTCTATCCAGCGCCTTTCTGGCAGGAAGATAAGCTCCCACTGTCACAAAGTGAAACTTGTGCTATAAATAATGGCTGCATTTTCAATACAGTTTACTGGGGAAAAAAATCCAAAATATTGATAATATACTGAGCCTAGTTTGCGGAATTAAGTCTATCTTGAGATTTTTTAGCCTATTTCAGGAAATTGACCAATAGTAATAACATCTTTCAATGGGAAAAGACATTCCAAGTTCCAGACAAATGACTCAGGGTTTAATTTTGTAGTACAACTTAGGTGTAAGATAGGGTTTAATTATTCCAAGAAATAGACCACAAGGATCATCATGTAATGGCAGGGAAAAGAAGAAGATGTAATGTGGCATTTTCCTGCTTTCATATCCTACAATCTGTGATACTTAACTTGAGCACAGTGTTTGATTAAATCACTAGACAAAAAGATTTGAAAAGCAAGTATCATTTGTAATGCCTTTAGGGGATTATTCCTCGATCCCACACTTGTAAATAAGCTCCCAGCAACACCAGCAGGAATTAAGCGTGTCTCTACAGAGGCACGGAAGCACTCTGAGGTGACGGGACCCTAGCTGGGTCTTGCTATTGTGAGTCATGCTAAAGCACAGGGGCTGTGTGGCGGAGCTGAGGAGGCAGGGTAAGACCTGCAGCCCATGCATTTGTCAAGAGATATTAGTATGGCTTCTTAGAGGCATGGGCATGTGCAGTGAGAAGGGGAGGAAAGGGAAAAGGAAATGCAAGAGGAGAAAAAACAAAAGCAGATGCAGCCAAAACAGATTCGGCTGCACACCAACAGGCACATACTGCGCTGCAGAGAATGTAGTGATCTCTTTACATATTTCTGCTCACTTTGCCATCAGGATGGTCTTTTAATAAAAGTAGACTAGCTTACGAAGCCATTCTCTTTGTCTGACAGGGACCTGAGTGGTCATAATCGTTTTTGACCTATTACGCATCTAGGGAACACAAAATTGCATATGGACTCATTACCATGGTCTAGCTGGGGGATTAGTTCTAATGATGAATAATGATAAAAGCTGTGGATGGAATTGCTAAATAAGTACTGTAAACCTTACCTGCAATGGAAGTCCAGAGCAAATTGCCCTCTAAGCAAGCTTCACTCCGTAAGCAGTGCTTAGCTGAACCTTGAAGGAAGGCTGTTACTTGGACTGCAGGGTAGGATACGGTATTCCAATAGACATGTAATACTGAGCAAAGATTGGAAAGCACAATATGTGGGCTAAGTCAGGGAGATAATGAACTTTTCATTTTGGTGTAGCAGAGGAATTCCTCTGCACAAGAAACTGGTATTTCTTGTGTTGGGATAGAGTTGGTCATTTTTAGCTTCTCCAAATTCCATTCTCTTCCCAGTTATAATGGCTTATCCTCTGCAATTATAAAGCTGGGATAACAAGTGAATGGGTTTTCATTCATTCATTTGTTCAATTCAGAATGTGTGATGATTAGTTTTATGTGTCAACTTGGCTAGGTTATAGTTGCCTCTGCCATTTGCGACAACATGGATGGATCTAGAGGGTATTATGCTAAGTGAAATGTCAGACAGAGAAAGACAAATACCATATGATTTCACTCGTATGTGAAAGACAAAAAACCAAACAAACACATAGATAAGAACAGCTTGGAGGTTACCAGAGGGGAAGTGGGGCCGGGGGGGGAGAAGGCGAAAGGGGTAAAGGGGCACATATATATGGTGATGGATGGAAACTAGACTCTTGGTAGTAAACATGATGCAATCTATACAGAAGCCAAAATATAAGGATGTACACATGAAATTTACATGTTATAAACCAATGTAACCTCAATAAAAAGAAAATTAAGAAGCTTAGTTTATGATTTTCTTAATTTCATAGCCAATTAAAATTAGTTCCGAAAACAAACAAAAAATTAATTATTGGAAAGAATATTAAAATTGCAAGGCATTAGTTGATGCTATTGAGGAAGAAAGGGGCATTTAAGAAAAGGTTATAAACTTATTTTTCTGGGATGGTGGAAATCAAATTCAGTTCAGAGACAGGGTATTTAACTGCCACCATCTTGAAGTATTTGGTTAAATATTTATAGAGTGCTTGGTACTTAGAGTCACATAGACTAGCATTCCAGTGCTAGGCCCACAACGTAATAGCAGTGTGACAATAACAAATTATTTAACCTCTTAAACTTCCATTACCTCATCTCTAAAATGGGGAGGGTGGTGTTAGCAGAGTCTACTTGTTTGGTTCTTGTGAATAATAAATGCAACTAAAGTGTTTAGCACTGTGCTAAGCGCTGCTGCCTCTATTCTTTTGTTATTGTTACTGACTGGGTCAATTATGCTAGTTTACCAGGCACACTTGGTTTAGTAGACAGTTATTATGAGCTAGAGTTTGGAAGAAAGAAGCGTGACTTGGATTTTTAGTTCCATATATTAAAATCAGAACATAGCCATGCTATCACTGGGAAATCGTTGTGGTTCTCGTTTTACAGCAGTTCTCACATCTCTTCACACGGATATGTTGGCAGCAGGCAAATGAGTCCAGTGTGGCACAGGTATAAGAGTGGGTGCTGCCTTATAAATCGAGAATTCTTACAAAATTACCCTTAACCCTAGTGGTCCTAGGAAGCTGCCTCCCTAAGTGGATTATTGCACAGTAATTGACCAATCTAGCTATGATTTCCTGAAACCCTCGAGCTTAGTTTAATGGCACAAGTTTCAGGCCAGTCCAAGTGAGTAGGAGTTACACTTTAGACCATTGGCAATCTCAGGCAACTGAAGTTATTCAGAAGGAACTGCATCTAAATGAATGAATTCCCTTGGTAGCATTTCAGAACAGCTGTCATAGAGGCCCTGCATTGAAACGAATAAACACTATAGATTTAAAATAAGAGTATAATTTACCAGGAAGGGCTGCATAAGAGCTGTATCCAGGAAAGAAGGAAGAAGAAAACATTTATTGTGGCCTCATTGATGTTATATCAATTGCAGTGCATATAAAAATTAAGGAGTAATATAGGCCAAGGAGAGAGAGAACATCAGTGATACTCATTATAGAGATGAAACAGCGTATCTAAAATCCTTTCTCAGAAAAATCTCCTTGTTTTAATTTGATGAGCAAAATATATAATCTAATTTGTTATCAGCATTAACAAAGCATTTGCAATATACCAAACTGTATAATTATGTGGATTTATAAAAATTAATAGAAAAACATATCATACAGAATTACTTATGAACACTATATGAAAATAATGAAGAAACAGATCAATGGAATAAAATTAAAATTTACAAATATAAGTACTATGCCTTATACTAGGCATTGTTTGGTATATGTTAGATTTGATATTTCAAATTAATGGAAAATGTGATTATTTAATAGATGATATTGGAAAGTTGATTTTTCAAAGAATAAATTAGATAACTTTCTCATGATATGTCAAAAAACTCACATAAGTTATAGCTAATTTTAATGGTGCCATAAAAATAAAAGTGATTTGGTCTTGGTTGTAGGAAATTCTCTCAAAATGTGGATGATAATGTTTTAGGATATGATCCATTTTTTTTCCTTTTCTAGGTTTCATCCTTTTCCATCAAGCACACTGAACAGGTAGCTGGCTCTCTATTTCATTATTTTGAGAAGGATTGTGGCACACGAAAACGTGCCGCTCAAAGAGTGTTACAAACGATGGCGAGGACCGAGGAGCTTCACGTCATTTCAACAGTCCAAGTACACCACCTTCTGAAAGAAATGGCGCTTCATCAACTTGTCAAGGTAGGTTATATTTTTGCCTGGGTCTGCTGGTATGTGTAATAGGAACCTTCATTACTGTTGTTATGAGACCTAATTTGATAAATTTGATGAGCATAATTCATTAGGTACCGCCATCTAATTTCTCTGGAATTATTTTTAGATAACACAAGAGTGGTCAGAAATCCTTGGACTACTTTATTCTTGGCTTGGCTTTTAATCGATTTGGACATTTTGCTAGCTTAAATCATTTTTTGAAGCAGGCAAGGCAAAATAAATGATATTCAGAAATTGATGTTATTTGTAGGCAGGATTGTTAATTATAAGTTAGAATTTTAGAAAACACTGATTTGTATTGTAAGACAAAATCTAGTTAGCCTCATTCATTCTTGATAAGTTTGCATGAACTTCTGAAGCCAGTATCCTGCATGAGGATGAGATATGTTTTAGGTATGATCCTTGAATAGTTCTAATTAGATTTATTTAAGTGAAATATATTAAGAATAACATAAGACTCTTAATTTTTAAAAAATATTTCTCTGGCTTTGACTATATGGAAAAGATTGGTCGTTATTTGCCTAAGCCAGAAACCTAGGAGACATCCTGTACACGATGCTCTACCTTATTTCTCCGTGCAAATCTCTATCTCCATTGACAACTCCCTGGTCCAAACTACCATCTCTTGTTTAGAGCATGCAATAACTTCTTTTCCTGCTTTCACTCATGCCATTCTTTAACTAATCACTGGCAGGGAGAAAAGAGGTGGCCATGACTGACTTAAGTCTCAACGTATCCACTTCCTAAAATCAAGAATGGAGTCATCTTCCTCTAAAGCACATGACTATGTGTGGAGGAGGGTGGCTGCTGGAACCCAAGTGTGATTGTGTTAGGAGTGAGGAAGAGGAGATGGAATAGTTACTGGAGAGGTGACCAATAGTGTTGTCTACAGTGTTTTGACCCTTTTGACTTTCTTTCCATTCCTTCAAAGGGTCATGCTTTCTTCTGCCTCAGAGCCTTTGCTTGTGTTAGTGTCTCTTCTGAGGAAAGTTACATCTTCAACTTGTTATCCTCCTCTTCCATTAGGTATCGCTTAAATTTCACTTCCTTGAGGGAGCCATGCTGACCTTTCCGTTAGATCAGATTTGGTTTCCCTGTTATTTTGTGTCATCTCACTGTGTTTGTCTCCTTCACAGCACTTGTCTGTGAAGTTTTTATTATCCATGTGTCTGTGTGCATCTTTTGTTGATCTCTGTTTCCCCTAGCAGACTGTGTTCTCCATGAGGTCAGGAGCCATGTCAGTTTGCTTACCATTGTAACCCTGGAACCTAGCAGAGTGCTTGGCGTATAGTAGGTGCTAGATAACTATTTGTTGTGTGAATGAATGGAGTTGATTTTGAGCAAATTATAGAAACTCTGGTTTATAATATTTATATACAACCTGAATTTTTTTTAGAAAAGCTTTATTGAAACATACTTGACAAAACAAACTGCATTTATTTAAATGGTACGCTTTGGGGTCCTCGCGTCAGGGTCTGCGCAGGGCCCTCCTGGCGAATCGCGGCACCCGCTGCCTCGCCGCCCCCTCGCGCGGGGAGGGGCGGGGGGGGGGCGAGCGCGCCTGCGCGCCGGGTGCCTTGTCCCAAGTTCACGTGTCTCGAGGGTGGGACTGCGGGTCTCTGCTTGCAACGGCGGCGCTAGAGCGGAGCGTGGGCTGCGGCGGCCGGAGTCATGGCAGGACAGGCATTTAGAAAGTCTCTTGCCCTCTTTGACCGAGTTTTGGTTGAAAGGAGTGCAGCTGAAACTGTAACCAAAGGAGGCATTATGCTTCCAGAAAAATCTCAAGGAAAAGTATTGCAAGCAACAGTAGTAGCTGTTGGATCGGGCTCTAGGAAAGAGTGGAGAGATTCAACCAGTTAGGGTGAAAGTGGGAGATAAAGTTCTTCTCCTAGAGTTCGGAGGCACCAAAGTAGCTCTAGACGACAAGGATTATTTCTTATTTAGAGATGGTGACATTCTTGGAAAGTATGTAGACTGAAATGAATTACTATTGAAATGGCATCACGTGAAGCTGCCCATTCCACTGAAGTACTGAAATCTTTCATCATGTAAATAATTTCTATGTCTCTCTTTTATAATAAACTAATGATATCCAAACTAATGACATCCCGTGTCTCTAAAATTTAGTTTCACTGTACTGATATAAACATTTCCAAATAAAAATATATAAATGAAAAAATATAAAATAAAATAAATGGTACGCTTTGATAAGTTATGGCCTCCACCATAAGGTGTACCTTCATGAAATTTTCAGTCAGCGTCAAGATAGTGAACATATCCATCACCTTCAAAAGTTTTCTCATGCACCTTTGTTATCCCTCCTTCCTACCCCTCTGTGACTTTCTCTCCCCAAACAACCACTGATTTGCTTTCCATCGCTATAGATTAGTTTGCATTTTCTAGAGTTTATATAAATGGAATCAGACAATTTGTACACCAATTTTGTCTAGCTTCTGTCACTTAACATAATTCTTTTGAAATTCATCCATGTTGTGTGTGTCAACAGTTTGTTCCTTTGTGTTGCTGAGTAAGGTTCTGTTCTATGGATATACTACAAATTGTTTATCCAGTCACGTGTTGATGTATATGTGAGTTGTTTCTAGTTTTGGGCTATTACAAATAAAGCTGCTATGAACATTTGTATGTAAGTCTTTGTTATGGACATGTGCTTTCCTTTTTATGGGCAAATACATAAGAGTAGAATGAGTGGATCACTTATGTTTAACTCTTTAAGAAACTTCCAAACTGTTACCCAAAGTGTTTATACATTATACCATTTTACATTCCCACCAGCAGTGTCGGAGAGTTCCCATTTCTCTACATCTTTGCTTACACTTGGTATGGTCAGTCTTGTCTGCCATTCTAATAGGCATGTAGGGTGGTATCTCATTGTGGTTTTAATTTGCATTTCCCTGATGACTTATGATGTTGAGCGTCTTTTCATGTGCTTATGAGCCATCTGTATATCTTCTCTGATAAAATGTCTTTTTGAGACTTTTGCCTGTTTTTTTTTCTTATTGTTAAGTTTCGAGAGTTCTTTATATATTTTGAATACAAGTGTTTTTCTATCAAATATAGTTTTAGGTTTTACTGTTAGGTCTAAAATCCATTTCGAGTTATTTTTGGTATATGGTGTGAGGTATGGATCCAAGTTCATTTATTTTGCCTATGGATAGCTCATTGTTCAACACCATTTATTGAAAAGGCTATCCTTTATCCACTGCATTGCCTTTGTTCCTTGGTAAAAAATCCGTTGTCAATATATACGCAACTTGCATTTTAGCATCATTGTGAGTTTGGGCTGTTTAGAATAGTCTCTTGAAGCATCAGATGCGATAAATCAGGGTTGGATTCTTTCTATTTTTAAGCAAATTCTTTAGTAAGATATAAGCTAAATACAGAAAAGCATACAAATCCTAAGTATATAGCTTGATGAATTTTCACAAAGTAAACACACTCGTGTATCTACCACCTAGATAAAAATAGGACATTACCAACACCCTACAGCCCCTTCTTATGCTCTTTTCTAGTCACTATCCTTTCTCTCCACAGGTATTGGCTATCCTCCCTTCTGTCACCATTGATGAGTTTTGCCTCTTTATAGAAATGGAGTGATATCTGTACTCTTGAGTCTGCGTACTTTTGCTTACCATTGTATTTTGGGGATTCATTTGTGTTGTTGCATATAGTAGTAGTTCTTGTTGTGGTATATTATTTACTTCTATGAACATATCACAGTTTATTAATCTGTTCTGCAGTTATTAGACATTTGGATGGTTTCTACATTAGGCTTTTAATGCTTTTATGAACATTCTTGTTCATTCTTTTGCAAATAGGTAAGTATTTTCTGTTGGATATATACCTAGGAATGGCATTGCTGGTCATAGTGTATGGATATGTTCAGCTATAGTAGAGACTGCCAACATTTTCCAAAGTGGTTGAACCAGTTTATGCAACCCCTTCCCTATATCCAGTAGTATATGGGAATTACGTTGTTCAGCATTCTTGTTAACACTTGCTATGTCCAGTCTTCTAAAATTTTAGCCATTCTGGTGCGTGGATGGTGTTCTCGTGAGTTTGAATTGGTATTTCTCTGGTGACTAATGAGGTTGAGCATCTTTTTATATGTTTATTGGTCATTTGAATATTCCTTTTAGTGAATTGCCTATTTAGATTGCCCATATTTCTATTGGGTTGTTTCTTACTGATTTCTATGAGTTTCTTTTTTTTTTTTAAATATCTTCTGGATACGTCTTGTTTCTTTATAACTTTGTATTTTAAAGACTTAACCCCTCCAATAAGCTTCCTGTAAATGTCCCTGCTATAGAGAAGAGGAAGATAGCCTTTTGGTCTATGCAAATAATATGATTTTTTTTTTAATGAATTGGGGTAAATCTCATTTGGCACACGGCAGTTCAGTTTTTCTAAAACTAAATTATTGTTTTTGGTAGACGTTGCCTGGCCTTTAATGGGCCCATGCAAATTTGCCCCTTGATTTATTTGGGACAGGGTTTCTCAAAAGTGGCACTATTAAAATTTGAATGGGATAATTCTTTGTTGTGGCAGCTGTCCTGTGCACTGTGGGATGCTTAGCAGCATCTCCCAGGCCTCAACCCACTAGAGGCCAGTAGTACCTACCCCCCACTTTGTGACAACCAAAGATGTTTCCAGACGTTGCTGAATGTCCCTGGGGTGGGAGGTGGGGGTGTTAAAATTGCCCCGGTCGAGAAACACTGATCTAGATTTGTTTTGTGGGTATTTTACCAGTTTGCCAGGAAATTACAGAGCTCAAAATTACGTGTCTTTTCTAAAATACATATGGAAATACAAAGGACTAAGAATAGCCAAGATATTTTTTAAGCAGCAGGTCAAGGTGAGAAGACTTGATCTATGAGATATCCTGATTTATTATATATAAAGCTATAGTAACTAAAGCACTTTGGTATTAGCACAGTGTTAGACCAGTGGAAAACAGTAGAGAACCCAAATCCAGTTCCACGTGTATCCAGAAACTTGATTTCTTTTAATAGAAGTGCTCTTACAGAGCAGAGGGCAAAGGAGGGGCGTTTCTTTAAGTGGTCCTGGGACTATTAGATATCAGTATGGAAAAAATTCAAATTGGAACCCTACTTTACTCCGTACACAAAAATCCATTCCAGGTAGATTAAAGACCTAGGCATGAAAGGCAAAACTATTAAGATGTTAGAATATAGTGGTTTTCAAACGATGTTCTTAAGAGTCTTAGAAAAAACATGGCTTGTAGTGGGAAGGGGACAGTGGATCAGGGAAGTTCTAGGTCTTGCGTGCTCTTTTGGAAATTTTAAACGCTATTTCTTAAAAAACTGTAGTCCTCCTCAGAAAAGGCTTGAAAACCCGTGCTGTGTGGCATAGATGGCCTTCTGTGTTTGTGCAGTCTCAAACTTTTTTTTTTTTTTTTGAAAATAGTATTGGACTTGCTTATAGGGCTTTCTCCCCTAGTAGTCTGTAAATCCTTCAAGGCCAGGGACTGTTTTTTTTTTCATTGTTTTTCCATGGGGTCTGGAATTGTATGGACTCAATAAAATAAATGCTTGTTAAATGAATTCAAGAACTGGGAGTGGAGGGAATGTATAGAGAAGAGCAGAGAGGAAGGAAGGTACTTTGAAGAACACTCTCATTTACAGAAAGGGAGAAACCAATGTATTGGAATAGTTAAGAACCGTGTTACAGATATTAAAGAAAAAGCAAATGCATTTATTCTGTTGCAAGAATACAGAGTGTTATGTTTGGCTGTATACCTAGAGGTTATGCTTATGGATTTTAGAATCAGACAGCAGGAGTCAGTCATATCTAGACTCTGCCTCTTACTAGCTAAACAATATTGGGCATGAACTTGACTTCTTTCAAACCTAGTATTCGCACTTATAAAATGGGAATAATATTATTCGGTGATTTAAGAGGTCGTTGATGACCTTGAGATAGAGCTTTCCAGATTGTGGGATTAAAAGCTAGATTATAGGAGCTTGATTCTACTATATTGTAAAGCCTAAAGAACATTGAGAAGCTTAGTAGGAAACAAACATTGAGACACTGTAAAGAACGATTTTTATAGAAATGAAATACATTTTCTTGAGAGAATCTTACAGTTATATTTTTTAAGCCACGTTATTGGGAGTGGTCTACAAAAGCATAAAGCTACAATTGGACTTTCCTGTTGAAAGTATATTTCTCAAAATGTTTGCTATATCTTTGTTAAGGTAAACTGAGTGGTAAAGTGCTTTTAAACATGTTGAGCATTTCATGTTTTAAAGTATGTTATGAAATTTTTAGAAATAAATCATACATCTTGATTCCAATATTTTTCTAGAAAAATTTCCTGGAGCAACCCCTGATGGCCTAGCGGTTAAAGTTTGGCACGCTCCGCTTCGGAGTCCCAGGTTCAGTTCCCAGGCGCGAACCACACCACTCGTCTCTCATTGACTATGCTGTGGCAGTGACTCATGTAGAAGAACTAGAAGGATTTACACGTAGAATATAGAACTATGTAGTGGGGCTTTGGGAAGGGAGAAAGAAGAGAGGCAGATTGGCAACAGATGTTAGCTCAGGGCAAATCTTTCCAAGCAGGGAAAAAAAAAGAAAAAGAAAAATTGCCTAAGTGTAAGTTATTTATACTCATATTTCATGACTTCTTATATAAGACTCTCCTGAAAAAAACTATACTGGCTGCAAAGCTATCTACCAATAAACAGGTATCCATATGGAGAGATGAAAATGGTGATTTTCAAGTAGAGAAGAATTCAACCCTTATAAACTACACAGTAGGTAAACAGAATTTGTTGGCAGTGAAATATTCCCGTTAGTTCTAGTAGAACAAGGTAGCCAAGCATCAATCAAGATTTCAGTGGTGCTTGTAGAGAGTAGTTGGGTCATGTCACAGACGTAAATTGTAAATTATTCTAACTTCATTTTATATAGTTACTCATTACAAAGGAGTTTATTATTATACTAGATTATTGAGGCTAACATCATTAAAATGAAACTGCATGGTGCTTTCTTATATAAGAGGAATTTGACAGTAAACTATTTACTTAAGGCATATACTGATAGTATAGCTACTTTGTACTTTTAATTCTTCTGTTGTTTTGATCTAATAATGGCATTTTTGGGGGGTCAAAATACCTTTTTTTAGAAACCTTGATACAAGCATATGCTGTCTTCAAAATCTTACTTCAAATAAAGCAATAGAGGCAAGTTGGAAGTAAAAGCATGGAATACATAAACAAAATAATAAGGGAATTATGGTGCCAGTTATCAATGGATTGCCCCTGTGTAACAACATCAGAGTGTTGCCCTCTGTTGTCTGTTCTGCAATAATGGAGCTGCACCCAGTAGACATTTCTCTTTTGCACCTGGCAGGGGTTAAGCTTTTGTCAGAGAAGGTTTAGGACAAAGGGCCTTCCATCCTAATTCCACGGTGCTTCCATTCTTTTCTTTTTCTTTCTCCTGCAGTACAACCAGCAGTGGCACAATTCAGGGGTGTCTACGTGGACTCACCCACAGTGGGTGATCCACAGTGGATTCAGTGGATCCCCTTGGATGGCTTAATAAGGAGAATGAGTGGCACCGCTGCAAGTGGAATCCCAGTGAATCCAGTAGGCATCCCAGCCTCAGCCTACCTGCCCCTGGGAGGGGACAGGGCTTTCCTGTTTGCCAGTCTCAGCCTGCTGTTCCCTACCTGCTGAGCTCTGCCCTGACCAGGGACTGGTACTGGCCTTGGGAAAGATGACAATCTTCTCCACCATCCCTGTGCTGCAATCATTCCTTCTCCAACAAGGCCTGAAGGCAGCCTTGGTGAGGGGGTCCTCTCCCAAATTTGTTTCTTTCTTAACTACTCTACTGTAATTCTGGGCTATTCTCTATAGTTCCCTTTAAAGGTTTATGGTTAATTGTTCATTATATAAACTGTCCCTGCTCAATCTATTGGTTGGTTTCCGTGTCCCGATTGAACACTGATTCTTATCATTATATATTATTTTATAGGGTGTTAGTGCTAAGGGGAAAAATGAAAGGGGAACAAGTTGGATAGGGAGTGTCAGGACAAGAGGATAGTTTATATTTTAAATGACATGGTCAATACAGCCTCACCAAGATGACATTTGAACACAGAATTAAAGATAGTGAAGAAGATGAGGCATGAAATCATCATGTGGAAGAGGATTCCAAGTGGAAGGAACATAGAGTACAAGTCTACAGGTGGGAGAGTGCCTGGCATGTACCAGGAGCATAATGGAGGCAGAGGGACTGGAGCAAATGGTACAGGGGATGACTGGCCAAAGATGATGTCAGAGAGAGTGTGGGGCCAACTGTATTGGGCTTGAGGTCCATCATAAGGACTTGAACTTTCCCCCTGAGAGAAATGGAGAGCCCCTTGAGAGATTTCACAATGTCAGGGTGTGACATCTGGTTTTAAAGGGTCACTCCAATTGGTGCATTGAGGATAGATGGCGGGTCAAATATAGAGGCAGAGAAACCAGTTAGAAGGATACAGCGATAATCCAGGCCAGAACAATGGTGCAATGTGGTCCACCCAGCCATCAGGGAGTAACAGGGTGTGGACTTACATACCCACCGCAAGCAAAGAAAAAACTAGTCCAAATACCTGATATGATTATTTCACTAATGATCTGTCTACATATGCAGTGGGTGAAAGTCCACAAGGCCAGAGAAAAGCAACCTTCATGTAAAGAAAAATTCTAAGGAACTGTAAGTCACACCACCTGCAACAACCACAGATTCTAGAATTATTTGAGATGCCAAGACAATGAGGATGGAATAATCTTTTCAACAAGTAGTGCTGGGACAGGTGGATATCCACATGTGAAAGAATAAAGGTGAACCCCTACCTCACACCATATACAAAAATGTTACATCTTCTTACCATCAAAGATGTAAATGTAAGACCTAAAACTATAAAACTCTTGGAAGAAAACATGGCCCTGGATTAGGCAATGTTTTTGTAATTGTGGCACCCAACACATAAGCAACCAAAGGGAAGACAGATCAATTAAACTTCATGAAAAGTAAAACTTGAGTGCGTTGAAAGACACGATCAAGAAAGCGAAAAGACGACTCACAGAAGGGGAGAATATGTTTACAGATCTTTACATATCTGATAAAGGTCTACTATTGAGAATATATAATACATTCTCCCCTCTCAACAATAAAATACAAATAGCACAATGAAAAATGGGCAATGCGTTTGGATAGGCATTTCTCCACAAGAGATACATGCCTGCCTGGTGCTGTGCTGTCCCTGCCTGAGGCTGCAGTTCCTGTGTTGGCCATCAGGTGGCAGCCTCCTGTGTCAGTGGTGCCCACTGAGCTTTGCTGGAGCAATTTGGGGAGAGGAGGATTCATGCAGAAGTCATGCTGACCCTCCGCCTGCCTCAGGACCCACTTGCACTTCCTATTACTAGTGTTCCTCTTCACCGACTGAGTGGAGCAAAAGCAGGAAGGAGGGATCCAAGATGCCCCTATTTGTTCATTCGGCAGCTATGTGCCAAGCCATCACCCTGGGCCGGGAGCCCTGGTGGGCCCAAGGGTGGTGCTGAAATCTACCCAGTGGTCCCTGCCCACCAGGAGCTCAGTCTGGAGGCAGATGGACAAAAGCACAAAATCAGA
Organism: Diceros bicornis minor; assembly: GCF_020826845.1. Taxonomy (NCBI): domain Eukaryota; kingdom Metazoa; phylum Chordata; class Mammalia; order Perissodactyla; family Rhinocerotidae; genus Diceros; species Diceros bicornis. Next base: position 1,229,390 of record NW_026690912.1, on the reverse strand, counting down.
GACACGTGAAAGAGAAGAGCATGAACTGGAATGAAAATAAAGAGTGTCCTGCAGGGAGGGCTGGGGTCTCACTGGGTAGGAGGGTCTGAAAGGCCTGACTGAGGTGACATTTGCTGTGACCAGAATGACATGAGGACCCAGCGCTGCACTCACCTGTGATCAGCGTGCCAGGGAGAAGGCACTGCTGGTGTGGAGACACCCAGGCAGAAGTGAATTTGGCCAGAGGAGGTTAGAGAGGTGGGCACTGTGGCTGCAGAGAACCTGGAGGGGAGAGGAGGGAGAAGGGCAGGCCAGACCTGGGAACTGGGAGATGGTGTGAGGTGTCTCCTCCTCTCTGACAACACTGCTCCCCACCCTGCGTCTGTAAACCGCAAATATTCACTCTCTCTCCATCTCTGTGGACCAGGAATCCTGCACAACTGAGCTGGAGCCTCTGCTCATGACAACTTCCAGGTTGGGGCTGTGGCCTCCACCGAGGCTGGACCAGGGTGAGATGTGCTGTCAAGCTTACTCCTGTGGGCTCGGTCAGGATCAGCTTCACTGAGAGCCTGGCTCCTTTCTGTCTGTTGGCCAGGGCACTCCCTTGGTTTTCTTCTGCGTGGGCCTCTGCATAGGGGAGCTCAGGACGTCCATGTATGTCCCCAGGTCCAGGGGTTAGACAGACTGAGAGAGGGGAACAAGGGGAGAGGGAAGAGGGAACACAAGAGAGCGAGTGAGAGAGAATGACAGCCTCGGTGATGGAATCTGGGAAGGGTCGTCCTGTCACTTGTGCTGGGTCTGCTGGTCAGAAGCCAGTCCCTAAGCAGTCAGTGGTCCACAGGGACGTGTAGAACAGGCAGGGAGCTCATCCCTGCAGGGGCACGCTGACCTTGACTCGAGTGTCCTGGTGGCGAAAGGCTCCCTTCCTACCTGGGCTGATCCTGCGTTGAGCTCAGATCCTCCTCCTTGGGAGTGTTGCTCATCGCGGCCCGGGTGTGCTCTCCCGGGTTCCCTGGGCTCCTGTCGCCTCCAGGAGGGAGATGTACACTGAGGGGGCTGAGGCCAGAGCAAGCAGGGACCACTCCACCCTCCCAGCTCATTTGCTTCCTTCCCCAGGAGGGCCGACTCCTCAGGAGCCTCTCCTCACTGCTCACCATCTTCTCTGCTCTGAGAGCACCTCGTTTCAGCCTCTGAAGAAGACCTGGGGAGAAGTTTCCAGGTGGGAAGGCCTCTCTCCATGGGAGCCCCAGAGTGGACAGGGACCTTCGACAGGGCTGGGCATTGTCCCCTCAGTCAACTTGGACTTCCTGGGAGGCAGCAACCCCTGGGGGCAGGGCCTAGGCTGGTGGCAGGTCTCTAAGCATCCCCACAATGCCCATCTTCCTGGTCTCACCTGATTGAGCACAGGCCTGCACAAGCACACCACCTTGCAGACCCCCTGGGGTTACGTGCAGCCCATCAAGGCCGCTGTGTCTGTCTCATCGTGTGGTTGTCCGTCTCACCTTCCTGGCTGATTCGCTGCTCTGTTCTAGATCCAACCTCAGGCGGCTGCAAAGTTGACCTTCAACGTCAGCTTGCCACTGAGATGGCTACTGTTTCCAGGAATGCTTAGGGGCCGGGCTTTGCCCACGCATGGCGACATCAAGTGGGCAACCTCTGACAGTGAAGCCACCCCCATTCAGGCTTGCGCCACTCACAGGGCCGTCACACTGAGGGGGTGGGGACGGGACCTGCCCTGGGCAAAAACACCACGACTCTCACTGTTCTTCCCTCAGCTTCACATGCTCCTCAGTTGGTTGTATGTCTTTGGTCTCTTCCCAGAGGTTGTTTTCTGACAGCACGTCCGGTGTGATCATGGCTTTCCGGGAAGAGGATTGGCTGAACTCCTCACTCAACCATTCGGTGCGTCCTGCTGACCCACGCCGATCACTTTCTGAAGGCGCATCCTTTCAGCAATCTGAGGACCCAAGATTGTGAGTCTGTGTCCTGGAGGGATTTTGAGAAGAGCTGGTGGGATGGCAGTATTGCAAAGCATCAAGTCTTGCTTCCAGAAAGCTCTCTGGGATCCTCATCATCTTGCTGTTTTGGAGTCAAAGCCCTGAGATCTTTAAAAAGCCAGCAATGTTAGAACATGGGCAGGACAAACAAAAGTCTCTGGGCTCCAACACCAACTAAAATATTCTGAATTTCTAGTAACCTGAGACGAGTGGAAAGGAGTTGGGAGTGTGGAGTGGAGGGGCGGTTTGGGGCAACTACGCATCTGGGAGGAGAAATGCCATGCAGAGCAGCCTTTCTGGGGGCATACGTGTGGGACATGTGTGCAGACCCCCGCTGCAGACGTTGCTGCTGCTGCCCTTCAGTTCCCTCAGCCCACTTGAGTCCCTGCAGTCCCCGAGAGCCAGTCCCCGGCAGGCCCACAGTGTCCCCCTGGAGCACCTGCATCCACTCTCTGCCTGAGGGCTCTCTCCTGCAGCGGGAGCTTCCTCTGCTGCAAGCCTGTGCCAGCCTGTAGCACAGAAGCCTTCACGACCCGGGGTAAACCCTCCACCCACGGGCACACAGCCAGTCCGGGTGGGATCTCGTCTCCCAGCAGGACTGGGCTGGATGCTCACCTCAGTGCTCCCGCGTCAGGCCCCGCACTGGCGCTCCTCCTCCAGGCTCCCTTCCCCATGGCCTCCCTCGGGCCTACTCCCTCACCTGCAGACAAACCACTCGCCCTACGTCCTGGTCTGCTCTGGGCCCAGACTCTGCGGAGGCTGCACGCTGGCTGTGACGTGGAGCAGGTTGTCCAGCTTTCTGGACTTGAGCTTCCTCACCTGTGAGATGGGGACACAGGCCTGCCTCCCGGAGTCGCCAGAGGAGACGCAGCGTGCGGAGAGGCACACCGCTGCAAAGAAGGACGCCCGCTGATCACCCAGGGAAAACCCCAACCTTGCCAAAGAAACAGCAGCTCGCGAGGCTGCGGGAGGAACGCGGGCAGCCTGTCCACACAACGTGGAGAGTCGCTGACTAGTGTGGCCGTGCAGGGTAGGCCCCCGGACAGTGGAAGAACCATTCGACAAGGAGGGTGACAGGACAGAGACTTCCAAGGAGAAAGATTTAAGTGTTGGAGGATCACAGAGGCCTTAGGAAAATCATGAGGCCCTGGAACATGTTTACTGAAATGCTATTATTGGCCGGAAGAATGTGTTACAAACACCCAGTCCACTCTGGATTACTTCTCATTGGCTGTAGGAATGAGTGCACACTTGTGATTAGAACCCACATTTTCTTAAGTGTAGGATATCTTTATTTTTCTTAACTTTTAATTATTTTTTTTTGTCGATGAAGTGCCAAGCATGGGTTTTCTCCGTTCTTTTCTTTGCATGGGTGGCCTCTACTTTCAGAAGCGGATTCCTGGTGCTCATCACCCCTGCTAACCCGAGGGACAGCCCTCTTTCAGGTCACACAGTGGATGTGAGCTCCAGGTGGGCAGGGACCACGTGGGGTCATACTCACTGGTGAAGTTACAGTGCTCGGCCCATGGCAGGGACCAGAACGTATTGGCTGAATGAGTGAGTGAAACAATGAACGAATGCATGAATGAGTACATGAGTGCAGGAGTGAGTGAGTGAAGGAATGAGTGAAGGAATGACTAGGTGAATGAAGCAGTAAGTGAGTAAACCACAGAAGCTGGATCCACACAGGAGGAGCCTTTATCTGTGGGGGGCTCACAGGGGGTCACAGCACAAGCCCTGGACGGTGGCATGGAGCATGTCCAGCTGTCCTCCCAGCGCTGAGCCTCCATCACCTGCAACACAGTGTGGTCCTGGATCTTCTTCAGCTCCTCCTCAAACAATGCTGAATGTTCCCGGGAGCAGGGCAGCAGGAAGGGAAACTGAGGAGGGACTTCCCAGACCCTGCGCCCTGGAGGACCACTGTGACAGCCTGGCAGGGGGCTCTTAACACGCTCTGGGCACCAGGCTAGAGATGCTCAAGCAATTCCTCAGGGAAGTCTCCCAACAGCCCATCAGGAGGCCAAGTTATTTCCTCATTGTACAGATGGGGAAACTGAGGCTGAGAGCCTCACCTGCATCACCAGCTAGAAAGAGGCTGAGCAGGGACTAGGGCCCCTGTTTCTCTGACTTTGGATCATTCCAAACCACTGTCCTGCACTGTGGCCTCCTCGGGCTCAGGGGTCCTGGCCTCCCTGGGGCCTGCACCCTTCTGGCCTCCAGCCATCACTGAACTAAAGGGACAGGGCCACTCCGTCTGCCTGGGGCTGGGTATGGTGGCCGGGGAATGGCCAGCTGTGGGCGCTGTGGGCTCTCCCAGTACCAAGGACCAGCCTATCCCCCCGCAGAGTGAGGTCTCTCTGGGCATCAGGACCAAAAGTTCTCAGAACTTTAGGGAAAAGAGGTCCCTCTCTCAGCATGGGGGAGCCCTTCTCAGGCAGGCCCAAGGGGTCTAAGAGGCACTGGGTTCAAATCCCGGCTCTGCCACTCTGCAGGGCACAGAGGGGACAAGTCTCTTTGAGCCTCAGTTTCCTCATCAGTGAAATGAAGACAATAATTGCTCCTCCCCCAAGGAGTTGTGGGGAGGATTCAAGGAGATAGCTCAAGAGGAGAACAGAGGCCCCGGTAAGTGCTCATCACCGTGAGCTGTTCCTGCTGATGTCACCCCACTCAGAGCCCCCTGGGGCCCTTCGCCTCTGCCCACTCTGATCTCCCACCAGGCATGGCCTACTCGCTCTGACTCCGCTGTTCCTCTGGAATGCCTTTCTCCACCCCATCTCGTCCCACGGCAGTCAGCTAGCCAGGTGGGGATCCAGGACCCAGCCCCATCTCTCCTCTCTTGATTCCTCTTCATTAGAGCTAGCAGCTGTTGAGATCTGAGAAGGTGCAGGGCACTCCAGGTGCAGCCTCAGCGAACTTGTCTGACACCACCATGAAAGGTCGGCTGCCACCCCACTTCACAGGTGAGGAAACCGAGGCTCCAATGGCAGTGCCTCTCCGAGGTCACCAGGGCTCTCTCCCTCATCCCCACTGAGCAGGGCCCCTCCATCGCAGAGGCTGAATGTGCTGGATATGTGGGCTGGGGCTGGCACAGTGCCTGAGGCAGCCATCACTCCTGGAAAACCCTGAGGTGTGCTTTGGGCATGATGACCTTCTCCAAAGCCTCTAGCCCCGTGCTCTGACCTTCTGGCACCTTCTATGACACCTCCACTCTGTCTTGTCAAAGTCACTTCTGCTCACACAAGCTCAAGTGGGTCCTGCTGTTGCAACTAAGAACTCCCCCTGGAGGGAGCATGTTCAAGGAGGTCCCTGTGACTCACTGCACTGACCTAGATGTACTTTCCTGACTGAGGATGGGGCTCTCTGCTTGGAGGGAGAGGGAGCAGGCAGGAGTGTCCAGACCCTCATCATCATCTGTCCTGGATGGCAGGCCGGGCTGCTCAGCTCAGGTGAGTTAGGGAGCAGGAGGGGCATGGGCAAGGCCAAAGCAGGGTCAGGTGTGTTAGGGGCGGGGCCAGGGGTGAGGGGAGTGGGAGGGACAGAAGCAACAGGAGCGAGGCCTTCCAGCTGGGCAGGTCACCCCAGGTACCTTCATCCCCTGCATCCTAGCTGCTCCTCCTTCTCCCTCCCTCCCTCAGGTCTCTGCTTCAGGGTCTCTGGACTCCCTGTTCCCAAACAAGATCACAGGGTAGAAGGAGACCTTGGGTGTCAGAGACTGTGACCAACACCTTAACATCACGTTTACATTATGAGCCAGAATCTCCGCCTCTAGGGATCGGTCCTAAAGAAGTAGAGATTTATGGATGCAGGTGTTCCTTTCAGCACAATGACGGGAGTGAGAAATCAGAAATGATCCGTGTTGCCTAGCAGAGGCTCTTAGGCAATTCTGAGGCCGACGCAGAGGAGGAAGAGGATTGACTGGCCAGGGTCCAGCCCTGGGGAAATCAGGTTCCAGAAGAGCACACTCCCTGCAGTCCTTCCCACACGATAGCCGCAAGTGCACACCCACACACACTTGCACATAGACATACCCATGTGCATACAGATGCACACAGCTGAATGGGCACATGCACACACGTGCACACACACGTGCATACAAAGGCAAAGGACTGAAACGGTGAACGCTGCCTGTTAAGGGCACTCCTCAGTTTCCACTTAATTCTTAATTCCCTTAGAATTCATTCTTTTACTGTAATTAACGTACATTGTCTTTGTAATAAAAACCTTTACAAAGAAAAACTAAATAATGTACTTCAGTCCAAAGATGAGTGATAAATGGATAACATTAACATGTGATTTTAATCGTGTTAGAATTATAAGAGGAATAGAGGCACATTCTATCAAGTTGAAACATCACGCAGGCCTCTAAAGGAGAAGAGAAGTGAGTGGCAATTCCCATCCCCAGAGGTGAGCCCCATGGATGATTTGGTACGTATCTCTCTGGCTCTGTCTCTCTCTTTCTCTGTCTGTCTCTGTCTCTCTCTCACACACAGATTCATGTTCCTAGATGCATGTCTCCCGGCTGATATCACATATTAGTGGTCTTACAGATGGGACGGATGGATCCCATCGCCTCGCCATGGACAGTAGCGTTCCTTCCAATTGCTTGCTATTGCAACCAGTGCTGTGATGAATAGTCTGGAAAATACATCTTTGAAAAGTTGGGCAGGAATTTCTGTGGGATGAAGTCCTGGGATCAGTACCGCCAGCACAGGCGTGCCCCTGGGGACTGCGATGGGTCCTGCAGGTTGGTCTCCAGAGAGGAGTGTCCTTTCACACTTGTCTCTAGGGGTCTACTGGGGCCTCTGCTTCCTCACATTGTCATCAGGTCTGGTCGTCACCACACTGGAACCCAGCCCGTCTGATGGGGCCCAGTGCCCTCTCCACAGTGTCTCCATGTGCGCGTCTCCTCCTCGGGGAGCTCGCGCATCTCTGACACATGCTGCCCCTGTGTATCACCTCTCGTTGGCGTTGAATGTGTTTGCTCTTTATCTCTTTTTAAAATTCTGACTTTTGAGCGTTTTTTTGGACCAGAAGGATGCGTTACCTTTCCCTGGCCTTGTGTCATGAGGAATACATTCCTGTTTGTGGTTTGTCTTTGCAGCTTTCTACCCTTTCTTGTTTTTGTTTTGGCCGCAGGAAGAGCAACGCGTTTCGTGTGTGGCTTCTGGCTCTGGTGTCCCACTTAGAACAGCAGTCTGTACCCCAAGATTATGCACATATTTACCAGAAGGGCTTTCTTTGATACATCAAATCTAGACTCCATCTGGGATTTTCCTATCAAATTAGAGAAATTCTATTTCAAATAAAAACAGAAAAGGAAAACCTATCAGGCCGTTTGAAAAGAAATGGGCAGACACACATGGCCACCTACGGCATGATTTCACTTATAAGAAACATGCAGAACAGATTAAAAAAAAAAACAAAACAGTGACAGAAAACAGATTAGGGGTTGCCAGGGCCTGAGGGAGAAAGTGGGAGTGAGTGCTTTCAGAACAGGGTGTTCTTTTGGAGAATGAAATATTCTAAACCCATGCAGTGGTGATGGCTACACAGCATTGTGAATGTACTTAATGCTCAGGAAGCGTACAATTTAAAATGAAAAACATTAAACTGTTAAAAGATGAAAGTGAAATTTATTTTAAATAATCAAGATATAAACAATAAAAAAAAATCAATGAAAGAAACCAAGAAATAGAGAAACACAATTAGGAGGATGGGGAAGGAAATTTGTGGTAAGGGAGTAGGTGGAACAGGTGGGACTGGAGGTGCTAATGAGGGAGGTTCTCGAGCCAGCTCTCCCAGGCCGCAGAGATTGGCCTCAGCTGCCTCCCTGTCTCCTGCAGGCGCCTGTGCAAGGGATGGCTCTCCCTGCACAGAGGCTGGGCCCTCAGCTGCCTCCTGTTCTCCTGCTGGAGGCTGTGCAGGGGATGGCTCTCCCTGCACAGAGGCTGGGCCCTCAGCTGCCTCCTGTTCTCCTGCTGGAGGCTGTGCAGGGGATGGCTCTCCCTGCACAGAGGCTGGGCCCTCAGCTGCCTCCTGTTCTCCTGCTGGAGGCTGTGCAGTGGATGGCTCTCCCTGCACAGAGGCTGGGGCCTCAGCTGCCTCCCTGTCTCCTGCAGGAGACTGTGCAGGGGATGGCTCTCCCTGCACAGAGGCTGGGGCCTCAGCTGCCTCCTTGTCTCCTGCCAGAGACAGTGCAGGGGATGGCTCTCCCTGCACGGAGGTTGGGGCCTCAGCTGCCTCCTGTTCTCCTGCAGGAGACTGTGCAAGGGATGGCTCTCCCTGCACGGAGGTTGGGGCCTCAGCTGCCTCCTGTTCTCCTACAGGAGCCTGTGCAGGGGATGGCTCTCCCTGCACAGAGGCTGGGGCCTCAGCTGCCTCCTGTTCTCCTGCAGGAGCCTGTGCAGGGGATGGCTCTCCCTGCACAGAGGCTGGGGCCTCAGCTGCCTCCTGGTCTCCTGCCGGAGACAGTGCAGGGGATGGCTCTCCCTGCACAGAGGCTGGGCCCTCAGCTGCCTCCTGTTCTCCTGCCAGAGAGAGTGCAGTGGATGGCTCTCCCTGCAAGGAGGCTGGGCCCTCAGCTGCCTCCTGTTCTCCTGCAGGAGCCTGTGCAGGGGCTGGCTCTCCCTGCACAGAGGCTGGGCCCTCAGCTGCCTCCTGTTCTCCTGCCAGAGAGAGTGCAGGGGATGGCTCTCCCTGCACAGAGGCTGGGCCCTCAGCTGCCTCCTGTTCTCCTGCAGGAGCCTGTGCAGGGGATGGCTCTCCCTGCACAGAGGCTGGGCCCTCAGCTGCCTCCTGTTCTCCTGCAGGAGCCTGTGCAGGGGATGGCTCTCCCTGCACAGAGGCTGGGGCCTCAGCTGCCTCCTGGTCTCCTGCCGGAGACAGTGCAGGGGATGGCTCTCCCTGCACAGAGGCTGGGCCCTCAGCTGCCTCCTGTTCTCCTGCAGGAGCCTGTGCAGGGGATGGCTCTCCCTGCACAGAGGCTGGGGCCTCAGCTTCCTCCTGTTCTCCTGCAGGAGACTGTGCAGGGGATGGCTCTCCCTGCACGGAGGCTGGGGCCTCAGCTGCCTCCTGTTCTCCTGCAGGAGCCTGTGCAGGGGATGGCTCTCCCTGCACGGAGGCTGAGGCCTCAGCTGCCTCTTGGAGTCCTGCAGGAGTCTGTGCAGGAGATGTCTGTCCCAGCACGGAGGCAGGGATCTCAGCTGCCTCCTCGTCTCCTGCAGGAGGCTGTGCAGGGGATGGCCCTCCCTGCACAGAGGTTTGGGCCTCTTCTGCCTCCTGGTCTCCTACAGGAGACTGTGCAGGGGATGGCGCTCCCTGCACGGAGGCTGGGGCCTCAGCTGCCTCCTGCGCTGCTGCAGGACATGGTGGGTATGATGGTTCTCCCGGGATTGAAGCTGGGTCTTCGGGTGGCTCTGAGGGTTTTATCACTGTCACTGCAGTCCCTCTCCCGGTAGCTGCTGGTCCAGGCCTGTGGGACACCAGCGCCTCCATCGGGGAGATGGATGGAATATCCCCTTCCGCCAGCTCCACACTGATCTTCTTCGTGGAGCTCTGCAAAGACAGTGACTGGCTCCGTCCCAGAGGCCTGCCCAGCTGTCCTTGCTGCTGCTTCTTCAGAGCCCTGCCCAGCTGTCCTTGCTGCTGCTTCTGCCCTCTGGTCCTAATTCTCCCAGATCAGGCACACACCTGTGTCTGCACATTATTCCACCCCTGAGGAAAGACCTACACCTCAGGGGCTTGGGATAAACCTCAGGCAGAAGGGCACCACCCCGCACTCCACATCCCACCCAGCCGGCCTTGACCTGGGCTTTGAACCTGACCGACCCCTCAAGGCTTCTAACACCTCACCGACTGCTCCTGCTCACGGTGGTCTACCCACATGAACCCGCCCTTCCAGGCACACATGAGGAGGGGATGTAGGGCTGCCCAGATGGGACCACAGTGGTAGCCTGGTTTGGAATGGCCTTCCCTGGGCCTCCCGGTGTTACCTTTCCGTCCCTCCGGGTAAACGGCCACAGCCGTCGGCCGTGAGAGGGGCACCAGCATCTGCATCGGTCTTTGGGGGCTTTCCTGGGGCTCCGGCCCCTGGTCATTGGGAAGCAGCAACTAAACATGTTGCTCCTTCTAGACAAGTGCTAGAGAAGTGAGCTCGCTTGGGGGCTGTGTTTAGGATGTGGGTGCCTAGTTACCAGGGTTCCAAGTTCTATTGGGCTCTGTGAGGTCACTTCCTGGGATACCCTTACCTAAGCTTCCTCCTCACACAAGACCTTCCTAAGGAACCCCCGGGCTGCTGACTGCTCACTCTCCATCTCCATACCCTGTCCAGACACAGTCACACCGACACAGTCCACCCCACAGCCTCTGGGGAGGTCTGGACGCAACCAGGGCCCCAGCTTTGAGGACACAGAGTTGAATTCAGTCCCGCTCCTGCTTCTCGCCAGTGATGTCACCCTGGACAACCCTGTGCCTCTCAGGGCCTCCCCTCTCAGGGTCTCTCCTGTGTTCATGTCCCTCTCTGTGTAGTGGGGGTCATTCTAGCATCTACTTCCTAGGGATGTCATCAAGTGTATAGACCTAGAGATCCCTTCAGAGGCTGTGAATCCCGTGGGCTGCTCCCACACGTAGCTCCTGCACAGACTTGGCAGTGCAAGGATTACAGAAAGGTCTGGCTGTGGCAGAGAATACAACGCAAAGAGGCTTGGGTCTGCTGGGCGTCTGGGAGAGGCACTTCCCCTCTTGCCTGTGTCCCAGTGTTCCTATGGAGGGTTGAAATGAAATGACGTTCAGACATCATCTCCTTCTGGCTCGCAACCCTCCAGGGCCTCCTGTTATGTTTAGACTCAGGTCCAAGTGCCTGAGTGGTGGTCATCTCAGCCTATGTGGTGGGCAGTCCCCACAACGGCTCCCAGCGTTCCTACTTCCTAGGCACACATCCTATGTAATCCCCGCTCCTCTATGAGAATGGACTTTGCGGCTGGCTTCTAACCAATAGAATAGGGCCGAGTGATGGGATGTCACTTCCACGGTCAGCTTAATGAAAAGTCTGTGACTTCTGTGTGGTTCTGTCTCTCCTGTGTTCATTCTATCTCTCTGTCTCTCTCTCTCTCTCTTTGTCTCTCTCTGTCTCTGTGTCTCTGGCTGTCTGTATCTCTCTTGGTTTCTCCCTGTCTCTCTGTCTCTCTGTCTCCCTGTCTCTGTCTGTGTCTACTCTCTTTGTCTCTCCTCCCCATCTTTCTATCTCTGTGTGTCACTGTCTCTCTTTCTCTCCCTCTTTCTGTCTCTCTGATCCACTATTCAGGAGAAGCCAGATCAGATATTATGAGCTTCCTTCCCTATGACACCCCCTAATGCAAAGAACTGGCAGAGGGTCCCGGCCCACAGACAGAAAAGGCCTGAAACCCCCCATCCAAACTGAATCCTACCACTGCCCCGATACTTGTGAATGATCTCCAAGATGGCTCCTGCCTCTATCGAGCTTCAGTTGAGAACACAGCCCCAGCCTCCTGCTAGACCTTGACGGGGAGCCTCCCAGCTGACCTGAGCCTGGACCCTGGTAGAGACACTGTCAGATGCTCAATGATAGGTCTCGTAAGTGCTAAGTGAGGCTAATGCTGTCACCCAGCATAGACAGCTAGTACCTCCTTCCAGGCCTGGGTCTGGCCCTGCCATCCTCTCTCCCTCACTTCTCTCCTCCCCAGCTCACTCTAGCCACACTGGCTCTTTTCTCACCTCCTCTCTCGTCAAATCCTCTTCTGCCTCCAAGTCTCTGTGCCTTTGAGCTTCCCCCCAGCACGCTGTTTGCAGACAGATGCAGGGCTGGCTCCTCTTGTCCTTCTGCTCAGGGCACAAATGTCCCCAGGGAGGCCCTTTACACCCACCTAGGGGCTCCAGGCCCTCCCTCCTCCAGCACCCTGCTTCATTGCTCTGTAGCACCTTCTCTTCTTTTTCACATGGATTTGTTCATGATTTTGTCCTTTCCACCTCCAGGCTGTGAGCTCCTGGAGGACAGGGACCATGTGGGTGCTTTCTGCACTGCCCTCAGGACTAACATGGGCCCTGCTCAGGGTGAGTGCTGGGGCGACAGTAGCTGACAGAATCATGGGAGGATCTCAGAGTCCCCTCCCGCCTCTGAGCAGCTCCCATTGTGGACGTGGATACCAGTAATCAAAGGTGCCTGTTGCTTTGGACAGGGGAACACCCAGAACGAGCCCTGGGCATCCCTTCCCTGCTCCACTTGCTGCATTGAGCACGAGTGGACACAGGACACCCCTGGTGGTCAGCCCCAGCCTTGCAGCCCCAGGCAGGAAAGCAGAAAGCAAAACACACACCTTTCTTTGTTTGGGGTCTTCAAGGCAGTGGTTCCACCAGGGCCGAGGACGCAAAGGCGCAGGACTTGTGGGCTCCAGGAGGGACGTGAGGGACCTCAGAAGCCTCTCTTGCTCCCCGCTTTCCCTCCACTGGCCCTGGCGTGTCCCGTTGACTCACAAGGCCTCCTCGCCCCAGCCAGGGCAATGACTCCACCTCACTTCCAAAGGAGGCCCCCGAGGCTCCGACAAGGATGACCTTGTCCCTGGTCCCCAGACAAGTTGACCAGTGCTCTGTCATGTTCTGCACTGCCCGGGGCCCCAGTCTCCAAGCTCTCAGGCTGCCTTCTGCTCAGCAAGACCTCGAGGGAATGGAATGCATTTTACAAGGACTCAGAGAACAGTGGGTCATGGATGGAGAACGAAGGTCAATAGACTCTTCTACAAGCCTGTGGGACCCTTAGAGTCACCCCATCTATGCAGCCCAATTTACAGAGGCGTAAGATCTGGCCTTCTCTGCTGTATCCCCTCCCCCCTAGGGGGTCACATCCTAGTTCCCGGTGCCCAGAGTGGTGGCCACAGGACGCCAGACCTGGTTCTCTACAGGCTGCTCTAGGGATGGCCCCAACCCCTGCATCCCCCTGTGTACCTTGGGGACCCCCTGCCCACCAGTCTGGCATCTCTCCCCTTCATGCTATGGGCCTGGGCATGTTGTTAGGGGACTGGATGGCCATGCCCCATGGCAGAGCTGCCTCCAACCACTTTCTTCCTCCTGTCACCTCCCCAGTGAGCACTTCCCTTCTGAGACCGGGCTGGGCATTCAGAGTGTGTGTGTATGCTTGTGTGTGTGAGTGTGTCCACGTGGGGATGCGTATAGCAAAGGGCCCTACATGGGAGGGCGTTGGCAGGGGTCCCCCAGGGTATTAGGGGCTCTCATTCCCAAAGCAAACCCCTTGGAAGTGCTGAGGCTGGCCTAAGAGCTTGGAATGCTCTCTTCCCCTCTGGACTCTGCCCACCTTGTGGCCCCAAGGCCTGTCCCTGCTTCTCCTGGCCTCAGTTTCCCAACTGTCCTGTGAGGGTTGGACACGGAGCAACATCAGCCCCGATGAGCATGGACATGGCCCGGGATCTCTGCCCACATGAGTGTGGCGGGGATACCCTCACGGTCTCACAGGCCTCTCTCCTGTGCGGCAACCAGGCCTCCTGTCCATGGTCAGGCACACAGAGGGGCCCTGCAGACAGCACTTCTGGGTGACACAGCTCGCAGCACACACGTGTACCACAACGGTCCCTTGACATGGCTGCTTTCGTCTGTCCCCTCCCCAGCCAACTGCTCGGTGACCCTCACATCCCCTACATCACAGGAACACGCCACAGAAGCCAGGTGGGCCACACGGTGCACAGTTGGGTAGGTTGGACATCTGGGGACGTGAGGGTCACTGAATATACACCAACCTCACTGTCCTGGTCCACAGACTCCATCCCAGGGTCCAGCTCCATGCATGGCTGGTCCTGCAGACATGAAGACAGTGGTGGACACAGACCCTGGGCAGGGAGAAGGCCAGGCTGCCCTTTTCCCTCCTCCTCTACACCCCCTCCCTTCCACATGAGGTCCAACCAGTCCCTGCCTGCAGCCCTGGCAGGTGTAGGAGGAGCTGAAGGGAGCCCAGCTGGGCAACTATTGGAGGGAGTTACTGTTATTAGGGAGCCCACTGGGTGCTGAGTGATTGCACCCCATTTTACAGATGACCAGTGGTCCCAGCATTCAAGGTCACTCTGCTCTAAGTGACCAAGTCCAGACGTGAACAGGGGACTAGAAATCCTTGATTTTCACCAGCATTGAGTCCAGCATTGACCATCGAGGCCTTGTCCTGCATTGGGGCTCCCCCAGCCAGGCAACCTCCTGAGTCCAAGCACTTTGTGCAGCTTCGTCTCCCTGCTTGAATCCCAACACACCCTCCTGAGGTCAGAGTCACTGACCCCATTTTTCATGGAGGAAACTGAGGCTCCGAGAAGACACCACATGACCTTGCCTGTCACAGGGCTGTGAGGTGACCCAGCTGTGGGTTTGACCCCAGGTCAATCTGCCCCTAAAGGCTCTGCTAGCACAGGAGCCTGAGGAGGTGGCCTGTGAGCCCAGCACAGAGGTGAGTCCATCCTGGATGGGGGCTCCGGGGAGGGGCACTGCAGGCTAGGAGCTCTGAAGGGGGCAGGGGCTTGGCAGGGTTCTTGGGGAGGAAGGCTCTAGGGAGGGTGGGGTGCGGTGAGGGGTGCACTCTGGGGACGGTGTCTGGACCAGATCACACAGGGCCGTGACTCAGGCAAGGAGTCGGGCTTCACTACAGGTTGGTTGGACTTGAACGAGCAGTCTCATCAGAGCCTCAGGCGGTTAGATCCTAGATTTGGAGGGAGCTCGGTGGGCACCTTATCCACCTCTACTCAAGCCCAGATCCCCAAGAACCAACAGGATGAGAAGGCTGCCTCCATTTCCTCCCATGTACAGTGGGCACTGTGGCGGTCGCCTACCTCCTGCCTGGGCTGGGCATGCTGCCTGGAGGGCCCAGAGAGGGCTTCTTGTCAAAGTAGCCATTCAGGACAGGTCTGTGCTCAGAGAGCTCTGAGTGATGGGACCAAGGGCACGTCCCACCAGTGGGCTAAACAAGACGCTCCTGTCCACGTTGCTGTTGTTTACTCCAGGTGGACAGGGATGATGCAGCATCGCCCACCGTGTGGATGGAGAGGGCCAGCGAGGAGCTATGGTTGAAGAGCCTGAGACATGACGCTTGTGTGTGACCAAAGCTGCCATGGGTGTGGTGGAGGCTGAGGAGGAAGAAGTGCTGCTGGAGGCCAAGATGAAACCAGAGACCATCGGGGACCAGGGGGCGGTTGATTTCCATAACTGTGGGGGGGTGGCATGATCAGCAGAGTCTCTGGACCCGGCAGGACACCCCAGGCCGGCATCCAGCTCCTGGGGTTCTTGGCCCCTTTGTAGGTGTCGCTGGGGAACACTGGTCCCGGGCAAGAAGGGACTGGGAGTGGGCTGTCAGGGAGAATGGGGAGGGCAGCCACCTTCTTTTCCTTGCCATCAGGGGACTCTGGGTCAAAACTCATGTTGCTCTCCTCCACCTTGGAGCTGGAGGAACCAGCCAAGTGCTCGCTGAGCATTGGACAATGTCCCTGCCACTGAGGTCCTGGCCCCACCTGAGGTGTCCCAGCACTTGGAGTGGGAGCTGTGCCTGGTCCTGAAGCCTGTGTTGGGGCCTGTTGGCTTGGAGGCTGGATGGAAGGGCTGCATTTGCAGAGGTCACGCCCCCTGGGTGAGTGGGGACTCTGGGACACCTGAAGTCACAGATGCAAGTGACCCGCACCTGGGAAGGTGTGAGGGAGGTGCACAGAGGGCAGTGCCTCAGTGGCAGGCAGGGCTTCATGCCCATGGGCAGCACTCCTTGGCAAAGGTCAGCTAGTCCTTTGGACCCTAGAGGGCAGAAGGCACCTAAGGCTCCCAGTGGTCCACGGGAGGCCAGGACAGCCTGCTGTCTGGCAGGCATCAGGCCTGCAGCACGAGAGGTTCAGGGTGAAACTGCTCCTGGGTAGCCTGGGCCAGCTGGTTGGACAGAAAAGATGGCCACCTGGTTTTTGTCACTCTAGTCTGTACGTGCTCATCTCCCCAGCTAGCCAGACCCTGGGGAGGGTGGCCCTGTGGCTAAACAGCACTAGGGACTGAGGAGAAGGTGCCCGTGGCAATATGGAGTCCCTCTTCTTCATGTGAAGCAGGGTTGAGCTGGCTCCATGCCTGACCTCACCCCCTTGGTGACGGTGGGCTTCCTCAGGTCAAAGTCATACTAGGCATCGGGTTCATGGCACTGAACACATTGGCATCCTCAGGGGTCTTCAGCATGGGGGGGAGGGGCCAAAGGAGGGTTGGCTGTGCTCAGGACAGCCACACCAGGGCCAGGGAAATGCACAGAGACAGGAAGCAGATCAGTGCTTGTCAGGGGGTGGGCGAGTGGATATGGGGGCATGGCTGCTTCATGGGTACAGGGGTTCTGGTGGGGTGAAGCAATGATCTGGAACTAGATAACGGTGACGGTACACAGCATAGAGGATGTAGTTAATGGCCGGCCCTGAATTGTACAACTTTAAGTGATGAAAACATTAAACTTTATTGAATCTAAATTGAAACACATAAAACATAAGAAATCATAAAACATAGAAAAGGGAAAGACATCTCTGGGTGGGGGCTGGAGCCGGCCGGGCCTTAGTTGCTGGCGATGTGGGTGGTGCTGCAGCTGCCCTAGTGCCGGAGCCACTGCTGTGGCTGATGCTGGAGATCCCACCAGCTCTGGCTGTGCAACTGGCTCAGGAGCTGGACCTGAGCTGGGGCTAGAGCTGGGTCTGTCTCAGGCGGTGGTGCCTGACCTGCTTCTAGAATTGGCTCCGGTCCTGAGACTGACTCTAGCTCTGCCTTATTGACAGATGTGGTGCGGGAGCTAGTGATGGGAATGGCTGCGGCTCTGGAGCTGGTCGAGTGTGGGAGCTTGAGGAGCTCTAGTTCTGGAGCTGGCTGCAACTGAGCTCTGGAGCTGCTGCCGGAGCTCTCACTAGTCCACAGCTGGAGCAGGATCTGCTTCTATGTGGCTCTAACTTTGTAGGTTGAGGTAACTCTGGCTCTGCTGCTGGTGACCGAGCCTTCTCTAGCTCCACAGCTGGTAAACAACGTGTCCTGACCTTTAGATGGTGTCAGCGACATCACCAACCCATCATGAGCTGTCCATCAGATGGTGGGAGCACTCCAGCAAATAGCATCTATTACATTAGTGTTATTTCATCTCAGTTCCAGTTACATATTTATTTATTTATTTTATTTATTTTTTTTTTTGTGAGGAGATCAGCCCTGTGCTAACATCCGCCAATCCTCCTCTTTTTTTTGCCAAGGAAGACGGCCCTGGGCTAACATCTCTGGCCATCCTCCTCCACTTTATATGGGACGCCGCCACAGCATGGCTTGCCAAAGCAGTGCGTCGGTGCATGCCCGGGATCCAAACCAGCGAACCCCGGGCTGCCGCAGCGGAGCGCATGCACCCAACCACTTGCGCCACCGGGCGGGCCCCCAGTTACATATTTATTTTAAATATACTTAGAAGGAGAATAGGATAACAGAAACCATTTACTCTTTGCTGAGATTTAACAGAGCACACCTTATTGATGTCGTTTTTTAAGAACTATTACACAGTGGAAGACACCATTCTCCTTCCTCTCTCTTTCCTCCCCAAAGGTAACTACTGTCTTGAAGTTAATATATGTATTCTATACACATTTTCTCTTGCAGAAAACAGTTGTCCCCAATTTGCTGAGATTTTTTTATGTGTCTATCAAAGATATGCTTCTGAGCAGATGCTGTTAAAAACTCTGTCCTTTCAAAGTAAAGATGACAAGTCAACCATTAGTTGAGAAACTACCTGCTTTTTAGACATCATTTTTAAAAGAGAGGTTTGAAAATATCTCCATCTTGTTACCATTGATCCTCCCTCTTTGGAAGAGTTACATTCTATTAATTTTTAGCAAACACTGCATGAGCCAGACTGAACCAGTGCTCCTAGGGGAAGGACAAGGTTAGGTTTCTGCAGTCTTTGGTCGTGACATGTTTGGGAACCTGTCAACGCATAGCCTTGTTTTATGTTTGTCTCTTTTGAAAAGACCTTATTTAGTATAGACTGTAGACACATTATTTGAACTCCCAGCCAATATCACTATCCATAACCCATGCCTGGAGGAAGCTCATCTAACACAAGTGTTTTCTACATATGGCCCCTCACAGGCTTCCTGTGCTTAGGAACACTACACAGCACTTCAGCACTATGTTTGCGGATCATTACAAAGAGGAAAAACAGCAGCAAGAAGCAAAAAAGGTGAAAAACGTACCATTTACTAGACCAGGAAAAGGACACTTGTTGGCCTGAGAGCTGAAACAAGAGTGTCACCTTGTTCTACCTCAGCTGGGAACGTGCGCCTCAGGCAACTCCCACTTTCTGCCACTCTGCACCCGTCCAGGAATTCCCAGGGAAAACACAGTGTGTGTTGGGTTTGGATTCACCTGTAAATGTTAGTGACTAGGTGAATTCACGAATATCAAATTACTGAATAAGGAGGATTGACTCTGTTCTGTTGCCAAAAACAATGAGTGTGTGAAACTCATACTTCAAAACTTCAACATGGAAGGCTTTCTCATCTGCTTTAAAATCTACATGAAGAGTGTCATGGTTTTGAGCCATTTGTTAAAAATGTCAAAAACATCTTCTGATTGGTTTAAAAGAACAACTGATTGACCTCAGGAATGGCTGTGTGTACTCACCATCTCTGATTTCTCTCATTCTCTCTTGAACCCATTCCAATGAACCCCCACCACCCCACTACAACTCTTTTTTCCACGGTCACAAGTGATCACCAGATTGCTAAATCCTACAGTCATTTGTCAGTCTGTGATTTACTTGATCTACCAGCACTTGACATAACTAATCACTATGTATGTTAATAAAGTCTGGTAATAGCCAATACATTATTTTGGGACAATCAGATATTCATTTGACAAAATATTAATAAATATTCTATTTGGTCTCACACCACTCCTTAAAAATCAACTCCAAATCTGAATATAATAAACAATAAAAGTTGAATGAATATTAAAAGTATTAGATTGTTTTAAAAAGATTATAGAACATCTTTATATCTTGGATAATAGACAGTCTTACTAAACGAGACTCAGAAAGCAGAACTCTAGTCGACAAGATTCATAAAACTAACTACAGCAAAATACAACTTTGTAAGACCAAAGGCACCGTAAATTAAGTAAAAAAACAGAAGAAAACACTCCAACATGTAATCAAGGGTTTCTCTGCAGACTATATGAAGAACTCCTGTAAACTAATGAGAGACAAACCATCCAGTGGAAGTGTGGCAAAGGACACGAACAGCCAAACAATTCTCAGAGGAGGAAATATGAAATGCCAGTAACCAAGAAGTGTTCAACCTTCCCAGAGATGACAGAAATACAAAATAAATCAACAAAGAGACATGCCTTAGATATCAGATTGACAAACATTTACAAAGTTTGTTTCAGGTGTTGGTTACATGGAAAAATGAATCCACTCATACGGTACTGAAGCACAACTTTTGGAGAACAAATTGAAAATACCTGTTGAATTTCTCAAATGAGCATTTTCTATGACTCAGCAGTTCTGTTTATTAGTATCTGCCCAGGAGAGACCTTCACACAGATGCAAAAAGAAACATGTATAAGAATATTCTTCATAATATTGTAATAGCAAAAAATGGGGACAACCCAAACGTGCACCAAAAGAAGAATGGTTCAACAAGACGTAGTTTATTCGTAGTAACATGTCAGAGTGACAAAGAATGGAGTAGATCCAAGCAAATTGTTACAGAAGTATCTCCCATATAGTTTTGGGTGAAAAGAGGAGGCTGCAGAATGAGGTGCATATTATACCATTTTCTTTAAACACACAAAACAAAAAGAAAAGAATATTTTTTCTACAGCGACAGATATATGTGGGGCTGTGGTTAAAGGAGCCTTTAGCTTGATCCATATATAACTTTTAATTAATTAATGTTTTACAAAGGTACTGCTTCATATATTATTTGTATAATGAAAAATTAAAATACATAAGACTAATTAAGTTCATTCTTTCCTACTAGAGAATTTCAGCTACCCCAAAGTAACTAAGAAATCAGAACGTCCACAGGAAAATGTCAGCATAGGTGGGGGACAATTGAGCTTGGCTAACATGAGCAGACATTTTTCATACATTAGGGGAGCTGATATTTTGCTGTAGGACCATCTTTGCCATGCAAACCTTGGCACAAAATTGCAAGTATTTGCCAGGATACAGCCAAGATATAAAACCAACCAGGTCTTGAAAATAAAACGGAAAAGCCCAGTTGTCACTCTAAATGTATCTCTTCATTGGCCAAAACCAGCTTTGAAGCTGTTTTAGCCTGGTTCTCCATGAACAAGAGCCACAAAATTGACGGGCCAGCATCACCACCTCATGGCTCTGCTTCTCATCACAGGGTCCATCACCATACCCTTTGGCCCCCAAATCTCAAACCAAGAGTTCTGTCTTTTGGATATCCCTTCAAAGTTAAATGTTTTAGAAATACAAGAGACCCAAGTAGGGTTATGGATTTTTTAATTTTGACAAGTCAAGATTTTTTAAGAGACTACTATCTATCATCATTGCCAGTTTGTAAAAGAACAGCTATTTAAAACCAAGAAATCAGAAAGGCCATAAACTCATATCAGAAGACAGTCCTGCTTATCAAAGAACAGTTGAAAGTGGTATACACATTTCATAAATATATAAATATCCCATAACTATATTAATAATTGTGATCATTAGTTAGACTGTTAAATAGGTCAACTTGACCAGGTCATGAGGTGCCCAGATCGCTGGCTAAACGTTATTTCTGAGGGTATCTGTAAAAGTGTTTCTGGAAGAGATGAGCAGTTGAACTAGTGGGCTGAGTAAAGCAGATTGCCCTCCCTGTTGTGTGTGGGCCTCATCCAACCCACTGAGGGCCTGAATAGAACAAAAATGCCGAGGAAAGTTGAATTCTCTGTCTCTCTCTCTCTCTCTCTCTCTGCCTGAAGGTTTGAGCTGGGACATCAGTCTTCTCCCGCCCTTGAACTGGAACTTATACCATTGTTGTTCCTGATTCTCAGGCCTGTGGACTCAGACTGGAACTACACCGCCAGCCTTCGTGAGTCTCCAGCTTGCAGACGGCAGATCATGGCACTCCTATGTCTCCTAGTGGTTCTGTTTCTCTGGAGAACGCTGATTAACACAATCATATTTACATACTTCTCCTTTATCCATCTGTGTCTCAGCTTTATCAGTAAAGGCAGAGCTGGAGACAAGGTCTTGTACATAGATAGTTAATTTGGGAGGTACCAGGAGTGAGAGAGCAGGGAGAGGTCATGAGTAATACTGTCCTTCTCATGGAGAGGCAGCCTTCCTTTGATCCTCATTGATCAGACTGGCCAGACGGCTCTGTCAGGTTCCAGGCACCCCCAGGAAACCACTGCTTGTCTGTCCTCACTCCTCCTTGTACATGGCCTGAAAATTGGCTCAGAGAACTTATGCAATTCACCAGAGATATATTCAAGTTGGCCTGGCAGAAGAGGCATTGAAAAACAGGCTGACACATGTTCTGGTTCCTTTCACATCAGATTTTATTCTTCCCTTTACTCACTTATTCTTTCAATAAAAAATGTATCAATATCTACCATGCCTTAATAATGATAGCAACATTTATTGAGCGCTTACTATATGCCTGGTACTGTTACTGCTTTATAGGTATTATTTCATTTAATCCTCACAACAGTGTTATGAGGTAAGTGCTTTTAGTATCCCCCATTTTACAGATGAAGAACAAAACACAGAGAAGTTAAATAATGTGCTTGAGGCCACACAGTCAAGAAATGGTGGCGCTCAAATATGACTCGGGAGTTTGGGCTCCTTCCTAACTGCCAGATGTCAACTGTGTTTCAGCTGCTCTGCTTCCAGGTTTCAGGCTCGTGATGGGGCATAGAGAGAAAGAGAATGCACACCGGGAGACAGATGGGTGCCATCCCAACCCAACACAGTAAGTCGGATGGAAGTGGGCACCCAGGTGCCATCGGAGCATGGAGGAGTACTCTCACCCCAGAAGTTGGGGCCACTGAGCTGACTCTTGAATGACAGAAAGCGGAGATGGGGCGATGTAAGTTGGGGAGGAGTCCAGGCAGCAGAAATAACAGAAGAATACCACTGGGAACACCACAGAAGTGTAACGGTTTCAAATTTCAGTGCACACGCTCAGGTGGCAAACCATGCCATTGCCTTTTTCCTTTGGGACCTTAAAGTCTATTAGGATCCCCCATTCTCTAGGTGTCAGAAATAATCTCCTTCAATTCAGAGGCTGAGTCCACCCTGGCCCTGGGACCGTGTCCTCAACTGGGGGCTTCTATGGAGCCATGGTATGTATCTGCATGGAGGACAAAGGTGGAGAAACCATCGTTACTCATCATCAGTCCACATGTTTCTGCTGACACTGCCCACAAGGGGTCCTTGACACAGAATACCGACTTGCTTAGTAAGCCTGTCTTATCTCCTGCTTCCTTGACCTTCTGGCTTCCTTCAGTGATGGCTCTCTCTCTGCTCTCCTTCACTGACAAGCTTCTCCAAAGACTCTCATCACCATGTCTACACTTCTTCCCCTCCCAGTCTTCATTCACTATTCAACACACAGTGATGTGTATTCTGTTCCTACAACACACCCAAAATGTTCTGCTAAGATCGCCACTGGGCTCCACGTTGCTAAATCCAATAGATGCTCTTCTCTTCATCTTAGCTGATTTCCTGGCTATATTCAACTTTCATGACCCGACACTTTCCTACTTTTCTTTCTACAACGTTGACCACCTCCAAAAGTCATCCCTGATTTTTCTCTCATCTCCTTGATTTTACCTCTCCCCAAACATTTAATCTATCAACAAGTTCTATCAATTGTATTGTCAAAAATTACACATCAAGTCTATCCACTTCTCTGCACTTCCGCAGCTAACACAGTGGCATATGCTACAATTCTCTCTCCCCTGGATGAGTGAAACAGCCTCTTCACTCATCTCTCTGCTTCCACACTTGCCTCCAACAATCCAGTCTCTGCACAGTAGACGTGGCATCCTCAGTTCTGTGCAACATCTCATCATGTCTGGCTCCAGGAAAATTCAGTTCTGTTTTTCTTATGAAAATCTTTGGTTTTGTAAGATATCCTTGATGTTTTCTGGCATATAGTTTTATTTATCTTCATTTTTACTGTCAAAAGACACATATAATCACACACACACACAGAAACTCTCATTAAGGGCCTATTACTTGTAAATCATTAGCTTGATACAGTGAGACATAAAAAGTAACCTCATTCTTTTAAAAAGTAACTTGATAACAGGGACTCTGGCTTAAGGAGCTCATGAATTGGTTGGAGAAAAAAATAAAACAATGAAAATGTAAGCAAAGAGAAAAAGGTGTAAACAACAGCCACCATAAAATATCATCACAAGATGGTACAAGATTACTTGCCAAATTAGATATGAACAAATTATTTGCTACAGAAATTCACAGGAAGGAAAATACTGGAAGCTGGACTGGAAAGAAAAAACTTCAGGGAAGACAGAAAATAAATTTGAATTGGCCCCTGAAGAATGAGTAGGATTTATAAAAGCACAAAGAATTAAAAAGTCATAAAAGCTCAAGTAAACTAGTTTTGCTAAAGAAGAAAGTATGGTTTACTGAGTCATCAGAAAGAAGGCTCACAACAGAATGAGGTCAGCTCAGCGAGGACCACGAATGCCAGGGTGAGAAGTCTGACTGATTTTATAGGCAATGAGAGCCACTTAAGCATTCGATGTAGGGCTTCCCATGATCAATGTGGTACTTTAGGAAGATTATTCTGGCATGGTGTGAGACTGAAGGATGAGAGGAAGCTGTCACTCATCCACTCAGCCTCTCTATAGGGAGCTCTCATTTTTTTTTACATAAGCTTTGTGAACAGTTATCCTCCAACAACAGTTTCTGGATGAGCATCTCCAGGATGGTCATGGCTGCACATATCTTGTTTAATTGGAAGAGACCACAGATAACTAAATCACAGGCTGACACATTTATGATGAGACTGAAGAAGACAAGTCTTTACTCAGCCTGTGTCCACTGGGAAAGCAGGAGGTGCCCTCCACTCTGCTCCCTCCTCCCTTACATCCAGACAAAACACCAGCATCTCCAGGCCACCTCCCTTTGTTCCAGTCAGGTTCATCTGATGCTGTTCCTTACCTTCTCCTTATATCTGACGTCACCGCTCATGCTATTAGGTCCTAAGACTTTGGGACTTCAGCTCCTTTGGCCTTGCCTTTCTTTGGTTATGACAGCAATGGTCATCTCTTTACAGCTGAGACAAAGACCAATTATTTGCATCTTGGTCTCTCCTCTTTACCTTTTAGGGCTTCATCCTCTGGGGCAGATGCTACAGAAAGAAGAATGCCCAAATGCTTTTGCTGTGTGATGACAATAAGTTATTTCTACTCTTCAAAGCCCTGTAGATCTATGGGCAGGTCTGTGCATTCCGTAGAACAATATCTTGAGAATGAAGCTCAAAATGCACTCACTCCCATTCTGTGCCAGGCATAAAATATACCCGCCAGCAGAAAACTAGGGGATTGCAACTCCAACACTTCAGTCTCAGACTTACCTTTAGTTTATTAAACACTTTAAAGGATAGAACAGTTAATGATGTATCTTCCTGCTCAAATATTATCAATATCTCCTAAGATTTCCAAATAAAATCCTTTGGGAGGAAAGAAACTAATACTTTGGGGGATGTCTTAAGTACCAGGCCCTCTTCTAAGCAGTTTTCATACATTATTTATTTCATCTTCTAAACAACACTTTTAGGTGGGTACTATCCCCGTTTTACTGATGAGGAAACTAATGTTGAAGAAGGTTAAGTAATTTGGCCAAGGTAACACAGAATGTAAGGAGTGGATTCAACCTAGCCACATCTTCACTGTACCACCCGGCCCACTCTGCCTTCACATGGCATTCAGGCTCCGAAGAGTGTGGCCCCAAACTGCCTCTCCAATCTAGTACACATTTTCCCATCTTTTATTTTGTTATATATAAATCACAGTTGTTTGTCCAATCTAATTTCATGATTTCAAAAACATAACGTCATAGAAAACCAACCAGCAGCAGTTGCTAAGCTGAAATACACATACTTGACAACCTAGCAATTCTACTCCTAGGTAAATACCAAGAGAAACATGCACATATGTTCATCAAAGACAGGTACAGTACTCAGAGCAGCACTACTCACACGAGTCAAAAAAAAAACAGGGGCATAACCCAAATATCTATCTACAACAGAAGGGACAGATATTTCTACAAGGAAAATACAAATAGCAATGAGAACAAACCGTAGCCATACACACGTATGAATCTCACAAACATAATGCTGTGTGAAAGAAGCCGGGCACGAAAAAGTATATGCTCTATGATTCCATTTATATTAAGTTCAGAAACAGGCAAAACTTATCTGTCCCACTGGAAGCTGGGACAGAGGTCATCTGCCCCCAGGTGGAGGGGAGCAGATATGACTGAAGAGAGATGACGCCTCAGCACAAATCAAGGTGGTTGCACCAAACTATATTAGCGTCATCATAGTCTTCACAGGCATGACCTCACGCTGGAAGAAAAAAAAAAAAAAGCCAGTTTTACTAAAGAACATTCTTTTTTTGTTGTGAGGAAGATCAGCCCCGGGCTAACATCCGTGCCCATCTTCCTCTGCTTTATATGGGATGCTGCCACAGCATGGCTCGACAAGCAGTGCGTCGGTGCGTGCCAGGATCCAAACTGGCGAACCCCGGGCCGCCGCAGCGGAGCGCGCTCACTTAACCGCTTGCGCCTGGGGCCGGCCCCTAAAGAATGTTCTTGATGGAGCAGTAATATTATTTTTTTAAAAATTTTATTTATTTTTCCCCCAAAGCCCCAGGAGATAGTTGTATGTCGTAGTTGCACATCCTTCTAGTTGCTGTATGTGGGACGCGGCCTCAGCATGGCCGGAGAAGCGGTGCCTCAGTGCGCGCCCGGGATCTGAACCCGGGCCGCCAGCAGCGGAGCGCGCGCACTTAACCGCTATGCTACGGGGCCGGCCTGTATGTTATTAACTTTATTAAATCTTGACCTTGAATATACCTCTTTTTAATATTTTGATATAATACGTAGTATGTGATGAAATGGGAAGTAGGCGGGAAGCACTTCTGTTACGCACTGAAGGACAATGGCTGTCTTGAGGAGAAGCACTTGTGTGACAATCTGAGCTGACCTAGCCACTCTTGATAGAACGTCATTTTTACTTAAAAGAACGACTGACAAACTGAGGTTATTCAGTTTTGGGTATTTGGCACACATTTTCTCAAAAATTACCTCCAAGAGCCTATCACTTCAAGGAAAACAACTGACAGTATTTGTTGACAATGACAAAATTCAAGCTCTCAGCCAAAATTATGGAAAACTTACACTTGATACAAAGAGCTTGACAGCTTTCCACTATGTAAGACTTTTCTGATAGGTCGGGGGTAGTGTTAAGCACTGTATGGTATTTTGTTTTGTTTTGTTTTCGTATAATGAAATGTGTCAACACTTGGAAGATCTGCAGAACTCAATGAGCAGAGGTCTAGAATAGTAAATCCTTAGAGACGGAACAGTGGTTGCTTGGGGCTGGGTCAAGTGATGGAGCAGGAATGGGGAGAGATGCTAATGTGCTTGGGGTTTCATTTTGCGGTGTTGAAAATGTTCTAAAATTAGACTGTAGTGATGGTTATAAAACTGTAAATATACTGAAAACTACTGCACTGTGTACTTTAAGTGGGTGAATCGTATGGTATGTGACATATATCTCAAAAAAGTTATAAAATAAAAACTCTACCACCGTAATAACATTGTAACATCTGGAGTTTATTTTAAAAAAAACAGGTTGTCAACCCAAAGGCCATGGTTTGCTGACCCCTGTTTTATTGTACAATGTACCATCATCTTTGAGTTTATCATTCTAGAACATCTCTGGTGTCCAGTATTTCAAAGTCTATCTTTAATCTACTATTTTTTTATTCTCCCAACATGCCCTCCTTTTATCTGTGCATCAAAAAAATGTTCTTTAAAGTGAGAATTGCCTCTATTAGTAAAACAAGCTTACTTCTAACCAACACTCCACAATCAACACACACAACAACAACAATAAAAGATATCAGCTGAGGCTACAGTCATCTGAAGACTTGATTGAGGCTGAAGGATCTGCTTCTAAAATCACTCGTGTGGCTGTTGGCACGAGGCCTCGGTTCTTCACCTCAAGGATTTCTCCATCTGTTGCCTGAATTTCCTCATGACATGTCAGCTGACTTCCTCCTGAGCAAGAAATCCAAGAGAGAGCAAGGAAGACACCTCAGTGCCTTTTCTGACCCAGTTTCTGAAATGTACAACATCACTTGTACTTTCTTCTATTTGTTAGGAGTGAGTAGTCAAGTTTTGCCCACACTCAAGGAGAGGGGAATTAGGCTCCACCTTTTGAAGGGAAGAATATCAAAGAATTTGTGGACATATCTTAAAACCACCATAGCCACCTTGGCAGTATACAAACAGGCTCTCATCTCCTCTGGGGGAAGGCAGAGAAACTGGGGACCAGGCCCAAGACTCAATGGTCAGAACAGCCAAACTCCAAAGAAGGATAAATTCCCAACAAAGGTAGGTCTGCTGTACCAAGGTCAGGGCCAGGTTGGGAAAAAGATGGATGGAGTTATCTAGATTGATGTCCCTGAAGATCCTGAATCCCCAGATTCCCCTGAACCCTCTGAGCCTCCAAAGGTAGCCCACTCATTTCCATTATGCACTAACCTCCTGTCTCCCACTTGCTTGGAGATGATGCAGAGGCTGATTCCCCACAAGACAATGTTCACCCACCCACCTCCATCTCAGTGGGGTGTGGATATTCAGGATCTGCCCTTCCTGGCCACCAGGACTTTAATCCCTACAACTGTGATTTAATCTCAAAATTAGGATTAAGTCACAACATAACCAAGCTGCTGACACATTGAGGCTGACAAGGGAGCAAAGGGACTATGCCCCAGGGAGCTACAAAACCTACCCAGCATGGACCAGCATAAGTCAGGAGAGCGTGTGTGAGATTGGAGTCTAGGGTGCTTGATCAAGAGGACTGGAACATAAGTTGAATAAGGGAGAGTTGATCCATTTGCAAGCTCTTTCCTAGGATCCAAGATTCAACACTTACTCATCAAGAAAATGAATAGGCAAGCTACAGATTGGGGAAAATATTCTCAACACATGTATCTGACAAAAGACTTGTGTCATGAATATATAAAGAACTTCTACAACTCAATAATAAACAGACAATCCAACTTTTTTAAAAGGACAAAAAACTTGAGTAGACAGTGAACAAAGAAGAAATGGCCAGTGAACACATGAAAAAGTTCTCAACATCATAAGTCATCAGTAAAATGCAAATTAACCCCATGAGATACTTCCACACACCCATTAGGATGGTTAAAATGAAAAAGACCGACAACACCAAGTGTTGGTGAAGATGAGAAACAACTGGAACTCTCATATTTTGGTGTGTAAAATGGTACAATCACTTTAAAAAACTGTTAGGCAGTTTCTTAACTGAAACCCAGCAATTCCACTCCTAGGTATACATCCAAGAGCAACAAAAATTTAGGTCCACAAAAAGCCTTGTACAAGAATGCTTGTAGGAGTTTCATTCACAATAGCGCCAAAATTGAAAACAGCTCAGGCGTCCATCAATAGAAGAGATAAACTGTGGTATGGTCATATAACAGAAAACTACTTTGCAATAAAATGGATTGAATTACTAATAATCATAATTTGCCTTTTTATTCATATATCACATAGTGATTAAATCTCAACCTCTTTGAATCCATTCCCTCATCCATAAAATGCATCACCTTCCTTGCTCACTCTACAGGACTGTCATGAGGACCAAATTGGTTAAAGTTGGTGAAAGCTCTTGAACTATGTGCTTCACCTTGGAAATATGGTACAGTGGTATAGTCCTAGTTCTAGAATGCTTTAGACTTGCAGTCAAGGAGTTGTTATTTGTGCACTTATCTTACAGTCACATGTCATCATGCTTTGAGGGCAGTAACGTTTACAATTGGCTTTCTTTCACTGGTATTTTGCCTTATTTAAAAAAATATCTTCCCAACAATTTATCACAAATGGTCAAGCAGATTGCACACTAAACACCCAAATACCCACCACCCACATTCTACAATTGCTAACATTTTGCTATATTGCTTTCATCACTTATTTATGCAGATATCCTTCCATCAATCACTGCATAATGGGTCAGTTTATTTTTTATGGTATTTCCTTCTCTTCTCCCTTCTTGACCACATCCTTGATTCTTACCTCTTTGAAGCGTTTCTTTGGCAACCCTGCCTGAAAGTAAGATTTCCAATCTCTGGGAAATATAGTCATTTTACACTGATTATGTCTGCCATGTATGGTTACTATTTCATGTACTTACATCTTATTTCTCCACATCAGTGGTTCTGAACCAGGAGTGATTTGTACCCGCCAGGGGACATTTGGTAATATCTGGTGATATTTTGGTTTGTCATGATGGCAGGGTGAGGTTCTGGCATCTGGATACCAGGTTTGCTGCTAATCATTTTATAATAGACAAGGCAGTCCCCACAACAAAGAATGAACCAGCCCCAAATATCAATATTGCCAAAGTCAAGAAACCATGCACTAGATAAGTTATAAGTCCTCCAGCTTAGCAGCTGAAGGACAAGTGCCCATTGAAATACAAACCTGGAAAATACCCAAAAAGAATGTTAAATATGTGGTTAGACTGAGAGTGACCAGTCGCAATCTTTCCACCCATGATTTCATTATTCTAGGACACAAGTTACTTTATTCAATAACACTCTGTGGAAACTTCATGACTCCTGGCCTGTGTAGGTTCTGAAAGGGTCTTATTTTCATTGTGGTCCATGAATTTTTTTTGCAGAGACAACCCATTTTGAAACACATTCATCCAAGCAGATGCCTTGTGAGGAAGAGTGACCGGTGTGGGCTTACCCATAAACTGTGTCTCTACCCTCCGTTTCCGCTCTGTGGTTTCTTTCTGAGCTGCACCGTATGCTGCTGATTGAACACCCTGAAGACGCAGAGTTAGCACCACAGCCGTTTCTTCTTTGTCTCCAGCAGTTCCATAGGCAGTAACGTTTGCGAGGAGATCAAAAGAATTAGCTATCCCCTGCCATAAAATATAGAAAATGTCACTAAGGAAAATGGAAAGAGATGCCTGAAACTGAATATTCTGTGCCCAAGACCTTTCTCTAGAGATTTGGAACTAAAGAAACACCTTCCTTGGGGATGCTTGTCTTCCTACATATCGAGATGATGGGTGCATTGCAACAGAATGCTTGGAAAATCAACGCAATTGTTCAAACCTAGTAGGAAGTAACTGTTCTCCTGTTATCGGGTCGCTTCTCGAAAAACTATGGATGAATACAGCTCTGCCTTCCTGTCCCACATTCTGTCCTTTCGGTCATTATTTTTCATGTATGTGTTGCTTTTCTTGTTCACGGTCTCCCTGTTCTGCTGTCTGCTATTCTCTTACCGTAAATATTCATTGTTAACCAATTGAGTAAAACAACAACTATATTAAAAACTAGTAAAATGAATAGAGTTAATCAATATGGTAAAAGAATCTGGTGAAATATCAGAGACTTCATGTATTGGGCCAGAAAAGAACATCTGTTTTCACCTGTTTACCTACTGAATTAAGCCAAATACATATACGTCTGTGGGCTTCTAGACTGAGGAACTTTTAGGGGGTGGGTGGAAGGAGAGAGAAGCATAGTATCCTCAGTGCAGACTCACAGGCCCTCTTTTGGAAATAGTTTTAACTATTAAAATCTCTCCGAACCTCCCGTTCTCCTAGTGATTTGGATACTTATTCTGTATGTGCTCCCTTTTCCTTCGAAAATGAACTAGGATTCCAGTGATCTGGCCTGCCAGCCAGATGATTGAGAGGAAACCCTGGGAGCCATTTGTGATGGTTCTCAACCACCCTTGTATATTAGAATCATTTGACAAGTTAAACTATATAGACAATAGGGCTGTAACCTCAGAGATTCTGATTCATCAGAGACCCAGGTATAAGTACATTTTGTACAGCCTTCCACGTGTTTCCAATGTATGGTCAAGTTTGAGAATCACCAAGCATGAAAAGATATTAAAATATTAGAAAGGATTTCAAACCTTTAAAGAGAGTGTTGCATTCCCATTTCCACACCTATTTGAGAGCCTCACTAAGTCAGAGCAAATCCATTTATTGTTATTCTGATAATTTGTGAAAGTCAGCTAGTAAAACACACACTAGAATGGCAATTTGGACATTTTCTTTATACCACAGAGATCTGGGCTTCATAGAAATATGTGTATTTAACTTGGGCAGCCAAGACTTTGAGTGGCTGATAGTTCATGTGACCATGATGTTGACTTAAAGCTAATTATGCATTTATAGATGGTTAGTACAATTTGCCAGTAGTTTTCTCAGAACAAGTCAATATGTAAAAATCAAAATCAGTTATAAGAGATTTAGTATCTGAATTGACCACTTGAGGGATATTTTCTGGCATTCAACACATTTAGTATTAAAGAAAGGCATGCTCAACTGAGATTCAGAAAAAAAGGAAAATTTTTAATGCCATGACCTATGAGTTATTAAAAGATATAAAGCTGCATTAATTAAAAATGTTGTTCCTGTTAGGGAAATAAGAAAATAGGTGAAACGAAGAGAGCAGAGAGTGTAAGAACTAAATTCATGTGTGTGGGATGCCCAGCTCCAGGGCTGCAATAGGGCTAATGGTCACTTCCCCACCCAATTCACAAAAAAATTGCAAAACAGTACACAGAATTTCTATACACACCGCACCATGTTTTAGTTATCACGTTGCATTTTGAAAAGTAGCATTTTAAATTAGCGGGTATCTAACGAATAAATAGAGCTGGTACATTTATATTCGTATTTGGAAAAATATCTACCACACAACATATTGAAAAATGTTGCGAGAGTCTTAAGTATATTCTATATTTGCATTCCTGACAAATTCCCAAACATTCCACTCTCCTGGCTGACACGGATGCTTCTGCTTCTGAAGCAAAGACAACTCTTACCCAACTTCATTAGTCTCTTCTCCTACCTGAAAGTGAAAACATCCAGTTATCAACTTGCACTCATTTCCTGACAGGACCATTTACAGAAGGAACCCTTGCTTCCTTAGCTTTCCTCAAAGCCACGTGGCATAAGGCCAGACACTTCAATAAGCCCCTTCTAGCATCTTCTTACTGAGACACCGAAGCTTCCCAATGGGAGGTGCACTTTGCTGCAGCACATTAATAAACCTAACACTTTGTACATCATATGCATTCCTGGTGGTCTGCAGGCACTGGGATTTATCAATACTTACCCGTGCGTTCTTCCTCTTCATGTGTGAAGTTTGACTTTCTCTTACTTGGAGCCAAACCAGGTTCAGGGGTACGAAGGTAGCTTCCAATTGGATAGGTCCAATAATTTTGGGGTGGTCAGTCAGTGGCATTCATCCTCATCTGTGGAATGGAGCAAACAGTTCATAATCAAACCAGCTGAATGTATACGCTCCACCTATCCATTGGCAGTGTTGCCCAAGACGTTTCTGTGGACTGACAGCATCAGAAATATTTAGAGATAATTGTTGAAATTATAAATCCCAAAGTAAATCTCAGACCCAGTAAAACGAATTTCAGAGAAGTTGGGACTCAGAATCTGATGTTTTCAGAAAAACGCTGGGTGATTTCATTCAGCATACAGGTTTGGGAGCCACTGATAAGGACAGCTGGACTGAAGAGATAAGAGATTTTCCTAAGATATTAAGAGCTTAAAAATTATCAGAGTGTATATTCTTTGGGAGAATTCTTAGCAGTAACAGCCTGCTGTGCACAGAGGCAATAATTCTCCAGTATCATAGAGATAATCAAAATGGGAATAGAAGACTAACCTGTTCATACAATGTCCACATCTAGGACAGGGACTGGATAAATGGGAAAAGTCAACTGTTATGCTGTTACGATTCCCATTTGTTTCCTGGGTTTTAATTTGATAATGTGCACAGCCTTCTCTATCTGCTTAGTAACGTTTCCAACTACGGATGGCCTTGGGCTTTGATTGAAAACCCTGGTCTATTAGGCTGTTATTGCAGAATGAGTTAAGACTCTAAGGTGTGGACTACTTTCAACATTCACTGTTATTTTTTTAAAGCAACCAATAAAAGAGAAAAATCAATTGTAGGCCTGGTGTCACATTTCGGTTCTATGACCTGTTTTCTTCCTGGCATCTTTGCTCACTTCGGTAGGTTTTCTCCAGAATTTCACGTCATATTCTAAGGAACTGGTTCAATTTTGCTGCAACTAACTCTGTTCTGATTTTTGAAGGCTGTTACTCTATTTGGACTTACCGTTGCAATCTTCTGTGCCATTTGTAAAATTCTCCCTTCCAGGACATGATATAAATCCTGTGTCAGTGGTAGATTCATAACCCTTTGTGATGTTATTGCACGTTGCATTTGGGGGACAAGTAGTGGAGACATTTTCACAGTCACAACAACCGTTAGAGTGGAGGAGAGGATAGGAACTCTGTTTAGACCCTGGGCTGCCTCAAGTCAACTTGAGTCTTGGTTACTTGAATCCTTTTATGTGCTGAGTGTGACACTCGGCAAGTGGTACTCACTTTGTAAACATTTGTTCAATGGATGATCAATGAACATGATTGGTGTTGCCAGCTTATGTTATTAGAAAAAAAAAATTTTCTTTCAGCAGGGACTCAAACTCTTTTGGAAAACATTGGAGCAATCCTCTTGAACTATCCTACTCAAGGTGTGGTCTCTGGACCAGCAGCATCAGCATCACCCGGGAGCTTGTTAAAAATGCAAATTTCCTGGCTCCACCCAAGCCCTACTGAATCTAAGTCTGGGTCCTGGGCTAGGAATCTGTTTGAACAAGCTCCCCAGGGGATGACGATGATGCTCAGGCTTGAGAACCTCTGCATCTCAGCTGCTTCTAGAATAAAAGAGTTCTCTCATGAAAACCCTAAGAATTTTTAATAAGACTTGATTTAGAATTTCTTGACCTTTATTTCATTCTTTTACATCAACTCAGTGAGGTGTCATGAGTCACCCTGTCACTATTTAAAGCCATGGTTTTCCATCAGCCAAAATTCCCAGGTTCATATTGGACTTCTTAAACCTCAGATTGTTTTCAATGCCAGTTCTATTTCTAGTTCTTCCTTCTTTATCACCTCACCAAACCTATGACTCATTTTCTCTCTCCTCATGAAGCTTTCTCTCTAATCCCCTCCATCTCCTCTCCTTTTCCCAAGATCCAAGTCCCTTTCATATCTTCTTATCCATTGTCCTATCTCACACCCTTTCTCCATCATCTCTGGAAGCAGATGGCTATGATTCAGGGGGTAGAATTATTTGTATAAGATTTAATTTTTAAATTACTTTTAATTTCATTAGTTGTGATATTGAAACTTTTGTATTGAATCCAAATGAGATAAAATTATAAAGAAAGAGATTCATCCTCTAACATATGATAAATAAAAATTTTTAAAAATGTGTGCCAAAACATGCATCTAAATTGTTCACCTGGGAGATTATGTATTCATTTAAATAAAATCACTCCATATAATATCTTTTAATTCTTTTCTCTTCCTTTTATTTTCCTTTTTATTTTTCTGGTCTTCTTCCTTTTTTCCTCCCTCTTCACACCTATACAATTTGTCCTTGGACTTTATTACTGAGAAAGACAAGAAAATTCACCTCATTTTCACTTTTTCTTCCAAATAGTATTTTTGAAAAGACATAAAAGACATACCATCTTCAACTGAAGAAGAAACAACACTTTGAATACCATTTTGTATGATTTCTGACATTTCACTTTGACCAACCACCTGGGGAAAGGATGAAATGATCTGAATCCATTGAGCCCCTATGTAAGCCCTGAGTCCTGAACTCACTAATGCATTGCTTCTGCAGGCCTCTGAAGAAGTGTTCTTCATTGCTGGTGTGCAATAGAGAAGTCATCTTATTTCCAACATTATGATCAGTGTTTGAGTCGGAGGAAATAGAAACAACACTTATTGTGCACTTATTCTGGCGAGTACTGAAATAGGCAGTTTACTGGAGTTATCTTACTTAATCATTGAAGCAGGCCTCTTCATACAGTAACTCTTAAAGCCATTTTAGTGACCAGGAAAATGAGGTTCAAAGAAGTGAAGTCACTTGCCCCTGGTCTCCCAGCTGGTAGATTGCAGGACGGATAGAGTCTGGCATACTAGGGAAAAACCTTCATGGAGGCTATTACAGCACCATGTTTCAATGTGCACGCGCATGATTGTGGACACACAACAGCAGTTGTAATGGGGTCTCATTTTAGGTTTTCCCAGGAGAAACTACTGATGGATAATTCTGGTCTTTAGATTCCATGTAATTTTCAAATTATGTACAAATATTTTGCACCCTCATATCTTCCTTAACAGCTATAAATCCATATCCTTTCTGAATCTAAATCAGCTTCCATTTTAGCGAGTAATGGAATACTCAAATGCAAATACCGTAGATTTACTTTCCAATGAAAACCTATACATGCTCATTTGATTAAGGTGTTATTTTTAGGGAAAAAAAGAAGTATATTCAAGTAGACAAAAGAGCCATATATATTCTGCAAAATATTGCAAAAATTTTACCTATTGTAGCTGCCCCTCTATGGCCGCAGGAAGTGAGGAAACAGTGAGATTCCTCTCTTCTGGTTATAAAGAGTGAGTATCAGAAGCATTTGAAGGGTCATGATTTTTACATAATGGAAACAATGGACAAAATGCCATTTTGCATTATTTTGTAATAAAGTTATTTATTAATAAAGGAGTGAAGCAATGTGCCTTCTCTCATTTTGCCATTAAGAATTTAGTTAAATGAAGCTTTGATTAAAATAACGCCTATCACTACTAAGCATTTATCACACATAAGGCATCCCACAAAATGACATTCAGATGTTCTATTTATTTTATTGCATTTCCTCAAAATAGCCATATCATGTAAATATTATCATTCCCATATCAAGTTGAGGAAGAAGCAACCTAGAGAGGTTCTATATTCTCCCCAGGTCATCTCTTGGTATCTATGGGAGCAGAGGTTCAAACTCACGATTGTCTACCTGTAGATCAAATAGCGTTGGCCTCCATTCTCTGTGTGATATTCTCTTCATTACTTAAGAAGCTCACTTACCATCTCTATGCCACACTTTCTCCATCGGAAACAGGTTGAGGACAATGTTTGTCTTTCTTACCTCCAAATGGTTGTAGGATAATATAAAATCACACACAGGGACTGTGTTGAAAACCCGTGCTGTAGAACTGCAAGAGGTACTAACCACTTCCTTCACCATCAACAAACCTTGGGTTGAACACTTTTGAATCTCAATGAAAGCAAGAAAGCAGTAGAGTCCTGAGAGAGAACAAAGATAATTTAGGTTAATAGCTGGCATCCACAAATGCCTTCTGGGTCTTCGAGTCGGCCTGGGGCTGACCTTTTTTGCCATCCTGCACATTGCAGAGTTCAGTACTGTCTCTTAGTTTCGGCCAAACCAGGTGCAGAAGTTCAATTAGGGAAATACAGTGTGCCACTGGCATAACTCCAAGATTTCCACTCTAGCCAACGGCCTTTCACATTTTTGATCGTGGAGAGACCATTATAAGAGTGGATAATTGGCCCTTGGGAATCAGATTCGATGTTTATTAAGGGACTGTTTCCTAGGAGTTTCATTCTTTAGAAAATAAAGTATTGCCAAAAAAAAAGCAAAACACGAAAGTTGGACAGAAACTCAAGAGTGAAACAGAGTCAACAATTAGAGGTGTATTCTTATTTAGTTGGGATTGTCACCAATGTCACATTTTAATGACACAGAATTTTAAGGTGCATGTAAGATTAAGTCTGGTGGCTAGTACTTGTGAAGGCTCAATTTTATGATGCCATCTTTGCCATTATTATTTCCTTGACCTTTTCCCTCCCCTCACCTTTACCTCGACACAAACAAATACACACACACACAACCACCACCACCATCAACAACAGGGGCGCATGGATGACACAGGACGGATAAGGCGATGCTGCAGCTTAGCAGACTAAAAGAAGATGAGATGATAACAGTGATCTGAAGACAACTGTCTTTTAGGTTCAGCAGTTTATCTGCAGGCTTGAACTGCACGTTAGATCATTTTCTCCTTGGAGAGGGAATAAGCTGTTTAAGCCCTTACTCCAGAAAAGCAGCACTCCTCTTGTTGCCAGAGATTTGAGCGCTGTTTCCTGACAAAAGTCAGAGACACACCTGATCCCTTATTTCTCCCACCTGTTTCATAGAATCTTCAGCGATGATGGTCTAGTCATGTAAAACAATACACAATTTTCCTTATTACCAAAATTGCATGATCATTTTAACAGAAAATCAGGTAAGCAAAGAGAAAAAAAAATGAAAACTGAGTCAACTGTAAGTTCATCTTTCAAAGATATTCCCTATTAATATTTTGGTGCTTTGTCTTCCAGCCAATTTTCCTCTTATGTAGATAAACATAAAAATTTCATTTCACAACGTTGGTATCCTATAATAGCTAAACTTAGTTTTTGCTCAAAAAATAGACTCCGATTTGATTTTTAATGTCTAGAGTACTTAATTTGAATTTATTATAATAGCTTTAACCAGCATCCTATCAACAGACACTTAAGAGTTGGGAAAATTTTCAATATTATAAATCAGCTTACATGGAAGGTCTTCTTTGGTTCATCATGAATTGGACAAGGTCCCATTTTTCTCAGACATCAGTGGGGAAGGGCAAGTCGGACCTGATTCCAATAACCTTGTGACGGCCTTTTCCCCAGTTAAGGACTCTTGAATCACAAATATCTCCAAAATTTCCAGCATAATAGTTAGAGCTCCGCATACCACTATCTCTGTCTCCTCAAACAGCCCAACATCTTCACCAGCTCCTGTGGCCCCAGAAAAACCACAGTGACACCAGGGACCTCTGCTACAGCAACCAGTTTTTCTGGAAACCACTCCAACCTGGAAGGAAGAGAATAAATTCCCCTTTTTCTGCCTCTGTTTTATGTTTCCTGTGTGACATGAGCTCTGCCATTTATACTTGTATGACTTTCCAGGGCTGCTGTAAGAAAATAGCACAAAGTGGGTGACTTAAAACAAAAGACATTCAATCTCTCCCAGTTCTGAGGCCTAGAAATCTGATATCAAAGTAGCAGCAGGCCCTTCCTTGACTCCCCCAGCTTGCGGTGGTGGCCGCTAATCATTGGTGTTCATTGGCTGCAGCTGCAACAGTCCAATCTCTGCCTCTGTCATGAAATGCTGTTTCCTCTCCAACCAGTCATATTGGATTAGAGTCCACACTAATGACCTCATCTTAACTTGATCACATCTGCAAAGACCCTCTTTCCAAATAAGGTCACATTCACAGCTTCCAGGGATTAGAACATCAACATATCTTTTGGGAGACACAATTCAACCCATAGCAATAGCCTTGTTCCAAGTCAGGAGAGGTGGGTTTGAGTGTGGGAGACCATAAGTTTATGAGGTGGTTGCAAAACCTAGAAGACTCTGCCTCAGCCAGAGTCTTGTGTGTGTGTGTAGTTGTGCATCTTGCAATTCCCAAGTCAGTAGCCATGTAAGCCTTTCATTTTTTTATCTTAATATATTTTATTTAACCCAACATCTCCAAAGAATTATCATCTCAACATGTAGTTAATATATAATTATCATTGAGGTATTATACATTCATATTTTTATATAAAAGCTTTGAAACCCATTGTGTATTTTACACTTACAGCACATCTCAATTTGGACTAGCCCCATTTTAAATGCTCAATGGTGACATGCAGCTAGAGTCTACCAGATAGGAAAATATGGTTTAAAAAAATAGATTTTATTTCTTATAACGTTTTACAGTTATAGGTTTATCGTTTTAGGTTTACAGAAAAATTAAGTGGAAATTATAGAGAGTTCCTATATATACCCTAATCCCCCCCAACATAGTTTCCCTATTATTAACATCTCATTAGTAATCTATATAACTTATATAACATTATTACTGTAACATTATTAACTACAAATTATTAACTTTAGTGTGGTACATTTGTTATCATTCCTGAACCAGTCCAGATAGCTTATAATTAATGAAAGTCCATAGTTGGAATTAGGGTCACTCTTTGTGTTGTACATTCTACGGGTTTTGACAAATGCATAGTAATATGTATCCGCCATTACAGAATCATATAGAACTATGGTTTCACTGCCCTAAAATCCCCTTTGCTCCAGGGCCATAGAGGTGTGTAAGTGTGACCTTTGTCTTAGTCATAGATGTTTGGGGTGATGGGGAATACAGGGGCTCCTTCCAGCTAGTATCCTCTGCTTTAGGGTGAGGAAAGGGAGGAATTTCTCACAACAGCATTAATAATGGAGGAAACCAATGTTGAGGGTGCAGAAGTGGATCATCACAACACATTGATCCCGGAATTAACATGGTTAAAAGAACTGAGGAAAAGGAAAGGAGGTCAATTTTTAGAAAATCAAAATGCAACTTTATTTCTGCATTGATCTTGAGTTACTGATTTGGAATCTTATAAATTCAGCATGACTATTGATTCCCCAGGCAGGGACTCATGGGTTTGTGGTGTTTCTACACTCATGATTGGTGTGCAGCCATGCATGGGTCACACACAGAATGTTCTGTGGCTGCCCTGGGCCCTGGGTGTGTGAGTCTGTCCCTCCCTATCTTGCACTTTGGAGGCATTGATGCTGGATTGTTCTTGTCTGAGCCCTGAGTGGCATGGGCCCTGTCTGTCACCTTCACCTTACACCTGACATCGCCTCCTCTGATGCAGTTCATTTGCATCACTGCAGAGGTTGTTCATGCAAATGGCTTGTTGACTCAGGCTTGGGACCCAATCTAGCCAAGAGCAGATGGTCCCTGGAACCTTGTTATCAATGGACATGGATGAAATCATAGAGTTTAGGGATACCAAATAAAGGAAATGTGCATACCTCACTAAGACTCTATACACTCGTCCTTGGAGATTACATCCTGTGAGAGATGCATAAACACAGTCTCCTCCTTTCTTCCTTTTCAGGCACCTGAGAATGGCATCAAAGTAGACATGGTTTCATGTCTCCCCATCCCACACAGCCTTACCTGTGGAAATTTGTACAGTTCCAGCAGTGTTCCAATCTGGGCAGAAATTGCACATGTTGTTCCAGTAAGGGCTGCTAGAGACTTGCTCTCTCTCCTACAGGTGTAATTTGGGATGTCGTTGCCCAGCCCTGAGAGCCAAGTGAGTGAAGTCTCCAGTGTCCTCTGTTCATAGTGCAGGACATTATAGAGATCAACTCCCAAAGATATGTTGGGTAAAAAATGGTGGTTTCTGTTGATTTCCTCAATGGCAAAAACCAAGGCCACAACATACTTATAGTTCTTGTACTGAAACCTGCTGAGACGGATGGGGCTCCTTAGGGAAAAGACTCAAACCACAATTATCTTCAAATCCAATGTAATCACTTAATTAAGGAAGAATGCCAAGACAACTCATTCCATCTGTGGCAACAGCTCTCCTGAAGCCTTAAAATTTATAGCTAAATCAAGTAACATCACCTGGGCTCTGGAACATCCTTACTGAATTCCACACACATGGAGAAATGTGATTAAGTTTATGAGAAAAGTTTAATGAATGGAAAAGCAGATCACATTCAGAGTGCGTTTTGTAAATGCTTCTTTGGTTCAGGATCCAAAATGCTTGTTCATTTGAACACATCATCAAATGCTTCAGAGAACAGCAATAATATCAACATGCGATTGGAGATAGTCCTGGGGAGGAAGAGTAATTACAACTGAAGGCTCTGGGTCAAGCAGAGAAGCACGGCATCTGTGGGTTGAGAATGGGGCAGCAGAAGGCTGGCAATCAAACTGCCTAAACTTCTGCCCCATGAAACTCGTGTATCTGCCACTGTCAACAACCAGGCAGCTAGGAAGAGCTTCAGAGCTCCCATGAAGAAGGAATCACCGTAAGGCAGGAACATCTGGGAGAAGTTTGAAGGAGTTAAAACTGAAAACACTTAGGAGTCTAAGAGACACAGCCTTGTACAGTTTAAAAATTGAAAATGTGATTACCAAAACTGACTGAAAAGAAAATAAAGAGAGAATATTATACAAATGTGACCATGTGGTTTCAAGAGAACATTTGAGAAAAAAATTCCAAATATCCACCAGGCCTGGAAGAATTTACATGGGGCATTGCCTGCACACCAACTTGGCCAGGAACAAGGTCTCCTGAGCTGGTGTGAATGGAGAGCAGAGGGCGAAAAGAAAAGCATTCAGCCTCTCGTCCTGCAATGTGGAACAAGCTCTCCCTCCAGCATCCAGGTGCCTGAAGCTGCGGGGACATATGAGTTGAGCTTGACTTCTGCCCCCAGGAGACTCACCCCAGACCTTCCCTGACAACACACGTGTCATTATAAATAACATGTCAATACATTTGAACATTTAGATGAAATTCACAAATTGCCAGGAAAATGAAAGTTACCAAAACTGT
Source organism: Diceros bicornis minor (assembly GCF_020826845.1). NCBI lineage: Eukaryota > Metazoa > Chordata > Mammalia > Perissodactyla > Rhinocerotidae > Diceros > Diceros bicornis. Next base: position 1,187,766 of record NW_026690912.1, on the reverse strand, counting down.
CTCAAGAAGAAATGAGAAATCTGAATAGTCCCATATCTAAAGAAGAAACTGAATCCATAGTTTAAAACATTCCCACATTTCATCGTGGCCAACACCGCTGCTGGCAAATTTCACCAAACATTCAGGAGAGAAATAATACACATTGACTCTAGCTCTTCCACAGAACAGGAAAAATGGGAAAACCTTTTTGATTCATTTTATGAGAATAGCTTAACTTTGCTACAAAAATCTTACAAGGTCATTACAGGAAAGGAAATTTACAAGCCTCTTTTTTTCTGGAACTAAACTCATGTATTCCTAAAAAAAATTAACCTTCCAAATCCAGCTACATATTTGAAGCAGGCCACAACATGACCAAATTTGCTTTAAGCATTGCCATTCAGTGTGCTACTTCCTGAAAAAGGAGAAATAATAATCTGGGTAACTGCGGTTATTATCTATTATATATATCATGTATAATCTACTATAAACAGAACTGGTCATGTTCTGTTTGTTGGCCTGGGTGGTGTTAACACATGTGTACACTTTTTGATAACTTATCAATCTTTACACTTGGGTTTGTGCTCTATTCTGATTGTATGTCATATTTCAACAAATATGTTTATTAAAAAGAGAAAATGAAAGCACAACAACGAATGAAAAACACAACAGTTATCCAATTGAGAAGTGCCCAGAGGACTAACCAGAAAGTTTGGGGAAAACAAACCGAAACAGACCTAACAAGTTAAAAAGCAGAGATATTTAGAGTCAATACAAACCGGAAATTTACCGTATTGAAGGTGAAATTGTAGAGATATACACATGTGCATGTGAGTATTCTATCATGTATACATACATGTATGTGATATACATAGGTACATGCATTATATATATGTATGAGTGTTTGTGGACACACACGCACATATGCTTCTCTCTATATATAGAACTTATGGGGGGTATATATGTGTGTGTGTGTGTGTATCTATACATATACATACGGCTGCTCTGGAGAGGGAGGGAGGGACAGATGTTTACTGACCACCTACAAGGTTTCTCAAACTTAATTTTTCCAACATTTGAAATGTCATTTTTTTAAACTTAATATATGTTTCAATAATACATTTGTATTTTAATGTGTTATACCAGTATAACCTTAGCATTTTTAATTTGTTCATTAATGGCAGAATTCTCCAGCTTGTATGCATTCTCTTGATGCTGTGATGTAATAGGCTGGGCGCTGACAGCCTCCCTTTGGTATTCCAGAGGTTGTGTGAAACCTCAAGTTTGTGGTCTCTCTCTGGCCTGCAGATTTGGACCAAGTTTCTGCACGTGCTCACTAGCTGTCCTCCAAAATTCACTCTAACCACCACTGTTGGGAGCATACACAAGGAACAAGCCCTAGGGTGGAGGTGTGTGTATGTGAGGCACGCAGAGCACTGGGGGTGCCTAAGGGCCAGCTGGGGAGATCCATGGGTGAGGCATACCCCACAAGTCATGGGAGACTTCTTGATGGAGTGCTCAGTGCAGTTACAGGATCCACATCCTTTAAAGCCCTCTAAGAGTACCTATCTGCCAATGCCCCCAAACTCTTCAACCCATCCACACTCATATTTTTGTGGTCCAACAGAGGGCTGGAACTTCTCTTCTTGAAACCTGGACTTCCACAAAGGCCCTCTCCTCTGTGTGTCATGATCTAAGACAGTGTTTTCAGGGGTTTCCATGCAGCAGCTGAAAGGAGCTTGAGCTGGTTCACGGGCCACTGCAGGGTCCAGAGCTGGGACCGAGGTCTGTCTGCCTATTACCAGATGCATAGCTGGGTGAGACGCCCTCTGGGTCCCTTGCCATATGGTGCTGGATCCCACTTCTCCCACAAAGGCACTTTTGTCTATGGATGGATGCCAAAGCATTGTTAGTGCAGGAGTAGAAAAACAGGAGGTGTCTCATTCCATGATGATGCTGATGTCACTTTCCTTCTTCGAATTACAGAGATTCAAATTTGACTCAGTTTTTCAGGAGCCTGCTATTTGCCTACAATTCTCTACAACCTCAGACCCTCCCAGACCCACTCTATGAAGGACATACAAAGAATGTTCTCAGATTTACTTACAAGGGCCAGGCAAATAAAATCCAACAAATTGGTTTTGGTCACTCTGCTGGGAACAGAGGGCAGTGGACGTCTCATACATTCTGGTTTGGAAGCAAGACTTCTTGTTCTCTGTGGATGAATAAACAACAAGAAAAGAGAGCCTGTGGTAGATAAATACATGCTTGATTCATCTGAAAAGCTCATCTCCTCCCCTTCAACTTGAAGGTTAGTGTAGGGCGAGAGCACGGGTAGTTTCCACTGTTCACCTTCTCCCTTAATATTCAGAACAAATAATCAGTTTTATTTTGGGTGGCAATTCAACAAACTAAAAGATAAAATTCCTAACCGCTCTTGCAGATAAGAGTGACCAGACCAAATTCAGGCCAATGATGTGTGACAAGAAGTATGGAGTGGGGGTTTGTGGAGGCTGCACAGATGGAACTGACATAGATGGGAGGTTCAGCATTAGACACATGTGACACCAATCCACAGGTGTTGTAGGTATTATCTCATATACACCTGACGATGTTCCTAGAAAGCTGTTTTTAGCACCATCCCCATTGTGCAGGTTGGGAGACTGGGGAGATCTGGAGAGGCACAGTGGCTTTTCCAGGACACAGAACTGGTAGGATAAAAGAGGTGTGACTTCAGCTCTGTCTCCTCAAAGCTGGCCACTGGTTCCACTCCCAAGGAGCTGTGGGGAGGGTGGTGATGGATATTTGTGTACAGTGACGGAGATGACATGGGCAAGGAGGGAGAGTAGCCAACAGCCTAGCGGGGGCTTTGGGTGGGTCTGATTGAAGGAAGGGGCCAAGTAATAGAACCTTGAAGAAGTGACCTCACTTCCTTGGTGACAGCCCCCAACAGAACTTAGAACTCTGGTTACCAGGCACCCACACTGTAACCACAGCCTCCTGTCCAGTTCATTTGAGTGGAGACACTCGACACAGCAGGATGTTCTCGTGTTGTCCTGTGACTTTCCGAGGCTGTGGCCCCCGGAAAGCCAAGAATGAGAGCATGTTAAGTCGTTTTAGACATTGGCTCAGCCCTCACGTCGAATGTCTGTGGCCTTTTGGCAGGAGGAACCATCAGGTAACAGCGTAGCCCAGGGCAGGCCACTCTAGGTCAGGCCACAACTGTGATCCCAAATGGACAGCACCACACCCCTTGACCCTCATTGTGTGTGTGTGTGTGTGTGTGTGTGTGTATGTATGTGGGAGGTGGAGTTAGAGAAGGTAGTATGAGGAGGAACCACCCTGAGCAGGAGCAGGTAGCTAAATGGTGGAGATCTGGTTGTGTGTCATGTTCATACTGAAGATTTGGCTGCAGGAGAGGATGGTGAGTGCTGGGGACCAAGCTCTTCTACCCACATGTGAATCCCAGGCCATCGAGGTGTCATCACATTCCTTCCCTGATGGAGACTATGCAGATGCCCCTCTGTGCCTGAACTGTGGTGGGGTTTCCCTCTGTGGCAAAGTCCAGGCAGGCCCCTGATGCCTCCTGGCCTGACTTCTGGGCACTGTCACTGCAGAGCTGCACCCAAGTGATGGTTGAGGAGCTGGTAGATGGTTTCCAGTTCACCATCTCCCTGGAGAGGACACAGGTGCACCAGTCCATCAATGAAGAGGGCTGGTCTGAGGTGAGAGTGGGTGCAGAGGGGTCTTCATACCCAGGACTCTGAGATAACCAAGGCACTACTAGAATGCAGACTCAAATCTGAGTCTCCCCTGGAACCCCCCAGGGTTTTCTCATTAGAGTGCTCCACAGTCCCACTCCCAAAGGAATCTGGACCTCCACTCCTTCCCACCAGCTACACAGGAGGGTAGAAAGTCACCTCAATCCTCCCGCTGGTTCACCATGATGTCATTGAGTGTATGTACCTCCTCCTCTCCCTCAGTGTGAGCATGAGTCCACCGTGAATTTCAATGAGGCCTGCAGGATGCGGGCCCTCCAGACAGGCATGATGGAGAAGCTGACAGAGTCCATCGCACCAGCTTTCCTGAGGAGGAACATCTCTAGCTTCACCACCTTCATGGTCAACTACTCGGCCTTAGACACATCCCACCAGGTCCTGGACCAGCTGTTTACTAGGTGAGTGGCCACTCCCTCCTCAGCACAGTGGTGACTCTGCCCCCTGCCAGCTGTGTGTCCTGGGAGTGTCACCAAATCTCTCTGAGCCTCAGTTTGCTCCTCTGAAAAGTAGGGTGGGAGAGGATAAATTTCATGGGGATCTTGTAGGAACTAATGGGATCAGCCATGGCGGGTGCTTACCTGGTGCCTGGCTCTGCAGAGAGGGCTGTGGACGTGCTGTGGTTGTTCATGGTGTTTATTTCTCTCTTCCCCGTGAAAAGTAGTCTGCCTCACCCATCTCTGAGATGCGGCCTTTCTGAATTTGGAAAAGCACATGGAAACCACCCTGTCAAGGAGTTGGAGAGTCCATCCAGCTGGTTCTGGTCCTTTTCCTTGGGGTAGCCAGTCAAGGATCTCTGGGGCAGCAGAGAGGCCCTAGGCCCACTCAGGTGTCTGGGATGGTTCTGGGTGGACTACATTCATTGAACCATGTAGATTAAGCACCTACTGCATGCAGGACATTTGGAGACAGTAAACTCAGTGAATGAAGGAGACACAATGCGTGGCCTCAATTTACGTCTGAGAGTCAGACATTGACATTCGACATCATTCGCAGGTCTTGTCATCCACCGTCCATCCCAAGGGATGCCCTCATAGCCTCCTTTACATCTGGAGGCATCTCCCCTTATTCCAGCCAGGAGGGCAGAGCGCAGGACCACCTAAAAAAGTGAGTGGTCTTTGGGTCCAGAAGGATGGCCTCCTGTCTCTAAAGAACAAGCTGTGGGGGGAGAGATGGAGGCTGTGGCTCAGGGGAGCCTGTCAGAAGCCGCATCTCACGCATCTTTTGATTCCCATGGGAAGGCAGAGGCCCGGTGGCTTCCACTCCAGGAGGACAGGAGTCAAAGAGCTATGGATGGGTGCCAGGACCCCTGGGAACCAGAGGGGTGGCTGGGCTGAGTTCTCCCCTAGAAACCCATTCCCAACACAGACCCATTTGAATCTGCCTCCCCTTCTCCACATCTACCTCTTCTCACCACCGCCTCCAGGCCCAGAACAGGAGGTGTGTGAGCAACCTGGTCACAAATCTGTCTCAGTGCTCAGTCCAGTTGCACAAGTGCATGGAGGGCTGGGGTGGGCTGTGTCCCAGACCTTCAGGAGAAGAGTGTCAGTGGGAAGAGAGTCACAAGAGACTCTGTGTCAACCTGCTGGATAAGCAGGCCTGCCACTGCCAGGACAGCCTCACAGGGGTCAGGGCTGCCATGTGGCTCTCACCTGGATGGAGAGGGACAGGCATAGGGTTCAGTCCCAAGCCAGGGTGTCTTGGGTGAGAAGCGTGGAGGGAAAGGCCAGGCCTCTGACTCTGTTGCCCAATTGCCTCCCCCAGTGCCATCTCTTCTCTGGTGGGAACCTGCCTGGACCCAGGGCAGGATTTCTGGGAGCTCCTGCACCATCCCTGCTTCAGCATGAAGCTGGCCTCTCTGCATCTCAGCTTGCCTGGCTCGGGGCTGCAGGGCCACGCCTACCTTCTCCAGGTCCAGCTGGAGCATCCACGGCCCATTGAGGCAGAGCTGGAAGGTGAGGCAACTGCAGTCTGGGATGACAATTTGCAGAGTGTTCGGAGGCTTGGTTCACTTCAAGGCAGTGGGGTCTTTCCTGGCTTTGACAGGCACAGGGGAAGTCAGCTACTTGAGTGACACTGTTTCTTTCTCCTGCTGCAGTACCATCTCCAGAGCTCCCTCCAGCTCCAGCACCAGAGCAAGGGCCAGCTCCATGGCTAGATCCAGCTCCAGCTCTAGTTCCACCACTTGTGCTAAAGCTGGAGCCAGTGTCACCTCCATCAGTCCCTCCAGGGCCAGAGCCACCACCACCATCAGCTCCAGCCCCAGTGCCAGCTCCTGAGCTGGAGCCAGCTGGACCATTGGCTCCAGGGAGAATCCTCCCTCCACCTGGAGAGATAACAGCAGAGCCAGATCCAGTCCCAGAGCCCACCTGCCCCTGGGACGTGACCACCAAGAACCTGCTGAGGGAGGAGAAGCCTGACTTCTTGGAGTTCCCTCCCCGGCTGGTGGCAGAGCAGTTGACACTGATGGATGTGGTGAGCAGCGGGGCTCTCAGGACAGTTGGGGCCGGCCTTCCCTGTGCCGTGAGCTGCCCCAGACCTGCCATTTCCTGATCCAGAATCCCATGATCTCGGTCCAACCTCTTGCTTCCCCACTTACCCTCATGTGACCTGAGCAGCCTTCTTAACTCCCAAGCCTTTGCTGTCCTCATGTGGACAGTAGGGATGGACTTTGAGAGCAGCTGCCATGCAGAGTGGCTGTGCAGATGGATGAGGTGGAGCAGAGAGGAAGTTGGGCAGAGTCTGCGCTTTGGTGGGGGAGGGGAGCACACTGAAGTGCTGTCTCGTCCTTGGGTAGTTCACTCATTTGCCCAGGAGGCCTCAACAGCCTCAACACTAATTAGGCACTTAATGTGTACATGACTACAAGGCAGACAAACAAAGCCCGTGGTTGTTGCTGCCTTGGGGGAATGTGCATCTGAAAGAGGAGTCAGACCCCAGGATGGTCAGAATGGGTGGAAGATGCCCCTAGAGATGGTCATGCAGGAGCTGAGTTCTGGTGCTTGGAGGAAGTGAGACTGGGCGACGAGCAAATGCCACTTCCCTGCACCACAGTATGCGTTCCTGGGTCATCCTGTGCTGGGTGCCCTCAGGGGACACAGGCAACACCCAGGGACTCCCACAAGCCTCAGGTCGCATTCTCCGATTCCTGAGCTCCAGCTCTCACCACTGACCTGGCCTGGGACTGGGGGCTGCGGATGCTGAGCTGGGCTGTGGCAGGGCTGGGTGACAATCCCTGTCCTCCCCAGGAGCTCTTCAAGACAGTGAGGCCCGACGACTTCCTGGACTCCATCTGGTCCCAGTGTGACAACAGGGGCAATGAGCACCTGGCACCGACCATCCATGCCACCATGACCCACTTTAACAGAGTGGTCGAATGTATCGTCACCACCTGCATTGGGGACCCGAGCATGACGGCCCAGGTCAGGGCCAGGGTGGTGGAGCTCTGGATCCAGGTGGCCAAGGTAAGATGTGGGAGGCCCTGGGAGCCCCTCTCTGGAGTCGGGGGAACTGCCCCTTCTCCTTTCTCAGCTCTCATGTTTGAAGTCCGTGGTCTAAGCCTTTGCACAATCCTTAGGCCCCTCCTGCCAGGCCTCGATGACCTGACTCCTGGTCCCAGTGGTGGGAAGCTCACCCCTTCCTGGGCTCCTTTCTTGGCTTGAGCTGAAATCCTCCTCCCTGGAAGTATTCCTCATCAGGTTCCAGCTGTGCCTTTCCCGGGTTCCCTGAGCTGCTGTCTCATCCAGGACAGGAGATGTCAATGAGGAGACAGAAGCCGGAGGAAGCAGGGCACCAGCTCCCCCTCACAGCTCATTCTCTTCCCTTCCCCAGGAATGCCACGGCCTGAGGAACCTTTCCTCTCTCCATGCGATCCTCTGGGCTCTGGAGGGCCCCTCCATTCAACGTTTAAAAGAGACGTGGAGACAGGTGTCCAGGTGGGTAGGCCTCTCTCCATGCGAGCACCACCTGGGTGGACCAGACACCCCCCACAGGGCTGGCATTGCCCTTCAGTCAGTTGGGACCTCCTGGGAGACAGCAAAGCCTGGGGTTAGGGTCTGACCTGGTTGGCAGGCTTGAAGTCTTTCTGACAACTTAGGCCAGTGGTTCTGCTTCAGGGATCAGTTTCCCTAAGTGACAGATCATGGCTTGAACCAAATTGAAGATTTTCAAGTGTTTTCAGCAACAGAACTCTCTGTCCACGTGAAATTAAGACTGTTTAAAACACATCTGCTGAGAAAATAAGAGAATGGAGGCCCCAGGTGACAATAGGAGAGCCCCCTCCCCAGTCCCAGACACCTCAGGGCTCAGAGGACACAGTGAAAATGCTCATCCAGGCTGTCTGGATCTTCTGGGTTTTCAAACAAAAGGGATTTACCCTCAAACCACTCCACAGTGTTTCTTTCCTTTTTTCCCTCCTCAGGAAGAACTGGCAAATACTGAAAAACATCATCGAAACATGCCACCAGAAGAGCAGGAAGCTTCTCAAGGAGGTGAGTGGAGGCTGGAGAACTGGAAGGACGGGAGGTGAGGTGGGGAGGGACCAGGCAGGATGTGCTTTGGTAAGTTTTTCACTTAAGGTTCCCCGAGAAATAACGGTCTGTCTTGTCCAGCAGGACAGGAAGCGGGGGGTGTGAGCTGCAGGGGCAGGTGGGGACTGTTTGGGGCAGGAGTCCTTGGTCACTGGATACAGTGGTGTCGCCTGGACTGTTCCAAGAGGTGAGGAGCTGGCAGAATGAGCAGGTTTCTGGCTTCCATGTGGACCCATCAGCTGGCCCTCATCATCCTCCAGGCTGGCGGGTGGATGGAGTGGGTGGGGGTTCCTTTCTTCATAAAGCAGCCCAGTCTGTCCTCAGGAAGCCAGGCCTCTGCTGCTCCTTCTGTCTTCACTGCACCTCACAGGGGAGGACATTCTGCCTGTCCCAGGGATGGGCACTGTGAGGTCACACAGAGCTTGTGGACACAGGGGCTGCACAGCCTTGGGCCAAATGGTGGATCTGGGACAGAACTGTGTGCTCTCTGGGACTGTGCACTCTAGCCCGATAGTGGTCACTGCTGACAAACCAGTGAGTCTCCCCCGGTGCCTTGTCGACAAGGATACGCCCCAGATGGCAATGAGAATTATCGAGGAACCTACAGATTCTTAATGGACCTTCCTGACAGATACTTAATGGCCTCCATCGAGGCCCTGGCAGGAGGGGCCTAAGGATTGTGCAAAGGCTCAGACCACAGACTTCAAACATGAGACCTGAGAAAAGAGAAGGGACATTAGAAGTTTCCAAGTGAAAAAGGATGCAAATGTCACCATTACACAGTGCCGTGGTCAACTCCTACACTGTCACTCAGATGTGGCACACGGGGGTTCCCTTCCTGAGTGAGTGAAGGAGGAGTTCTGTACAGGGACAATCCTGAGGGGATCCTAGGGAGCTGAGGACTTTGGCATGGCCTCAGGTCCAGCCTGGTATCAGAGAATCCCAGGGGGCTAGAAAACACAGCAGCCACTTGCCTGGGACCCCAAGACACCTTGTGCGTCTCCATCCATGGCTCAGATTGACCGAGGGCCTCAACACACCCCGAGAGTCCAGAGGACAGGACATTGGTCCGAGGTGTGTCTGGAGGAGGAGTGAAGGCCGGGGGCCAGGGCCTCTGGCTGGGAGGGGGAGCGGTCTCCTCTGTGGGCTCCTGAGCAAGTCACTGCCCCTCTGTGGGCCTCGGTCTCCTCATCTGGGAAATGGAGGGAGATGATCTCTGGTGCAGGCCTCACAGGGGTGATGAGGTACAAGGGGGAGAGGAATGTGCAGGAGCTTTGTGCTCCTCCTCCTTGAGGGGGGAGGGGACAGCACTGGTGACAGTCAGATGACACTGAGTCCTCAGGGGACCCTGGGAGGCATGGGGAGTCCTCCTCACACTTTCCTGATGAGGAGAGAGGCTTAGGGGCCTGGGCAGGCCTGAGGGCACGGAGAAGGGAGTGTTGGAGCTGGGAGCGATCTAGAATCAGGGCACCCTGGAATGGGAGCAGCCATAGACACCAGATGTCCAGGGTCCAAGATCAGGGGCCTGGGAGACATGGGGAAGGGAACATGGCCTCCCTGAGCCTGTCCTTGACCCTGCAGGAGGTGTCATCTGTGAGGGCCACCCCGCAGATGGACCCCCAGGGAGCCCAGGAGAGACAGCAGTAGGTGAGGTGGCCTGAGGGGGAGGGTCTAGGTGTCAGAGGAGGGGTCACTCACCTCACGGCTGGAGGCCTCCCTAAGAGAGGGGTCCCTCCTCCTCCAGCCCAGCTCCAGGAGCCCAAGAGCCTGAAAGGCCTGCCCTGGAAGTGACCAGGAGGAGGCCTGGAAGGGCTGGGCCCAGGATGGGTTAGGGAGGGGAGGGGCAGGGACCACATACCCTGGGATTTGCCAAAAGCCGCCCCTGGGAGGTGACTGGGGAAGTTGGGTGGTCCTGGAGGGGGCAACTGGGGGGAGGCCGCTGAGGGTCCTAGGCTGTTCTCTGTGGGAGTCTGTGGTGGGCAGGAGGCTGGGGTGAAGGGATTTGGGGGAGGGTCCATGGGGGCACCTGAGAGGTGAGACTCATCTCACCACTACCACCCTGATTTCACAGGGTGTTGTCCCCTTCCTGGGCATGTTCCTCTATCACCTGAAGCTGCTGGACATTGGGATGGAGGATGATCTGGAAGTGAGTGAGCCCGGACGTGGGGCCAGAGAGCAGGATCCTGAGGTTTGGGAGGCGAGAGCCCTGCCCTGGGACCTGAGCTCTCAGTACCTGGCAAACCTCCTCTCATGAGAGCCCCATGGCCACCCCTGGGAGTTGGGGAGTCAGGCCCATCTTAGCAATGCGTGAATAGATGCTCCTCATAAGCCCCCCACCAGTCTACCTGGGCTGGTGAAGCTCATAGCTGCCTGCCTGCAGAGCTGCAGGAGGCTGTGTCTGAGATGGATTCAGCCTCCCCCTCGGGCCCTGCCCCTGGGGGAGTGCCATCAGCCCCTGCAAGTGAGGAAGCACTTCTGTGTTCCAGCTGTCCCTTCCTCCCTGAGGCCTCAGTCTCCCCGTCTGTCATCAGAGAGGGTGTGCTACATAAGGTCTCTGGCCTCAGCTCCCCTGTCCCTCCTGCCCTGGAGCCCAGAGCCTGGCCCAGTGTCAAGTTCTCTTTGTGGAAGGTCTGCCCTCTGCTGGGCCCTGACATTCCTGCAGCCTGAGAAGGGGTGGGATGGGGCTTGGTTATGGGCTTAGGGGGCTGTTTCTGATGGACATTGGCTGTCTCCCTTCCAGGGAAATCGGGTCAACTTTCAGAAATGGCGTGACGTGAGCAGCTATGGGGAGGGTGGGCATGTGGAAATCAGAGACCTCGCCTGGCAAGACTTTCTCTGTCCTCATCCCTTGGGTCTTACATTTATTGGGAGAGTCAGATCCACAAAGCTGGGCATCCCATCACGTTGGCGGGTACGGGAGGGGCTGGCATCAAGGACACCTTCCTGGATGAGGAACTAATTCAAGCCAACTGTGAGGACAGGCAAGTCCTGAATGGAGAGGGAAGGAAGGAGGGTTCCCGAGTGAGCACAGACCCCAGACCAGATCCTCACTCCGCACAAGTCCCTGACAGCGTTCCCCACCCAAGCCCTGTCTGCATCCTGTCCTTCCTCCCAGAAATTCAAACTCATCAGGAGGATCCAGCTGCTCCAGCAGGCTGCAAATGCCTATCACCTGGAGCCTGATGAGCGATTTGGGGCCTGGTTCCAGGCCATGGAGCCCATCAGTATCCATGAGAGGTGAGGGGGACAGGAGTTGGGTGAGGGCAGGCCAGACTCTCTCTGATGGCCAGCTCCAGAGCCTGTGGCCTGGCTCCCTGATCAGCCACAGAACTCGTAGCGTGGTGACCCATGGGGCACCAGGACTCAGCTGCTGGCAGGCTCTGGGAGGGGCACCTGAGGTGTGGCTCCTGGTAGCTCACAGGCCACTCTGTCCTGTAGCTACTGGGTCTCCTGCCGGCTGGAGCCCGCACACCAGAAGGCAAGCAAAATGCGGCTCTTCAGGAGAAAGAGGAACCAGACATTCTCCAGTTCAGGGCCGAGTGAGTGTTGGGACCAGGAGTGACTGAATCCAGGGGCTCAGTACAGCTTCGGGCTAAGCATGGGACTGGATCACAGCTCCAATGCTAAGCAGGCCTGGGACAGGCCGCTCCCCTCTCCTCTCTGGGATTCAGTTGCATCCTCTGAAGTGGGTGATGCTAAATGATGCCTCCTGCATCAGGGAAAAACGGGGTGTTGTTGATGGACTGAGCACTCAGTACAGGGTTTGGATCAGAGTGCAGGGGAGCAGGGAGGTGTGCCATGAATCTCAGGGAGGTTCCCCAAAATAGTCTGTTTCTTCTCTTCAGCCGCCATGCCCTTGGCGATGAGCCGTCACACTCTGGAGACCACAAGTGCAGCTCCTCCTGACCAGCAGGGACACTGGCGCCCTCGGGGTGCACTGGGCCAGGTCTTCCCACCCTGAGTGAACGAGGACATCCTAAGACTTTCTCTGGTGTCCCCTAAAGCCCCAGAGGGAGGGCACCACCCCCTCCAACTCCCTGACATCTCCACACCAGCCACTGTTAACCCACTGGGGAGGAGTGATATTATTTCTTTAATAGTAAATGGTAGATTTGACTCTTACGTTATATCCTGTTTCTGTCACAGCCTGGGTGTTGTGGTGTGGTTCTTTCACTTATGCTCATGTAAACGAGACACAGAATCTCACGTTCCTCCTAAATTAAGAACTTGTGTATGGTCACAGCTTATTGTATGTGGGAGAAGGGAGGAGGGCCAGCCTCCTCCCTGGCTACTGAATGAAACCCTCAAGTCCCTGTTCCTCAGAGGACGGGTGGATTTCAGTGTGGTTCACCTGGGCCAGGAGCAGAGACAGCCCCTCAGATCTCCCTGGATGTAGAGGTTGGAGGGACTTTCCCAGGCAGAGCAATAACCACTGAAATGTGGGTGTCTTTCAAATAGCACTTACCAGGACCATGTCCTTCCCCAGGACGGTGCTGTCTTTCTAGAGCTTTCCAGGAAGAAGGAATGTTTTTTGCTTCTCTTGTTGAGGTTTCTTTGATCAGACATTGGAACTTGCCGTTTTCTAATCAGTGTCTGGATTTGCATCAACACTAAATGAGGAAAAAATGTAAAAAGATAAAAGTTTGCATGTGGAACGGACAAGGACAGAGGAAGACCATGTGCAGATGGACTAAGGGCCGACAGGACATCCCCATCAGGCCGCCTCTAGGGCTCCCTGTTCACCCTTCGCCTAGACTGGAATCCTCCTGGGATCCTGGCCCATGCCCGTGGAAGTCCTTTTCCCGCTTGGTTCATGTCTAGAGGAAAAGATTCATGATGCAGCTTTTAAACCTACAACAGGACTTTGTTCTATGAACCTCACTGCTCCCTGTGAACTAGGATTTCCAGCATCCCTGCACTTCACTGTAGGATTCTTTTAGGGTAGAAATTCCCTAGAAGGCCCCCAGCCTCTCTGTCAGGCACATCTTGGCCATTCCTCCCCGGCTGGGCCTGAGGGATCAGGGGTAAGCTCTGGTTTGCCAGGACAATAGACCTTAATCCTGTCCACGGAATGACCCACACCAGCCCTTGCTGCCCTGGGTGACATCTGGGCCCATCAGGTTCTCAGGTCCATGGTCTCAGACAATCACTAGTTTACACACTCAGTCGTGTTGTTACTGACTTGTCCCAAAGGGGCAGCTGGGCCTGAGCGAATAGAGCACTTAGTCCCTGGGACTGCTGTGTTCTTTTCCCCAGTCTGTGCTGAGGATATGTGGATTTGTGTTACAGGGATGTGAAACTTTCCTGTTGGGAGTTTTGAAAGATGAGGCAGGAGAGGATCAGGTATAGAAGTGGGTCCAGCAGGGGAATTCCACCAATCTTAGACACCACAGACACCACAGACATAACCTTACCAATTAAAATACTGAAATGCTCCCCACGTGGGTGGTGAACAGACACTGCTCAGAGTTCATGCCGAGAACCCACCCGACGACCTGCACCTAAAGGGTTAGCACCCGGCATTTTGAACATCATGCCCTGGAAACACCCTGTAAGACAAGGGCCATTGTCTTGAACTCCTTGGTACTTCTTCCCCCTCCTTTCTGAAGCCTGCAAGTGTCACCCAGGGAGGCCTTTTCAGTTCAGCCAGAAGCAGAGTAGAAATCCTTGTTCCCACAGCCCAGGTCCTTCCTTTCAGGGCACTCCCATCCAGGAAAGAAAGAATTCACACATCGGTGTAGACACACAAACACACACACTCATATTCCACCCAAATCCCAAGATGCATGAACCAACAAGAGATTAAAAGTGACTTCAGAAACAGATCAACCAATTGCAAAAGAAGGGTTTCATTAAGATCCTGACTCAAAGAAAATGTAAAACCAGGAAATAACCTTGACAAAACTGGGAGACTTTGGATACTGACTAGATAGTTGATTATCCGAATGACATTTTTATTTTTGTGTGTGATCATGTTATTTTGTTTGTGTTCCAAAATTCCCTCATCTGTACCAGAAACGGAAATATTTACAGCTGAAATGATGCGCTCTCAGCCATCTCAGCTGGTTAATTCTTGGGGACTTGGTGTGAGGATAAACAAAGCCAGATGGTATACGAGTTGACAATCTTTGAAGCAAGTAACAGAGTCACAGAGATTGATTTTTCTCTACTCTGAGATTTAGAGATTTTTGAAAACCTTCAGAACACAATTTTGATAAAAATAGTATACTTGCTGTTCACATTACAATGTTACAAATTAAAACCTCACAAATATAAAGGACTGCTTCTCCTTCCTGACCTGAGGAAGCTCTCTCTCAGTCTGGCTTCTGTGAATGACCTGATGATGCCACCAATTATTCACTTATCACATGTTTGTGGAGTAATTCCTATGTGCTCTGTGTTGTGTGCAAGGCGAACCCATTTCCACGACTCTGGATCTCGTGTGGGAAGGAAGGCAATGAGTCTGCTGCCAAGGTTCTCTACGGGGAAAATAATGCCCCCAGGGGGTATGCTCATTCTGGAGATTCCAAAATCAAAGCTACACAAGTTTGCCAGGTAACAGATAAGAGATACTTAATTCATGATATAGAAATCACCTATGTCTGAATTACCATGTGACAGTGAAGAGAAAGATTGATGGATTTTATGTTATAATTAGATGCAAATTCATAGTGCTGGCCCCTGGCCGAGTGGTTAGTTTTGGCATGTTCTGCTTTGGTGGCCCAGGTTCAGTTACCAGGCACGGACCTACAGTACTCATTAGCAGCCATGCCGTGACGGTGACCCACACACAAAGTAGAGGAAGATTGGCAACAAATGTTAGCTCACGGTGAATCTTTCTCAGCAAAAAAAAAAAAACAAAAAAAAACTAATTAGATGCAAAATCATAATAAACATTTATGGCGTCGGGTTTAGTATACATTAAAAGACAAATCTCATTCAAGTAGGTATCATCTCTTCATTGAGTGTCGGTTCTAGAAAAAACAAATCTAAGTTCAAAACACTAATTCCTCAGCTACAATTATCCTATCAATTTTAATATAAAAAGGAGAAAACTCATGGTAAATAAAAATTGAGGTTTAACATGAAACGTCAAGTTCACGATGGATGTTACAAAGAGATGCTGTGAGAGTCAAGCCTGTCTCATGGGGAATTTCTCAACGCCACCACTCTCCTTTTCTTCAGCACCGATGTTGCCTTCCTCACTGTGTTTGCAGGATGCCTTTCTTGGCTCCTTGCTCTCTCTGGCTCCCCGGCAATCTCTTCTGTCCTCGAGGCCACAGTCAGTCTCTCCCATGCTTTTCTTCACTTTCTGTGTCTGTCTCCTGATATCTCTAGAAGATGCCCATTGCCTGCAGAGGGGCTGTGAGTGGCCCAGACCCATTCCTGGACTCATCTCTGCCCGATATGGACAGTGGCCCGGGTGGGCTCAGGGCTGGTGTGCAGATCCCTCGGCCCCAGCATGGTCCAGAGATTCACATGGACCAGCCTGTGCCACTGTTTCAAAGGTATTTGCGACTCCAAAGAACTTAAGAGTTCTCCTTCACTGCTGCAGGCCTGGAGTCCCTGCAGTCGACTGTATCCACAGACTTGCTGGGGCTTCTCCAAGGTCTCCTCCCACTGACTGCATCTGACCTCACTGCCAGGATGGGAAGTTAGTCCAGTAACTGGCCTCTGGAATATGCAGCTACTTAGGATTCAGGGTGCGTAGAACTTTAGTTTTCTGATTGGGTTTATTTTCTTGGTCTTACTGTTTCCACTATGAAGTCTGGGCATATTTTTTGAGCTTTCTCTTTCAGAACAAAATAAAATGTGAAATTTGAACAAAATGGAGGATGAAGACTACCATCCACGGAGAACGTTCTCAGCTCACGTGGATATTCCACCCTCCTTCTCTCCCTGGACACATGTGTCTCAAATCGCACTGTGCATCACAATCATTGGGGGGTTTTTAAAACTCAGAGTGCTGGACTTCAACCCAAGTAGGACTGGGGAAGAAACGGAGAATTGTCATTTCTAAGAGGTGATGTTGATGTTGCTGGTACAGGGACCACACGTGGAGAACAGGCTTCAGTGACACCATCAAGCTGATGTGAGACAAGGACAGAAAGCTCAAGGTCACTACCCAGTGTCAAATCCAGACCAACTTCCCTCCGCCATCTTGCTTCAGCACGTTCCTCTCCTCCTCTCTCTGTCATGGTCAAATACACACATGCCGGTGCCCCACAGCCCACTGTTATTGGGACACAGAGTTCCAAGGACTCCACAGCTCCTTTACGGCCTCATCTCTAATGAAATTATTCACTATTCCATCCTTAGTCATTCACTTCCACACCCTGATCCTATCTTCACCCAAAATTCTCCTGCTCCCAAATCAGTAACTCAGAAACACCATATTCCCACCACAAATTTCCACATTTCCACTTTTGACACAAAGAACTCCCCTCTAAGTAACCATTCTTCGAGAAAGTATATTACTCCAGTAAGCATATCTTCACAACCCTCTTGCTTCTCTTCTCCTACTCCTCTCTATTAATCCTGCATTCCACAGTCCATCATTTCAATCATCCACTGACCATACTCGCAGATTCCTTATTGCCATTATATCTGCATTGCAAGCCGCCCACTTCAGATGATTCCAAATACCTGCCATGCCATGTTGACACTTGCACTGAAGAGAGAATGCACCAGGAGCCTGTGGATCCCAACAGAGAATCACAGCCACCAATGGACCTATATGCATTTCTCTAATGCTTCCTGAATGCTCTGTCAATTTCTTTCCATTTCTCAAGTTCCATAAATCTCTATTTTCTCCTGACCTACTCTATATTTCACACATAACTTGTTAACCATCAAACAAGAACTATTTCACTCTCTAGTCATCAGATCTACAAATATTCCTCATAAGGAATTGATTTATCACACGTTTTCTGTTGCTATATCCAAAGAAATTTCTTTCTTGCGGAAACCACTCTGATTTTTATCTCATTCTTCAATTTCAGTGACATTATGCCCTCCACATTTGTTGCACTTTCCATCACTTCCCTACTGCAATCATCCCTCAGGTTTCAAATATGCACAAATCTCTACCATCTACAAACCAATCCCTCATCCAGCATTCCTAACAGTCCTCACCCCCCATGCCCCTCCTCTTGTCCTCCTGCCAGGGATCCGCTGTGAAAAGTTCACATATATCCAAATGCCTCTGTTTGCACAGTGCACACTCAAGCCCATCCTCATTCTGTGGATTTTTCTCTTGCTAACCTCACAAGCCATGTCTCTTACCAATCCACTGGGGACTTTTCATGATTTGTCTGACATGCTCTGCAGTAGCATGTGACCTTGTGGACTTCAATGTCATTTTAAAAGCCTATTTGTCCTTGGGATCCACCACCCTACAGTGTCCTGCTCTTGCCTGTCTGAACTTCCTGAGGCACTTTTTGGCTTCTCTTTATGACCACCCCACAATGACTGATCCTTCCCGGAAGTCAGCCCTGCTCAGACACCTGTTGCCCATCTGCACCCTCCTGGGGCAACACCATACATTTCCCTTGCTTCAAATACCACTAATGAGCCAAATATGTCCAAAGAATCAGCAGAGACCTAACTCTGACCCCCAGACCCATTTATCTACCTGCACACTCACGGCATCAGTGATGACTCAACTCACAATGACCAGGTCCCAAGTTGAGCAAACCACTTCCCCAAAATAATTTGCTTCTCTCTCAGTGTTCCCAAACTCACTTGTTTGTGCTAATAATGCGTCTAGCCCTGGGTGTCACTCTGGACACCCTGGTACCCCACACTCAGATATCAATAAACCACCCATCCACCCTCCTGAATCTACCTACAGGTTTTCCACTTTTGAATTATTTCTAATCATCTTTCAGATCTCATACAAAATATCATTTCCACACAGTGAACTCTCCTACTCTAGTAAGCCAATTTATAAAACTCCATTTTCCCTCTTTGTTGATTTTTTTTTCTATTTTAGTTATATGTGCATTATTATCTATTTCTTTCAAGATTTAGTTCTTTCTCACTAAACTGGATACTCCATGAAGACAAGACCAATATGGATTTTCCAAATTTTCCCACAATAGTGTTCACATATGGCTTTGCACACATAAAGGGCTCACATATATTATGTGTACAATATATATTTTATATTTATATACATATAAAATTGAAACATTAAAAATTCACTTCCTGAAATATTTTAAATCCATCCACTTAACTACTCTTATGCAAAGACACCACCTTTAGAGTGGTACACTGCAGTAAATTAGCAAGAATAGTTTAAGATTCCAAATCCTTTCTCCTCGTAATAAAATCATGAGATTCTAGTCACAGTGATCTGTTTAAAATGCAAAAGTGATCAGTTCATCTTAACTTTTTTTTTTTTTTTTTGTGAGGAGATCAGCCCTGAGCTAACATCCGCCAATCCTCCTCCTTTTTTGCTGAGGAAGACGGCCCTGGGCTAACATCGGTGCCCATCTTCCTCCACTTCATATGGGACGCCGCCACAGCACAGCTTACCAAGCAGTGCGTCGGTGCGCGCCCGGGATCCGAACCAGCGAACCCCGGGCTGCCGCAGCGGAGCGCGCGCACTTAACCGCTTGCGCCACCGGGCCGGCCCCCATCTTAACTTTTAAATCCCCCGTTTCTGTCTTCAGCACATATTTCTCCTGTTGTCTTATCATAATTATTAATACTACCCTTTTCATTCCCTGATATGTTTCAGTTTGGAGGGAAAACTATTTGGTCATTCTATTTTTAGAGCACTTACTACATGCAAAGCTCTGGTATGAAACCTGTGATCTACAAAATAACTAAACAGACAGACTGCCCCTGTTTGATTTAGTCTTAGTGGGAGGAAAGAGATAATAAATGGCAAAGGATGTATAGCATGCCATGTAGAAATCACTGCTGTGATGAACAATAAGGCAGAGAGTGAAAGTTTGAGCTTGAGCACATTTTCAAATTACTTGTGTTTGTGTGTGTGTGTGTGTGAGCGCTCATGTGTGTTGCCTGGATGGGAAGAGTTGCTTCCTCCCGCGGGGTTGGAGGAGCCTCCTATGCCTTGGGAAATGTCCTCCATGTGCACTTAATATGCACTTTGTTATCCATGTGTATTAGTCAGGATTCTCTAGAGAAATAGAACCATAGAATATATATAAACATATAGAAGTGGAGATTTATTGTAGGAATTGGCTCACAAGGTTATGGAGTTGAGAAGTCCCACAATCTGCCATCTGCAAGCTGGAGAACAAGAAAAACCAGTGATATAATTCAGTCAAAGTCTGAAGGCCTGACAACCAGGACCTCTGATGTCCAAGTGCAGGAAAAGATGGATATCCCAGGTCAGGAAGAGACAGTGGACTCAGCCTTTCTTTGCTTTTTGTTCTCTTGAGCCCTCAACAGATTAGATGATGCCCACCCACACTAGTGAGGGTGGGTTTGTTTATGTAGACCATGGAATCAAATGCTAATCTCTTCCAGAAACCTCCTCACAGACACACCCAGAAATAACGCTTCACAGTCCAGCTGGGCACCCCTGCAGCCAGTCAAGCTGACACCTAAAATTAACCATCACATCATGGCTTTATCCAACCAAGACCAACAGAGATATCACAATGTGACCTATGTCATTTCAATTTTCCAGAACACATGTTAAAGAAAGTAAATACAAACAGATGAAACTGGATTTTATAACATTTTTATTTAACGCAAGAAATCTAAATATTATCATTTCAAAAGCTAGTCCACATCAGTACAAAGAACAAGATACTCAGGTTTTATGCTCCCTCTGTCTTACTGTTGAATTTCAATGAATACTGGCTCCTCAGATAACTTAATATGATCCAATTTATAATTTTCTCCTACCTATATTAGCTTTATTGTATCAAAAGGAAATCATTTTCTCCTTATTGTCAAACTGCTCTGCTATCTCTTTTTTAAAAAATTAAAGCTGTATATTGTGTTTATGTTAGAAATGAAATTAAAAAATTAAGTAATTAAGAAGGATTTGATTCCAGCAAAAGACTGGTTTACTAAAACGGAAGACTGTTTAAGAGCAAATCTTCCAAGAAAACCACAGGGTCAATGACATTGGAAAATTCAGGGTAAAATTAGAATACACATGGGATGTGATTAAAAGGGGAGTAGTGAGAATGTGGAGAGGAATTGATATCAGAAGTGAAAATACACAAGCATGTTCCAAGTTGATGAAAGACATCAATCTACAGATTCAATTAATTCAACATTCCCTAAGCAGAGTGACTACACAGGAAATATTAATGAACTGAACTATGGTCTAAAAACCAAAGTTAACGTAAAGGATTTTAGGGACTATAGATGCCAAATAAGCAAGAAAAAGGCCAACTGGTGATTTCTAACCATAAATAAAATAAGATAGACATCAACAGAGCAGTATTTTTTAAATGCTAAAAGAAATCTCATGTCAAACCAGAATTCTACACCCAGCAGCAACAGTGCCCCAAATAAAGATGTCCTAGAAAAACTTAAAGTGAAACTTTTGATTGTCAGCAGCCTTGAATTAGACAAAATACTGGAGTGAGTTATCACACCCAAAGGAACATAATCTCAGGTAGAAAACCAGGAACGGAGGAAGGACTGAAGAGGAAAGGAAAGGATAATTTATAGATAAATATAAATGAATTTTATTTTGTGAAGTAATTCTAGAAATCTCTCATGGAGATTAAAATATATGTAGAATAAAATGCATGAAAACAGTAATACAAATGTCAGGAAGGTTAAAAATAGAATTGAAAGTGTTTAAGTTATTAGCATTTGGGGGAGGGGGTAAAAGTAATTATTCATATTAGACTGTATTAAGGATTCAGGATTTAGCCATTAGTGCAATTAAACAAAGATTTCTATATGATTTCAACTAATAAGTTTATAGACAAAATAACAGAATAATAAAAGAGTTAAGTCAACATCAGTGAAGTAAAGAGAGTAAAGGAACGTTAATTATTCAGGTCAAAGGGAAGGGAAAGAGTAAGACGGTTGAAATAATTACAAGTTTACTGGTAATTACCTGAGGTGTAAATGCACAAAGTACTAATTTATTTTTAATGGCTGTGTGATCTATTCCAGAGACTTATTAATAAATATTTTGGACATTATTTTATTGATAAATGTTTACACATTCTCTATTTTTCCCTATTAAAACATATGTTGTATGGACATTTTTGTACATATAAACTTCCATTCCTATTTTTACAGAAAATATCTATAGTGGAAGACAAAGGAAATATTAAAATGTTGATAGAAACTGCAAATACCACCTCCCCACACAACTGTATTAAATTTTTTCATCTACCAACAGTATCTGACAGTGTCAATAACCCCACATTTCTCTGTTTATGTATAAAGCTTTAGGAATCGCTCAAATCCCATTGATAAGAGACAGGAAGTCTCCTCTGGATTATCCACTGATTGGATTATCCATTCCCTACATAAAAGGGGAATCAGAGGCAGAACTCACTGCATTTTCCAGCAATCCACAGGCTGTCTGCACATCAGGAGTGGGGTCAGCAGGACAACTCTGCAGCCATGGAGGAACCTGCATCAGCCTATTTTACAAGCCAGCCTATTCTGGTGAGTGTGGAATCCATACGGACAGCAAGAGTGTCCATTTGTACACTTGGTCCTTCTGTGAAACCTCTTTAAGTGAGCAGGCAGTAGCTGCTACTACAAGAAGATACCTTATTGAAAGTTGTTTCCCAGGTGTCAATGTTTGTTAAGTAATGTTCAAGGTATTGTACTTATTTGTATAGAGAGCTTTCTTGGGATAATAGGCCAGACCTTTGTTTTGTTTTGTTTTTACCCAACAACATCACTGGGAAGTGGAAGTAGTATTCGGCTCTGCACTGTTTACATTGTTCTCTTCTCTGGAAAAATTTTTACCCACAATGTGATTGGTCTTTTTTAAAAAATATTCAGTTCTGTGCTCAAATATCACCTCATCAGTTAGTCCTTCCCTAACCTCTTCATCATCAATAATTGTAGGTGGGCCGGGCCCGCGGTGTAGGGGTTAAGTTCGAGCACTCTGCTGCTGGTGGCATGGGTTTGGATCCCGGGCGCGCACCAAGGCCCCACTTGCCAGGCCATGCTGTGGCGGCGTCCCATATAAAGTTGAGGAAGATGGGCACAGATGACGGCACAGGGCTAGTCTTCCTCAGCAAAAAAAAAAAAAAAAGAGAGAGAGAGAGAGAAGGATTGGCATGGATGTTAGCCCAGGGCTGATCTTCCTCACAAAAAAATAAATTAATAAAATAATTGTAGATAATTTCCTTCCCCTTTATCCCTCCTTACCGTTCTTCCTCCATCTCTCCCTCTGTCTCTCTATCTCTGCGTAGCCCTTACTGTTTATCACAGGATCTAATTATACCTAACACTCTATTAGACATTCATTAGTCTCTTTATTAACTCATTCCTCTCACCAAGATTAAAATAAACAGAGGCAGTCATGTTTTTAAGTTAAATTCTGGATCATGGGTTTTAGTACATAACTTGGCTTATAATAGGTGCTCTATAAATGGGAGGATCAAATAATTTTCCCTCCAAACTGGGACATGTTGGAGAATGAAAGGGATCGTATTAATAATTATGGCAGGACAATAGGAATGAAGTGAGATTTATGACTTCACTTTTAAAAAGGATCTGAAGACAGAAATGAGTGATTGTAAAGGAAAGGTGCACTGATTAGGTTTACATTTCAAATAGATTATTGTGACTAGAGTTTTATAATGGATTACAGAGAGAAAGGATTTGCAATCGTAGTGATAATTTATTGCAGTATATCACAAAAGAGATTATATGCTTGTATAATTGTAGTTGAGGGAATTTGTTTGAAAACTTTAGAAAGTATCTTTTGGAGTTTGAATAATTTCTTTCGATAAATATATTGAGCGTCTTCTAAGGGCAAAGCAATGAGTGAATATGGCAGTGTAACACATTACAGTCCACATTAGTCTTCAGTTCATGGAGTATCCAATTTAGTGAGAAAAACACTATGAGAGAAATAGATGATAATACACATACAATTAAAAAATTTAAAAATTAACACAGAGAAAATGTGACATTAATTTTGATGGCTGGATCAGGAAAGGTCACTCTGTGAAAATGTATTTTGTAGGAATCTGAAAGGTGCTCAGGAATTATTCAAAAGGGGAGAATATTTAGCTGGATTTAGGAGGGTGGATGGATGGTTCATTGATGTACGAGTGTTGGGTGGCAGGGTGTCCAGAATGACGCTCAGGTGTAGACAGGATATTAGCACCAACAAGTGAGATTAGGGGACCCTGAGATATGGGTGATTATTTGGAGTACTGGTTGGATCAACTTGGTACCTGCTCATTGCAAGCTGGTCATCGAGTTATCACTGATGTGGTGAGTGGGCAGATGGGTATTTGGGTCTCAGGGTTCAAGCCAGATCTGTCTGATTCTATGGGCATTTCGAGTTCATTAATGGTATGTGAAGCCAGGGAAATTGATGGGCTGGCCTAGAAGAGGGTGTGGATGTGTAACAAATGTGAGAGCAGGATTGACTTCTAAGAAGCATCAATTGTGTTAAGTCAGATGGTGGAGCCCAGATTAACAGGGAGGAGTAGGAGGAGAGAGGAAGAGTCAGGGGAGGAAAAATGGTTACTTACAGTGGATAGAACTATGTGATGGGAATATGGCGTGTGTGAGCTATTTACGTATGTACAGGAGAATATTTGAGTGAAGATGGGACATGGGTGTGCAAGTGAAGTGAGCATCAAATTGTTGAGAGGAACGTGATTTCATTAGAGATGAGGCACTAAATTACTATGCTCTGGGCACACAAGCATCTAAAAATAGTCCTTTCTGTCCGTGACTCATATCAGTTTGCCGTCCCAGAATCTAGTTCTCAGTGTGTGGTGCCTGTGCCAGCAGCATCAGCATCATGCGGGAACACTTAGAAGTGCAAATTCTTGGCCATCCGCAGGCCTACTTGGGTTGAGGTCCAGCAATCTGTGTTTTAACAATCCTCCAGATGATTGTGATGCACAGGGCAGTTTGAGAGATATTTCTCCAGGATACAGGAGGGTGGAAGATCCAAATGAGGTGAGAAAATTCTCCATGACTGGCAGTCTGCATCCCACATTTTATTCAAATTTCACATTTCATTTTGTTTTCAAAGGGAAAGCACAAAAGAAATATGATTCCCCAGACTGCAGAGAAGAAAAGACAGGTCCATTTAGCCAAGACCAAGTGGAGACATCGGGAAAGGTCTACACTTCCTATAAGACTCACCAGCTGCATTTTCAAGAGGCCAGTTACAAGGATAACTTCCCACCCTGGCAATGAGGTCAGGTACAGTCAACGGGAGCAGACCTTGCAGAAGCCCCAGCAAGTCTGGGCATACAGGAGACTGCAGGGACTCCAGGCCTGCAGCAGTGAAGGAAAACTTTTAAGTACTTTTGATATCACAAATACCTTAAATATAATTGCACCAGGTGGTCCAGGTGAATCCCTGGGCTGTGCTGGTGCTGGGTCTCTAAACCCCAGCCTCAAGCCAACGTCCACACAGTCTTCAGACTGGGCAGAGGCGATCCCAGGAGTGGGTCTCGGTCTCCCCCACCCACTCTACAGACAGCCCGTAACTTATGGAGACATCCGCAGACAGAGTCAGAAAGTGAAAAAAGCAAGGGAGAGACTGGCTGAGGCCCTGAGGGCAGACAGTTTTGCCAGGGAGGTAGAGAGAGCAAGGAGCCAAGAATGATGTTCTGAGACCTGATGGAAAATAGGAGAAGGTCATGCTGAAGAAGCCAAGAAGTGTGGCCCTGGGGAAGTGGTTCCCCATGAACAGCCCCCAGTTTCACTCACCTCGTTTAATGTCACTCTCTCTTCTTGCTCTGGACTGTGATGCTTTGTCATTTTATAATTGTACTTTATTAAACTCTTTTGAGAGACATAAATGTGAAGAGTAGACTGTTGTGTGGGTGAGAGATCGTGTTTCATGTGACAGGAAAGAAGATCTTTACTTGTCCTGGTTTACTGCAATTTCTGCTTACCATGATTTTTATTCACTTCTATATTAAAGGTAATTTGGCCTAAGGGATCATTTAGTGTTTTTAGTTATATTTGTTTAGAATACTTGTACTCAGGAAAAGATGATACCTATTGTAAAGAGCTTATTTTTTAACGTTAAATTAATTTGATTCCATAAAAGTCTTACTTTACTAAGCTTGATTTTATATCTCATTCTAACATAAGTTCTATCCTTTTTTTTCCCAAATGCTAACCCAAATATAAGACATTTTTATATAATTTAAGTAGTCCTTAGACTACCTGTTACAGCCTTATCTGTTACCTAAAATTACCTCGGTGATTTTTTTTTTTTTTTTTTTTTTTTTTTTTTTTTGTGAGGAGATCAGCCCTGAGCTAACATCCGCCAATCCTCCTCCTTTTTTTGCTGAGGAAGACGGCCCTGGGCTAACATCGGTGCCTATCTTCCTCCACTTTATATGGGACGCCGCCACAGCATGGCTTACCAAGCAGTGCGTCGGTGCGCGCCCGGGATCCGAACCAGCGAACCCCGGGCCACCGCAGCGGAGCGCGCGCACTTAACCGCTTGCGCCACCGGGCCAGCTCCCCTCGGTGATTTTTTAAAATAGAGTTCACCTTAGATTCCTAACAAGGACAATGCTGTCTGGGAGCATTTAGCGCTGAGAGATTCTTGGCAGCAGGCTTGCTGCCTTCGCCTTGACACTAGGTCCTGAGTCAACGAAGCTTGTCCACCTGCCCACAGAGTCGGGCACATCGTAATTATTCAACAAATATGTGATGAACAATATTTGGTGGAAAAAAGGGTCAAGTTACAGAAGTGAGATGGTAGGACTCTTACTGGGTCAGGAGGGAAAAGGACTGATGTGGTTTTGGAAGGATCTGGGATTTTCTGGACTTTCTTGAAGAACTTTGATAGAGCAGTCTTAGCAGTCATGGGCAAGGAAGCCTATTTCAGAGGGTCAAAGAGTGACTGAGAAACAGAAGGGCAGAGAGGGAGTGGAGGTGGACAGCTGTGCCTTGTGCCTCCTGACAATGGCCTCTGGATTTAGCACAGTGATGGCTCCCTCCCAGAGCACACAGCTTGGTGTGGGGCTGACTCCTCACTAGGACTAGGGGGTTCTAATTCCTCAGTGTGAGCTACTCTGCATATTCCAAACCCCCCGATGTCCTGGGACAGGGGGTGTCAAATGGCCCTCTCTGACCCTACAGGATCCAGGCACAGGACCCTTTATGGGACAGGAAGAGGATCCGGGTATACACGGGGTTCTTACCTGCCAGACCTGGAGTTATGGGGAGTGGAGCTGAGTGAGGTCACAGCGTAGGAGCCGCTGACAGGGTCTGAGTCCACCTGGGAGGAGAACAGAGTAAAAGTGGCTGAGGGGGATGGTCAGGACAAGATGTGCCCCCTCATTTGTATGCTGCATCTCTGTGCTTGGTCACAATCTACTACTCCTCAAGTCTCATTAACATGAGCTGATCTCTTCCCTCATTGCATCTTTTCTTCCCTCGCACATTCTGTTAAATTGCTTTAGGTTAACATCAGTTGGGTTTTTGCTCCCATACCTTTAAATTGTTCCTGACGATTTCATAGATGTAAACCATGATTTCAGTGAGTTACATTGAAAAATGAAGGTGTTCACATGTGATAATTGCAGACCTGAGAAATTTAAATGATGGCATCGGGCGTGGTCCATGATCTTCAGGACATCCATATAAGCCACGTGATAATCAGAATTTTTAAGACAAGGTACTATTAGGTTTTGATGGTTTGAATGAGAACAAAGGGGAGCCCTACAATTGCTTCACAGTTTATCAACAGCAGAGAATCCTCCCTCACCTCTTCCAGCTCCTGGTGGTTCCTGCTTCCCTGTCTTGTGGCAGCAGATCTCCAATCTCTGCCTCCGTCTTTCACGTGATCTTCTTCCCTCCACGTCTCTGGGTCCTCTCCTCTTCTTATAAAGACACCAGTCATTGAATTGAGGGCCCACCCTAAATCCAGGATGAGTTCATCTGCGGATCTTTAATCACATCTGCAAAGACCCTGTTTCCAAATAAGGTCACATTCTAAGGTTCCGGGTGAACTTGAATCTTTGGGAGACGTTATTCAACCGACTACATCACCTACCCTCAAGTTGAGGTTGGGAGCTGGCTCAGGCAGATCTGAATATTAACAGTATTAGAGGAGTTGTTTTCACCAACAATATTGGAGTTGTTTTCCTCAAAAGTACTTGATTCAATGTAATAAACTTAAAAATCATAATTATTTGAAATCGTGATGGTGATTCTTAAATCATATGGAAGAGAAGGTTTACAAAATGAAAGAAGAATTTTTGAGAACCAACCACCAAACAAAATAAACAAGATTGAGAAAAAGGACAAAGTGACATATCAAAACATTTCCCTAGTTCCCTTAAGAAAATCGGCAAATTAACGTACTCACAGAACCAGTCTCTCCACTGAAGCAACCATTCAGTTGAACAAAACTTGACAGAATCAAGTGTTTCAGAAATAGGAAATATAATAAAAAACTTACAGCATCCAGAGGAGTGATTAATGAAGGAAAATGGGGCTGAATTTGGGTAAGAAAGCACTGTGGTGTTTTTGGTTAATGCCTACCCGCTGACATTCTCTGGTACAGCAGAGGTCGTGAGGATGGGAGCCAGAATCCTTGCACGGCTCCCTCATGCCAGGAGACAAATACTAACCTGCTTCTTCAAATAGGGTGATTCTGTGACTGGGTGGTAGTGATCTGTCTTTTGGGTCCCTGAGGGACCAGCACAGACGTTGACAGGTATTTCTCCCTCTCAGGGTGGAGGGACTTTCCAAGTGGTGTCATTGTCTGATGAAAGACTTAAAGATCTATGCTACTGGTAGATGCCTGGGCCAATGGCTGGGGGAGGAGACAGACATAAAAATCTGGAAAGGAGGCATCTGAGGAGGAAGTTTTTTGGGGAATGAAAGGTTAGAAGGGCCACCGCATCTACCAGGGGAGCTGGAGTGCAATGTGCATGCCCAGGATTGGACGTGTGCTCAGACAAGACCTGAGAAGACCTGGGCTTGCATCTCTGGCAGATTTGTGGGCTCCATGCAGGTAGGGGGTGAAGTCTAAGGTAGAGCTACAAGGGACCAGCTGCAAACACTGGAGAAATTTTAATTTTTTCTTTTTTTAAAATGTGTTCTTTTGGATACTTGCATTTAAAGACATCTCTGTCAGTTCACTTGCTGATTGTTAAGATAACTGAAAAGAGATTTCAGTGACCACACACATCAAAAAACATAGTCTTTGTAAAAATAGTTTGAAGAGTCACTAAACAAAAGGATGATTGCAGCTCATAAAAAGCCACAACAGCAAAACCTGGAGAGCGAGGAGAATCTGATTCTCACAACAACAACATTGTAATACGGAAAATGTCCAGTTACCACTACAAAATTACAAATTATATGAAGCTACAGGAAAGTATAGCTGGTTCATATGGAATAGAAGGAAATTGACAGAAGTTTTTCCTGAGGAAGCCCAGGCATCAGACTCATGAGACAAGGACTTTAAAACAACTCTCTTATATATGCTCAAAGGGCTAATGGAAAGTAGGGATAAAGGACCAAGGAAAATAAAGAGAATGATGTCTCAAT
The DNA here is from genome assembly GCF_020826845.1 of Diceros bicornis minor. NCBI lineage: Eukaryota > Metazoa > Chordata > Mammalia > Perissodactyla > Rhinocerotidae > Diceros > Diceros bicornis. The sequence goes on along the minus strand of NW_026690912.1, from coordinate 1,158,788 downwards.
TCAGAGAGAATATCAGTAAAGAGATAGAAATAGTAAAAAGAACCAAATAGAAATAATTGAGTATTACCCCTGCACTTCTCCCACCTCCAACCTTAAACAACCACGAATTTACTTGCCTGTATTTGACATTCCATGTAAATCGAATCATATAATAAGTGGTCTTCTTTGACTAGATGCTTTCACTTCGCAGGTCTTCAAGGTGCATCCATGGTCTAGCACGTGTCCTTCATATCTTTATGGCTGAAGAACATATAATGTACAGAAACACGGATCACATTGTGTTTATACATTCATCAGATGATGGATATTTGGGTTGCTCTGGTCCAGCTTTTGCTGGTCCCACTCTCACCTTCAGTGGCCCAACATCAATGTCTCCCATCACCCTTCGTATTCACTGCCATCCAGTCAGCTCAGCTCTGCTTAGGCACCAGGTCTTGTCAATGTAAACACTGGTGGAGCCCATAACAAGGGCCCTAAAAGGCAGAGGTTGGGACAGGTAGTGGCCACCTCGCTGAAGACTGCCAAGTCCAACACATGCTTTTTGGCTGCTGCAACTTTAACATAAATAATTAGAGTGGAAATTCCCAAGGTTGCTGACATAAGTGGTCTCCAGGGGTTCCTCTTAAAAAACTTAAAGTAGGGCCTCCTAGTAGAATTTGTCATCCTTCTTGGTTTCTCAGCCACTGAACCCCTATCCTATGTTTGAGGGCTTCCCTCACTTTATGATCCTGGGGGGAGATAACACCAGCTTCCAGATTTAACAGCAGAAAATGCCAGACACGTCCAATTGTAGCCTCCCCACTGTAGCCAGGGCACAGTTCTGTGGATCAGACGCACCCACGCAGACTCTGACCCAAGAGAGGGACCTACGCTCTGATGACGATGGATTTGGACAGCAGCTAATAGAAGCGGCCTCAGCCAGGCTCCAGCCCATTCCTGTCCTCCCAGAGGCTCCCTGAGCGATCACTCTAACAATCGTGTTGCACACAATCAAGAGCCCTGAATGAGAGCTTGGCATTTGTGTTGGAAGTGGGGAGACGGTCAGGAGGGGCCCACAGTTCGCATTCCAGTCTCCGTCTAGGATGGGGGCCTCTTCCCAGACCCCTGGTCATCCGGCGTGGTCACTGCCCCCCAGCGGCTTCCCCACGGGCTGGGTCCGCGGGCTCAGCGCGGGTCAGAGGCTGCACCCCCGGGGTCAGTCCCTGCAGCGGACACCGGCGCCAGACTCCACGCGGCCATCACGTCCGGAGGATGCAGCCGCGGGGACACGCGCGTCCTCGTCGTGGGCGGAGGACACGCCGCTGTCCGGCCAGAGCGCCCCGCGCCGTGGGCAGCGGCGGGGCCGGGGGAGCGGGGAGGAGGGCAGCGGGGACCGCGTCCACGACCCTCCGGGGGGGCGCTCGGGGCGGCTCGGGCGCGTGGAAGGCTCCGGACTTTACATCCAGGGCCCCATGCAGCGCGGTTCCCTTCATCGTCGCCGGCCTCGCCTCCGCTTCCTTCTGAGGCGCCAACCGCCTGTTCTCGCTTCACCGCCCACGACCTGTCAGCCCTTCCCCGCGGCCCCGGGGCTCGGCTCTCTCCGCCCCCTCTCGCCGCTTTTCGGCTGGGCTCGGCTCCTCTAACCAGGCGTCGGGCCCTTCCGCCTGGCCTCCGCTGTGTCGTCACATCTTCGGCTCTTTCCGTTTATCTTCGTCTCTCTCCGCCTGTTCAGCTCCCTCCGCCTGTCCCCGCCGCTCCTCGGCTCAGTGGTTCGGCTTCGTCTCTCTCCGTCTGGTTTCGGCTTTCTCCGATTTCACTGCCACAGTTTGGCTCTTTCCGTCTCTCCCTGCCAAGTCTTGGGCTTCGCTGGTTGTTCAAGTTCACCCCCTCTTCACTGTGCTGTCGGAGTGTCACTTTCTCTACATCCTAATAGATCAACATATTAAACAAACAGTAAGTGTTCCTAATCTGATAAATAAAAACAAGAATCTTGGTGTTTTACTTATTTTTCCTTTGGTGGGCGAAGTTGAGAATCATCTCTTATACTGAGAGCATTCTCTATTTTCTGTGAACTGTTCTTCGCCATTTGTCCATTTCTCCAACGGATTCTTGGTCTTTTTTGGTTGGTAGGAGTTCCTTAATATTAAAAAACTAGCTTTTTGTGATGAGTTGCCAACATCCTCCTCTTTTCCTTTTTTTGTCTTTGCCTCTAGTTGTTGCTGCCATGCAGATTTTTTGAAAGGAAATCAAAGTGTTAATTTCGGTTCTTGTTTTGTTATAGTTTTAAAAGACCATCTCTTCTCTGAGATTATATATAAAATATTTATCCTTTGGTTTTTTATAGGACTTTCACAGCTTTAATCTGTACCTTTAAATCTATGATAATCCCTATTCCACAGAACAACTGGGGGTTCCAACATGATTTTTTTGTTAACAATTCGTTTTTTCTTTCCTGCCTTAGCACACCACCTGCACCCACTTTATTAGGAAAAATGTTCAGGCAGGGAGATAATTTGAAAGAGTTTTGCAGTGAACAGTCACGTTATGGACAGAATTCTGTCCCCTCAACAGTCATGTGTTGAAGCCCAAATCCCTAGTACCTCTTATTGTAACTTTATTTGGAGTTTGTGACTTAAAAGAAAGTAACTGAGATAAAATAGGGCCATTAGGGTGGACCCTAATCCAATTTGATCAGTGTCCTTATAAGATGAGATTAGGACACACAGACCAAGAGACGCCAGGGGCACGCATGCACAGAGGGATGACAACGTGAAGAGGCAGCTAGACGATGGTCATCTGGAAGCCAAGGAGAGAGGACTCAGGGGAAACCAATCCTGCAGGCACCTTGATCTTGGACTTCCAGCCTCCAGAATTATGAGAAAGTAAATTTCTGCTGTTTAAGCCACCCTGTCTGTGGTACTTTACTACGGCAGCCCTAATGAAGACAGTCCACCACCTAGATTCCATCAGTTACAATTTACTATGTTTACTTTGCCACCTCCATCCATTTATCACCCAAGAATCCATCTCTGTTTAATGCATTTTGAAGTACGTTGCAAACAACAGTAGACTTCACTCCTAAACATGTTAGCATACATAGTCATTAAAGTTCAAAATTTGGCTGAGGCTGGAAGATCTTCCCAGGTGGCTCACTGAATGGTGAGCACTTGGTGCTGGCAAGTTGGTTCCTCTCCGCGTGGACCTCTCCACAGGGCTACTGGAGCATCCTCATGGCATGGTGGATGGCTTCCCCTAGAGAGGGAGCAATCTAAGAGACCAAGGAGGCAGCTTCAGTGTGGTTTATGATGTAGCCTCAGATGTCAGACACTGTCATTTCTGCAGCACTGTATTGACCACTTGGGTTCATGACAATTCACGGCTAATCGAATGTAGGAGGGGGTTGCACAGGGCATAAACACAGGTGGAAGATACCATTGGTGGCTATCTTGGCTGCTAGCCTACACACCCCCCTTTCCTCCAGGCCGCCTCTCCTCATAAGCCCAGAATTCCTTTTCTTCTGCTCCTGCTCACCCCTGAGAACCTGGTTTGATTGGAGCTGTTTGGGGCCTCTGGAATTCATGGCTGTGTTTGGGACAACATGGAAGGTCTCATCTTTCCCTTTACTCTTACTCCTCTCCCCTCTCTATCCTTCTCAGCCTCTCCCCCAGCTCCAGCCTTTCTTGGCTCCTAGTGACTCTTTTAGCAGTAGAGGTCATTCTGAAGGTCAGCAGGATGTGCAACAGATAAGAGGGGTTTGGTGAAGCAGGAAATGTTGGGGGAAAGTTTGCGTCCTGGGCTCCTGTCACCTTCTGTAGAAGGGGAGCTTGGGGGTTGTTGGTGGCTTGTCAGGACAACTGCTGTGTTCCTTATTCTGAGACTGGGTCCTCAACATTCCCCAGGGCAGGGGATTTTAGGTTGAACGGGGCTCTATCTATCCACTACAGTTGGGGACAGAGACATCTACACAGCAAGAGGAAGCTGACGAGTTGCCAGCTGGGGCTCAGAATGTTCCTTGTGTTTGGGATTAGGGAGGATTCCCCACAGGGGCAGTCGTCTCCTGTTGGGAGGGACTTGAGGGACTTGCGTTGTGGTCTCCTCTCATTTGTGTTGAGTACTGCTTGCTGATGCTTCTATAGACTCTTATCTTTTGATAATGGGAAGAGAGGGAGTTTTCTGAGGATCTGTTTGACACTTACGCTGGAGAACCTGGCGTGTTGCCTAGTGAAACCCTGGTCATTGCTTTTCTGGGGGGAGACTGGGTTACTCATTGCTGGGGATACTCATATCTAGTCTTAGTAGTCAGGAGGCGAGCTGGGCTTTGTGTTGGGTGAAAATGGTGTGGTATTGGTTGGGGCTCCTTTCTTCTTGGTGTATAGGGGGTTGTAAGTTGGTTTTTGGGGTTTCCAACATCTCTAATCTTGCAGGAATATGGGGGAGCACTTCCTGAAGCTTCCATGATTTGATGGAGCCCTCATTATTTTGGGGATAACTGGGAGGCATGAGACTGAGGTTCCTGTTGTATCTGGTGCTTGGAGACTGGAGGACCACTGCTTGTACGGGGATCCCACCTTTCAAGTGTTGGGGTGACAGGGAGGGGTCACTTCATGGAGGGCCATTGTCTCTAATTCAGGGAGAGGATTGGGTTAATTGCATGAGATTCCATGTATCTTTAGTCAGGGGGCTCTGGAGGGGTCTTTATAGAGCTCCTTTTTTCTAGTGTTGGGGGAGATCGGAAGTCTCACTTTCTGGGTCTGCCCTTGTCTGTATTGTTGGCATAGACTGGGTGGGTCACTGGGCTGGGGCTTCCCATTGTCTAGTGTTGAGGAGCAGCTAAGGGTGTTACTCATAGGACTGCTGTCATTTCTAGAATTAGAAGTGACTAGGGGGTGCTTGCTGGAGTCCCATAATTTCTAGTTTTGGGGGAATGGAGGTCTTGATGCTCAGACCCCAGCATTTGTGTTTGTGGATGACAGTTGTGATCTGAGGTCTGGTTGCCTCTAGTTTTGGAAGGAACTGGTGATGTCTCTCTAGGGCTTCTGTCACATCTGCTGTTGGATGCAGATTGTGAGCACCATTTGCTGGGGCTCCATAATCTCTAGTCTTGCGGGGTGGAGTGAAGATTTCCTTGGAGGTGCTTCCATCATCGCTATTTTTCGGGTATCAGTTCAACATGTTTTTAAAAGCATTATATTTTGAAAATGTTTAAACTTACATAAAAGATGTAAAAGTATACAGGGTTGTTTTATTCAGTCAATATTCATTATATTTACGTACATTTTCTTTCCTGCTGATGATCATTCCTAACAGTATGTGTCTTTGTGTGGAATTCTTTTCCTTCAGCCTGAAAATTCTCTTTAGAGTTTCTTGAATTTCAGTTCTGCTGCTGTTTAATTGTTCTAGCTTGTATTTTTTAAACCCCATTTGAAAAATATCTTTAATTTGTCTGCATTTTTGAAGAATATTTTTCTTAAGTCAGAGAATTTTAAATTGGCAGCTTTTTCTCCCCTCCCATTCAACCCTTATCTGTCAGATGTCATTCATGTCTTCTGCTTCCAAAGTTTCTTTTGAAAAGTTTCCAGACTTACTATTGCTCTTTTGAAAGAAACATGTCCTTTTTCTTTGGTTGCTGTAAAGATTTCTAGTTTGTCTTTCATTTTCTACAATTGTCCATGTTTCTTTCCTTTTATTCATAGTTGTTTTGAAGTCCTTGTCTGCTAACTCCAGTATCTGGATTGTCTCTGGGTCTGCTTCTACTGATTTATATATACATAATTGAGAGCATTTTCCTGCTGCTCTGCATGTCTATTAAGCTTTTATTGTGTGCTGGATCTTGTGAACAATACCTCGTAGAAGGTCTTAATCATGTTGCCTTCCTCTAAAGATTAGGTTTGTAGTACGAATGGATCACCCTGAGCCTCTGAAGGCTAGGTTTTAGACCCTAAAAGGACATATATATTTCAGTTTTGCACTGACTCCCAAGATGTAGTCCTTACTCTTAGTGTGTGGCACTGACTCTCAGGCTGTGACATTTCTAGGGTCATAATTGAAAGCTAGGACTTGTTTTTCTTTTATCAAGGTCGTTCCACTCCAGATGAATCCAAAAGCCAACCTCCCACTCCTGGCATGTGTGATCTCCGAAATTTCTGCACAATATTCCGTTTTCAGTGGCTTTTCTCTTCTAAGTCTCCTAGATTCATTCCCTGCACGTGCACAAGTTAGGTGTTATTCAAGGACCTGAAGGGGGATTTTTAGTCAGATTTTGGGGGTTTCCTTTTGTGAATCTTTATTTTACACTAGAATATCCTTCAGAGATATTTCATGGTCAGGTTGTATTTCCTCTACCGTAGCCCTGGAATCCAGTAGTCCTCAAGAGAGCCCTGGTTCCTTCCTTTTTCTTTAGAATAGTATCTTAGTAACCAATTTCTGGGTGGTTGATAGGTATTCTCATTATTACTGGTGTGTCGTTCTTCTAGGCCTTCTGAGCTGTCAGGCCTTGGAAAGATATGAATCTATACTGTCCTCTACATACACACATTAACTATCTGTGTCTCTATCTATCTATCTATGTATCTATCTATCTATCCATCCATCCGTGAAAAGCATGAATTGATAATGGTAGCTCTTATTCCAATCCAATGCCTCAGTTGGATTGGAATAAGAGCCAGCCTTCTCTCTTTTCTTGTTTATAACATCTTTCTTTGACTGTGATACACTGGCTCTCATCATCTACAATATGTTTACTTAGTTGTTCATGTCTAGTGTATGCATAAATTAGTTTCAGAATTGCTAACCAATACCCTTCTGAGAAACATTTTTTATGAACTAGGATTTCTGATCAGTTCTTTTGATCCAGGCTTACAGGATCTGGTAAAACATAAGTTTCCAAAGTAATTTTGGTTTCCTTTTCATAACCTTCATTGTGGCTATGTTATTCATTTGCAATACATTTAGATTCATTTGTTATAGCTTGTTTTCCATTTTATGTTCCCTTCACTACCTGGTGGATTGATTTTTTTAACCTACAGTAATATCCACTCTGGGATGTACTGTTCTATGGGTCTTGGCAAATGCATAGAGTTGTGTATCCATCAACACAGTCATGATCTAACATGATACACACATGAACAGTCTTGATAGGACAATTCCATCACTCCCAAATTCCTTTGTGCTGTCCCTTTGTAGTCATCCCCCTCTCTTACTCTTTGCCCCGGAAACCATTGATTTCTTGTCCTTCCCTACAGTTTTGCCTTTCCCCAAATGGCATACAATGGAATCTACAATAAATGGCTTTTCATCTCTGGCTTCTTTCACTTAGGAAAATGAATCTGATTTTAGTGGAGGCATATGTTACACATAGCACAATGCATAGATCTTAGGTGTAGAACTGAATGCATTTTGACAAATGCATACACCTATGTAACCTATACTCCTGTCAAGATATAGAACATTCTCCTCACCCCATAAAGTTCCTCCATGTCCCTTCTCAGTCAATCCTTGCTCCTGCTTCACAATCTGAGGTTAGATGCAACCACTGTTCTGATTACTTTTCCTACCACAGATTATTTTTTGACTGTTCTTGGAATTCATACAAATAGAATCATACAATATTTACTCTTTTTTGTGTGTGGCTCATTTTGCTCAGTATAATCCTGCCATGGATTTTAATTAATTCACAATAAAAGATGAAATATATAATGTTTCCTATATACTGGGTGTCTCATAAATGTTTTACATATATTAGCTGATTGAATCCTTCATACAAGTCTGTGAAGTAGTCAATCTCATTGTTCTCATTATACAGATGAAGAAACTTTGGCATAAAAAGTTTGTTACTTGCTTGAGGTAACCATCTCTAAAGAAGAGAACTGAGATTAGGCAGAAGACATTGAACTGTGATAAGTTAAAAACGGAGACCACAGTTGATCCCAATGGGAGCACTGGAGCTGAGGTGGCCCTTCTGGGGTCTCTCAAATTGAGGCAAAGGAATTGGGCCTTTGTATCCGCCCCCCTCTCCCCATGAACCGGTGATTGGAAGTGGGCTGCTATTGGGAGTGGTCACAATCTTAGGTGTGGCACTTTCCTTTGGCCCAAGGAAATCCCCAGAGAGGTTGGCAGTATGAGCCCTTAGAAGAATTTCTGCAGCTACAAGAGCGAGTGACTTAGTCCTGAAATAAGAATCTAGAAAATATACCACTGCCTCCATTATGGTCCACCACTTATGCCACTCAGATGCACTTGCTTCTTACAGTCAGTGCACTAGGATTCTGGTTGGTCTTCTTGACCGGGGAAACTTAGAACAGGAAGATCAGTGGGACAAATTACAGACAGCTCTTGACTGCACCTTTTATTCATGCTACAATTGATACTTACAATCCCACTTCTCCTACTGTCCCATTTAGATTCCCCTCACCCTTGACAAGCACTTCTGGTGGTCTGGGTGGCTTACCTGGAGAGAGGATCCAGTTCCTCATCCCTGAGTCATCTGAACACCTGATCACCACACCCTTCACAGGATACAGCTGCTACACTTAATTGTTGGGGAAAGAATATCAAAAGACAGCCCAATGGATTACTTGAAGGCCAAATGTCTTCTTTGCCCTCACTGTATAACAGAAGCCCCTTGTCCTCTGGATGAGTTACTTGTGCCAGAGGCCATAGTGACTTCTTTCATTCTGTTTGCCTCATAAGCAGTAGTAAAGTTCAATGGGACTCTGACTTGGTCTCCTGGTAGAAGTGTCCACCTCTGGGAACCAGGACCTGTTGGTTAATTATTGTTTGCAATTCTTCCCAAGAACCCCATAACCCATCTTACATGAAGAACACCTGCAATGGCAACTATTTTAGACTACACATGGGAGTATCAATGCTTGGATTGCACCTAAGACAGGACAGTAGCTGATGGGATTCCTGGGCAGGGATATGAACTTTCCACCCAGGTGATTGACAAGAGTACATTCTCAGGCAAAAAAGGGCTGCACAGTTCAGAATATCTTCCATTTGCCCCAGTAGATCCACCTTCTCTATCTTGCTTCACCCAGGAAGGTTAGTGAAGATGAACTACGTCAGCGGGCTTTCTTGCCTTATGGCTTTTGGCTGGGTTTGGTCAATGGGGAGCCTAGACATGAAATCAGAAGGATGAAAGAGAGTGACATCTGTTCCTGGCAATTTCTTGCAGGAGAACCTGGGGCTGGATTCTACCCCTGACCTCCTTTCAGCTCCTGGAATGCATTTCCCTCATCTCTTGTTTCTAGAATTCGATAATTTTTCACTATCCTTACCCCTTCAGGCTTAGGGGTTTTGGTAGAGCCCTGCACTTACCATCTCACTGGGTACCAACCACCTTTTGTGGTGTTCTTACATCCTGTCTGCAACTCCGAGAAGCCCCTTTATGAAAACTCTACTTGAATCATCCTAGTCTCAGTGTGTCCTCTGTTTCCTGCTGAGACTCCAACTGATATGCCAACTCATTGATAGCATAAGGAAAAGACCTAATAGTGAACCATAAAACCCAACAACATCAGGACCGACCAAGTCTCTGACCACATCACCTTCTACCCCTCCCTCACTGTCTCCAACTTGATCTACTCCAGTCACACTAGCCTCTGTCTTCCAGACCTTTGCATGAATATATTGCTTTAGTCACACAAATTCGTATGACTCACTATCCCAACTTGTTATGCTATCTGTTCAAGTGCTCCTTAACTAAGAGTTTATCTCTTCCTATTCTATGTAAATTAGCAAGATCTCAATCCCTCTTAACTATCTTAAAATGCTTTCTACATTTTCTATATGACACTTATAATAACATGTTTTCTTGATTTTTCTATAGTCTGTCCTTCCCCTATTAGAACCTAAGTGCTCCAATGGCAAAAGTGGAGTTTCATTCATTGCTACAGACACCAGTGTCTCCAAAAGTGCTTGGCATATAGAATGTACTCAAGGAATATGCTGGTGGTTAAGAGTGTCTACTGTCTGGGCTCAAATTCAGGCTCTACCATTTTCTAGCCAAAGAGCTCAGGCAAGTAACATGCCAGTTTTCTCACATCTGAAGTCGGAATCATACTACTGCACACTTCTTAAGTTTATATTTAATACTCTGTAAGTTAATATTCATAAAGTGTTTAGAAGCGTGCCTGGTCTATCAGAAGAAATGTTTGATCATTTATTAATGTAGTGAGATACTTCGCTATGAAAAAATAAGACCCCTTCATGAAAAGGAACAATTCACAAGAAAAGACCTAATCCTGTATATACTTATTTACATTACACCCAAATATATAACGAAAAAATGACAGAATAACAAATAAGAATCTGTTTCTCTATAACCGTAGTAGAAGACTTCAGTACACCTCTATCACTAGATAAGTTTGAGAAAATAATCTGAATGTAATACTATATTCAAAAACAAAATTAGCTTGAGTTCATGAGAAAGTAGTGTCCTAAGGCTAGAGCAGTCAGCCGGGTCAAATGATGCTGCGTGGTGAAGTAAAAAAAAAAGTAAAAAATGACCACTGGATTGGGCCTCGTAGAAGCTGCTGATGTTCTTGACGAGAACAGATTGAGTGACATACATGGACAGACCTGATTGAAGTGGGTTGAAAAGAATGGGAATTGAGGAAGAGGAATATTTGAATACTAACAACCCTTGCAAATGTTTGCCTTGAAGATTAGCAGAGAAATGGCAAAAGAGTTGTTGAGAGAGACTTTGGGTTTAGGAGAGACAGACTTTAAATGGAATGTACTGGAACATGTAGTAACTAAGTGCTGGAGTCCTAGCACAGCACATAGGTCTAAGGAAGAGGTTAGGTGTAAATATATGTGAATTTAGACTTCATTTCGTGGGAAACTGATATGAACTGGATAATGGATATCCATTTCCTGAACTGTGCATGAGACCAGTTCTTCAGACATTGGTCAAATAGACCTAAGGGTGAGGTTGGCGATATAGACTGTAAGTACCATTGAGGCTTACCCAAGGCATGGTCAATGACCTCATCCTTGGGTATCACAGGAATCATGCTGGGCTGGTTTTGCCGATTGCAATACCAGCCCTTTCTGATGTTGTGTTTTGATGGATGCAACACCACTCAGTCAATTGCAAGAAACAGAATGTTTGCCTGGGAAAGAAAAAATCCAATCTCGGGATGGGGTAGTTCCCAGAGCCTTGCTGACCCCCATCCCTGATGACATCTCTGCCACCTTCAGTGGAAGATGTTGCCCAAACGTATTTTTCACCTTTGTATTTACCAGGGCACAGCGTGCCAGGTGCAGAGCCCCAGGGCAGGGAGGACCCCAGAGCTCCTTACTGAGAGCAGTGAGCAGTTAGGCCTGGACTGGGGGAGTGACAGGAAGAGGACACCGGAAGCAACTCTGACCCACAGTGACATTGAGGGAAGATCTGAGCCAGTATATATTGCTCTTGGAAATGCCCTAGTTCTGATTAATAACAAATTTTCTTTCCATGGTCTTGAATGGCAGAGCACTTTTAGACACGTGTACCATGCACAGGAGTAAAATTTCCCTGCAGAAGGCTGCACTGCAGGTCTCTTTCCATCTCTGCTCCCTCAGTCACCACTGACTAGAGGCCTTGCCTCAAACTGTTGAGTCAGCTGAGATGTTCTTTCTGCTTCTTCTGCCTCTCCTTGGGAAATGTCCACATTCCATGTGCCTGATGAGTTATTCGAGCGGCTTTGATTACATAAGGCCCAGTGTCTACAAGGAAGGTGACTTGGTGGTCAGTGGGATTTCCCCCTTCTATACATTGACCCAGGATTCAGAAATGCAATGGAAATTTCTTTGTGACTCGTCCAAGCAAAGATGTCACATTTTACGTGTAAGTTCCTGTGTGTGTGTGTGAATCCCTCTGACAGTTATGAAAGTTGAATATAAAAGCTGTGTTGAGATTCTCCCGTAAACTATGAATCATCAGCTCCTTTCTTTTCCTTCAATAATTATTTGTGGCTTCCTTTCTTTTTCCCTTCTGGAATATTTTCCTTCCAAACAGAAGACAGAAATAAGCATCTTTTATTTTCCCCTGCCTTGGAATAATCTCCATTAGTGATTATTTTCTGAAAGCCTAAAGGATGCAAATTGTAGGGAAAAAAACACCAAGATCCTACTGCAGTGATCCACAAGCCATCCTGCTCCTGACCCATATTGTGGGAGGGGAGGGAATCTTTGGGCAAACCATACCTTGGCTAGAAGTTAGTACTAAGAGAAAGTCTCATCATAATGTATAGATTATTCAAAAATGAACTATTTATTGAGATGATATTTATTTTTCTTCAAAATGCATTTACTCAGTATCCTTTATGGTCTAAAATAATTTGGTGTATTCTCTGAAAAAGATGTGTTTTTTTCCAGTTTTATTGAGATATTATTGACGTTCACCACTGTATAAATTTAAGGTGTACTGCATAATGGTTTGACTTATATATTTGGTAAAATGATTACCACAATAAATTTAGTTAGCATCTATCATCTCATATAAATATAATAAAACAGAAAAAGCGAAAAAAGAAAAGAATATTTTTTTCATCTTGATGAGAACTCAGGATTTAGTATCTTAACATTCATATGTATCATACAGCGGTGTTAACTATAGTCGTGTTGTACATTTGATCCCTAGTACTGGATCAAAGATCAAGTGTTTAACATATATATACATATATATATATAAAATGGAATTTTCTAGATCTTTTTATTAATTGCTAGCCTAATGATACTGTGGTCAGAGAATGCATTGTGTATAATTTCAATGTTCAAAGGCTTACTTGATGGCCCAGTGTCTGGTCAAATGTATGTATATTCTTTGGGGTTCATAATATACCAGCGTTATTTACATTTATATGTAAATATCTGTTAAGCTTAAGTCTTCCATAACTTTGCATATTTTTTTTGTCTTTAATTTGACCATTTCTAAGAGGATATGTTAAATCTCCAAATCTGGTTGTTCATATATGTACTTATGCACATGGGTCTATAAATAATAGCTTTTTTTCACTTTGGGGTGATATATATAATGACTGTTAGTACTCGATCTTCTCTTCCTTTCACCACATATGGTCACCACATATGTCACATATGACATATGGTCACCACCTTTGATATTTCACATGCTTTTGGCTTTCAACTTGGATTGTATCAGATATTAACAAGGATACCCATGCTTTCTTTTGGTTCATATTTAAATGGAATATCATTTCTACCTATTTTAACCTCTTCTGTGTTTTGCTTCAAGTATTGGAAAGCATGTAGTTGGGTCCTGTGGTAGGTGAAATGTGCCCCCAAAGGTGACCAATTCCTAATCCTTCGAATCTGTGAATATGTTACCTCACATAGAAAGGAGACTTTGCAAGTGTGAAGAAGTCAAGGATCTTGAGATGAGGAGATAATCCTGAATTATCTGGATGGGTCCAATATAATCACAAAGGTCCTTACAAGTGAAAGAATAAGTCAAGAAAGTCAGAGTCAGAGAAGGAGTTATGACAATGGAAACAGAGATTGAAGTGATATGAGGCTGTTACCTAGGAATGTGAGCAGCCTCTAGAAGCTAGAAAATGCAAGGAAATGGACTCTTCTCTAGAGCCTCCAGAAGGAATGCATTCCTGCTGACACCTTTATTTGAGCCAGTGAGACTCATTTTAGATTTCTCTCCTCCCAAAGTATAAGATAATAAATTTTGTGTTATTTTAGGCCTCTAAATCTGTGGTAGTTTCTCAGAGTAGCAATAGGAAATGAATACAAGTCTTATTTGTAATCCAATCTGAGTGTTTCTGTGTGACTCAGAATTACAGCATCCCAACATTTTGGTTTTTAAAGCTGTATTCACCAATGAAAATAATATTTTAATGTTAGAGCACCAAAAGCCTATGTTCTGCTGTGCAATCTTCTGGAATTGCATGTTGTACCTCGTCAATTAAATTGTTTGAAAATTAACGTTGGACTGAACTTAGATGTGTAAGAGAGGAATCAACCCAAAGATAAGCTGTAAAGCTCACTGCTTATAATGGTTTTCTAATCTGTAAAGAAATAGATGAAAAGCTGCAAGTTTACACTGCTCCTCGGACTCTGAATTGTTTTTACTCTTTTAGAAAAACATAGAGTCATAAATTGCTTCTTCCTCTTTATTTTCTCCCTAAGACTATCTCCTTATTTATTATGGTGCAATTTCCCTGCTTCTGGTAGTATGTGTTTCCTAAGTCTGTGAGGCAGGCAGTTTTAGAAAGGTATATTGCAAAAGTTTTGATGATACCATTCTATATTCGACTTGCCCTTCCTTCAAGTTTTTCTTATGCACTTCCCTGTCCTACCTAGTTTCTTTAATGGATTATAAACTTTTGCTTCATCTCACTATACCTGCACATGCCCATGACCAACCTCATGTTGGTGCCACTGTGTGAAATAGTGTTTGACTTGTAAACAAATATGCAAATGGATTCTTTCCCCTTAAGCATCCTTTGTGCCTCTTCTTTCCACTAATTCATTTTAGGATATTGATCTATCTCTTTTGAGTCCAGAGTTGTAGGGCTTGATCTTCCAAGGCTTTGGGAACATCTTGTGCGTGTGCTCCAGGTTCCAAAGTCATGAAGAGACAGCCATTGCTCTGGAATGAACAATTTGCTTAAGTCAAAATGCCACCCTTTACTCTTTTTTTTCCCCACTTGAGTTATGCCTGAAGTGCATGACTTGATCTTTATTTTTAATACTATGGCCTTGGTACAGGTTGAACTTCAAAAACTATCGTTATGTCCTGGTCTTTGTTTTTGCCATCGAGGAGATCAACAGGAGCCCCCAGCGGCTGCCCAACCTGTCTCTGGGTTTCCATGTCTACAATTCCTTCCACAGTGATGTCAGCACCTTGGTGAGCACCCTGAGGTGGTTATCGGGATGGGGTCAGATGATCCCTAATTACACCTGCCAGGCACAGAACAAGAATGTGGCTGTCACTGCAGGAACCACACCAGCATTCTCTGCCCACATTGGGACACTGTTGGAGCTCTACAAAATACCACAGGTATGAGCATGGTGGAGGGATGGATCTGGAGGGACTGACGTTTTCCTCCTTGGTGAAATTCTGTGGCCACTCATGTGGAAAAGAAGAAAGTGGTTTTGCATGTCTCCCTAATAGGAAAAAACCTACCACAGATAGTTCTTGAAATGGTGGATTCATTATTTTGGTGTGTGAATCTGAGAGAGGGATGAAGTAGCCAGAGGCTAGCATCACTGTCTAAAGCAGACCACAGGAGCTTCTGGAAGTGTGGTTGCCCAAATTCTCTCAAAGGAGTGGAAGCTAGATATTCTGAAATAATCATACCCTAGTTATTTATCGAATAGTTAATAAAATTTTATATGTAAACATGTACTTAAAACCACTTTACACTCTTCAAATGCTTTACAAATAGTCACAAATTTAATCCTAATATAAGACAATGAATAGGTAACGTTATTATGGGAATTTTTAGAGATATAGAAACTAAGATGGATAGAGGTTATTTAACCTTCTCAAGTGCGTTAAGCTAGTCACATTAGAGTCAGGATTTGAACCCAGGCAGTCTGGCTTCAAAGCCAAGCTTCCCCTCAATCACTTCTACCATCAGATAATATTGCTTCATACTCACAGTGTTAGCACCAAGAATGTAAGTTTAGCTAACTGATCATATGAATTTTGTTGAAATTCTGTTGATTTTTCTTCCAGAGAACTCAATATGGAACACTTTTTCTCTTTTGATTCAGACAACCTATGGAGATTTTGATCCTGTACTGAAAGGTAAGGACTAGTTTTCCTCTCTCTATCAGATAGCTCACAAGGACACATCTCTAGTCTTCAGAATGGTCTCATTGTTGACACATTTTGGCTGGACCTGGGTAGGCATCTTAGTATCAGTTGATAAAAAAGGTGAGCAGTTCCTCTGGGAACTTAGAAGAGAGATGACTATGAACGGTGCCTGCCTGTGACTAAGATACCTGTGAGCAAGAGGACGTACACTTCAAAAGATTGGACATGCATAGCCAGAAGCACAGACTCATCAGCCAACGTGTTTATCATTTATGGTGACACAAGTAGATTAATAAATGTGAGCATTGCAGGAAACCATTATTTAACCACTCAGAAGGTGTGGATCACTACACCACAGTGGGATGCTTCTTTTATTCCACGTCACCACTTTTTCGATACCTACCATGGGAGTCTTTCCTTTGCACACCAGAACTTTGAGATATCTGGATTTAAACACTCTCTATGGACAGTTAGCCCCTCTAAATACCAAGAAGACTTTTTCTTTACCAAATGATGCCTTAAACATTTCAACTGCTCATTTGCAGGAACTGAATGTGGAAATTTTTGGAGTGTCCATTCAATGCCTCCCTGGAGTCTCTGCCAAAGGAAACATTAGACACGACTCTGTCTGGATCCAGCTACTACATCTATGATGCTGTGGATGTGGTGGCCTGAGCCCTCCATGAAATACTTTTTATAAAAGCAGAACAGGGGTCCATAATGGATGCAGGCCAGCTCATGTTTTTCCCTTAGCAGGTAAAATTCTCCCTTAAATAGGATTCTCATTATTGTTCTTTTAGGATCCGAGAGTTATTTTATTTGGATATCGAATTGTGATTGTCACATTGTCACAGATCAGCAGTGACTTGTGCATAATGAATTACTGTTCTTTCTTACAGGTTGCAAGTAAACCTCTAATGATTGTAGGGTCTAATTAGCAACAGTGTCAACTCTTTTAACTAGAAATAATTGATTAAAAACTTTCACTGTGAGAGGTAAGTGTTCAAGAGAAAACAATGACAATTCATCCCAGGGAATTAAAAAATTCAGGGATTTCCAAAATCTAGTTCTGGCCCTATCCCTTGATATCTTAAATGCTTCAGGGGAAAGGACAATTTATTTGAATTTCCTGCATTTTTCTAGAAAGGCTACTGATAGCTAAATAAATATTTCCCCATTGAAATTTAAAATGACTTTTGGAAGCAAGGAGTTTGATCCCCTTTTTACAGATCAGAACCCCAATACTATGAAATATATTTTAATTCCCCAAGTCCTTATCAATTCTATTTAGATGAATTTGTACATGAACCTAGACTTTTATAAATCCAAAACCTATGAATAATGTGTCATGAAACTCTTGCTTTCAGGTATGAGGAAGTGAATGTCATGTTAGATCTAAATACACACATTTGTTGTGAATATATATTTGTTCATGTATATATACAACCATATATATAGTTATGTATTATACAAATATCAGTTGTACATTTATATAGAAATTATATCAATTAATGCGTGAAGATTCTGTACTAGGAGCTTTCATCTCTTCTCTCTCATTTAATAAAATATTTTGTTCAAAGGTAGGAAGAAGCAGGCTGTCTTTCTTTGTCTCTTCTTGAGCTCGAGGAAACTCCCTAGCACCCCTAAAGCAAACCTCATTGCTCAAGGTGCAGCTCAGGTTTAGCCCCACAGCACTCCCTGGACGTGGAATCTTCAGGAATGGTTTAAACCTCACCATGTGCTCTCTGAGGGCAGACAAGAATGCCTGCTTCCTTAAGCGTGCAGAATAGTAAACACTCCCCAAATTGAACTTATTCAGAGGATGACTAATATAGAGGGGAAAAAATCTAATTGCTGGGCAACTCAGTATCCCCACCAGTTCGAATCTGGGTTTTCTGCCTTCAATTTCCATGCTCATTTCATTTCCCAATTATGTCTCCCTTTTAGCTCCACCCATTCCTAAGAAACACCCAATTTAAAAAAAGCACTGGAGCTCACGTGTCACTGGATGAGAAAAGAAACTCTGTGTCACAGCATGTAATTCTGAACTATATGATTTTCCTAAAGGTCTTGGACTTCAGGTGAAAGTAAGGGAGTTTGTTCCCCAGGAACCACGTGGTCAAGGTTTCATCATACATGAGGAGCTGATAGACTGGGCCATGCGATTCAAAAAGGTTGCAGACAAGTCAATCTTGGATTAATCATCTACATCACAAGATAGAGAGCATATATGAAAATAATGGTGAAATCATTTAACTCATAACAAAATTCTCATTTGTTGATATAATTTTTCTTACTGTCCAAGAGATATTGAAAGGACACTTGTAATTAAAGAGATATTCCGGAATTTTGAAATGCTTTATACATTACAGCAGGACAGTGAGGCTACCAATTTAATAGGATGAGCTGATAAAAAATTGATTGAATTCCCATTTAAGCTGAAAAAGTGTCAATCTCACGTGCTTGCAAATTTATTGCTCTGCATGCATTGTGCCCTGAAGATATAACAGATGCTGATGACCTAGACTTTTGATGATTTAAAGATACAATTCAAATTGTCTTTTGCCATACGCTTTTCTTCCAGAAAACAAATTTTATTCTCTTTAACGAAAATCAAAAGAATTGACATTGAGGGGTTTTTTTAATATTTCAATATTTTATTAATTTTCCTTATATTTCCATCTCTTCATCCCAACTTTATACATTCTTGTAGAAAAATTCACCATCAGAAAAAAAGATTCTTTTGGCTCCCAAGGAACTGCATTCTTCCTCTTCTTCAGATTTCCCTTTAGAACTCAGTCTTGTAAGCCATCCCTCAAGATGCTATATTATATCATTCAAGCCTGTCCCTGTGTCTTTGGTGTATAATCTACCTGACATTAAATACATTACTAAATAAATTCAATAATTACAATTTGTACTAATCAAACAATTCTCATATAAATGCATTGTATGAATTAAAATATTATTTTTTATTAAGGTAAAATCTGCTTATAGTTCAAAAAAGTAATCCTGGAATACCATATTCAGAATCACATTTGTTATTGCCAGATGCCCCATTCCATAAAACAAACAAGTGTCCTAGTCATTGAGATGGAAAATTTTTTAAATCAGTACGTATTTTCGTGTTGGGAACTCTTTTCTGCAGATTGACCTTGATTTTATTTTGCTTTCTCTGGGTGCATCAATCATGTCAAATCTTATAGGTGATCTCTAAGATAAGTTTTGAGGTAATTTAAACAATATTATCAATTATTCAATATTATTAAATAAAAAAATATTATCCAATTATATAGTATTGTTCAGTATCATCAATAATTCTCTTCTTTCAAACTCCCCACTCTGGGTGTAGGACGTTCTGTCAGCCAGGATTCAGGAACATCCCTCAGGAAGAGAGAGCTACCTGCTGCTTTGTCTGTGTATTGTGCCCAGAGAGAGAAATATGTAATCAGACAGGTATGAACTGGCAAAATTACACAATCACTTTCTCTCACCTCTTCTTTGTCTCCAAATAAAATGTAAAGGATCTGAGAGTAACCAATAGCATCACATTTCTTCATTATTTTCTATTATTTCATTCACTCATTCAATACATTCATTTAGGAAATCAATACATCGTTTCCATGTTGGGAGTTACCTTGATCTGGCTTCCTTATACTCACATTGTTAGGTTCTGCTGAAGCAGCTCTTCTCAAGGGAATACAACCCTTAAACCACATGATGTGTTAGGCAAACACTTAGAGATTCCGTAGCACCGTATACTCATCTTGATCACAGAATAACACACATGGAATTACGATGGAAGTAAGCGTGGGTGTCTTTAGCACATGCCTCCTATTCATATCTTTACACCCAAGGTGGCGAGCACTATGCCTTACACATAGTAGGTGTGCAAAAACCAGAACTAAAGATTCAATAAATGAATGGACATATTATATTATTATTACTCTAGTAGAAGACATAAACAATGAACTGAGCATGCAAACTTGATAAGATAAAGGCTCTGCTTTCCAAGAAATCATAGTGAGGTACATGTGAAAAAGAATAGCAGGGCAATTTGAAAAGTGCCAAAATAAAGGTAGTTAGAGGTTAGCAGAGTCAACAAGAGTAGATAGTGTTACTTGGATAAATCAGATAATTCTTCATGGAAAGCTTATGTTTGAGTTGAGCTTTTAAAAATATGGGGGGATTTTTCAGTTAAAGATGAAGAGGGCCTCTTGGCAATAGATGTTTGAGCAACAAAAGTTATGCAAGATTAATAAGTTCTGGAGACCTACCATCCAACATGGGCCGATAGTTCACAATACTGTACTGTAGACTTAAAAATTTACTAGGAGGGTAGATTTATGTTAAGTATTCCTACCTCAAAAGAAAAAAAGTATTTTAAAAAAGGAAGTTAAATAAAAAAATTAAAGAGGACAGGAGGAAACATTTGGGGGTGATGAATAGGTTAGGGACTTGAGTAGTGATGGTTTCACGGGTGTATATTATCTCCGAACACATTAAGTTGTATACATTAAATATGTACAGCTTTTTGTATGTCAGTCATACCTCAATAAAGTTTTTTAAAAATGTTTTCATGTGGCATATTCAGACATTCAGAATATGACTAATATGACTGGAATGAGATGATAAAAGACTGATCATGGATGATGATGGAATAGGTAAATAATGAAAAAAAATCCCATCATATTTAAAGTACAATATTCCAGTCTTACCAAACAAAACAGCAAACAATTCATATATACTTATTACCAAAGTTGTCTCTACATTGCTAAATGTTCTGTCCAGTAAGATAATTCATGAAATAACATATTACAGAAATAATAATGGGCTGGAGGAGAGAGCATGTTTACAAATTATGTTTGTTGTTAGAATGCATCTGGCCATAAATTAAAAAGAAAAAAATCTAAAAGTGTCTTTTAAAAAATATTTATTATATTCCATAAAAAAGACCAGAGTAATTTACTACGATGATTCTTTGTGCCAGAAAAAATAAAAGCACAATTGTTGCATTATAAAGATGGAGAAGGAAATAGGTTTCATTCCATTTGTTATTTACTTGATGAATGATGTCATAGATATCACTTTTTACAAAAAAATAGTGAAAGAATTAAAAAAAAGGCCATGATAGAATGACTCCAGGTTTAGGGAAAGGAATGAAGAAAAGCTATTCAACATCCAGCTACCTGTACAGTCTAGGGGTGCACGGAAAGCATCGCCTCCAGCCCCGCCCCTGGAGCTGATTTCCTCCCACTGTGAAGTCGGCCTGACTTATTCCAGCCCCACCCCCGCCTCTTCCCGCCCCTGGAACTGGTCTCCGCGGACAACCTCCTGGTCTGGTTCCGCCCGCAGCCTGGTCCCGGCTCATTGCCCCGCCCGCACCCTTGTCCCCCCCACCCCCCGGCCTGGTGTCACTCACACCCTTGTCCCCGCCCACAGCCCGCCCCTAGACCTGGTTCCCGCCCCTAGATTCCGTCCCTGTCCCTGGTGCTGACCCAGCCCGCGTCCCAGCTTCGCACTCACTCTAGACACGGGAGACCTCCCCCGAGGCTGGGGTGCGCGGCCCCGCCCCACCCGCCGCCTCAACCCGGAGCCCCCAAACGTCCGTCCTCCCCGAACGCCCGCCCGAGACCGGAAGCGGAAGCGCGGGCGGCGCCGTGGATGGAGCGGGAGGTCTGCGCGGTGTGTCCAGTCTTCTCGGCGCGGACGGGATTCCCGTGGACCTTCGGCCCAAGGGGCGAGGCGCGGTGAGCAGCGGGCGGTCCCGGCTCCGGTCGCGGTCGAGGGAGGGGCCTGGGCCGCGGGCAGCCCCGTCACGGCCCGGCGTCCCCCCGTCCCCCCGGAGCCCCGGTTTCCCCGGGCTGTTCGTCAGGGCGCCCGAGGCTGCTGTTCCTCCCGGCTCCGGGCGCCGCCGGCCCCTCCTCAGAGTCCCCGTCACCGTCCTCCGTGTGATTTTGTCCCCAGGGGGCTTATCCGCGTCTGGAGGCGGTGTTTGGGTTGTTACTAATGTGGGCGCTCCTGGCATCTAGGGGGGGAGGCAGGGATGCTGCTCAGCGTCCTCCAGGGCCCAGGACGGCCCGACAGAGAATCATCCGGCCCCAGATGTCAATGGTGCGGAGGTTGGGAGACCTGCTCCAGGGCCTGAAAACCTCCCGAGCCCTGAATGAAGTGTGGGAATTGTTTCCCAGTCAGCGAGCCACTTACAGGGGCCATAAATGACAAGCTTGTTTAAAGGGTCCGGAGTCACCAAAGTGAGTTGAGCGAGTCAAGTGCACACAGCATGGAGCTGCTTCTCCCATCTTGGGGAGCAGGTGGCTGGACAGGAATCGGGAAAATCCAGTCTCAACCAATAGTTACAGTTAAATCAGTAAATACGAAAAAGAAAAGTAAGTGGGGTGGGCTTTCCTTCCATCACCTGTATTACTCCCTGTAAAAGGCCTCAAAAGCAGTCTTTGCTTTTTTTTTCCGTTAGAAAAGAAAAGTGTCTGTGGGGCTCAAGTTTGAGTTGAAACCAGGCTCAGGGTCCACCTGTCCTCGCTGATCCGTGGATTTCTGTGTGACCAGGTGAGTACCCTGTGGACCTGGTACCAACAGGTTCCAGCAGCCTCCGCTGTGCAGAAGACCTGCCAGTGGGCTTTCCTGGGCTCAGGTTGTCAGCACAAGGACTCACTGAGAGTGAGGGTATCATGAGAAAAATTATTTATGTTTGATGGATTATATTCAAGGGAAAGATGGTAAGGTGTGTGAGGCTCTGTGTGTGTAAATAATTCAGAAAATACACTTATTTGCAAAGAAGAACACATTAAACAAATATATGTAAATAAGTGTAAATATGTGTAACAGTAAAGAAATATAGACTTACCTGCATTCCGAATTCTCAAAAGTCAGGATTTCATCTATAAATATAAATATATAAATGTTTTACGTGTATATGTAGTATTACAAGACATCTCATTAAATATTAGCAGGGATGCTCAGCAACATTCCTCAGGCCTATTCAATTTGACTTCTAAAGACTTATAAATGCTCCACAAAGATTCAAAATCTTACAGACACCTGGAGAAAAATATGATTTGAACTTCTTTATGTTAGTAACAGAAATGTAAAGTTAAATTGACCAGCAGCCGGATTTATTTTCAGCATATTGTTGTTTATGAGATTTCAAATCATTTGGAGGAATATTAAGCAACACCTTTTAGATAGAAGGGTAGGGCACTAGTCTCCAAGAAGATTGTCCTCTCCACCTCACATTCTAAAGGGAATTAACTTTGCTTCTTGAATCCTTTCTGAAATAACAGTCTGGTGATTCACGTTGAAGACAATCTTGTTAAGTAATTTTATGTATAATTGTTGGCCTCTCCTAATTGTGTGTGTATGTCTGTGTGCCTTTTTCATTCTAGCATTCCTGGGACGTTCTTGAGGGAATGTGTGCTTGTCATGCAGTAGATATTCTTTGAGTGCACAATTTATGGTGACCCACCATCCTCATTTATTCAGAACAGAGGGGTTTTCCAGGACACAGGACATTTAGCGTTCAAACCAGGATGGTTCCTCATCTGATGAGCCAGGCCCTGGGCCAGATGCGTGGGGACCTGGAGAACCAAACAGACCTTGTCCCACCTCCATGGGATTTATATTCTGTTAGGGAATTTGGATTTTAGACAGTTAATGATGAGAGTGATGTGGGAGTTTGGCACAAGGAGACTAAACCGGAGGGGGCAGGGAAGCCCTCTTGAGAAGGACTGATATTTAGCTTGAGAGCTGGAGTTGGGACTGGATTTAGGTGGTTGGAGGGTTAGACTGGAGTGAGGGTGTGGGAGTGTGTTCAAGAGAGCGTTTCAGGCAGAGGGACCCGCATGAGGACACCCCTGAAGCAGAGAGCCTGGTGTGTCCATGACCTGAAAGAGGGATGGCTGAGCCGAGTCAACACAGGGGGAGGGGTGTGAGCCAGACCAGCGAGGGGAACAGGCTGGACCAGGTCAGGCGTGACTTTGGACTCTGTTCTAAGACCAGTGGGAAGACACTGGAGAGGTGCGAGCAGATGGGTGATGTGATTGGCGTTTGGTCTAAGCATGTGGGTTAAAATGGACTTCATGGTTAAGAATGTAGACTTAAGAGGCAGATAGGAGGTGTTGGGAAGAAGGTTACGAATAAGGTGATTGTTCCCTAGGCCTGGGTGATGGCTGTGGAGTAGGAAAGAAGTAGAAAGAGAAGACCTTGGAGTGTAGAACCGCGAGAAGGTAACGGTACTTTCTTGCCTGGATGTGTCAGATGGCACAGGGCACTGACTGTGCTCCTCGCTGCTGTCCGTGCAGACCTGCAGGCGCCCCCTCACCCAGGTCTGTGTGTTCACCCCACTTAGCCACTCACAGGCCTCCCTCCACATCTTAAAGGAAGTCAGGCCTTACTTGTGAGGGGGTTGTCTCAGACGGGAGACACCGAGGAGAGCCCCTCCAGGCATCAGAGCAGCCCCTTCAGCCTCTCCCTCAGGCTCCTCCCCCTCCACTCTCTCGCTTTCCACCCTCAGAAGGACCCCTGCTCAGTATTCCATGTCCCCATGTTCTACCTCCCTTAGGCTTGAGAAGGGTGGGCAGCCAGTGGGGTGGACATTGTCTGTACCTTCCACTCTGACCCCCGCAGGTCCTGGGCTGGACAGAGAGCAACTCTACTGGGAGCTGAGCCATGAGAGCCAGGGCGTCCCCCACCTGGGCTCCTTCATTCTGGATGGGGACAGCCTCTATGTCAGTGTTGAGGGGCTGGGCTACAGCCGTGCTCTCTGTCCCTATCATAGTTCTGTGTTGCCTCCATTGCTCTAAAGTGAGCTGTGATCCATCTCTGTCTCCTTCTGGTCGGGGTGCAGTCTTCTGGGGTGATGACTGGGGCCAGCCACCTTCCATCTCATTTCCTCCCCCCTGAACACCCCTCCACTCTTCCCCTCTGCTTTTCCCTAAGCTTTCCCACAAAGGTCCCTACATCCTCCCTCTCCCTTAATCCTTTATGTTCACCCCAACTCTTGCTCAGCTCCTCTCACCTTCTCTCCACAGCTGACACCTATGGAGCTGTGGCCCTGACTACTACCAGTCAGTATTCCTGGCCCTCATCTCCTGGATTCCATCCCCATTTGGGGTTGGGGAGCAGTGGTTCTCCTGCACCCACTGTCCTTGGTGAGAGAAGGACCTGGAAGGGCCCTAACTCATCCCTTCTCTCTCTCCCATGTTCTGGTGGAGAGTTCCAGCCCAGGGTGAGAAAGCCTTAGTGACAGACGTGTTCTCCACCACATTCTGACCCCACGTGGTTTTCACTTTAATTCTCCTAAAGCCCCGCCCTTGGTCCTCCTTTTCCAGGTATCCCGTATGTCTGTCCAGTGTTCTGCCCGTCCATGTGTCTCTCCTCTGTGTTCAGTCTCTCTTGTTCACCTATCTCACTCTCTTGGGCTCCTCTCATCCACAGGCTTGCTCGTCCCTCTACTCACACAGTCACCCCTCCCCTCACTCTCATTTATGCTTCACCTGTGAATGGTGGTCCTGGCACAGCCACTGCTGGAGCCCGGGTGAGCCTGGGGGCTCCTCCCACTCTGTCCCTCCCTGAGACAGCCCTCGCCACAGCTCCCGAGCCGGCCACCACGTCCCTGCATACTTGATCATCAACTGTGCCACCAGAAGCCACCACAGGTGTCTGGGGGCCCCTTTTCCTTCCCAAGAGAAGCTCTCCAGCCCCACACCTCCACCAGCCAGTTGTGATCCAGGAGCTGGGCAGCCACAGTGTGAGATTCTGGTTTTGAGGAAATGGTGCTGATCACAAAGATTATACCAATGATTCAGTCTGAGGCCAGCCCTCAGAGAGCCCCTAGCCTCGTGAAATTAACACACCAATATAACACTGTGTGGGAGGTTTCGGGAAGAGGCAGTGGCATAATTTGCAGAGGAAGAGCTTGCTAGAGAAAGTTGCACCTGAATAGAGTCTTTAAGAATGAGCAGGAGAGACCCAGGCAGGTAGAGGATGAAGAGTTTTTCTGGCAGAGAGGATTCCGTGAGCAAAGGCTTGCGCCAGAAACAATATGCCATATGCGGAGAATTGAAACGAATTTGGGTTGCGTGAAGCATAAAGTTTAACCCGCAGTACATGGATAAAATGAGACTGAAAGGTGAGCAGGAGCCAGATTGAGTAGAGCCTTGAGTGCCAGGTCAAGAAGGTTGAACTAAACACTGAAGGCCATAGGGAGCCATGGGTGATACTAGAGCAGTGGTGGCCCTAGTGAGGTATTCATTTCAGAAAGATTCTTCTAGTGGTCCATGTAGAACATCCTTTAGACAGAGCATCCAGTGAGCCTGCTGGGGTGTTGGTCCAGGTGAAGGAAGTTAAGACCTGAGCTGGGACAGGGATGGAGAGAGGGAGTGTATGTGAGGACCAGTGTGCAACTGGAATTGGTGTTACTGGGAAGGAGGAGGAGCTGAGCAGATATGCTGGTTCTGACTTGGGTGACCACACGGGTGGGTGGTGGTGCCCCTGAGAGAGAAGACGATAGATGATAATGAGTGCAGGACTCTGGTCTGGTCTCAGGCCAGCTCTCAGTGATGGCCATCGCTCTCCCTCTCGTCTTGCAGCTTTGGGGCACAACCTGAAGACCCTCACAGTCACCTTCCCCATCTCCACCCTCCAGTATTCATCAGACAGGAGCAATGGCTCAGCCACGTTCCACTCCACTGAGAGGGTCCTGCAGAGCCTGGTGAGACCCTGGTCCCAGCAGCTCCTGTTGGGTTAAATCCCACCCAGCCCCTCCCCCAATCCCTGTCCCTCCTGCTCCTCCTCCTCCTCCTTCCTCCCCAGCTGGATCCTTGTTCAAGAAGAGCAGCCTGGGCCTCTTCTCCTTGAGTTGCAGACTGGTCTCCCTCAGGTGAGACCCTCCCCTCAGTATTTGCCCCTAATGACTACTTTTGTTACCACCCCTCTCTCAGTCTCCCCTCTGACCTCCCATTTCCTCCTTCCTGTTCTGGCCCCCACCCCAGAGGTTTCAGGACCTCTCTCTAGATTCCCCATGTACCTCTCTCCCCAGGCCTGTGAAGGATCGGGGAGCCACCTGTGTGGACGCTGTCTGCACCCACCACCGTGACCTCGTGGGCCACCATGCCTCTGTGCTGGGAGCTGAGAGTCTCCACGTGTCTGCTCTTCCTCTCGGTGGCTCCAGGCTCTGCACCCTGGAGTTTATGCATGCAGAGAGAATACCAGCTGCATTACCGCAGCATCAGCTGGAACCACAGCAACCCGAAGCCCACATCCTCGGAGTACACCGCCCTGCTGAGGGTCACCCAGGACCAGGTGGGGTCTCCCCTGTCCCGTCTCTCCTTGCCCTGAAGGCACCCTCATTCCTCTGCCTGACTTACATCTGTTACATGGTTGTTTCAATCCTTCACATTCCCTGCGTGTCTGGGTTCTCTCAGTTTCCAGAGGTGATGTCCTAGCTGCCTTCCCCATTTCTCACGTGGGTAAACTGAAGCTCAGAAAGGGGAGTATTGTGTCTAAGGTCACACAATGAGTTAGGGGCAGAGCCAGGATTTGAAGTCAGGTCTCCCTTGCCCCAAAGTCTGTGATCTTTCACTGGCTCCAGTGGGCCCCCGCATCCCCAGGAGACCTCCATCTCTCCCACTCTCCCTCGCGTTTGTTCTAGGTCACCAAGCTCTACAGAGGCAGCCAGCTGTGAGACATATTCCACTCCTGCCTGGTCACCGACTTGATGTAGGTTGAGGAGATTGGAAGCATTGGCTGAGCTGGTGACTGATGGCTCTGAGCTCCCGTGACACATCCTTGATCTGGAAGTCACTGACATGGTGCCCATTCTCCCCCACATCCCTATCAGCTAATCTTACCATCTCCTTCCATAGGTTTTTCGGGAGTTGAGAAAAGCATTAACATTTGGGGCCACCAACCTCCAGCATCATCCTCCTCCTCCACTTCTGGAGACTTTCAACAAATATCAGCAGTCTAACTGTACTCTCCACTAGTGGAGCCGCTAACCACATGGGGCAATTTAAATTTTTTATACACCTGGTGGGATACGATTCACATATTGTGTGTGTGTGGGGGCTGTATTTTTTAGGTTTTTCTATATACAATATCTTCTTCTCTGCAAAACAAATAGTTTTACCTCTTCTGTTCCAATCTGGGTTTCTTTTATTCCTTTTTCTTGCCTAATTGCCCTCATTAGAAACTCTAGTACCTGTGATTAACATATCAGATGAGGGAAGACATCATGGCCTTGTCCCTGGTCTTAGGGGGAAATTTTCAGTCTTTCAGCATTGAATATGGTGTTAGCTGTGGGTTTTTCATTGAAGCTATTTATAGGTTGGGAAAGTTTTTTCTATTCCTAATTTGTTGAGTATTTTCTTTTTTAGACATGAAGGGCGTTGTATTTTGTGAAATTCTTTTCTATGTATATGGTCGAGATTATGTGGTATTGGCCGTTATTCTATTAATATGGTGTATTACATAATCAGTTTTCAGATATTAAGCCACTGCTCCAACTAGAGGTGAGAGATTCAGACGTTCTCAAGTCTTTCCTGGGCGTGCCACACGCCTGAGCCCTTGTGGCCTTCCAGATGCCCACAAATACACTGGAGCTTTTCAAAGCCCCCTGTGGACATCTCATTCCCCCAATTTTTCTTCTAAGTTGTTGGCTCACCTCTTGCCTGCCTCTCCTGGTGTCACTCCCTCAGGCAACTACAATAGAAAACAATTAGCGCTGATTGTTTTTAGCAAGTGCCTTGGGGACAGACTTTCCATCCTGGGCAAGCTCTGACTCAAGTAACGACAAGCCCTGAACATGGGGCGTTTTCAGGGAGCTGCCAGGCAGGTCAGCTAGTTGCAGTTGGGTGGGGATGGGTCTTTTCAGAGCTCCACACCCATTATGGCTGCTGTGCTGCCCGTTGTCTCAGCCACCATGGTGCTGAGACTGACGGTTTTCAAAGTTATGGAGGATGTTGTGAGAGCAGGATGGGAATAGTGCAAGTTATAATGCCACGAAGTTTGCTGCCTGTATCAAGATTCCACCGTGTGTCTTCACTAAACCCTCCTCAGATTCTTACAAGCCTTTGATTAATTTCTAGACTTCTGAAAAGTTGATTTCGACCATTTTTACCAGTGTTCTCATTGTTTGTATGCATTTGCAGAAGTCCTTACTCCAAAGTTTCAAAAATGTTCTCCCTATGGTTATTTATTTATAAATTAATTACTTGAAATGAAATTACATGAAAAATTCGGTTCCTCACTCACATGCACTAGCCACATTTTAAGTGCTCAATAACAACATGGGGCTAATAATGAGTGTATTTGGTAGTGCAGACAAATGTTTACATTATTGCAGAAAGTTCTCTTGAACAGGACCCAGAAGCAGGGAATCTAGAATCAGGGTAGAATTCTAGACACCCTTGTTCATATTTGTGCCCTTCCAGGTCTGTCCCCCACAGTAACCACACTGGAGTGGACTCCCTGTGTACCTTGCCGCTTTGGCACAGAGACTGGACAGAGTTGCCATCTATGAGGAATTCCTGCGGCTGAGCCAGAATGGTACCCAGCTGCAGAACTTGACCCTGGACAGGAAGAGTGTCCTTGGGGATGGTAAGGCTCCCTGGTCATTGGGAAAGGAAGTGAGGCCTTTCTGGGGACTCTGGATGCCTGGAGCTGAGAGAGCATTGAACTTTCTCAGGCTGGCAGGAGGTGGCATAGTCCCCCAGTCTTTAACCACCCTTGAGAGAGAGAAAAGGACACCAGTGTAATGTAGGAGGCCCTCACCTTCTCCTAGACAGTCTGTGACCTCATACTAGTCACCTCCCCTCTCTGGACTTTTGTTTCCTTATCTCTGCACTGAGAGCCACTGGCCGGATGGTCAGTGAGGGCCTCCAGCTGTGTGTGAAGCAGACTTACATGTTTGGGCGTCATGTGGTTTCTGATCCACAGGCTATAGTTTGCCAAGTCCCGCTCTAGATGAGCACCAATGCACTAGAACTTTCTGCAGTGGTGGAATGTTCTATATCTGTGCTGAACAGTGCATAGCCGCATGTGGCTGTTGAGTGCTCGAAGGATGGTATTGGGACTGGTCTTTATTGTTACTGAGTTTTAATGTTACTGAGGTACCAGAATTTTTATTTGATTTAACTAAAATTAATTTTAATTCAAAAAGAGACTTGTTGCTGCTCCATATCAGACAGCACATCTGTAAGAGGTTGTCTGGATAGAGGTACAAGAAGGGGGACATGCACCCTCCCACCAAGCCCACTGGGTGCTGTGTGTCCTACCCTCCTGGAGTTTATGTTGTAGCTGGCAATAACAAGAATAGAGAATTGAAACTTATCAATTAACTGATGTGAACAAACTCATACTTGCAGGCGGAAATCAGAGAAGACTTCCTGCAGGATATTACATTGTAGGTTAATCCTAGAAAATGAATATTAAGCAAATAGATAAAGGAGAAGGGGATGAATGTGTTTCTAGACAGGGAAGAACACTTTTGAGTGGGAATTTACAAATTTAGAGAGATCCCATAGGCTTGCCAACTGTGATGACCCATTCTCCCCCTAGCTATCATAAGAAAGTCCAGCTCAAATTCAGTCCTCTGTGCCCAGAGGTATGAATTTGGTTTAATTTATTAAACTTTTGTTCTGTGATAATGGCCTTGGATTTTGTAGGAATGTGTGCTCACGTTTTAGAGATGGAAACTAAAATGGGGTGAAACATGATGATGTCTACTTGACTTTAATATTTCATTGAAAACATGGGATGAATCAAGGTTGGCAAGTGTTAATAATTTATACATTGATAAAATGTTGTTTTAATTGGATGGAATATACATGGTTAAATTAGATGATGGATGTTTATGAGACTGTTCCCTTTATTTTTCTGTGTCTAAAAGTTCTATTAAAAAGAGTGAACCACACTCACATGCACTCTCCATTTGATTCACTTCCAGAATATTCTCCCAACAGAGAGGACACCTTGACTGAGAAGCCTGGTAAACCTGCAGGAAACCCCAGCCCATGGTAGGGGGTGAGTATCTTGATGCTGTGCCTCATCGAAGAGAACCATGCACACAGGGTCTTGGATTATGAGGAAAGTTGGCCAAGCCTTGTCAAGGACGGTTGAGGCACAGTGGGGTCAGCAGGAGCCCTGGGGCAATGACAGGAGGTGGCTCACCCCACCACTTGTCTCCCCAGACCACCCCTTCTGGGCCCTCATCCTCATCTGCTTGGCGGGCCTCCTGGTGCTCATCACAGGCCTGATCTGCTGTCTCCTGGTAAGCCATGACGTGTTGCTTGTCTTCTTACTATTGGGTTGTAAGAGCTCTTTATATATTATAAATACACGTCCTTTTCTAGGGATATGTTTTGCAGATGTTTTCTCCCAGTCTGTGTGTGGCTCGCCTTCTCCTTCACAACATGAGTCATTGGGTAAATGAAAGTGACAGTCATCATGAGATTCCACCACACTTGAGAATGGCTAAAATTAAAAAGACTGATTATAGCAAGTGTTGTTGAAGATGTCAAGTCACTGAAACTCTCATCGAGTGCTGGTGAAAAATAGCTTGAATGCGTATTTAATAATTACATACGTCTACACAGCAGTTCCTCCCCTAGGAATCCATCCAAGGGAAATAAACCCGTATGTCTATACACAGATTTGTACACACATGTTGATAACAACCTATTTATAGTATACAAAAATGGAAAACAACCCAAATGTCCATCTACTGGTGAACGGATACACAAAGTGTGGTATTTCCCCACAGTGGAATACTATATAACCATAAAAAAGAATGAATTATTTTTTTCTTTTTTAATTATTTTATTGAAATTATAAAGGGTTTTAACATTGTGTAATTTTGGGTGTTCATTATTATTTGTGAATTTCTGTATAGACTGCATGGTGCTCACCAACAGTAGTCTAACTTTCATCCATCACCATGCATATGTGCCCCTTTAACTCTTTCACTCAACCCCCAACCCCCATCCCCTCTGGTAACCACTAATCTGTTCTCTTTATCCCTGTGTATGTTTATCTTCTACATATGAGTGAAATAATGCATATTTGTCTTTGTCTGGCTTATTTCGTTTAACATCTTACCCTCCAGGTCCATCCAGGTTGTTGCAAACAGGACGATCTTGTCTTTTGTTTCTGGCTGAGTAGTATTCCATTGTATATAACACATACCACATCTTCTTTATCCATTCATCTGTAGCAGGGCACTTGGGTTGCTTCCATGTCTTGGCTATTGTGAATAATGCCTCAGTGAACACAGGGCTGCATAAATCTCTTTGAATTGTTGATTTCAATTTCTTTCGATAAATACCCAGTAGTGGGATAGCTGAAAAGTATGGTATTTCTATTTTTAATTTTTTGAGAAATCTCCAAACTGTTTTCCCTGGTGGCTGCACCAGTTTGCATTCCCACCAGCAGTGTGTGAGGGTGCCCTTTTCTCCTTATCCTCTCCAACATTTGTTATTTTTTGTCTTGGGAATTATAGCCATTCTGACAGGTGTAAAGTGATCTCTCATTGTAGTTTTGATTTGAATATCCCTAATAATTAGTGATGTTATACATCTTTTCATGTGTCTGTTGGCCTTCTGTATATCTTCTTTGGAAAAATGTCTGTTCATATCCTCTGCCCATTTTTAGATTGGATTGTCTGTTTGTTTGTTGTTGGGTTGTATGAGTTGTTTATATATTTTGGAGATTAATCTCTTGTCAGATATGTGATTTGCAAATATTTTCTCCCAGTTGGTGGGTTTTCTTTTCCTTTTTTTTTTTTTTTGTGAGGAAGATCAGCCCTGAGCTAACATCCGTCCTAATCCTCCTCTTTTTTTCTGATGAATACCGGCTCTGAGCTAACATCTATTGCCAATCCCCCTCCTTTTTTTCCCCCAAAGTCCTAGTTGATGGGTGTATGTCGTAATTGCAGATCCTTCTAGTTGCTGTATGTGGGACGCAGCCTCAGCATGGCCGGACAAGCAGTGCATCTATGCGCGTCCAGGATCCGAACCTGGGCCGCCAATAGCGGAGCGCGCACACTTAACCACTAAGCCATGGGGCCGGTCCTGTCTTTTCGTTTTGTCATCGTTTCCTTTGCCTTGCAGAAGCCTTTTAGTCTCATGTAGTCCCATTTGTATATTTTTTCTTTTCTTTCTCTGGCCTGAGTAGACATGGTATTGGGAAGGGTGCTGCTAAGACCGATGTCAAAGACTGTACTGCGTATATTTTCTTCTAGGAGTTTTATGGTTTCAAGTGTTAGATTCAAGTCTTTTATCCATTTCGAGTTAATTTTTGTGTATGGTGGAAGATAACGATCTACTTTCATTCTTTTGCATGTGGCTGTCCAGTTTTCCCAACAGCATTTATTGAAGAGACTTTCCTTTCTTCATTGTATGATCTTGGCTCCTTCGTCAGAGATTAACTGACCACAGATGTGTGGGTTTCTTTCTGGGCTTTCAGTTCTGTTCCATTGATCTATGAGTCTGCTTGTGTGCCAGTACCATGCCATTTTGATTACTATAGCTATGTAATATATTTTCAAGTTAGGATTGTGATGCCTCCAGCTTTGTTCTTTCTTCTCAGGATTGCTTTGGCTGTTCGAGGTCTTTTGTTATTCCATATATATTTTAGGATTCTGTGTTCTATTTCTATGAAGAAGGTCCTTGGGATTCTGATTGGGATTGCATTGAATCTGTAGATTACTTTAGGTAATATGGACATTTTAACTGTGTTTATTCTTCCAATCCATGTGCATGGAATATCTTCCCATTACTTCAGGTCATCATTGATTTCTTTCAATAATGTCTTCTAGTTTTCATTGTATAGGTCTTTAACCTCTTTGGTTAAATTTATCCCTAGACACTTTTTTCTTTTTGTTGCAATTGTAAATGGGATTGTATTCTTGAGTTCTCTTTCTGTTAGTTCATTATTAGAGTATAGAATTGCAACTGATTTGGTAAGTTGATTTTGTACGCTGCAACTTTGCTGTAGTTGTTGATTATTTCTAATAGTTTTCTGATGGATTCTTTAGGGTTTTCTATATTTACAATCATGTCATCTGCAAACAGCAAGAGTTTCATTTCTTCCTTTCCAATTTGGATTCCTTTTCTTTCTTTTTCCGGCCTAATTGCTCTGGCCAAAACATCCAGTACTATGTTGAATGGGAGTGGCGATAATGGGCACATTTGTCTTCTTCCTGTTCTCAGAGGAGTGGCTTTAAGTTTTTCACCATTAAGTATGATGTTGGCTGTGGGTTTGTGATATATGGCCTTTATTGTGTTGAGGTACTTTCCTTCTATACCCATTTTATTGAGAGTTATTATCATAAATGGATGTTGGATCTTGTCAAATCCTTTCTCTGCATCTGTGGAGAGGATCATGTGACTTTTATTCCTCATTTTGTAAATGTGGTGCATCACATTGATTGATTTGCGGATGTTTAACCATCCCGGCATCCCTGGTATAAATTCCACTTGATCATGGTATATGATCCTTTTAATATATTGCTGTGTTCGATTTGCTGATATTTAGTTGAGAATTTGTGCATCTGTGTTCATCAGTGATATTGGCCTGTAATATTCCTTCTTTGTGCTATCCTTATCTGCTTTTGCTGTCAGGGTGATGTTAGCCTCATAGAATGAATTAGGAAGTGTTCCATCTTCTTCAACTGTTTAGAATAGTTTGAGAAGCATGGGTATTAAATCTTGTTTGAATATTTGGTAGAATTCTCCAGAGAAGCCATCTGGTCCTGGACTTTTGTTTTTTGGGAGGTTTTTGATGAGCATTTTGATCTCTTTACTTGTGATTGGTCTGTTCATTTACTCTATTTCTTCTTGATTCAGCTTTGGGAGGTTGTAGGAATCTAAGAATTTATCTATTTCTTTTAGGTTATCCTATTTGGTGGC
Source organism: Diceros bicornis minor (assembly GCF_020826845.1). Taxonomy (NCBI): domain Eukaryota; kingdom Metazoa; phylum Chordata; class Mammalia; order Perissodactyla; family Rhinocerotidae; genus Diceros; species Diceros bicornis. Next base: position 1,124,108 of record NW_026690912.1, on the reverse strand, counting down.
ATGTAAGTTGTTCAGTGTATTCTCTGATTGTCCTTTTGATTTCTGTGATATCTGTTGTAATTTCTCCTCTTTCATTTCTAATTTTTTGTCTTTTAGCCTTCTCTCTTTTTTTCTTAGTGAGTCTGGCTAAGGGTCTGTCAATTTTGTTTCAGTCTTCTCAAAGAACCAGCTCTTTGTTTCATTGATCCTTTCTACTGTTTTTTTAGTCTCTATTTGATTTATTTCTGCTCTAATTTTTATTATTTCCCTCATTCTGCTGACTTTGGGCTTCATTTGTTCTTCATTTTCTGGTTCTATTAGGTGTAGTTTAAGGTTACTTATTTGGCATTTTTCTTGTTTGTTGAGTTGCGTTTGTATTGCTATGAATTTCCTTCTTAGAACTGCATCCCATAAGAGTTGTTTTGTTGTCGTTTCATTGTCATTTGTCTTCAGGTATTTTTTGATTTCTCCTTTGATTTGTTCATTGATCCAATGGTTCTTCAGTCGTGTGTTCTTTAGTCTCCACATATTTGTGACTACCCCATCCCTTTTCTTGTAGTTGATTTCTAGTGTCATAGCATTCTGGTCAGAAGAGAAGCATGATATGATTTCCATCTTAAATTTATTCAGGCTTACCTTGTTTCACAACATATGGTCTATCTTTGAGAATGTTCCATGTGCACTTAAGAAGAATGTGTATTCTGCTGTTTTGGGAGGGTATGCTCTACATATATCGATTAAGTTCATCTGATCATATGTTTCATTTAATTCCACTATTAACTTGTTGCCTTTCTCTGCATGATCTATCCATGGATGTAAGTGGGGTGGTCAGGTCCCCTGCTATTATTGTGTTGCTGTTAATTTTTCCCTTTAGGTCTATTAATAGTTGCTTTATATTCCTTTGTGCTACTGTGTTAGGTGCATATATCTTTATAAGTATTATGTCCTCTTGGTGGAAAGTCCCCTTTATCATTATATACTGCCACTCTTTGTCTCTCATAGTCTTTTTTATCTTGAAGTCTGCTTTGTCTGATATAAGTATGGCAACACCTACTTTCTTTTATTTGCCATTTGCTTGGAGTATTGTCTCTCATCCCTTCATTCTGAGCCTGTTTGTTTTTAGAGCTGAGATGTGTTTCCTGGAGGCAGCATATTGTTGGGTCTTGTTTTCTAATCCACCCCACCACTCTTTGTCTGTTCCTTGGAGAATTCAATCGATTTACATTTAGAGTGATTATTGATACATGAGTGCTTAATCCCACCTAATCTATATTTCCATTATTCCTCTTCCTTTGTGTTTCTGACTACCATTTCATTTTGGGGTTTTTCTGTGGATGTTTCTCTTTTTTTATGATATATGGCTCTGCTCTGATTTTTTGTTTGCTGGTTACTGTGAGGTTTGTATGAAGATTTCATAGATGAGATAGTCCATCTTCTGATAGCCTCTTATCTCCATTAATCTAAGCAGGTTCCATCCCTTTCCTCTTCTCCTTCTGAGTTATTGTTGTCACAAGTTATTCATTTTTGTGTTGTGCGTTTGTGACTAACTTGAAGTGTTTATAGTTACTTTTTTTTTTTTTTTTTGTGAGGAGATCAGCCCTGAGCTAACATCCGCCAATCCTCCTCTTTTTTTTGCTGAGGAAGACGGCCCTGGGCTAACATCGGTGCCCATCTTCCTCCACTTTATATGGGACGCCGCCACAGCATGGCTTACCAAGCAGTGCGTCGGTGCGCGCCCGGGATCCGAACCAGCGAACCCCGGGCCGCCGCAGCGGAGCGCGCGCACTTAACCGCTTGCGCCACCGGGCCGGCCCCTATAGTTACTTTTGATGCTTTCCTTCCCTTCTTCTTTTAAGTTATAATTAAGTATTTTCTACCCTGTTGTGAAACAGAGCTGTAGCTTTTTGATTTTGTCTGTCTATTTATCTCTTTGCTCGAAGATTTGTAGACATTTGCCTTCTTTTTGTTTCAGGTATGAGGGCGTTCTTGATCATTGCTTGTATGGGAGATCTAGTGGTGATGAACTCCCTCAGCCTTTGTTTATCTGGGAAAACTTTTATTTCTCCATTGTATCATAAGGATCGTTTCACTGGATAGAGTATTCTTGGCTGAAAGTTTTTGTCTTTCAGTATTTTTAATATATCATTCCATTCTTTCCTTGCCTGTAAAGTTTCTGCCAAGAAATATGCTGAAAGCCTGATAGGGGTTCCTTTCTAGGTTATTTTCTTCTGTCTTACTGCCCTTAATATTTTTTCTTTGTCATTGGCTTTTGCCATTTTTACTATTATATGCCTTGGAGAAGGTCTTTTAGCATTGATGTAATTAGGCGTTCTGTTGGCTTCATGTATTTATAACTCCGGTTCTTGCCCAGGTTTGGGAAGTTCTCAGATCTTATTTCTTTGAACAAGCTCTCTGCTCCTTTCTCCCTCTTTTCTCCCTCTGGAACACCTATAATTCTTAGGTTGCTTTTATAATTGAGTCATATATTTCTCCAAGAATTCCTTCATTTTTTAAAAATCTGAGTTCTTTCTCCTCGTCCACTGGAAGCATTTCTATATTTCTATCCTCTAAATCACTAATTCTTTCATCCATAATATCAGCTCTATTTTTTAAAGATTCTAGATTCTTTTTTATCTCATTAATTATGTTCTTCATATCCAGAATTTCTGCTTGTTTTTTTTTTAATAGTTTCAGTCTCTTTGATGAAGTATTCCTTTTCCTCATTAATTTTATTCCTGAGTTCATTGAACTGTCTGAACATTCTTGTAACTTGGTGAGTTTCTTCATGACAGTTATTTTGAATTCTCTGTCATTTAGATTGTAAATTTCTGTGACTTCAAGGTTGGTTTCTGGAGATTTGTCATTTCCTTCTGCTCTGAATTGTTACTGTAGTTTCTTATGGTGTTTGATGAACTAATCTTTTGCCTGCGTATTTGTGGTAGTATCAGGTCGCAGATTCCACCTGCTACTGCTGTGGGGGAAGCATGAGCTGTGTTTCTGATCCCACCCCATATGCTGGACGTTGTGTGGGTACAGTGGGTGTTCCAACCCTGTGGAAAAGCATTCACACTGGGCTCAGAGCTCCCGCCACACGGAGGCAAGTACCCAGTTGTGAGAGCGCAGCACTACTATGGGTGTTTGTGCATCTGGGAAAGCATCTGCATGTGCACGTATATCTGCTGCTGCCTTTTCTCATGCTCATGGCAGCCTCTGTGCTTGGTGGGTGGGGCTTCTTCACGGGTCTGAGCATTGGCCGATCATTGGGACTCCAGTGGCACGGTGGGCTCTCCAGCCATCCAGGAAAGCATTCATGTGCGGGTCCAGGGCTGCCGCCAACCCCTCCCAGTGTTGCACCAAGGCACATTCCTACTTTTGGGGATGCAGCAGTACTATTGGCTCTCACGCCAACCTGGGAAGCGCTCGGGCGTGTGCACAGTGCTGCCAGGGAAGGGTTGGGGATAGGAATGACTTCATAGTACGTGCAATGACAAGCATGAATCTCAAAATAATAATGCTGAGTGAAAGAAGACAGTAAAAAATGAGTAGTATATGATCCCATTTATAAAAATTCTTGGAAAATACAGGAAAATCTATAGGGACATACACCGGAACACTGGTTGCCTGGGAATGAGAATGTGTTTGCAAACGGCAGGGAAGGAGGAATTAAAATGAGCATGAGGAAATTTGGGGAGGATGGGCATTTCTTTTCTTGATTGTGGTGATGGTTCAATAAGTTATAATCAAAATATATCAAATTGTTCACTTTAAATGTATGCAGTTTACTGTATGTTGTTAATACCTCAATTAAGCTAGAACATGCAGGGGAAAGAGAGGGAGAGAGACCCAAAAGAGGGAAAATGGAAGGAAAAGAAGGACTCAGGGTGAAAATTAAGTGGACAAAAGGAAGAGGGAGACACAGGAGGCATCGGGTCTCTGTGGCTTTGGCATCTCCTTCCCCTGGAGTCTCCCATACTGGGCAGCTGACTGGACCATTCTGATGCGCTCTCCTCACCTCACAAGTCACTTGTCTGCCGGCGGAAGAAGGAGGGCAACTATGAGGTCCAGTGTCAATGCCTGGGCTATTACCTGCCTCCTGGCGACCTACGGAAGCTGCGATGACTAGATCTGACTAGATCTGAGGTCCCTTTTTCATAGCTGGGGTCCAGAGAAGCTTGGCTGGAACAGAACGAAACCACATTGGACAGACACAGGCTCCAAGCCTTTCTAGACTTGGGCCCTGAATGGCTCACAGGGGACTAAGCTGAAAGGTTTCAACTTCCTTAAGTCCTGAAAGTGACTGTAACTTCTGTCCTGTGGTGTCACACCAGTTCATCCCTCAGGGACACCAGAATTGGTGAAACCAGCACAGACATTGCCATCATGTAAAATCGAATCCCCACTTCATTGCAAGGTTTCCCTTCTTAGGAAACTTTGCAACATCCCTCCCCTTGACTCTGTGCAGCCATCACACCCCTCTCGGTTCCTCCATATTCCTCCCCCACTGAAGCACTGGCAGTCTCACGTTCCCCTTTTCTGCTTCATTCTCTGAAGCTCAGATTCACCAGGACTTCCAGATCAATCTCCCTCGATGTCTCCTCTCCCCATTCATGGGTCCTCCATGACGGGAAACAGGCCAAAATGAGAGGAGTGGGTGAGACATGACTCTGCAGTCACCTTGGGCCTTGGGAGTTGAAATGACTAGGTGTCTGGAGACCCTGAATCCCAGAGTAACACCAAGGCTCTGGGAATAGAGTATCTGCTCTGGATGTAAAAGTGAATAAAACTCGGGGCGGGGGGAATCTGAGGGAAAAGAAAGAGTCTTTTTTCATCTTTCTCTGTACAGAGTCCAACTAGCCTCACAGCAGAGGCTCCCCAACAAGCAGCCCAGAGCATCCCAGGCATGAGGCAGGCTGTGCTGTTCTGCAGTGGGTCTGTGGGAACAGATTACATTATCTGTACACACTGTGCAGACGACCACAGCTGAAGACACCCAAGGGCTGAGAATTAAAGTCACAGTCATGACACTCTCTCAGACTTCTTGTGTGTGAGCTTCACATTCTCAATCTTAAGCTGTGATTCTCTGAGAATGCACACTCTGAAGATTCTAATGATTAATAATATTAATATATTATTATTATACATTGCATACATCATACATTATACACTGTACATTATAATTATAAATTAATGTATAATTATTATTATACATTAATATATTATGATATATTACATTATTATAATAATATGATAATGATTAATAATAGTTATCATTATTGACTTTAATTTCTGCTAAGCAACATGACTGGCAAGCTCTGCGTGTATTATCTCAGTTACAGTCACCATTTTTAGGGTTTTATTCCCATTTTAAGCTAAAGATATGGAGGCTCAGAAATATTAAGTAACTTGACAAAGAAGGAAAAAAATTACACCAAAGCTAAATTAAACACCTATTCAAACTATGTGTCAAAGAAAGAAAGACGTTATCGGACCTACAAACAGACTCAAAGTTGACCTCCCACAGGCCTGCAGTGAAAGAACCAGTAACGAATGTGCATCAGGAAGAAGAAATGTGAACCCAGGAAAACAAAACAGGAGTCATGAGGAAAGGAAAAAACAGTCTATCTAATTTAGTATTAGTTTTAAAACAAGACATTAAAAACACATTCGAACCAAAATTCCAGATGATTACCACATGGAAGAATAGAGGAGAGAAGATTTAGCTAAAAAATAACTTATTTTTTAGGGAAGATATAAATACTAAGATACTCTATTATTGTTTAACACATTGCTCTCAGAAACTGATAAATCTGTGGGACAAAAGTAAGTAATGATAAAGAGGATTTGAAGAGTGCAACATACTCAACCAGGCAAATAGACAAATCCCAACACACTGGCTGATTTTGAGACTTGTGATGCTGAAAACGGTCATTCTCCTGACAGCATGATACGGCAATGGGACATCAATTTTCATGAATCAAATTTCCAACGCATACAAATCTAAAAGAAGGGAAAATCCAGTATTTCATTATATGCAACTGTGATTCAACATGCAACAAATACCAGAAAAATAGAGACCCAGAAGTAGGTGTCTTTTTTGAGAAGACAGATATAACAGCTCTTTAGTGAAATATTATGTTGGAATCTATTGGAATATTACACAAAAAGGACAATCCATTTGGACTAGGTAGGTTTTCTCTGTGACTGTGAGGGCAGACCTCTAAAGAATTCCCTGACTGTGATACCGCTCTGTTGATCTTAAAATACAAATGCATAACACTCAGGAAAGGAAAATGAGAGAACAAAATGAGAAGGAAAGATCTCCTTTCTCTCCTCACCTGAAACCCAATCTCTCACCTCAGAAAGATCACTGTCTGTATCTTCTCTGTCATGCAAAGGAATCAAAGAAAAGAAAACTATTGGTATATATTAAAGTTTCAAGAGCTCAAAGGAAGAAGACATCAGGACCCCTGCAGAGGCATTAATGTAGTGTGAGCTCCATGTCATCTGCCCCGTCTTGTCTTTTCTTCATCGTGTTTGTCGGGACGTCCTTCTTGGCCCCTCACTCTCCCTGCCTCGCTAGCGAGTCTGTCTGCATCAGTGCTACCACCAGTCTCTCTCTTGCCATCTTCACTTTCCCTTCCTGTTTCCTGATATCCTCCTCAGTCACCAGAAGTTGTTTGCAAAGGAGCTGTAGGATGTACAGACCAGCTCCTGGGATCGTCTCTGCTGAATCTGAAGACCAGGCAGGGATGGGCATGGGACTGGAGTTCAGACCACCTGTGAGCACACCTGGCAGGGATGCACCTGTGCAACTAGGTGCAAGATTCAGCAGGGCTTTGGCAAGGTCCAAAGGGCTTAACAGGTTTCCTTTACTCTGCTGGCCTGGAGACCTTGCAGTCTCTTCTGCCAGCAGAGTTGTTGGGGCTGCTCCAAGGTTTCCTCCCATTGATGGCATCTGATGTCATTGCCAGGATAGGATGTGATTCTAGTAACTGGCCTCTTGAATATGTAACTGGACATCCTCAAAGGGATGGAGATGCTCAAACCAGGCTTTGGTTTGTATTGGTTTCCACAGTCATGTCGCTTCCTCTGTGATGATTTGACCATCATACTTCTTTTCCTCTTACCCTATAAAAATAAATTGTGAATGTGAATCAGAGTGATAAAATGAAGCCTGCCTTCCCAGGACAATTATGTCAGATGCCTTGTGCTTCTACCCTCCCACCCTCCCTGTGGGGATTAATCTGACCTGTGTCCTGTGACATCATCAAAGAGATTTGGGTCAAGAACAGAGAGCTCAAGGTCAAAACTCAGGACTACGGCAGGTCATTTCTTCTCCCCCATGTTGTTAGACACTTATGAGTATGACTTTATTCTCTTTTTGTCCTTGTCACTCTCAACAACAAAATCCCTGGTGCTCCCTGTCAGGACACACGGTCCCCAGTCTTTTTCTAAATCCCAAATCGTACCATTCTTCTGTACTATATGATTATTCATTTGATTAACCCATTGACCAGTTGGTGTTCATAGCTCCATTAGAGCTTAAATCAGTAGTGAAATTATCATCCACCCCACTCCTAGTGACTCTTATTTCACAACTGTGAACATTAAATCTCAGTACAGAGAAGGTAGGTCTAAAAAAACTCAACTTATAAATGGAGATTGTACTGTAAGTGGGAAATACACACTGGATTTATGAAACACAGGAAAAAAATGTAAACTCTCTCATTATTAAGTTTTGTATAGACTGCACCCACATTGATGATCTCTTGGTTATAGTGGGTTAAATATACTATTAAAATTAGTTTCACCTGTTTGCTTTCATTTTTTTAAAATGTGGCTACTAGAAAAAAATTAAATTCTATAATATAGAATGCTTAATGTTACTATTGGACAGTGCTGAGGAAGCCATCAGTGAAAATAAAGTCCAGAGAAAGTGGTTAGGGAAATTTTTTCCCTAGAAAAGGAGTCTACACTGGCCCACACTGCAAGATGCAATAAAAACTGTCATACACACACACACACACACACACACACACACACTGACAGAATGAAACAAACCTCTTCCTAGCGTCACACCACTTCTCACATGGCATGAGGTTGCACTCCTACTGAGTCCTAAGTGGACTAATCTCAAGAAAGAAGGCAAAAGTCAAGGTAATTTACCAGTTAGGGAGATCTAAAACCAGAGATTAAAGCTCAAGATATGTGGTGAATTTCCTGTCGTGGCTTCTGTTATTAATCCAATACGTTAGGGAGACTTTTCCAAGGAGGGTTGTTTTAAAACTCACTTTTTCTTTACTATGTAAAAATAGGCTATGTAAAGAATAATTACTCTAGCCAATCAATGAAAAGGAGATGATAGAACACGAATACCCTTATTATAAGTCACTACTGGATTAGAGAGACAGGGAACAGCTGACATTGGGTTAATTTGGCCTAAATTAGGCTGATTCTGATTTCATGACTGTCATATTGATTGTATTATGCTAGAACCTATGAAACTTCCCAGCCCCCCTACTATTTAACCACCAAGGCCCACCACCCTGACCAGTCCTTGCTGACACATCCCCTGCCTCCATCCCTTCTGACAACACCTGGAGGTTTTTCCCCGAATCCCACTATGTCCTTGTGCTCTTCTACCTGCCTCAGGGCCAGGGAATCATTTTCTCCAAGCCTCAGGCTCTGCGTGTGCCCAGCTCTGGGGATGTCACTTCTCCCTCGAGTGAAGACAAGGATCAGAGCGCAGACCCTGTGAGCTGAAGCACTTCGACAAAGACTGGGGTTGCTGACGGAAAAGAACCTTTAGTGGGCATGGTTACCAGGGTCCAAGAAGCCCCAGTGATTCCTCCAGGGAATATGATGCAGGACAGAGCAGGAATGTCTGCGGGTGGTTCGGCTGGGGAATGCCTGTAGGGTGACATAGGTGACATTGGTAATGCATTTGCCAATGTTGTTCACTCATTTATTCATCGTATGTCATGGAGTGCTTTCTACATACATCCAGGCAACAGTCTCACCCTCTGGGGCTCACAGGCAGTGTCAGAAGAATTTCTAAATTTTATTTCTAATATATAGGTACAGCACTGGCAATACACTAGGTGTTCCAAGCATTTTTCAAACATTAACTCCTTTAATACTCTCCATAAACCTACAAAGTAGGTATGCTGATCATTATTGCCAACTGAGTGATGAAGAAACTGAGGGACCAATCAGGTAAATAACTCGGTCAATACAAATATCTAGGAAGGGATTGAGCTGGAATTTGGACGTGAGGAGTTAGCTCCATAGTCTGTGCTCTTAACCATGACATTTACTCTCTAAAGACTTCACATCATGAAAAAATTTGATCAGTTATCCATTTTCTTGGTGCATTGAGAAGCCACACTATTTTATCTGTGTCTGAAAAGTAGAATACCTGCGTAGAAACTACTGCACATACACACTCAAATTACATCTACCAATGTCCCCAGTCCCTGAAAATTAATACAGAGAGCATTTCAGAATGTTTCTTGCCCAAGTTGGGAGGATTCTGAGGAAATCTTAGTGTTACTGTAAGAAGCTGAGGACAGGCTGGGAGTGGGTCTCAGTGGAAAGGTGTCCTCAGGAATCACCATTGAATGACAACATTGATGGGAGAGTCTCAGCAGTGACTGAATTCAGGATCTGGTGGTATTTTAACCTGGTACTTATGTTCTGGCTGTGGGTTTATGGTGATGCAGCACAGGGAGAGGGGATGGTTCACTGTGTTCTTGGGGAAACCAGACCCATGAAAGAGAGGGAATGTTGGTTTCCTTAAACAATGGACTCGTGGTGGGAAAAATTCGGCCTGGAACAGACAGTCGTGTTCCTGGTATAAACAGAAGGAGTTGCCTCTGCTTCAGCCAAAGCAGACAGCCCTTCCTCATGCACTCATTTTATCTCAATGGGAGGAAGGAGGAGGAAAAAAATTCAATGGGGTGTGGCTGCCTCTCAAATTTTAACAAGTTTATAACAATTCACTTTGGGCAACTGGGAAAGAATCTGCTCTCCATCCCTCTCTATCCTGCTCTGTGCACTCTTAGGTTGTCCTGTATGGATTGTATTATCAGTCCACTCTTGTGCTCTTTCTTCCAAATGAGTTTGAATATGGTAGCTGTGGAAGGAGAGAAGAGGGCTAGAGAAGAGAGAGATGAAGAAACTCCCCCTTCCCTGCAGAGACTGCACATTTGGGCAGTGGTTCAATTCTTCTGTCACAGGCTAAGCCCCTTTCCAGGTTCCTGTAACTGCTCCATCCCCTTGGATCAAAGGGTATCTCCTTTAATCCAAGGAATGATAAGCGATCCCTCATATTGCTACTCCCAGGGTGTCCCACCATCCTCTGTTGGTTTCTCTTAGCCCTGCTGTGATGTTGTGATGTATAATAAAAAATATATATTTGGTCTTCATCCTGTTTCTGGCACAAAGATCCTAAGACCCTTGGAATTTCCTGAGCAATAGGAGCCATGGGAGCATCTTTTGTTGTATTTGGTCTCTCCTCCTCAGTTCCTGAGCCATAAAGGTGAAATGGGTGACCTGTTATTCATAACAAGCCCCATTCCAGCATAAGTGGGTTTATGCTAATGAGGTGACTTTTGGAGAGCACCTAAGGGGGGCTGGTTGCCAGTGGAGCCAGCCAAGAGATTAGAGATTTGGAATTTTCAGTCCCACCCCCTGATATCCAGGGAGGGGAGAGGGGATGGAGATTGAGTTCAATCACCAATGGCAAATAATTTAATCAATCCAATCAATCAATGCTTATGCAAGGAAGCCTCTAGAAAAATACAAAAAGGTGGGTTCGGAGAGCTTCCAGGTTGGTGAAGACATGGAAATTTGGGAAGAGTGGCACACCTGGAGAGGGCATGGAAGCTCCAAGCCCCGTCTCCGTACCTTGCCCTATGCATCTCTTCCATCTGGCTGTTCCTGAGTTACATCCTTTCATAATAAACCAGTAATCTAGTAAGTAAAATGTTTCTCTGAGTTCCATGAGCCACCCTAGCAAATCAATGGGACTTGAGGAGGCGGTCATGGGAACCTCCAATCTATAGCCGGTCAGTCAGAAGCACAAGTGACAATCTAGGCTTTCGACTGGCTTCTGAAGTAGGAGGGGAGGCAGTCTTGTGGGACTGAGCCATTAACCTATGGGATCTGATGCTATCTCTGGGTAGATAGTGTCACAATTGAGATGCATTGTAGAACACACAGATGGTGTCAGAGAATTGCTTGAATGTGTGGGGAAACCCCCCCACCTCATGCTGTGGCATTGGATTCAGAACCTGTTCTACCTGCTCACACTTATATAAATAGTATCTTCATTAAACCCTCTTCATTTAATCCGTTTGACTGGGCAGCCGCTTCTCGACAAGTTGCCAACTAACATACACCCTGGCACTATACGGGCTCTACTCATTCTAACCAGAAGCCAAATCTTTCTTATTCACTGTCACAGAAGAGGAAGCCACATTTCAAGAAAAGAAGGAAACGTCACCCTTTGCCAATATATGAGCTTGAAGCACAAAACACAAAAGCCACTTCCTCCTTTGCCTATCGTTTGAACACAATTATTTCTCAGCAAACTTCCCACGCCTTGAAGCAGTGATATTTGGTTAGGAGGATTGGCTGGAAATAAGGTGAAGGTGTTCTGCCCTGCAAAGAACAGGACACAAGTATCAAGTAGAGCCCAGTATTTCTGCCCCATCAGAACGGCAGCCTAGACTTGATGCCAAAGTGGTCCTGGTTAGTGGCTCATACAAACGTTCTTTCTCACCCGGCTCACTGGAAATCAACTGAATCTTGCCCTTAGGATATACTGTCACTTTTGTTTCAAACAAACCTCTCATGCCAAGTGTGCTTGGTACCTGAGATGCTTTAAAACATGGCCCCACAGGGTGATGGTTGCACAACATTTTGTGTGTTCTAAAAGCCACTGGATATTAATTTAAAATGGCTAAAATGGTGAATTTTATGTTATGTGACTTTTATTAAAAAATAAATAAATTACTGGTCCCATACAGGTTTAAACAGGGAACCTAGTTAATCAGTTTGGGTTTTGGCAAAATCATATCCGTTACCCAGGGATTTTGATGAACATTATTTTTCATAAAATCCAGACAACATTGGCTTTTTTTTTTTTTTTATTTCTGTGGTGATCATGCAAAATGCTGGTGGGGAGAGCACGACATGATGTAATTCATACAAAAAGTATGGATGTTAATTGTGCAAATGTCCTAACTGAAGCTTTCTAAATTTTCTTTTTATTCTATGTGGAAATAAAATCACAGGATAGGCTGAAGATGTTTAGGAACTGCATGTAATGCTATTGAGAAAATATCAGAATGGACAAGGATAAGAAATTGTAATTGATAAGATTTGGTGAACCACATCTTGGAGCTGTGGTCTTCATTCAAGGGACAGACAGCTCATGGTGACTCACAGGGAAGGAGCTAAGAGAATAAATACTCTGACCTCTCTCTCCTCCATTTTTCTGATATCCTGTTGGTGTTTCCCACTGGCCAAAACCAACTGAAAGGCAGAGGTCAAGAAAGTCCATTGTCATACTCCAAAGGTGTCAGCATTCCAGCATCCAACTGGATGGATTTGGAGGGGTCAGTGGAAGATATCCAGCTCACTTTAATATCTATTTACTTGTTTATTGGGTCTCCCCCCACCATTAGAATGTAAGTTCCATGAAAGGAAAGACGATGTATGTCTTGTTTAGTATCACAGCCCCAGTTTCTAGACAATAGATACTTCACAAATATTCACAGGATGAATAAATGACATCGGGACGATTCCTTAACATCTCGAAGCCTCCTGGGTTTCTCCTCTGTTTGTCACAGGGTGTTTGGGCTGGACAAGAGGTAGAATTTAGATGCTTCTGGCAAACGATTGAGATACACCCTTATAACGCCTCCAAAACACCTACCTGCATGAGTCGATATGCATGGAGGTTTTGAGAAGATTCCACTGGAAGGAAAAGAGAGAGAAGACAGAAGGGTGGAGAATGTCCATGTGTCCAGCAGACCTAAGTGGCTATTTGGTGGCCCCTTAAGTGAAGGGATAGAATGAGAGATGGTGCCATGGTGTTTATGAGTCAGAAGTGATTCCATGCCCAAGGGCAGCTGCTTTCAAGCTCGGGAGACAATGGCAGCCCCAAGCTGGGGAGAGAACCTGCTTCTTCCGGCACAGGTCAGGATGACTCTCGGCACTCTGTGGGCTTGACCTGGCCACAAGCAAATATCGCTGTGCTGAGCTGGGCAGAAACTTGGGGAAGGCATATGAGGGACTTTGACAAGGATGTCAGAGAAGAGGAAGATGGGGAGCAGAGACCAGATGCTACTTCAGCAAAACCCACAAACTCCCAAAGAGGGATTTTTATGAGAAATAGGGAAGAGGAAGGAAGACAGTCTGAGATCCCATGGTCAAAAGCTAGCCAGGCAAATTGAGCCAGCCCATATCTGTAGCACTGGCAGACGCAGCTTGAGAGTTTCAAAATGCACATAAAGTGGATACTTTTATTAAAGCTGGGAATTACCCATGAAGTAGGGTCACAGAAGTGGGACGTAACAAAGATTAAATATCGATAATAAAGCGATGTAATGTTCAGGGAGTAATGGCAAGTACTATTGGGTGTTGTACATTATAGGATTTCAAATAGAAGGTATGCCCCCTCCCAAGGTAAGAATTAGGAATGTCACTTTCTGACACTTTTCATATTTTTTAAAGATGGAAATACTTTATTAGAGGTATATTTGGAAATATAAAAACCATTGCATTCTAGACTCAATAAAGCCAAATGGTAACAGTAAATAATCTTTAAGATCTTTAGTAAGAGGAAGGTTTTACTGGAAGGCCTAAGATGTTTGCAGCATCACTTGAAACAAGTTGTTTTAATGCAGTTCGAAATCTCATTACAATGAGCTTCAAGCAAGTATCTGAATTATTGATACAACTGACTTTTTCATATTTGGTGGTCACAAGGATGGGGCGAAATAGTCAATATTGTTGGTGGCTCTCCCTAGTCCCCTTTTTGGGCCAGCTGTCCCCTTCTCCAGAAAATTGGCCTCAGCCAAAGGGGAGTTGTTATACATCTTCCCACCACCATGGGGGCAGCACGCAGCCAATAATTAACTGACACAGGGACAAAACAGGCTGCTCCCTGTGCCTCAAAATGGGACCAACGCTGAGGTACAATTCATGCTCCAGAGCTCACAGTGAGGTCAGGCTGCAAGTAGCTTCCAGCTGAGACCACAGCCTTGCTCCACTCCTTCTTCTTCCCGTACTTTCTCTCTTCTCAGAGCACTCCCTCAATAAATCATGGGCACCAAAATCCCTGTCGCAGGCTCTGCTTTTAGGGAAGCTGACCTAAGTTGGTTATTGTCGTTTTAGAAATAGCAGTGTTCGTAATGGAATTAGCACAGACTTATTGTTATTGGAAACTTAAACAAAAGGGTCTTGGGCCGGCCCTGTGGCTTAGTGGTTAAGTGCTCGTGCTCTGCTGCTGGCGGCCAGGGTTCGGATCCCAGGCGCGCACCGCTTTCTCCAGCCATACTGAGGCCACGCCCCACATACAGCAACTAGAAGGATGTGCAGCTATGACATACAACTATCCATTGGTGCTGTGGGGGAAAAATAAATAAATAGATAAAATTAAGGTATATTAAGAAAAAAGGGTCTTTGGGTGACTCTGCAAGAGCATGACATTATCTGTAAAATCAAGGGGTGTCCTTCAGGGGGCAGAATAGAGAACAGTGTCCTGTTGCTGTGTGGTAGATTGACACACTCTTTCCTTGATGCATTCATTAAATAAACATTATTGATCCAATCCGTGAACCTAATCTTCTGTTGGGTCATAAGCGTGCAGAGATAAATGACAAGGAACTCATAGGATAGCGGGGCACAAAAACACATGAGCATCTGATTATAATCCAGCATGCTGAGTATCACAAATAAAAGATTGATAACTTTAGGCACAACAGAACAGAAATGTTAAGGCAGGGAGGCAACCAGATGACTTAGAACTGAGGATGGAAAGATTTTCTATGAGTAGAGCTTAAGTAAACTTCAAATTACTATATTTCTAATGATTTACTTTTGGACAGTTTGTGAAAGTTTGATAGATTTGTGCAGTTACTAATGTTTTTCTTCAACCAGACATTAAGGAAGACATATAAGCTTCCTCTCATTGATAACCTACCACTAATTTTAAAAGCATTTAACTAGAAGAGTGCTTAAAATTTAGCTCAAAGATGTTCATTACGGTATAGTTTATAGTACTAAAAAGTTGGAAATGATGCAAAAACAGGCTAAATACATTAGGACACATGTATACCGTGCAGCTCTCGAGAAAAAACTGAAGTTCTAAGAGGTTCGATGAGTTGAAAAGATGTTCACAATATGACAAGTGGGAAAAATAAAGGTTTTAAAATAACATGGGCATACTTGTTCTGTGTCACCCTGAGGATAACTTTCTGTGTAGCCATGAGATATCTGGCACTATGTTATGGTTTTCTCTTTCCATGTAGGTGGGTGTGACTAATACAGCATTATTAATACTCAAGTGTTTTTAAGCAAGGGGTGCCAAGGATGTTGTCCCACTTCCTGAAAAACCAGTATGAATCTGCCCCCCAAAAATCATGACCAGGGCCCGCCCCAGTGGCCTAGTGGTTAAGTTTGGCGTGCTCTGTTTCGGTGGCCTTGGTTTGGTTCCCAGGTGCAGACCTACACCACTCGTCTGTCAGTGGTCATGCTGTGGTGGCAGCTCACATACAAAACAAGGAAGATTGGCAGCAGTTGCTAGCTCAGGGAGAATCTTCCTCAGTAAATCAAAAGATCACGATCAGGGCCAGCACTGGGGGGAGGGGAGGGAAGCACTCGTCTCAGGCACGAAATTTAAGTGTGCATCAAAAAAAATCAAGATAAATACCATGCAAATGCAATTTTTAAAAATATCAAAATCAATGCAAGAAAAATCCATGATAAGCAAAATATCCAAATCCAAGATCTGACAGTGCTATGCTGGGCTCATAATGGAACCTGATACAAAAGGAAAAATGTGAGCCCCTACATATACTTTTTCAATGTACTTTTAATGGTTAATTTTTTTCTAGAAATTGATTTTGAAAAATTATTGATGAGTTTTCTTCCATTAAAATCAAGAAAGTCAAATTTTAATAAATTCTGGTTTGGGGAAAAATAAAATATTTAAATTTAAAATAATATTTTATGTTCTAATATCCTTGCTTTTCAATTTTTTAATTTTTTTTCAATGATGTTTAATGGTTTAGGAGGGAAAAATACATTTTAGGTGGTCAATAAATATTTCTTGAATGAATGGATCTGTCTTTTTTTGGACACCATAAATTATTTGGATTATAAGAGGACGGAGTTATTTCACTTTATATTTATGGGATTTGAGAACCATTCAGTTTTTATTCTAAGTGTCTTTTCTGTCTCTAGTGGAGGCATATGAGGCCATGGGGGTAAAGGAACGTACCAAGCATAGCTTGATGTTTATATTAAGAAAGATCCTTATTTTGGAGGTTACAGCTTTCACTTACCTTAGAAACATAGACTTCCTTAACACGATTGTATTTTAAACCAACATGTAACACTGTAATAGAGATAGACAATGCCTTGTGCAAGTCTTCTGTCAGAAAGAACTTTATTCAAGCATTATAGATTTATAGATCTTGATAGCTAAGAGGAAATATAGATGCAAATCCTCCTCTTTGTATATTCCAAAGTGTTGCAATCAAATGCAAAATGTTGACAATCCATTGGCTGCTGTATCAGTTAGCAATTGCCACAAATAACACTTCATAACAAACCACTCCTGAAACTCAGTGCCCTAAAATAATGATACCTGATTGTTGCTCCTGAGTTGATGGGTTGGGTGGGCAGGTCTGCTGATCTTGACTTGGCTCACTGATGTGACTGCAGTCAGCTACAAGTTGGTTAGGTGGCTGATTAAGGACAGCCTCAGCTGGTGTAAAGGGATGACTTAACTCTCCTCCATATGTTTCTCACATCCCTCCAGCGGGTTAGACTGGGCACGTTCTTATGGCGGAGGCAGGGGTGCAAGAGTGAGCAAGACAAATCATGCAAAGGGCAAGAAGGGATGCACACCCAATTTTGAAACCTCTGAGTCATGCTTGCTAACATTCCGTTGGCCAAATAAACTCTCAAGACCAAGCCAGAGTCAGAGAAGGAAGGGTTACAAAGTTACAGGGAAGGGATGTGGAGGCATGGAAACCATTCTTGAAGGCATTGATGCAATTAACCTACCACAATTGGCAATGGGTAAAAATCATGCCTTCAATATCCCTTAGAATTGTCACCTCTATATTGAACCCTCTGGACAAGCCAAACATCGAAGACCAACCTATCATAAATGAACTCTTGTTTGTAAACAGATGTCAGCCCCCCTCCCAAATTGTGGCTGCCACAAATAACAAAGACTGAGCCTCCATCAATCAAGTTTAATGTTGTGATCAAATTGTTCAACACAGGATCATTACCGAGCGAACTGAATCCTAAATGATAAGTTGACTCAAAGTAAATAGCCTTTTCTCTGTATCCCCAAACTAAGAATTCCTAGGGTCAAAGAAAGAGAAGGAGAAGGACTAGTGGCCTGGAAGAGGAGCTCTCTGGTCAAGAGTTCAAAGCCCAGCTCAGCCCGCTACAGCTGTGTAATGATGGGAAAGTTACTTAACCTCTCTGAGCCTCAGTTTGCTCATCTTCAAAATGGAGAGTAACCATTCATTCACGCTTTCATTCAAAATATTTATGAAAAATCCACTGACTATACTTCCCTGCACTTATGGAGCTCAGAATCTAATTGGAGACACTCAGGAAGAAAAGAAATTATAATACAGAGCTAGAAAGCATGAAGCCTCAGAGGACATGCAGAGGTGACATCCAATCCCACTTGAAGAGATCTAAAGAGTGCTTCCTGGTGGAAGTGATGACTAAGCTGAGACTCAAAGAGAGGGCAAAAATTAGCCCAATTTTGAGGAAAGGTGTCCTAGGAAGAGAGAATGGCAGATGCAAAGTCCTAAAGCCAAGAATATGTTTTCCTTTCTAGTTTTAAAAACAAGCTCTGGCATAAGCATGGAAAACAGAAGAATATTCTAGAGCATTCACTCATGCACAACAAAAACCCCCCGGGGATCTCATTAAACCACAGGTTCTGGTTCAGCAGATCTGGGCTGGGGCCTGAGATCCTGTTTATCCAACAAAGGGATGCTGATGCTTCTGGTCCACGGACCACACTTTGAGGAGGCAGGCTGGAGAGTGGCCATGGAAGGGAGGACATGTACATTTTAAATTTTCCTTCTTCTCTCCTTGGCACTCAAGACTTTATGGGGGACGAAGAGCAAGGCAGGATGGTGATAACTTTGCGAGCAGTGCGAATCCTAGCCAAGTCACAAAACAGTTCCAGGAAGGAAGGGAGATGTTGGTTCCCTGAAAGGTTGCAGGAAACCAAAATATTTCCCAAGGCTTTGTCATCAAGTCCTTCAACTCTCTGTGAAACGCTGGAATTCTGCTCCATTGACACTCCTGCTTACCAACATAACTCTTTTAAGTGTTTGTGCCAAAGTAGCGTACATGTCAGTGAGCTTTGTTTATCCCCTGGGGCTCTCGTTACAGTTTTACTGGCCATTTCTTTAAAGGCAGGAGGAGTCTTTGTTAAAGGGTAAGCCAGTCGGTCAGAAGACAAGCCATTTCCTGAAGCCGTTTCCATACTCTGTGACAGGTGCTGGAGAGGCAGGCTTGCAGCCACACGCCAAAGAACTTAGGAGAAAAGAAAATGGTAGCCAGATGTTCTTGGTCATGCCATTGCACTAGGATCTGTTATTTCCTCAAAACTCTGGAAATTCAAAGGGCTGCAGAACATAGAAGATAAAATCTTAATCTGGAACAGAAAGTCTTGTTTCTCACCAGCGCATGGAACGTGGGAAGAACGCCCCACCCATCAGTGCTCTGAATCACCCAGAGAGTCCTGGGGCTGGTGAGATCTGCAATTCCACATTAAGCCATGAAGAGAAGATTTCAGCGTCAGCTCCTGCCGGCACCTGCTGTCCTCAAATGTTGCTTCATAGCGTATTTGAAAGCAAGAAAGAGCTTTAACCCTGTGAGAGAGAAATCAGAACTGGAATCAGTACCAAGATTAGTACAAACATGATCCCAGGGGTCATATCTATAGGGGCATGGGTCTTATAAATACAGAGAGAGAGAAATATGGCAACACAGACTAGAAGGATAAACCTTAAAATGTTAACAGTGATTATCTCTAGCATGGCAGGCACTGCAGGCAAACTCAAAAGCCATTCTTAACCTCTTCACCACTGATAGCTCTCGTTCTAGAAGCTAGAAAGCCAAATACTTGTTTTGTCAAATTCTTTTGTAACTAGGAGTGGTCATGTGATGCAGTTCTGACCAATTAGATGAAAGGGAAATCTGCTGAGGGGTTTCTGGGAAAAGCTTCTGTTTCCTGTTAAAGGGAGAGGCATGAAAGGAGAGGCTGCTGCTTCTGCCCCATCCCTCTTCTTCCTGCCTTGAACATGGTCGTGATGTATGGAGCTATGGCACCCACCTTGCAACCATAAAAAACATTTTGATGAAAAGCCAACATGCTGCTAGTGGATTGGAAAACTGGGAAGATCCTAAATCCTTTATAATACCACTGAGCAATAGAACCAATACCAGCAACACCTAACTCTGGGCTTCTATTCTTGCAAAAAAAATAATTCCCTATTTAATTAAGCCACTGGATCTTAGTTACTTGAGCTTGGAATATGTCAGTGAAAAAATAAGACATTCTAGTGTGAGATGGAAGACCATAAATAAATAAGGAAGTTATAGCATGTTAGGAAGTGGCAAGCGCTATGAAAAGAAAATCAGGATTAGAGGCAGGAGAAGCATGAATGTCAGGGTAGGAGAAAAGGAGGCAGTACGAAATCGAGTTGCCAGAGGAAATACTATTGATAACAAATGATTGGAACAAAGATTTGAAGGAGGTGAGGGAGTTGGCCATGTGGGTATCAGGACAAGAACATTCAAGGCAGAGTGAGCATCCAGGTCAAGATTCCTAAAGAGCAAGTGAGCTTGACGTGTCTGAAGAATCCTGAGCAGGCCAGCATGGGTGGAGCAGAGGGAAGTGAGATTAACAGAAGATGAGGTCAAGGAGGAAAAGAGGGTCAGATCGTACAGGGCCTTGTGGGCCATCAGGAGGACTTTGGCTTTTACTGAGTAAGGTGGGAGCCATAGAGGGTTGTAGGCAGAGAAGGGATGTGACCTGACTCAGGAGTTCACAGGCGCCCTCTGGCTGCTGCAAGGAGAACAGACCAAAGGTGGGGCAGGGAAAAGGCAAGAGGGGAAGCAGAAAGACCCTTTATGAGGCTATTTCCATAATCCTGGCTACAGACAATAGGACTTGGAACAGAATAGAAGCAACAAAGGAACAGACAGGCGATCAGATTCTGGATACATTCTGAGGAAGGGACAACAGGATTTGCTGATGGATCAGAGATGGAGGGTAAGAAGAAAGGTAGAGTCAAGGATAACTCCATGGCCTTGTGCTGAGCAATAGAAGGATAGGGAACCCTCCATGGATATGAGAGGTGGGGGATCAGAAGCTCAGATTGGAACATGTTATATTTGTGACATCTGTTAGACATCTCAGTGGGGGCACTTGGTAGGTGGTTGGTTATATGAGTGTAGAATTCAGGAGAAGGAGCTGGACTGCACATTGTTTAATATTTTGGGGTCATTGCTAATAAATGGTGTTTATGGCTGTGAGACTGGATGAGATCTATGGTGTAGAGAAAAATGAGTACTTCCATGGAAAATGATGTATTGTCAGAGCACACATCTCCAGGCTGTCCAATTCTGATCTATGTGGGAGATATTTTACAATTCTGTAAATTTTAAATAACTGACAGAGATGCAAAATAATTCCATGGAAAAAACAGTTTTGCGTCCATTTGCACATTCATTTCAATATTCCTGAAATTATATATATGTATTATAATTCATAGGTATTATAATGCATATATATGTAATACATATATAACATATAGGTATATGAAATTTTATATGTATTTTATAATATTAATAATTATACGTATAATTATATAATATATAATTAAACATTATATTATATATATTATGTATATATAATTATGAATGAGGGAGCCAGGCAGATGTTATAACTGGGTCAAAAGAGAACAGCAAAGAACAGACATATACATGTATTATGTAATATATATTATGTATTATGTATACATTGTATATATTATATGTGTATTATGTATTATGTATACATGATATACATTGGATAAATTGCATATATATTATGCAATATATAATATATATCATGTATACACTGTATGCATATTATATGTATATTATGTATTATGTATACGTTGTATACATTATATGTGTTTTATGTATTATGTATACGTTGTATACATTATGTGTATGATGTATTATGTATACGTTGTATACATTTGTTATGAGAGGTTCGGGGATTCGATCGGAGACGTAAAAGACACTTTCCACTCCAAACAAATGGACTGAAGGTATATTTTATTATATAGAGGATAGTAAAGGTGACAGTCTGCAAACAGATCTAAATAGGTCAAATATTAAGAGGGAAAAAACATCAGCCCGACTGGAAAGGGAAAACACCCACATCGGCTGAAGAGAAATGACACAAATCAACCGGAAAGAGAAACACCAGGTTGACCGAAAAGAGAACACATCAAATCAATTACTTCATATCAAATCAATTACTTCACATCAAATCAGTTACTCACAACATCCACGCCCCACTGCCGGGAGAGCCCTGTCAATCGACGCGGCTGGGCAAGGATCACACGTCCTGGGCAAGGTGTCCCTTCCACAGGTGGAACTCTCACTAGGGCTCAGTTTCCAGCAGTTTTTATACCATCAGTAATTTTCAGAGTAAGCAATTACAGAGTTTGCAGAGCAAGCATTTAGTGTTTCCATGCACAAAATGGTTATCAGTGGCGTACGTGCACTGAGCCCCCTGGCTAACGTCCCAGCCCAGTAGTTGTGTACGTGCATTGTTCTCTTTGGTTATCGTCCCAGCCCGGCACAGATGGCCAGTCCATCCCGTGCTACGACGCTCCAAGAGCCTTGAAATGTTACAACTTGCAACTCCCTCCGTGAGAGAAGGGCCAGTTCCCACCACGCAGAAAGCAGCTTTCATATTTCTTTTTGTGCTGGTGGCTGTAGGTCAATGGAGCGGCCAAACATGGCTGTACTCATGTCAAGACACATTCGGCCGTGGCCGTCTCCGTTAACCATAAGACACCATACGCACAGACAATGAACTTCGTACACAAGTACATAAGGCACATCCAAGAATCCAAAATCCAATGACTACAATAATTATAAAACTATCTCACAATAAAGGACCCAAACCCCAAGGTAACCAATCAAATAACCCCTTAGAATATGAAATGTTATTAACTTGATCTTGCAAATCATGTACAGTATCAAAGATAACATTAGATAAGGTAACACTTAGGCCTAACAAATTAGCTTGCAGAAGTCCAGACCAGCCCCCATCACAGAGAGTAGCAGAAGGCAGGGTAATAGAGAAATTATAACTAGTTCTCCATGACTGGTCAGATATAGGCTTATACTGAGAGATTGCTTGATGTTTCTGAGACCAAATTTCTCGGTCATTCATAGTCCAGGTTATAGCTCCCACTGGTGTAGAGCAGTTGGTCCAGCAGTGCAGGGTCAAAGGTTGTCCTACAGAGACATTAGTTGGCATGTAGGTCTGCAGCAGACATGGAGGTGCAGCACAGCATAGCGAACACAGCAGGAATATCTATTCACGCAAAGAAACAGAATTTTTAGGAACATGATATAATTGTTCATTTCCTGGATACATTACTATGAGTGTTGCAGTGGGCCCTTGGGCCACTGTTTCTGCGGCACGGGGAGCCGCATTGGGTGGATGTGTCACCCACACTTTTGCTCCAGGTTTCCATCCATCTGTAGATCCAAATCCTTGTATTCCTCTTTTAGTTAATTTACTTGGAGGTTGTCCTTGTGACACATTTGGAGTCAAGAGGGGAAGCACCAATAATTGTCCCACTCGTTCTCCAGACTCTACAGTTAGTACTGTGTCACTACCATTATATAATATAAATTTTATTTCTCCTTGGTAATCTGGATCAATAACTCCTCCCAGTACATCAATAGCTTTTGCTGCCAGTCCAGAGCGTCCTTTTAACAAACCAAAGGTATTTTTGGGAAATTGTACCCCTATCCCAGTAGGGACTATAGACTGCTTCTTAGGGGGCAATTGAATAGAATGAACAGTAGATAAATCCAATCCAGCCTCTTCGGCCGTGGCACGAAAAGGCGGTTTAGCAGACTGAGTCAGGGGCCAATAGGTTAAGGTCATAAGCTCATGGGTGGCGGCTGCCACTTCTGTAATCTTTGCTGGTAACAACCTTGACAGAGGAGTCTCATTAGGGCCTAGTGGCCTGTTATTGAACATATTTAGAGCAGTACTTAGATGGTTGTGCCACCCCTTTAATGAGCCATGACCAAGTTTCCTCAATTGTTGTTTAAGCAATCCATTCATTCGTTCTATGAGGCCTGCAGCTTGGGGGTAATAAGGTATATGATAAATCCATTCTATATAATTTTCCTTGGTATAGGTTTGAATCAACTTACCTGTAAAGTGGGAACCGTTGTCACTCTGAATTTGTCTTGGTGTTCCATAATATAACTTAATTGTATCTAATAATTTTATGGCACTCTGTTGAGTGGCCACTTTAGCTGGTATAGCCAATAAATAACCAGAATATGTATCAACAGCAGTGCAGGCATAAGTATAGCCACAAGAATTTGGCAATGGTCCAATAAAATCTATTTGCCAGGTATGGGCGGGAAATAATCCCTTTTGGATATGACCTTGGTAGGGGTGTGGGACTCCCCATTTATTTAACTGTTGGCATAACTGACATTGTTTTACTGCAGTGGCAATATCATCATGGGTGACAAGGATTCCCCTTTGTTGTGCCCACCTGTATGAAGTTTGTTCTCCCAAGTGTCCACTATTTTCGTGGACCTATTGTGCTAAGCCTGGGTTGTGCGTTGCATGACTTTGCACCAGCTGATCAGCATAAGAGTTATACTTCTGTTCTGTAGAAATTAAAGAACTGTGAGCATCAACATGAAATACAGTAACAATTGTATTTTGGCATCATAATCATATGTCTTTTTGTAATTTCTTTTTTAAGTTAAAAAAACTTTAATTTTGGCAGAAGTTTATCAAAAATATCAAAAGATTTTAAAACACTTGGTCAAATAGGAAACAATGCCTAGTTATTTATTTAATCAAGTTGACAACAGAAACAGTTAAAGGCAAACAGAGAGTTAAAACAGTCAAAAAACAAAAACAAAAACCTTAAGGGAGAGACTTCAGTCCTTTTGAACATAGGAAATTATTTTAACAAAACATAGGTGTTTTGTCTTTTACATAGACTTACTCAAAAGAACACCTTTTAATCTCTATATAAAGAGCAGACTAAAAGTTTAAGAAAATTACCTTTATAAGAGAGAAAGCCAAATTTTAATTTTTTATCAGCTTACTTTAGCCAACTTGATCATGTGCAAAACTCCTCAGGGCTTTACTTTTACAAACCTTCTGTCACTTATTTTTTACATTTAGAATTTGTCCTACGCCTTTTTTCTTTTCTTAGTACTTTAGGACAAATTTATTTTTCTTAACAAAACAAACATAAATATCTCTATTCTTTATACCTTCTTTATGGACAATATACCTTTGCTTTTTTTTTGTATACAGACTTTCCAGAAATGTGTACTTTCTCATAGAAAATTCCTCAACATGCACATAACATGTTTATCAATAAATGTAAGCATCTTTCAGTTTTTCTGAGATAAGAAACCAAAGGCAGACAAATCTATGCTTAGTAACCAATTTTTAATGTTTTATCTTATGTGGGAATGACCAGAGACTCAATAAATTTTTATCAACTTAATTTAGCAAAACTCTAAAGCTTCAAGTTACCAAAAAGATTTTGGAAGCTGTTTTTGAAATAACTTTGTCTTTTAGAAGTCTCTGTGTATTAATTAAAGATTGTATTTCATCGTGAGAGGTTTTGAATCCTCTCTTTTAAGAGTGACCCTTAAGGTGAACTCATCTGAAACAGATTCTCCAGAATAGCCATCCCAATTTCAAATTACTTCAAAAGTTTAAATTGAAATTGCCCCATTTTGGCCACTTTTCCTCTCTGGAGTCTATGGAATATTGTGGCAATGTGGTGTTACAATAAAAAACTTATCTTCTTGGATATGGGCTCCTAGCTGAATATAGCCCATTTAGCCAAGAGGTGGCCCAGAGGGCTCTCCTTGGGGACAGATGGAACTTCCCCCCTTCAAAATTACAAACATACAGAATAGACAGTTAAATGGGATCCCAAACAGAACAGATAGATGCATCTAACAGATTCCGGGTAAAAGTCCTACAATTATTCCCACTCCAGTAGGGATAGCCCTGCCTCTTAAAGAGACAGGACTCCAGATGGAGGGGAAGGGAGTTGTTGGTGTAAGCAAAAACAAACAAATAGGCAAACAAACAAATAATTCTAGAGCCTGTTTCCCTGTCATAAGAAAAATGTGCCCAGGGTCAGCGGTGCCAGGTCAGATGGAAAGCACTGGGAGCAGTCCCTAGGGCAAATCACCTAGGCAGCTGCTGGACTGTTTCCCAGGACATCCCACCCGGCCCGGGCCCACCCCGGGCCCACCGAGCCACGGACAAAGAGCCTCCCGGCTGGCTCGCCAAATTATTATTGGATACATATTTAGGCTCTCTATTTGTCACTTAAGAGGGGCCAAATAAAACTAGAATGCCAGGCTCATGGCAAGGAAAGAGTTTCTATTTTGGGTGACATCAGCCGGGACTGTAAATTTGAAACTTCTTTTTTCAAGAGCACATTCTCCCTTGTATTTTATCCCTATCTTCCATAGCCCGACGATAAGCAGTCAATAAACATTAACCTCGCCGTGCCAGAAAAGAAACATTATCTCTTTTTTCCTACTGTCTGCAAAGCTTTGGTCACATCCAATGGTTCATATCTCGCAGACGAACATCCCAAGTTTCACATAATCCTGACCTGTGAGTCTACTCCCCAGCCAGAGTGCAAGAGGGAGGGTCCTCCCATCCTGGAATTTCTTTCACCTTGGCTTCAGTTACCTTTCGTTTGAATAGGAAAGGCATCTCCTTAATCGAATCCTGCTCACAGCGCCAATTATGTTATGAGAGGTTCGGGGATTCGATCGGAGACGTAAAAGACACTTTCCACTCCAAACAAATGGACCGAAGGTATATTTTATTATATAGAGGATAGTAAAGGTGACAGTCTGCAAACAGATCTAAATAGGTCAAATATTAAGAGGGAAAAAACATCAGCCCGACTGGAAAGGGAAAACACCCACATCGGCTGAAGAGAAATGACACAAATCAACCAGAAAGAGAAACACCAGGTTGACCGAAAAGAGAACACATCAAATCAATTACTTCACATCAAATCAATTACTTCACATCAAATCAGTTACTCACAACATCCACGCCCCACTGCCGGGAGAGCCCTGTCAATCGACGCGGCTGGGCAAGGATCACACGTCCTGGGCAAGGTGTCCCTTCCACAGGTGGAACTCTCACTAGGGCTCAGTTTCCAGCAGTTTTTATACCATCAGTAATTTTCAGAGTAAGCAATTACAGAGTTTGCAGAGCAAGCATTTAGTGTTTCCATGCACAAAATGGTTATCAGTGGCGTACGTGCACTGAGCCCCCTGGCTAACGTCCCAGCCCAGTAGTTGTGTACGTGCATTGTTCTCTTTGGTTATCGTCCCAGCCCGGCATAGATGGCCAGTCCATCCCGTGCTACGACGCTCCAAGAGCCTTGAAATGTTACAACCTGCAACTCCCTCCGTGAGAGAAGGGCCGGTTCCCACCACGCAGAAAGCAGCTTTGTATTTCTTTTTGTGCTGGTGGCTGTAGGTCAATGGAGCGGCCAAACATGGCTGTACTCATGTCAAGACAACATTGCATATATTATATATTATATACATATATGTCTGTTCTTTGTGTTCTCTTTTGAGCCAGTTATAACATCTGCCTGGTTCTTTCACTGATTGATGAGTGGAATAAAATCCTTAATGTATGCTCATTTTATATCTGTATGAGTCACGATTTTATCTTTTTTTCTTGCTTGAGGAAAATTCACCCTGAGCTAACATCTGTTGCCAGTCTTCCTCTATTTTGTATGTGGGGCACTGCAGCAGCATGGTCACTGACGAGTGGTGTGGGTCTGCACCTGGGAGCCGAACCTGGGCCACCAAAGCGGAGCACACCAAACTTAACCACTAGGCAATGGGGCCAGCCCCCATGAGTTTATCTTTTTTAGATCACACAGCTCCTAAGAGGCAGAGCTGGGATTTAAACCTAGGCAGCCTGGCTCCTGAACCTCCACTCTTAAACCCTACCCTCCATCAAATGAACTAATGTACATGGACACACTTAACTCACAGTAGACGCTCAACATATGGTGGTGTTGGGATTGCTAAGAAGCAAGCATTCTGTTTGACCAGAACCTTCATAAAACACACAGTCTCTCACCGTTTTGGAAGTGAAGGCAAAGGATGTCAGTATGACCCCTGATGTCTGGGACTGGGATCCGGGTGTGGTCTTCCTGGTAATCCATCTTCTGTAATCTTCCCGTACCTGGAGATGGAGACACATCAGGGGGAGATGAATCACTCCCAGATGCAGGGAAGTATGCTGGCACAGGCATGTCCCCTGGAAGGAGGGGCATCAGGGACAGCGAGGGCAGCAGCTACATACCTGGCGATTGAGCAGACAGTGAATGAGGAAGATGAAGGCCCCCTGCAGGCTGTTGATGATGGTGAACAGGTAGGCCATGACACCAGCCAAGGGTCCAATCTGGAAAATGCCCAACACCCGGGAGCTCCCCAAGATGAAGAACTGGGCAAATGCCTTGAAGTCAATAACCTGGAGGAGAAGGTTTGCAGAGGATAAGGTTCTGGGAGGTGGCTGTTGTCCTCATAGGACACACTCCCAGGAATGGTCTGAGGCTGCCACCATGTGACCCACCACCTAGATGGAAATAAACGTGGGGTGGAGCCTCCAAGCCTAGGTGTAGGGAAATCGAATCCTATAGGCATTTAAAAGGCTATTGGCCTACAGATACACATCGGCACAAAGATGTGTGGACACATGTATTTAATGCAATATTTTCATTAGTAATGAAAGGCTAGAAGTACCCATGTGTCCAAGAATTTAGAACACGTTAAATGAACAATGAAGCCATACAATGAAATACCATGAAGTCTTCTTTTTTTTACTGAGGTAAAACTCACATAACATAAAGTTCACCATTTTAACCATTTAAAGTACGATTCGGTGGTATTTAGCACATTCACAGTGTTGTACAAACATCACCACTATCCAGTTCCCAGACACATTTATCACCCCAAAAAGAAACCCCATACCTATTAAGCAATCATCCCCCATTTCCTTCTCCCCCAATTAGAAACAACTCAAATGTCCATCAACAGATGACTGGATAAACAAAACGTGGTCCATCCATATAGCAGAATATTACTCAGCCATGAAAAGGAGTGAAGCACTGACACACGCTACAACATGGATGAACCTTGAAAACATGATGCTCAGTGAGAGAAGCCAGTCACAAAAGTCCACATAGCATATGATTCCATTTATATGAAATGTCCAGAATGGGCAAATCCATAGAGACAGAAATCAGATTATACAACTGTTTTTTAAAATGAGATGAGAGTGACAATATACTATAGTGGGTAAGGCTCTGGGTCAGACTGCCTGTGTTTAAATTCTGATCCATTCACTAACTTTGCGGCCTTTGTAGGTTACTTAACATCACTGTGCCTCAGTTTCCTCACTTTGAGATAAGGATGACAACACAATGCCTACCCTATAAGCTTGTTCTACCAATTAATGAGATAGCATTAGACCTAAAGGTGCTTAGAACAATGTCTGGCACAAAATAAACATTTTTGTTAGTTGTTTTTAACCTTAAGTACTGATATGAAATAAGCTACCTATTATGTGGAAAAAACCAAGCGCAGAATGATATGTACAGTATCCTGTCATTTATATAATAGAAGATGGATGTGTAAGTATAGAATATTCTGGAAGGAAGCTCAATTCAGGTGATAATGGTTGCTTGAGGTGGGAGAGATCTGGGGACCTGAGGAGTCAGGGAAGAGAGAAGGAATTAGTTTTCAGGTGTTTCCTTTTTTAATGCTTAATTATTCTTGCCATGGCATACATTAACTTTATTCTAACTTTTGCACTAATTTTTAAAAAGTAATTTTTAGAAAAAAATATTTAAGATGGATGAAGGATTGGACTCTGACGGGAAAACAAACAAGGGACCATCATTAGGTTACCGACAATAAAACCTAGACAATGTCTGGTTTGGGTGGGTTCTTAAAATGAACATTAGTTGAATGGTGAAATTAAGAAACACAGATGCTCTATAAGAATACGAAAAAGTCCCACCTCTGTATGATAGAATAATATATATGAAGGTAAAATAACGAGATAGTGTATTTCATCTATTAAATCAGCAAAACAACAAAAATGATAAACCCTAATGCTGGCAAGGCTGGAGGTAAACAAGCACTCTTGTGAATGGAAATAACTTTTCTGGAAAACGATTTGCAATATACACTAAAAGTGTTACAATCCAACCTACCCTTTGAGTCAGGCAGTTTCATGCCTAGTGTTATGATTAAATAACCACAGATGTGGAAGAAAATTTACCTACAAGGATGTTCAAGACAATACTGTTTATAATAGCAAAAAAAAAACAAGTCAGAAATAACTGAAATGTCCATAAATGAGGGATGCTTTAAGTAAACTGTGCTGGCTCCTTACGCTGAACAGTTATAGAAAAAAAGGATAGTTGACAAATTTCTAATCAAACGAAAAATTTTATGACGTGTTATTAGAAGAGTATTATTTAATTTTCAAATATTTGGGGGATTTTCCAGACTTTTTTCTGTTATTGATTTCTAATTTAGTTCCCCTGTCAGAGAACATGCTTTGCATAATTTGAATCTTTTAAAAGCTTATCTGATTTGTTGTATGTCCCAGGATGTGGTCTTGGTAAATGTTTCATTTTGACTTTAAAAAGATATATGTGCTGCTGGTATTGGGTGGAGTGTTCTATAAATGTTATCACGTTTGTTGATAGGATATGAAAGACTTGAACAACATTTACTGATTTTCTGTCTCCTTGTTCTGTCAATTATTGGTAGGGGTGTGGAAATCTCCTATTATAATTTTTTGGATTTGTCTGTTTCTTCTTTTAGTTCCATTGTTTTTTGCTCCTTGCATTTTGAAGCTCTTTTATTAGGTACATAAATGCTTAGGATTGTTATGTCTTCTTGATGAATGGACTCCTTTATCATTATAAAGTGGTCCTCTTTATCCCTGGTAATATTCTTTGCTCTGCAGTCTACTTTGTCCCATATTAATGTAGCCAGATCTTTTGACTAGTGCTAGCATGGTCTATTTCCATCCTTTTACTTTTAGCCTGTTTGTGTCTTTATATTTAAAGTGTTTGTTTTTGTAGGCAACATACACTTGGGTCTTGCTTTTTTATAGTTTGATGATCTCTGCCCTTTTTTTTTTTATTGTGGCAATATATACGCAACATAAAAATTGCCATTTTAACCATTATAAGGTTTAGAATTCATTGACATTAAGTACATTTACAATATTGTGAAACCATTGTGACTCTTCATTTCTGTAACTTTTTCATCATCCTAAACAGAAACTCTATACCCATTACACAATAATTCCCCGTTCTCCCTTCTCCCCTACCTTCTGTCTTATGAATTTGCCTATTCTAGGTACCTAAGATGAGTGGAATCATATAGTATTCGGCATTTTGTGTCTGGCTTATTTCACTTAGCATGTTTTCTAGTTTCATCCATGTTTAGCATACATCAGAGTTTCATTCATCTTTAAGGTTGACTAATATCCCATTGTATGTGTTTATCACATTTTGTTTGGACACTTGGGTTATTTTTACCTTTTGACTATTGTGAATAATGCTGCTGTGATCATTGGTGGACCAGTATCTGTATGCCACATCAATGCTTTGGGTGTATACCTGTGAGTGATTCCTGCTTTAATTTCTTTGGGTATATACCTATGAGTGGAATTGCTACATCATATGGTAATTCCATGTTTACCTTTTTGAGGAACTGCCATACTGTTTTCACAATCTCTGCCTTGTAATTGGGGCATTTAGAACATTTACGTTGAATGTGATTATTGATATGGTTAGATTTAAATCTGTCATCTTACTGTTTGTTTTCTGTCTCATCTGTTTTTTTGTTTCCGTTCTCCATTTCTTCTTCTTTTGGTTTAAGTATTTTTTATGATCTCGTTTTATCTCTTT
Source organism: Diceros bicornis minor (assembly GCF_020826845.1). Taxonomy (NCBI): domain Eukaryota; kingdom Metazoa; phylum Chordata; class Mammalia; order Perissodactyla; family Rhinocerotidae; genus Diceros; species Diceros bicornis. Next base: position 1,092,561 of record NW_026690912.1, on the reverse strand, counting down.
TTTTAGCCCTTTAACAATTAATTCATTCAACCATCAATTTCTTCACTTTGTGTCCTTGGCTCATGCAGTCCTCCATTCGTTAGCTTTCTGATCTTGGGAAAATGACTTAAACTCTCCTAAACTCGAAAGAACTGGAGCTTCTTGCATTACACCACACTGCTCCCTACCATCTCTATCCTCTGGTCATTTCTGTATGAGAGCTGAAATAAGGCAGAGTGTCACCTTGTTTGACCTCAACTGGAACGTGTGTGTTGATAGACTGAAATTTTTCACTGCTCTGCTCATGTTTGCGAATGACCATGAGAATGCTGCAAATACTGATTTGGGATTCCAAAAAAATTTTAGTGAGTAGGTGAATTCACAAATATGGAACTTGTAAATAATGAAGATCAGCTATATATGTACCACATAGGGTGGTTGTGTGGGTTAAATCAATTAATACAAGTTAAGTTCTTCAAACAGTGCCTTAACACAGACTCATTTGATGTTTCAGAAATTTATTTGGTAAGTTAGTTTTTAGTAGTTTGTATGTCCAGGTATAAGTGAGGATATTTTTATGTCTAATTTTTGGTGACATTGCATAGTGTAGAATTGTGCTCTTTTCATGTGGTGAAATCCAGGTTTCCTACCCTGCTTTTTTCCTGTCACTCCACTCGTCTACTTCATTTAGTCCTTTTTTTTTTTTTTTTTTTGCAAACAGGCAGGCATGGCTTTAAGGGCAGGAAGGATTAATAATGAACAAAAGCGATGTTGCTCCCTGACCCTACATTCTGCTTTCTTCACTATGATGTTTTTTTTTGGAGCGGGCTACTACATTTTTGAGGCAGCTTTATTGAGATGTGATTCCATACCATACAATTCCCCCATTTAAAGTTTATAATTCAGTGGGTTTTTTAAATATATTCGCAGATGTGTGTAACCATCACCACAGTAAATTTTAGAATATTTTCATCACCTCAAAAAGAAGCCTGAACCCTTCAGCTACCATCCCTTTATCCCCTACCCTGTTTACCCCATCCCTAAGCAACCACTAAGCTACTTTTTGTCTGTATAGATTTCCCTATTCTGACTTTCCTATGAATAGAATCATATAGTATAGGGTTTTTTTTGGCTGGCTTCTTTCACTTAGCATTATATTTTCAAGGTACATTTATGTTGTAATATATAATACAAAATATACCATTTTAACTATTTTTAAGTGTGTAATTGAACAGCATTAAATATATTCAGGTTGCTTCATTTTTAAAATAAAGAGAAGACTATTTTTGATTAGATTTTTTACCTACTTTCTCTGTTCCCTCTCATAGAAATGTGTCTTTGAAAACTCTTTAAAGACACATTCAAAAGCATGCATGTGCTCATTCTTTCTACTCTCCACTTTTTCTAACATAGCTTGTAAGTATACGAGGCTTAAGTCTCATAGGTAATAATGTCCATGGCACATGATTTGTTTGTACAAGTAATGTTTCAAATGGTTATTCTTAAAAGGAACTACAAATCAAATATATTAAACTTGTTGATACTTTAAACTCATTGATACTTTTAAGTTACTCCTAGTTTCTGCATATTTTGGGTTCACTTGATTATATCCAGTCTCTAAAGAGGTTTCTATCTGTTTTAAGAATATGGTACCTCTTTAAAAGACATAGTGAGTGAAAAGAGCAGGTAAGAAATATACTGTATGCTCACAGAGAAGGGTCTAGAGGCATACACATCAAAATACTGGTTGGCTATCCGTCAGAGATTGGCAAACTCCAGCCCTGTAGATTTGGCCTATGAGCTAAGAATGGTTTTTACTTTTTTTTTTATTTTTTACTTTTAAAGGAAGATTAGCCGTGAACTAACATCTGTGCCAGTCTTCCTCTATGTTATATGTGGGTTGCCGCCACAGCACGGCTGACTAGTGGTGTAGGTCTACGCCTAGGATCCGAACCTGCGAACCCTGGCCGCTAAAGCGGAGCATGCCAAACTTAAGCACTATGCAGGGGGCCGGCCCTGGTTTTTATATTTTTAAAAGGTTGTAAAAATGAAATAAAACATGAAAGAATATGCAATTGAGACCCTGTGTGTCCCGCACAGGCTAAAATATATATATTTACTATCTGGCCCTTTGCAAAAAACATTTGCCGATCCCTGGTCTAGGTATGATTGGGATTATGGGTAATTTTTATTTTTAAAATGGTTTGGTGAGTTCTTTTTTTATTTAGTACTTGTAATATTAAAATGGATCTTGCTTTAAAAAAAGCTATAATGTTCGTTTGGCTGGAAACAAATTACAGGGTTTAGAGTAGACTTGTTTAATCTTTAGTCCTTTTGTTGCAGCATGATGAACTTGCAGATAGTCTTCCTTGTGCAGAAGGAGAGTTTATCTTCCTTCGTCTTGATGTTCTTCGTGAGGTATGTAGCAATAATCATTGGAATCAGCCCTCTAAAGCAGAGTGCCATTTCATAGCTTTAATGGCAGCATTCCTTTTTGGTTGTAGTATTTGGAAAGAGAGCTCACCATGGCCAGCCTACCGCTCACATTTGATGTCGAGAGGAGCACTGATGACTGGGTCTTCATGTGCTTCTTTGTGGGAAATGACTTCCTTCCTCACCTGCCATTGTTAGAGATTCGGTATGTGTGTTTGTGTGGGTTTTTAAACTACTGTTGTAGCCTTCTTGCTTACAGTGCGTACTGGTCCTAATACATAATGTTTGTTTCCTGGTGGCACGGAAGGTGCAATTGACCGTTTGGTTAACATATACAAAAATGTGGTTCACAAAACTGGGGTGAGTTCATTCTTGAATAATTTCAAAACAGAAGTATTTGCTTTTATAAGAAGATCATTTTACATGTATTTTATCACTTACAGGGTTACCTTACAGAAAGTGGTTATGTCAATCTGCAAAGAGTACAGATGATCATGTTAGCAGTTGGTGAAGTTGAGGATAGCATTTTTAAAAAGAGAAAGGATGATGAGGTAAAGTGTTTCTATTGCAGTAGCTAAATTGCTCCTGTCTCTAATATGCTGTGATGATCCTGTGATTGTACTTTTAACCTCTTTGAATGCATTGTTATATTATTATAGTGTATCAAACGCCAATGTAATCATGAGTGGCCAGTGCTTTGATTATTTTATAAAGGCTGTGATGCTTGCTGTGTGGAACTGTGTATTGCACGCTGTGTGAATTGCACTGTAGTTTTTTTCTCTCTTCATAATCCTGATTAAGATAAAAATCCAAACACGTGTCTGATCAACGGGATGTGAAATGAGGGTTCCAAGACTGGGAGAATGCTGGGAATGAACTAGTGGATGCCATGTTTTATAGGAAATGTTGATGCTGTGGAAGTCAGGTGAAGACCTAGAAACTCTGTACTCTGGTAGTGGAGTGTAGGGGCCTCTGGGTTAGATAGCATCAGTCTAGGCAGAGGGTTGCAGCTCTGAGTAAGCAATTAAACATAAAAGAAAGAAATAAAATAATAAAGCACTTGGAAATTGATGACATATGATGGAGTGAGTGCTTAGGTGAGAAGTCCAGTCTGGCTTGGACAGTTGGGAGTGTGGTTGGGCCGTTCATGAGACAGCAAGCAGTGGGGGTAGAGCAGGTTGGGGTGAGGACAAGGTAGAAATTGAGGTTCATTTTGGAGATACAGAGTTGGAGGTGTCACAGGACACCTGAGAGGAGAAAAGTCCGTGAAGCAGTTAGATGGATATGTGTAAAGCTCAGGGCAGAAGTCTTTTGGAAGGAGATTTGAGAACATTAGCAGAATACTTCACGTCATGAGTGTGAAGTTGAAATCCCTGGAGCTTTGTATGGAGTTCAAGTGCCTCCAACAGAAACCTTAAGAAGCATAGATGTTAAGGAGAAAGGGGAGTCAGTTCTAGAGAGGTGGGAGGAAATCCCTGAAGAGATGAGAAGCCACTGGTGCTGCCGGAGGCGTCAGAGTGAGATAGGCCCCTAATCCATGGCCAGGGGTTCAGAGGTCCTGAAGAGTTAGTGGGGTGGAGGGGCAGTAGCCTGGAGGCAGAGTAGGTTGCAGGGTGATTGTGCAAGAGTGGCAAGGGAGGCAAGCAGTGGGTAAAATGAGCAGATAGTAGCTTTTTAGAAAGAGAGTGAAGGAAATCCTTTTAGAAACTGATTTTATAAAAAGTCATATGGCTATTTTGAGCAAATAGCAACATAATAATATTGCTACATTGCTTCATTATCTCCTAACAGATTAAAACATGTCATTGCATCTGACAAGATTTTATATTTTCTTCAGCTTTGTATGCTATAGCTAGTGATCTCTTTTTTAGAACCTTGGGTACCATTTTATATAACAGTGTGAGTAGACTGTAAGTGTTCTTTTTAAAGCCTTTGGTACTTGGTAATGTTCTGTGATAGCAAGAATTTTTCACATGTAAAATTTAAATAGCATAACTGACTTTGTCTAGGATATCAAATGTCTATCAGGACTAGGATATCAAATGTCTATCAGCACAGCCATTTTTAACTAAGCCTTCAACAATTATGGTGGCTCCACCTGACCTGCTGCCATTTATGCTTAAGAAAAAACTACACATACGGTGTAGTACTTGGTGTAAAAGCCTCACGTTAGAACAGTCCTTTTATGTGGTTTTAGGTTACTCTGTACTATTAAGTATTGGTGATATTTGCCATTAGAGTGGGATGTATGGGATTTGATAGATACCAGAGTGCTTCAGATTTGAGTAATAAAGTTTCCAGCTGGCCTGGCAGAGAGGGCATTTTAAAGCTTTGGATCGTTTTTGGTATGCCTGCCATCATATGATGTTTGTCAGCATGGTTGGACATCGGTGAAATTTATGAACCCTCAGAAATTCAATATAATAGTATCTAGGTGTGTGTATTTTCCCAGGAAGTGTGTCTCCGGCTTTTGACAGGCTTCCAAAGAAGTTCACAGCACACAAAAATTAAAGATCAGTAAAGTCCCACCAGGTGTACCTATTTTGCTTATGTGTAACTACCACCCTTAGAAATAGGTATTTAACTGACCAGCAGAATACATGGTAAAAGAGGAATACATCAATATTTATTATTAAAGTTGAGCAGTTAGGTCAGAAATATGATGCTTTTTATGTTATGAGCTTTGATGTTTGCCTTTTGTCTTGCAAATCTTCTTCATTTATTCAGCATATATTTATTAAGTGTTTACCGTGTGCCAAATAGTATTCTGAGTGTTACTGATACAACAAAAAACAAAAGAAAAAAGCAGACAAAAATTCCTGACCTCACGGAGCTGATATTCTTCCGCGAGAGATGGACAATAAACACAAAAACTAAGTAAAGTGTGTAATGTGTTAGAGAGTGATAAGTGCTGTGAAGAAAAAAGCAGATGAGGAAATATCTGGGAAGGTGGACGTGAGGGCATTGCAGTTCTAGAAAAGATGACTAGAGAAGGCCTCACTGACAGATGACTTTGAAGGATATGAGGGAGTAATCATGCAGGTGTTTGCAGGAAGAGCATTTCAGACAGAAGGAATAGCCAGTGCAAAGGCTCTAGGGCAGGAGCTTACCCAGGATGTTCAGGGAACAGCAAGGAGCCAGTGTGGCAGGCACAGAGGAAGCAAAGGGGAAGTAGTAGGGGTAGGAGAGGAGGTCAGAAAGATGGTGGAGGGCCAGATCTGGTAGGACCCTATAGGTCATTATAAGAACTTGAGCTTTCACTCTGCATCAGTGGAGGGTTTTGAGTATAAAAGTGACAAGATCTGACACATATTATAAAAGGATCACTCTAGCTGCCCTGTTGAGACTAACTGTATGGAGGCAAAGATAGAAACAGTGAGCCCAATTAGACTCTTTTGCGATAATCCAAGGGAGCCAACATGGTGGCAGTGGAGATTGATAAGAGGTAATTGGATTCTGAACATGTTTTGAAGGTAAAACTAGTGGATTTGGCTGGTGAATTAAATGCTAGGGGTGAGAGAAGGAAAGCTATTAAGAATGACTCCAAAGCATTTTGTCTGAGCAATTGAAAAATGGTCTGAGCTACTGTGATAAAGAAGACTGGGAGGCACAAAGCTAGGGGTGGGGATGCCATTTGGGGCATGTGAAGTTTGTACACCCAAGTGGAGATGTTGAGTGGGGAGAGGTCCTGACTGGGGAGTCATCAGCACGTAGATGGTGTTTAAAGCCGTGAGACTGGATGATTACTCCCATGAGAGTGAGAGGTCCAAGTACTGGGTGAAGAGGAACGCCAGTATTAAGGTGTTGGGAAGTTGAGGAGTGAGGGCATTCAGCAAGAGTGAAAGAGGAGAACCGGGTGAGTGTAGTGTCCTGGAAGCCAAGTGAAGAGCACGGATCAAGAAGGAAGAGTCACGGTCAGATACGGACTGAAAACTGTGTAATGGATCTCACAGTCTGTGGGTCATTGGTGACCTAGATAAGTTTAAAGATGGGGCAAAAGCTTGATTAAAGAAATTGGTGGTGTTGCTGTCTTAGGAGGTTTTAAGGTCGTCAGCCACCATGTATCCAGCATTCAGCCCCTCTCCTGGCACAAAGCACAAATTTCAGATCTCAATAGGGTGTTATATTGCAGGTGGCAGTACTGACTTGGAAGTGATGGAAGTGCAGCTGCTGATAGAATGACGGTCAGTACAGGACCTGCTGGCCCCTGTTTCAGTCCACAGCAGCAGCCCTGGCCACCGTAGCTGTCGTTTCAGTGCCTTGATGCTCACAGAAACTTGGGCGTGGGAGGAATGCTTTCTGGGGTAAAGGAGGCCTTTGAGTGGCCCAAAGTAAGTGGGGAGTTACTTATTTGTATTTTCTCCGTATTGGTGGGCTACTTGCTCCAGGGTAAAACAGAGGGTCTTTGTTATGACTCTTGCATTCTTTCCTGAAATGATATCAAAAAATATCTGAAAAAAATTAAGAGGCATAATTAAATTGTATCTAAATTCAATTTAGAATGATCTCTGTCTATCTAAAGTTCTGATAAGCAACATTTTGAACATATAGTCCATTGCCTAGTTTAATTAGTTACGTTTCTGGGGTCTTCCTTTAAAACTTTGTCTCCCAAATCATTCCTGGTAATGTTTAACTCTTACATTTTTGTGTAATTATTTGACAGAATATGTGGATTTTATACTTTTAGGACAGTTTTAGAAGACGACAGAAAGAAAAGAGAAAGAGAATGAAGGTGAGTTTTAATTAATTTCATCAGATTGGCAATAACATACATTTACAATTTGGGAGGAAGATAGCTTTTTATTCCTTATCCAGTAGTTTGTTAGGGACGTAATGTCTACCCAGCTGCCTCTTACCTGGAGAAAGAATGCTGGTGTCAGTTTTAAAGAAGTCCTTTCTAAGCTCTAGAGTCTGAGGGGATACACTTGATGGGCCAGAGGGGCCGGGTAGCACTTAGCTATTTGAATTTTTTCCGGTAATTGGGTATTGTTTTTGTAATAAAAATAGTTAGCTCTTTGTATCTTCTTGAAAGTTACTACACTCTGTCTATATCCTTGTCAGGTTACTCTTCCTAGAACACACCACTCGAAACTTTGTTGTTTCTCTGCTCAGAAATTACCAGTGACTCCTTAGTTCCCGCAGAATCCAGTTCTATCTTAGTCTGGCGTGCAGAGCATACTATGATCTGGTCAAGTTCTCACCCTGCTTTCCCCAGTTGTCTTCTAAATATACCAAGTCCCTCCTGACTCCGAGCATTGCCTTTGTTTGGTCCCTCTCAATGGGTTTCTGACTTCACGGCTCCCTCCCATCTTACATTTTCCACGAGGCCTCCCTATTGCTTCTGCTTGTAATCCGGGTTGAGCAGTCCTTCCTTTTAACTCGAGTGCTTCTCGCTTGTGATATTTGTTTTCTTAGTTAATTGCATAACACTTTATACTCACTTAACTTCTTAAGTTTTTGTTTTTCTTGTCTTCCTTACTGGATTTTAAACAAATGGAATTTGGGGACTACCTTTTATTATTATATTTTATTAGAATCGAGCAATTTCAGGAACCTATAAGGGAGAAAAGTAGAGTTATTTATTGTTGCAGGTGGGTTCAAAACCACTTAGATAGGGAAGGGCATGTTTGATGTCTACCTTATGTATTATTATTTTCTTTCAGTCAGTGTCTGTTTAAAAAATATCTTTTATCAGTCAGCCGTGACTGTCACCTACTGTAGCTATAATCATAGCTCTAACTAATTGGAAACAAAGAGTTAAATTCCATCAAGGTGAAGGATAAATAGAAGTTGTATTTCCTAAGTATAAATCAAACTCTTGGCTTATTTTTTTACCTTAATAGTTATCTTTATTTGCCTAAAATTGTGTCTTGAATGCGTTTTGAAATTGTAAGTGAACATAAGGGAATAACCTAATGAGATTTGAATAGCTTCTATGTATCAGAAAAGTGTATTATATGTACTTTCATAGCAGAGTTATTAAATATTACAGACTATTGTTTACAGGGTAAGTTACCATCAAATCAAACTGTAGACAACCCTGTAATGTTAACGGAAATCCATTTCGTCTTTAAAGAGATTACAGCAGGGACTCTTTTCCATTGCCTTCATTTCTTCCTGTCATCTAACTGTGTTGTGATTTAATTTTAATTTCTACATTCATTTCTGTTTATGTTAGAGAGATCAACCAGCTTTCACTCCTGGTGGAATATTAACCCCTCATGCCTTGGGTTCAAGAAATTCACCAGGTTCTCAAGTAGCCAATAATCCGAGACAAGCAGCCTGTGAAATGAGGATGCAGAATAATTCTGTAAGTAACTTATTTTTATGTAGCATTGAAGAGTGGTGACTTTCAGATGCCTCTTACAGTTGTGTGTGAATTTTATCACTTAGCCTGGAGTTATTTTGTTTTATAGTTTTTCTCAATTTCTTTTGCCTTGAGATATTTTTAACTCTGTTAAATCCTTATTAATATGAAAATATCTAAATGATGTGAAAGAAAAGAACATACATGTAAATGTGGATAGCTAAGTGGCTGCAGTGTTTCTCTAATGCAGTCGGGCCACAGTGCTTCCTGCTTCCCCAAAGGTACTGGGTAGTGTTGGTGCTAGAAGCATGACAGGACATCCAAATGTCTCATAGCTAGAGCAAGAGAAGAGGGTGGTTTTGCTACCGTATTTCCCCTTTCCTCCCAGGGATCAGTTATGGGCATTTTGCAGAATAGCATTCCTCAGTTTGTTAAATACAGGTACTCCTCACTGCCTAAACTCTCACTCTCCAACTCAGACGTGGAATATATCTGAATACATATTTTAAGGTAGCTCTCATTATCCACATTTTTTTTAGAGCTCTTTTTTTTGTTGCTGGGAAAGATTTGCCCTGAGCTAACATCTGTGGCCAGTCTTCCTCTTTTTTTCCCCCTCCTCAAAGCCCTAGTACGTAGTTGTATATTCTTGTTATAAGTCCTTCTAGTTCTATGTGAGCCGCCACCTCAGCATGGCTACTGTCAGACAAGTGGTGTGGTTCTGCGTCCAGGAACCGCACCTGGGCTGCCAAAGTGGAGCGTGCCAAACTTTTTTGTGAGGGAGATCAGCCCTGAGCTAACATCTGTGCTAATCCTCCTCTTTTTGCTGAGGAAGACCGGCTCCGAGCTAACATCTATTGCCAATCCTCCTCCTCTTCTTTTTTTCCCCCAAAGCCCTGGTAGATAGTTGTATGTCATAGTTGCACATCCTTCTAGTGGCTATATGTGGGACGCGGCCTCAGCACGGCCGGACCAGCGGTGCGTCAGTGCACGCCTGGGATCTGAACCCGGGCCGCTAGTAGCGGAGCGCATGCACTTAACTGCTAAGCCACGGGGCCAGCCCTGAGCGCGCCGACCTTTAACCACTAGGCCATCAGGGCTGGCTCGGTTACTCCCTATTTATAAACTCAGGAACTGAATGGATTTGCCTCATGGTATTCCTCCTTATTTGAACGTTGTAATCCAGACTGCAGAAGCAAATCGTCTCAGCCAGCAAGGCTATGCTCTGTTCAGTAGCTTCCTGTAATGGCAGGAGACCATGAGCTCAGAGCACCCGGCAGGGCAGCAGCAGGGGTAAGGGAACAGACCGTGAACTAATGTACACAGACAAAAGGTAATCAAAGCTATTGCTTATTTCAGGCTAGTAGGCACGAGAGAAAGAGAGAGTGTTGTAGAGGGAGGAAAGATGTTATATAAGGTACAGTATCCTATGTAAACTTTTGCTATGATATATCCAAGGAAATTACGTAAGTTGGGATATTTAAATTTCATTATTCTAATAGTTATCCTATTGATGCTCAAATCCTTTATCACAAGGCAACCCTATATGTGAAATTTTTGCCATATCATGAGACTGGTTGAATTTATATTCCCATAAATTCACACTTAGAAGTTTTAGGACCTTAGATTAGGAATTTGGAAAGAGATTTTGCATCTTCTGAGAGAAGCGGCTGGGGTTTCTGTTGTGTTTTTGTTCTGTTTTTGCTTTCTTGTCTTATTCTTCACACCATTAACAGAGTGGGCTATGGAGAGTCAGTCAAAGGTTTTGCAGTGAGATGCTTGTGTAGAATGGAAAAAGCTGATGTCCATCATTTAAGATTATAGTGACTACCGTCCTCACAGAATGAACTGAGAGTGACTAGTATTGCTAAGACCAAGTTGATGATAAAATGCTTTTTTCTTAATCTCAGGGAGGCAGGTAGGTTTAAACTTTGCCAGCTATGATTGCTTTGAGAAAGATTCCAATATTCAGGCTCCACAGGATTAGACTATATTGATTAATAATGTCTGCCATGGGAATAGGAATGGGGAGATTGGTGATTAGGTTGCTTATTTGATCCTGTCTTAATTCTCCTTGACACAGTTATTTCTACTGGAATCTTTGCATAGAGGAGTTTTCATCTAGAATGTGTTGAATTTAAGGAAATCATGAAGCCAAATGACCAGTTTATTTAAAGGAAGGCTTTACAGTTATGGATTTTTGCTGTGTTATTTTTTCTGAGCTGTTTGGGTGTGCTGGGCTCCAGTGCTTGACTGGTATCTACTGATGGTCAACATGGTTAGTGTTTTATTAGATAGCTTCTGTTTCCTCATAAATATGTTTTTAAATTTTGCATTCTGAAGTGTAGTTTCATTATATTTGCGACCATTCTCAGTTTAATAAACTTTGATTGCAAAAACAGCTTTTTAAAAAGAAATTTGAATGAACTGGTATGACTCTGGTATGTTTAGGAAAGAATATTTCTGAATACTTTTGTTAGTAGAGATAGAGCAGAAAAGAGCAGCAGATCTTTAGCATTAAAGAGCAAACAACTTCTTTTCTTCTTTTCTTCCCTTGAAGGTATATTATTTTTGTTGTCTAAAGATAATTTATATCTTGTTTGTGAATTTGGGAAAGATTGCTTTGCTTGCAACTTCTCTGTACTTAGATGATTGACAGGAATATCACTCTCCTAATTTAATCGAAATGGATTAGTGTTGTTTAAAAACTAATAGGGATGACTTACTGAATGGTTAACCGCCATGCACCAGGCAGGCAGCTTTGATGGTTTACAGATATTGTTTCATTTACTCCTTGCTATAACCTGTAAAGAGATAGAACAGTATCATCCCTGTTTGACGTTGAGGTTGACAGAGGTTAAATAAATTGCCCAAGGCCATACAGCCGTTAAAGATTGGACTTGGTATTTCAGACTCAGATGTGTCTGACTGAAAATACCCATCTCATTTTCCAAGTACAACAGTGCCTTCCTGGATTTATTTTTATTCTTTGTGGTTTGTTTTTTTTTGTTTGTTTTTGGTGAGGAAGATTTGCCCTAAGCTAACATCTGTGCCCATCTTCCTCTATTTTGTATATAGGTGGCTGCCATCGAGTGTTTTAGGTCTGTGCCCGGGAACTGAACCCGGGCCGCTGAAGCAGAGGGCCCCAAACTTAACCACTAGGCCACAGGGCTGGCCCCTGTTTTCTTTTTTCTTTTCTTTTCTTTTTTTTGATAGTATTAGCCATACAGTATCATGAATAAAATTGATATTATATGTCTATTAAAGGAAAGTGTTGTGAGCTCTACGTGAAATATAGTTTTGCTTTGTTGTAACTTTTCTTGGCCTTTGGTGTGAACTACCTTCATGCTGAGGTTTTAGTTACAGTATCATTAAAATAGGCTCCTGAGTTCTCGATTTAAAAATAATTTACTCGAAATATCTAATATACTGTGAATAACAGAAGAAAAACTTTACCATGAAAACATTTTCTGCCACTTAGGTTTTTGGTCATTTAACATTAAAGTTGCAGAACATTTTAATTTTTGTGTGTGTGTGTGTGTGAGAAAGATTGGCTCTGAGCTAACGTCTGTTGTCAATCTTTGTCTTTTTGCTGAGGAAGTTTGGCCCTAAGCTAACATCCATGCCCATCCTCCTCTATTTTGTATGTAGGATGCCACCACAGCATGACTTGCTGAGTGATGTGTAGGTGTGCGCCCGGGATCTGAACCTGTGAACCCCGGGCCGCTGAAGCGGAGTGTGTGAACTTAACCACTATGCCACCAAGCTGCCCATAATTTTTTAGTTAAATATTAAAATACTTTAGGGTGCTACTATGTTCATTGAGTTAGGTACAAAGGGAAGATAATGGTAAATTTAAAGTGGTATTCAAGTCTTTGAAATAATAATAAAAGCTGCATTTTTCTAAGATGACTAATAGATTTTATTTGTACAATGAATTTTAAAACAACATGTATAAAATAGTTTAACAGATATCTGGCGGAGTCTCATTAAACTGTTGCTTTCTAGAATGGTTGTACTAGGTTGAACCACTTACATCTAACTTTATTCTCACCAGCATTGAGTATTTTATGCATTAATTTATATACATATATATATATTTTTCCCCTTACAGCTTTGTTAGTTAATTGGTGGAAAGTGATCACAAATTCATAACACGAGGGAACCACCAAAGAAAAAAAATGTTCAAGTCCTATAATTAAAAAAAAAAAAATCTATGAAATTAAGTTTTGCTTATTTCTTCTGAAGCAGTTTTTACCCTAATGTTCAAATTCTTTTGAGTTTAAGCGTAGGAGGCTTGGTACTATATTATTCTTTTTTGGAGAGGTGGAGTAGGCCAAGATCAGTCTTTATACTTTCTAAATATATTTACCATATCTATTTAATAGCTTTAAAGAAAATGTATTACTGTGAAGCATGGTGGTAACAGTAGTTGGATGTAACTTCTTATGTGAAATGAATAATTAAATCCTTCCTCTGTAATGTCATAATTGTCTACAGAGTCCTTCAGTATCTCCTAATACGAGTTTCACTTCTGATGGCCCGTCTCCGATAGGAGGAATTAAGCGAAAAGCAGAAGACAGTGACAGTGAACCTGAACCAGAGGATAACGTCAGGTGAAGCCATTTTTTGGTAGCACTTTGTTAGCAAATTGCTGAAATAGATGCCGTCTAATTAATGCTGTTTAGCTTAGAGCAGCAGTGCCTTCAGATGCTTGCCTGTGATCTTTTTATCCTCCAGTAATTAATGTGGAGGGTTAGGATAGTCAGTAAATTCCAGTGAGATGTGTAAGCTATAGCTGTTAAACCTAAGTATCTAGATTAGTATGCATGCTGGTTTTCGTCCTCCAAGCCACTTTTCCCTCTGAGACCAGGCACTAGATCGGCTAGACATGAAGTGTTTAGCTCTATGTGATCTGAATGTTACTGTTATGAGATTAAATTTTCAAGCTGCTTAACCCAGAAAGTTCAGTTACATTTGGTTACTTGATATAGTTTGTTTTAATCATCTCAATTGAAAAGTTTCTTCTTTAAAATGAAATATGCAGAAGGCTTTCGGTTAAGAGATAAATGTATTTTTAAAAACCACGAACTTGCATATGCACAACTATATTTCATGACAGAGAAGTTTCTCATTAGCTATATACTTAAAATTTATAGTCTGAAAATTGGAGTCTTTAATTTATACAGAAGTTTGAGATCATTATATAATAAGATTAACAGCTTCTTGTGTGATTAAATCTGGATTTGAACCCTGGGCTCAAGTGCAAAGGGCCAACAACCTCAATAATTGTAACTCATTTAGAATTTTGCAAAATGATTTATTTCAAAGTTAAACAGTAGTGGTTCACAGCTCATGCTTCTTTTATAGGATGTGGATGATGTGTTTGTATTTATGATTAGAAACTTCAGAAGTGTGATATCTGGTTCTGTATTTTCCCAACATCTTTTGATGTCAGATTCAGAGATCTGTGGTGACTTGTGATTGAGCATTTACCTGATCTGAGTTTTTATCCTCTGCTTCTGCAACTCTTGGAGTATATTTTTTTGTTTTACCATGTAGCCATCATGATCAATATCAGCTTAATAGTTAATTTGATTTTTTTAGTACTTTATTGTTTAATTTTGGTGCTGAAGATAATCAAAGTAGAATTGCTTCTATCAAGAAATGCTTGGAGTTCTTAGCATTTATTTCATTAATAGTTTCTGTAAAATAGTGATATTCAACATTATGGATAGAAGATATTTCTCCTAATTGATGTTCTGTAAATCTTTTGCGTGGGGGCAAAGTTAAAATTGGTATGGTGTAGGGGCCGGCACGGTGGCACAGCAGTTAAGTGTATGCACTCCGCTTCGGCGGCCTGGGGTTCGCAGATTCAACCGCTTGTCAACCCATGCTGTGGTGGCATCCCCTATAAAGTAAAGGAAGATGGGCATGGATGTTAGCCTAGGGCCAATCTTCCACAGCAAAAAGGGGGAGGATTGGCATTGGATGTTAGCTCAGGGCTGATTGTCCTCAAAAAAAAAAGTAAATGAAAAAAATTGATATGGTGTATTCTGAAACATGACTGCAATTAATTAGTAAGATCTGGCACATGGAAGAAAAGAGCCCTTAATGGAGAATCATCCTGATGTTCTTGATCGTTCTTGATTTTTTTTTTAGTATTCTTTGGCATCTTTAAATCTTTCAGAGATTGAGAAATGAGTACTTCAAAAAATAAAAAATACTTTGAGTGAAAATGTGGTTTTTCACATTGTATTTTCAGTGATTAATGAAAATTTAGTGAATTGATGACCTCCTTCTAAGTTTTACCAGAATGTGTGTGTGTGTCCGTGTCCTTCACTTATGTCAACAACGCTTTGCTGAATGAGGGAGAAGGCCCAAGGATAGGGAGAGTAGGTATATACATAATTTCTGCCTGGCTTCTAGATTATTCTTTTTTAAAAAAGTAATTTAGTTGACTTTCTTTGTGTAATTTAGATATACTTTAACAAACTGAGGAACTTGAACTATATAAAATATCGTCAGTATTTGCCTCTTAAAACGTAGTTGTAGAATTGTTCTACAATCAAAAAAACATGTAAAACAGTATGAAAATCTGAGCAAACAAGTGTTGTGTATCTACTTTAATAAATGATTATTCTCTTTTTTTTTTACTGTAGTTTTGTAATGATCTTTCTAGAATCAATGTTTGAGTTTTTAACGTTTAACTATCTTTAAGTTGATAATAAATCCCGTGAAAGTGGACTTTTTAGAAATAATTAAATGAAGCTATGTTAATATTACTGTTTAACTCATTTACATTTTACCTGGCTATTAAGTATAAATTGATTTGGATGATAAATTGGTAGGTAGTTACTGAAAGTGTATTAATTCAACATGAACTGGCTTTGCCTGATTTTTAGGCTTTGGGAAGCTGGGTGGAAGCAGCGGTACTACAAGAACAAATTTGACAGTTACTGAAAGTGTATTAATTCAACATGAACTGGCTTTGCCTGATTTTTAGGCTTTGGGAAGCTGGGTGGAAGCAGCGGTACTACAAGAACAAATTTGACGTTGATGCAGCTAATGACAAATTCCGTCGTAAAGTTGTACAGTCTTACGTTGAAGGGCTCTGCTGGGTTCTTCGATATTATTACCAGGTACAAAATGAATATTTTCCTCTAAATCTCTAGTTAATCACTTTAAGAAAATAGTTATTTCTATAATAGTATGTGTTGTTGAGCTATATTCTGAAATGGAACCCAGACTCATATTTTCAAGCTTCCTATAAAGAAATTCATTACTTTAAATAAGATTTGTTTGTAAAGCCTTTGAAGCTCCTTAGGTGTTAATATATAAACAAAGCTAATTTTTGTTATGCTAAAGAATTTCAGCATTAAATACTGTGGTTGAGAGTACTTGGTCTTTAAAATTATTAAAGGTTATTGTTTTGTTTAATTAGAATAAAAAATAACAGTAACTAATACACAGTCGCTAAATGACTGAAGAAAGGACAAAAGCCTGGAAAATAACTGGTAAGAATTTGAAAGGAATTTGAATGCTCCCATTTCCTCCATATAGTGTGATGTTACATGAAGTGCATTCTCATTGGAGTAATCTGTATCTGACTTAAAGCTTTTGATAAATGAGATGTCAGATTGGTGAGAGATTAGGCGGACATATAGGGGATTGTAGCACTGATAATACCTGGTTTCGTGCTTGGGGAGTGAAGCAAATTTGATGTGACTTGGGAATAGGTGAAGTTTGTTGGAAAGTAGAAAGTAATTTAATACACTAAGTATCAATTGTAAAATATTCTCATTTCGTGTTTTACTCCGACCCTCAACATTTTTCTCCCCAAAGCTCCCAGTACCTAGTTGTATATCCTAGTTGTAAATCCTTCTGGTTCTTGTATGTGGGACACCGCCTCAGCATGGCTTGATGAGCGATGAGTAGGTCCGAGCCCAGGATTCAAACCGGCGAACCCTGGGCCGCTGAAGTGGAACGTGTGAACTTGACTGCTGTGCCACTGGGCCGGCTCTGACCCTCAGGATTTTAATTCACTAGGCGCAGAGTCAAAACTCATTTCAGGAAGGCTTCTCTTTTCTTTGAGTATAACTTACTGTTTTTTCTTTTTGATTGGTTTACTTAAATATTTTTAAAGTAAAGAGAAAGTTGTCACATGAAAATATAATAGGGAATTGTAAAATGAAACTTTTGGCTCTTTTACTCTCAGTCACTCTTCTAGTGATGTCCCTTACCCACCTGTACACTCAGTGAGTGTCAGCTGCAGTTGTTCTTCATTTTATGTGATGATAGCAGCTCTCGAGTTGGAAAGAAATGTCACCAAACACATTTTAAGGATAAAAATCTTCACCAAATTGTGTTTGTTAATATAAGTTTGGTATTAACTACTGATTATTAAAGATGCTTTGCAGTATTTTGTAAATCAAGGAGCCGTTGATACGAAGTAAAAGTTTAGATTTAATCCAAACATCTTTTAGGACTCATGGAAAAAAATTAATATATGGAATGTATACCAAAAGTCATATGTTTTATCAGTAGAATATTATAGGTTGATAGTTTCATTTTTTTGTCTTTACCGTGTCCATCATTAACATAGATTTGTTTTTGTTGTTGTTTTTTGTTTGTTTTTACTGACTTTAGGGCTGTGCTTCCTGGAAGTGGTATTATCCATTTCATTATGCACCATTTGCTTCAGACTTGGAAGGTACTGCAGACATGCCTTCTGATTTTGAGAAGGGTACTAAACCAGTAAGCTTGAGTATTTAGAGCCATAACATTTGTAGAATTTTGGCTTAGATAAAAATTGTGTCTTACCTTAAACTTTTTTTCTTTCTTGCAGTTTACACCACTGGAACAACTTATGGGAGTTTTTCCAGCTGCAAGTGGTAACTTCCTACCTCCATCATGGCGGAAGCTCATGAGTGATCCTGTGAGTGTCTTGGTTTTTGAGTGTGTTGATAACTGGATTTTTGTCGTACATTTTGCTAGCACTAGTCACAATTGTTTTTGCATCTTATAGTTACAATAGTGAAGTCCAGAAACAAAGTAAAAGTATTTGGATTCTTCTGTATATTTTTTACTACTTTTTTTTCCCTGCTTTCCTTGGCCGTCAGTACCCTACCCAGTAAATAAAATTGATATGTGTTTGGGAGAAATTCTTATAACAGTCATTTTGTTCTCAGCATACCTGTAAGTCATTATTTTTATTGGTTCCAGCCATGTGTGGTGGGTACCAGAGCATGAAGGCTGGTTTAGCTGCAGTCACCACTGCATGTGTTTTGTGTCCTAGCTGGAAAGAGTGACACCCAGCTGAGAAGTAGGAATTATTAGAGTTAATAAACTCTTCACTGTCTTGGGCCCACAGTCGTCAGTTCTAAAATTCTTTTATAATAAGGCCTTTTTATTTTCATCTTTTAAAATAAAATTGTTAATTTTGTTTTTACTAGGCCCGGGATTAGTGACCTGATATCTTAATAACATTTTTTAAAAGGAATGAAACTTCATTTTCTTATCAGGCCTGATAACTCGAATGAAAGTTGTATCAAATTCTTTATAACAGAAATATGTGACTTTTGTTTTGAATCTTTGCTTTTCTCCCTGATACAGGATTCTAGTATAATTGACTTCTACCCTGAAGATTTTGCTATTGATTTAAATGGGAAGAAATATGCCTGGCAAGGTAAAATTTAGACATTATTCCTTTTTGTTAAAATAATTTTCTCCTTTTGGTAAACTGTAAGCAGACATGATTTATGGGATGAAAGAATTTCTGTAAAAGATAAGTATTTTAAAGATTATATGTGAAATTTTGATATTTTTTCATCTAACCTGGGATTAGCAATGATTAACAGTAATTTTAATAGTAGCATTTTGATAAACAGTAAATTGAGTTGAAATAGATTAATGATTATATCTTTTGTCTCCTTTGTGATTAATTAATGGGATGTGGGACATGCTCCTTCCATCAGTAGCTCATTGACACCTTGTGAGGTTGCTGAGAGTTGTAGAAACATGAAGTGTCCATGTGGAGATTCACTTATACTCCATGGAAACTTTTGAAACAAGTATTAGAAATTTAGTTTAAATACTTGGCATTAATCATTACTTAAAGTTTGTTTATTATTTACATATCTATTTTCTCATTCCTTCTGTTCACAGATTTTGTAAGAATGACAATATAAAATTAGTACTAAATTTAAGGTATTGTTGATCACTCACCAAATGTGTGAGGATGACTGAATGTAAAACACAGTGGAGAAGTCTCTCACACAGTGAGCCAACGATTATTTCACACCTAAGCCCCTTTCAGCAAATTATTTTAACCTTTTCTTCCACCATATATTTTTCTAGGATAATAAGCAGTTTGGTAAAATCATGTTTTCACTCTTTTTCCTTTATTATTCCCTGTGATGCAGATGACCAGTAAAATGACTCAAAGAGAATTGTGGCGCAAAGGGGGATAAATAATAATTTATAAATTGAAAATCATTATTTTATGAGATTTTAGGGTTGACTTTTGGTTATGTAGTAACAGAAATTTCATATTACTTTAATGGAATGATAATGAGAATTGCAACCTATTGATTGGGGTTGTGTAAGTGTTGTGGTCATATTTTGTTATATGTCAGTGGATTGGGGCCTTAGGTTGTTTTTGAACGTGTTTTGTGGAGGATGTTTTGATTAAACTGGAAGGAGAAGAGACACAGGAGAATGGGAGGCAGTAAAGTAATAGTATAAATACATAAATAAGTAAATATATTTATGTAAGTGTTTGTTAAATAAGTCCTTGCCTGGATTTTTTAAATAAATAAGTAAATATATAAGCATGCAGATGACTTGCTGAGTATATCAATGTAGTATAAATCATCCAGAGGAAAAGGAAGACAATGCACAACAGTTACAGTGTCTCCACGTCCTTGCCAAGATTTGTTATTTTCTGTTTTTTGATAGTAGCCATCCTAATGGGTGTGCAGTGGTGATCACTGTTTTTGCTTTCCGTTTTCCTAATGATTAGTGATGTTGAACCTTTTTTTCATGTGCTTATTGGCTATTTCTGTCTCTTCTTTGGAGAAGTATCTATTCAAGTCCCTTGCCCATTTTTGAATTGGGTTTTTGTTGTATTGTAGGAATACTTTATATATTCTGGACACTAATCTCTTATCAGATATATGATTTGCATGTATTTTCTCCCATTGTGTGGGTTGTCTTTTCACTTTGTTGATAGTGTCCTTTGATGCACAAAAGTTTTTAATTTTGATGAAGTCTAATTTTTGTTGGTCTGTTTGGTGGTGGTTGCCTGTGCTTTTGATGTCATATCCAAGAAATCATTGCCAAATCCAATATCATGAAGCTTCCTCCCTGTTTTCTTCTAAGAGTTTTATAGTTTTAGCTTACATTTAGGTCTTTGATCCATCTTGAGTTCATTTTTGTATATGGTATAAAGTAAGGGTCTAATTTCATTCTTTTGTGTGTGGATGTCCATTTTCCCAGCACCATTTGTTGAAAAGACTGCCCTTACCCCATTGAATGGTCTTGGCACCCTTGTTGAAAGTCATTTGACCATGTATGTGAGGGTTTATTTTTGGGCTCTCTATTCACTTGGTCAATATGTCTGTTCTTGTGCCAGTCAGTACCGAACTGTTTTAATTACTGTATCTTTGTAGTAAGTTTTGAAATCAGGAGGTGGGAGTCCTCCAACTTTATTTTTATTTTTTAAGATTGTTTTGGCTGTTTGGGGTCTCTTGAGATTCCAGATGAATTTTAGGATGGGTTTAAACTCAGACCTTTAATATTTCTATATTTTTATGTGTTATACAAATATTTTTATTTATTAGACTGTAGCAAGAACACATCTTTCTTGAGGTAAAATTTAGTACTATTAGGAGATAGTCATTTCTGCATATGTCTTTAAAACTTATCGGAAGTCATGATAATAAGTAAGTTCTTGTCTAAGTTGAGTACATCTTTTTTTTTTTTTAATTTATTTATTTTTTCCACAAAGCCCCAGTAGATAGTTGTATGTCATAGTTGCACATCCTTCTAGTGTCTGTATGTGGGACGCAGCCTCAGCATGGCCGGAGAAGCAGTGCGTCGGTGCGCGCCCGGGATCCGAACCCCAGGCCGCCAGTAGCGGAGCGCGTGCACTTAACCGCTAAGCCACAGGGCCGGCCCAAGTTGAATACATCTTAAAATGATAGAAGATAAAATATATCTGGGTACTTTTTCAACATTTATTGAACATATGTTCTTGCAATGTTGTGTTTTCATAATATTTGCTTAGTATGTATTAAAGGAATATAGCATAGTCATTTCAAATACTGTATTTTCTACATAAACAGAGAATTTAAGTAATTTGATCCAAGTCACACAGTGGCAGCACTGAGATCTGAACCTGGAGAGTATGACCACTGTGTTTACCTAAGTTAAGTATTACTAGTACTTGGGCTGCCTCTGTGTTGTTGAGAGGATTGAATGAGCTAATGCATGTAACATAGTAAATTAGTGGGAAAAAAGTAGGAAAAAGTAGCTGCTGTTGTCATTTTTACTGTCAGCTCACCCTCAGGCACGACCGTCATCACATCTGGGTATAAGACATTCCTTCCTACCCTGGCCAGGAAGACTGGTTTGTCTTCCTTAAGCTTAAGCATAAGCTTAATAACCTTATTGCTGTCATTAGCACTGCAGGTTGCTGACTGTTTGGAGTTAGATTCTGGAGTTGATATTGAAGGGAAGTCTTTCTGATGATTTGTTTAAATCCTAAATCTAGTAGGTAGAAAACAGAAGCCAGATAATGTAGTTTTGCATGATACAGATTTTGTTAAGTGTATGACTAAATAAAACTTAACCACTGCCTAGGTTTTTTCTATATAAGTGTTTACCGGTAATTGATAAATAGCCTTACTCAGATGATGGATGTTAATAATCCTTGAAATCACTTTTTGGACCTTCAGAATTCACACTAGAACCTAGTTTCTTTTTAACTTTAAAAAATCTATATATTCCCCTACTAGGTAGTCAAATTGAACATGTTTCCTAATTTTGAAAATATGGTAGCTAAATTATTTAAAGACAACTTTGGAAACCTTTCATTTCTCATCATTTTAAGGGGAACAGTCACAAATACAGCAGTTTTGAGTGGCAGTGGTTTTAAAATTATTTGGCTCTAGTCAGCATTTCTTGTTATTTACCTTAAAATTTTTATTTAGCCAAAATACTATTTATAATATATATAATAATATACAGCAGAATATATATGTTTCAATAACTTTGCATGTTTTTGTAGTAATAGATAATTGTATTCCAGTGTGATTCTTTGAAAATTATGCGTGTAGGTCCAAATAATGACCTTAATTCCAGCACACTCCAGAGGACAGTTTTCAGCCTAAAAATGAACAGCCACTATTCTACATGCCCTCCCGGGGACAAAGTTATTTAAACAAGTCTAAAAATTTTTTGTATATAAATTAATTATTAGGTTTTTTTTTTAATAATTTTATTTATTTATTTATTTTTCCCCAAAGCCCCAGTAGATAGTTGTATGTCATAGTTGCACAGCCTTTTAGTTGCTGTATGTGGGATGCGCCCTCAGCATGGCCAGAGAAGCGGTGCATCGGTGCGCACCAGGGATCCGAACCCAGGCCGCCAGCAGCAGAGCGCGTGCACTTAACCACTAATCCACGGGGCCGGCCCTAATTATTAGGTTTTAAAATGTAAACAGAATACTATGCAATTTTAGAGCTGAAAGAGACGTTCCACATATTCCAGTTGAACAGACCTTCTGAGTATTTTGGTTGAATGATCTCTTTTTACAAAAGAAGAAACCAAGTCCTAGAAAGATAAAGGGATATGCTCAAGCCCTTAGGAGATTACTGGCTTGCCCGAAGGCATCCTAGTAAATAAGTAAGGTGAGAACACAGACCGGTGTCCAGGTGGCCACTTGTGCATTTAATTTAAAAATTTTGTCATCACAGAGTAAAGATTCAGCAAACGTGGTTTTCCATATGAACCCTTTTAAAGATGGAAAACAAATAGAATTTTTTCTTCTACCACCACGGGGAAGTATTTCTATCTGAAATTTGGCTAAATAGAGTTCAGTTCCAAAATGTTTTTATATCAGCAGGGAAATTCTACTAGAAATGTTTATATGGACCAACGGTAGTTGAAATTTAGGAGATCCTAATAGCTGGGCCGCTTGGTGTGCATTTGTCTCCCCAGGTGTTGCTCTGTTGCCGTTCGTGGATGAGCGAAGGCTGCGAGCTGCCCTAGAAGAGGTATACCCAGACCTCACTCCAGAAGAGAGTAAGGATCAGACTTCCACTTGGTCGACATTGAGTCTGTGTAATAGAGACTTTACATTTCCTTAATTAGACCTTTTTTTTCGTTTGTCAAATTTCCCATAAAGGGGGCATAAATCATTGATTTTACTTCTTTATGACGAAAGTTAACTTTGCTTCTTAAAATTTATTATCCATAAGTTGCATAGTAATTACATAAAATTTTTTAACTTACAAGTGTTTGTTAAGTTTATTAAAAAGCAATACTTCAAGAATATCTTCTGACTTTTTGATTCTTTTTTTTTTTTTTTTTTTGGTGAGGAATATTAACCCTGAGCTAACATCTGTTGCCAGTCCTCCTCTTTTTGCTGAGCACAATTGGCCCTGGGCTAACATTCGTGCCCATCTTCCTCTACTTTATATGTGGGACACCTGCCACAGCATGGCTTGATAAGTGGTGCATAGGTCTGCGCCCAGGATCCGAAACTGTGAAACCCTGGGCCACCAAAGTGGATTGTGCTAATTTAACCACTACAGCACCCGGCAGGCCCAAGACTTTGATTCTTGTATAATATGCATACACAAAAGTATTTTTTGCATGTTCGGAGGGTGTTATTAATTTCCTCCATCTCCCTTCTTCCCTTCATCCCCACCAAATAACAATAACTTTGCTTGAAAGGTTAGGTTGAAACAAAAGCATTTGCCCTCATATTGCTAACTTGAAATGTTATTTTACACAGAAAGTGGCATTTTGTCATTAATACTGACTGTTAAAAGTATTGGGAAATTGTAAAGCTGGGCTTTGTTGGAAAATTTATTTAATACTAGTATAATAAACCTATAGAAATAATTATGAACCATCCATAGAATAATCTTTGTTATTAGATGATGCAATTTATTTGTATTTCCTCAGAGAATGTCTATATGTTTCTTATAGTAAGAAACTAAGTTCTGTATAAATAAGAAAACTTTGTCCCTTATCTTGCAAGACTATATTCAGGTATCTTTTAGGGATAATTTTTTCTGATAGTCATTGATCTTCGAAACTTTATTGTCAAAGCTTTGTTTCTTCTACAGAGATGCATCACACGTTTAGGTCTATTATTTTTTGTAAACTTTATAATTAAGTTTTTAAAATTTAGGTGCTTCCTATTTTAGTCTCATAAAAGTTGCTTTTGTAGGTAGAATCGTTAGATCTTTATTCTTTTCTTACTTTCCCCCAGCTAGAAGAAATAGTCTTGGAGGCGATGTCTTATTTGTGGGGAAACATCACCCACTGCACGACTTCATTTTAGAGCTGTATCAGACAGGTGCCGCAGAGGTATGGTCTTTTCTGCCATCATGAAGTGTTTTCAGTTAGTATAATTATTTGGTTAATTAATTGAGAATGCATTTAAAAATTTTTGGTAAAGTAGAAAAAAATTTACCATTTTAACTGTTTTTAAGTCTATAAAATTCTGTGGCATTAAGTCCATTCACGATGTTGTGCAACCATCACCACTATCCATTTCCAGAACTTTTTCATCTTCCCAGATAGAAACTGTATACCCATTAAACAATATTAAACAATACTTCTCCATTCTCCGCTCCTCCCAGCCTCTAGTAATCCCTCTTCTATTTGCTGTCCCTATGAATTTGCCTCTTCTTGGTACCTCATATAAGTAGAATCATGCAATATTTGTCCTCTTGTGTCTGGCTTATTTCACTTAGCATAATGTATTCAGGGTACATCCATGTTGTAGCATGTGTCAGAATTTCATTCCTTTTATGGCTGAATAATACTCCATTTTGTGTACATACGCCATTTTGTTTATCCATTCATCTGTTGATGAGAACTTGGGTTGTTTCCACTTTCTGGCTGTTAAGAATAATGCTACTGTAAACATCGGTGTCCAAGTGTATGTTTGAGTCCCTGATTTCCATTCTTTTGGATATATAATCAAGAATGCACTTTTCCACAGCCAGTGGGTGTACCACCTGAACTATGTCATGGGATTCAAGGAAAGTTTTCTTTGGATGAAGAAGCCATTCTTCCAGATCAGTAAGCACTCATTTGTGTCTAATTGGGTCAACTAGGAGGAAGTTTAGTTAGCATCTTTTTCCTTGTTGCCTAAATGTTTTATTTTCTAGTAATAGTGAGGAAACAAAATAACAACAACAGAAATCTGCTGGGCTAAAAAAGACTTGGCGTCAAAGCCCAGCTCTTCAGCATAGTAGCTCTGTCAGAGCTGTGACATGTCTGAGCTGTGACATGTCTGACAGAGCTACTATGTTAAAGAGCTGGGCTTTGATGCCAAGTGCAGGGAGCCCTGGAGGTCCCTAGGGAGATCCACAAGGTCAAAACTATTTCCATAATAATGCTAAGATGTTATGATCTTATTTCCTTTTGTTGCTCTCTTTCTTTCTTGAGTGTACAGTGGAGTTTTCCAGAGGCTAAATGTAATGTGATATCTCAAGGGACTGACTCAGAAGCAGATAAGAGAACCCATCTATTAAGATAGATATCAAGCCAGATATTAAAAAAATTTTCAAAAATGTAAAACAGTGACACTTCTCATTTATTTTTGTTTTACTTTGTAAAATAGTTTTTCATAAAAAAAACGTTATGTTGACTAAATATCTGTGTATGTTGTGTAATCTATTACTGTTATCTTTAAATTAGTATTTTTAAAAGATTTTCAGATTTCTTAATTAATTTCTTTTTTTCAATTAAAATTAACCTTAATTTTGAATAGGTAAATACTGATTGACATAACCAACATAAACAAAAGCTCTTTGAGGTCCTCAGTTTTTAAGAGTGTAAGGGGGTTCTGAGATCAGAGTTTGAGAACTGCTGCTCAAGGGTGTATATCGAGGAATAGAATTTTGCTAATGAAAGATGTATCTTCATCTTTTCTGGATAATGTCGGGTGGTTTTCCAAAGTGATTACACTATTTTATAATTTCAGGGACTGTTTGTGAGAGCTCTTGTTGCTGTACATTCTTGCAAACCCTTGAAATTGTCACTGCCTTAGTTTTTGTCAATCTAGTGGATGCCTATTGGCACCTTGTGGTTTACAGTTGTGTTTCTCTGATTCCTAATGAAATTGAAGGCCATGTGGTATATTTATTAACCGTTTGGTTTTCCTCATTTATGAAGTACCTATTCTCTTTTTCTATTCACTTGTCTGTTCCCCCAACCCCTCCTCATGATTTGTTGGTATTCTTTACAAATTCTGGTATAAGCCCTTTGCCCATAATAGTTTTCTGTTAATGAGCTTACAAACAAGGAAGATGGGGTCCTTTTTTAAAGATATAAATGATCATATTTTGTTGGTGCATTTTAATGATTTCTCTTTCCTAAAGCAACATCTTACTTCCATTTAGCAAAAAGGTTACAATTTACAAATAGATCATTCTTCTCTTCTTTCTCTTTAGAATAGTGTGTTCTCCTGTTCCCATGTTTCAGGATCTGACACAGAATGCTGCAGTCAGGTCATTTTTCCAAAATACGTGACATTCGCCCAAAACACAGCTCTGAGCTTGCAAATAAGTTTAAGAAGACCTCCGATTCATGAGGAAATGGCAGCTATTATTCCAGCAGTGCTTTGAGATTGGAGAGTCCCTGTATTGCAGACCTCAGAGCAGAGCCTCTTGACTTTAAATTATGTGTATTGTTAAGGTTACTGATGTAACAAGCTTGTTTCTCAGCTTTCTGGTTTCCCCTGACAACTTCCAATTCTTCCTGGATTAGGAAAGTGGGAGGTAGGAAGTAGGAGTTCCTAGGGATAGTTTGCTATATAGGAGCAAACAGACCTCTACACCCCAGAGGCCCACACAGCGTCGCTGTATTATAACAGGTTGTTTTAATTATGTTATAGTTGTGGCCCTGCAGAGTTTAAAAAGCAGACTGTTATATACTTGATCTTGGTTAAGTTGAGATAGAATGAATTTGTGGAAATTTTTATCAATAATTATTATAAACTTAAAGGGCTAATTTCTGCTATCTGAATAACTTATTTATAGTTCATTTCTTCAATGGTAATAGCATTTTCTATTGAGCAAAAATCATGTAAAATATAATATGACTTTAGAATAAAAATCAACAAACTTACCTACTCATTTGTGTAATTATTGTGTATAATTACTAATCTTGATGGCAGGGTTTATGTTGTCATTTTCTTCAATCTTTAGGCAAGACTAAGGCAAACACAGTCTAGTAATTCAAGTGTTTCATAGAAGCCTGCTTGGGAAGGCTATTCCTGAATCCTCCTTTCCCGCTCATTGTTGCTTTCACTCTCAAGAAATAGTTTAGATTCTACTTAGATTTCTCATTGTGAAGTATAGGCATATTTATTTTCCTGTCTTGAATGGAATTAGATAGCAACTGCGATTGTAGAAAGTCTTTTATTTCAGGAAAACTGTGGGGAATTTGGAAAATCTTCCTAGATGAGTTGCTTTTGTTTATCTTCACACACAGTTTTGTTTATCTTGACCCACAATTTGTCCTGACTCTTTGTGTTTGGGCTCTTTTGTTGAGGGTGGAGTTCAGAATTGTAAGCTGTGCTCCTGCACCCGTCACGAACAGTCTGGCTCTGACAGGTCCAGTGTGGACGCTGCCTATTAATGCTTGGGGTCTGCGGCTGGCAGTGGTGCTGCGGCCCAGTGAATCCCACTGGTTCCCTCTTTGGATTGTCACTTGTTTGCTTGTGCTCCTCAATTTTTCTGCATGTTTTCGAGGGCCTTCCTCCCCAGCCCTTTGGAAATGGTTAATTCTACTTAACTTTCTAATTAGTTAGAGAGACTTGCCCAAGGGAAGAGTTACAAAATTGACAGATCCTGGAGTTTTTGTTTGTATGATGTTATTGTTGTTGGTTTTTTTCCTGAGCCTGAAGGGGCCTTTGGTATT
Organism: Diceros bicornis minor; assembly: GCF_020826845.1. Classification (NCBI taxonomy): domain Eukaryota; kingdom Metazoa; phylum Chordata; class Mammalia; order Perissodactyla; family Rhinocerotidae; genus Diceros; species Diceros bicornis. The sequence goes on along the minus strand of NW_026690912.1, from coordinate 1,064,675 downwards.
ATTTGGCGTCCACTGCCAAATACCACTGTTCACAAGATTGTTAAATTTATAAAACAAATCCCAGATCTAGGTGCATATTTAGGTCTATATTGAAAATAACTTCATAATAAAATTGATCTGAGTTAATTTCCGAGATTTGTGAAAGACCAAAGTTAACTTTGACTTTATGAGGGATTTTCAGTGTTTTCTCTGAGGGGTAATGTTGAGGCTGAGATCCAGTTTACTGCAGTTTTTTGTGTGTTTGTTTCGAGGCTTGTACATCCCAGTGTTGTGTCTGAGACTGCAGCCTCCAGTGCCAATTGCCAGTTATTTCTCTCTATTTTGACTCCTGGCATTTTTTTCCCTTCTCTGTTTGCATATGGTATTCCATTCCATATTTGAGAAGTTGTTTCCTCAGGTTGAATTTAGATGGGTTCTTCCCATTACATTAAGTCTTACCTGTAGTGTTGAGAAAGTATATTATAGACGTTATTGAAGTGTCTTAAGTTCACAGAAGGATCCTTAGAGCATACAGTCGGCTGTAAGCTAGGAGATCTTTTTTTCTCTAATTCTGATTCCATAAATCATTCAATGTGTTAGTAACTCCACTTTGAATAGAACTGAGCTATCTCCCTTACTTTTCCTCATCTTGCTCTTCACCATTGTAATTTGCTTAGACATAATATTTTTAGAATAATTCTTTGTTAACTTTTAATATATAAAACCTGCATATGATTTTAAAATTACAGAAGAGTTATCTTCCCAGTGCAGCAAGCACAATTTTCTGTTCCTCTGGAGGAGTACACACACGCGCACACACATACACCCCTTTGTTCTACCTCAAACTCAGTGCTCCAGACTGACGTCTTTGTCCTATGCCCGTCACCAGTTCTCCTTGCCAGTCTCTCCTTTGTGTCCCTGGGCCTCCTGTTTCCCCAGTTGCCCAGACTTGGGAGCCCATTATATGCTTTGGCTTCTCACTCTACATTACTCCCTTTATCTACACCACTGTTGTGGAATATTTTTTTCTTTCAAATTATTTTTCATATGTGGCTGTTCCCAGTGAGCCTGTTTTGTATTTTCTTCTCCTGAATTACTGTTGTGATCTCGCAGCTGCTTTATTTGATTCCACCTTCCCCCTGAATCTATTGGCTTATCTTTCTTAAACACTACTGGCCCTCAGAAATCTTTGGTTGCTCTGTAGTGCTGCTGGAATTACGCTCGTTTGCTTTTTCAAGGAAGGCCTTTTATAATTTGGCAGAGCCCTAGCTCTGTGTCTGAATCCCCACAGTTCTTCAAGGACGCTTGTTCCTTGCTACCCAGGTGGGTCCCTTCGGTATCCCATTGACCTCTATGCCTTCCTCCCATTGTTTGGAATGTTCTTCCCCTTTGTAGCCTTCATTGCTTTTCTTATCTTCTAAAAGGTAATCTATAATTTGTGTCATCTTTATATTTGTTATTTTCGTCAGTAGCATTGTTAGGTTTTTCTTTTTCTCTCATCGCACCTAGCATAGTTTTAAATCCATGTAAAAGCTCATTTGTTCATAGTGTTGGAACCAGTGTTTGCTAAAGTCTTCTAAGAGCCTAAACTTATTTCTTCAGGGAAGTATTTTCAAACTTTCTGTATTCACCTTTGGATGAATCAGGCAAAGGATAGAATGTTTCATCTCTTCAAGGAGATTTTTAAAAAATGTAATGTGTGTCAAGATAGATTTTTTTTTTTTTTTTTTTTTTGTGAGGAGGACCAGCCTTGAGCTAACATCCAATGCCAATCCTCCTCTTTTTTGCTGAGGAAGACTGGCCCTGGGCTAACATCCATACCCATCTTCCTCCACTTTATATGGGACGCCGCCACAGCATGGCTTGCCAAGCGGTGAGTCGGTGTGCACCCGGGATCCGAACCGGCGAACCCCGGGCCGCCGCAGCGGAACGTGCGCACTTAACCGCTTGCGCCACCGGGCTGGCCCCTGAAGATAGATTTTTTAATATAACTGTTACTGCAGTGTTTGTCAGGCTCATGGTTGCCGAGCAGATGACTGAGAACCAGACGCCTGCAGGAGGCGGAGCACATGCAGCCAGGAGCAGACTCGATGGTTGAAAACACTTGGGAGAGTTTAACTTTCACCGCATGTAATACTTCATAGGACGCTGCACTGGTTAACCTCTTCTGATAAAATGTCAAAAAATACATCTTAAGTCCTATAAAACTCTTTAAGTGTTTTAAAATATCAAGTCTATGAATTGTGACATCTTCCCTGCCAGAACAGTTTGCCTTGGTGTTGCTGATGTAGCTTTAATCGTGGAATGTATCTGGGAAAGGTAGAGTAAAAGTGAAACTTGATATTTGGAATTTTCTGCTTTCTTTGTGAAGTGTGCTAGTACTCTCAAACAATAATGATACTTAAAATAGCATTTCTAAGGTTAATTCTTAAAGTGAATTGAGTCAGAAAAAGGTGTCGTACATTCTCTTCCTTTTCTATTGAGACTTGCTACAGTATTTTCTTACTAATAGTGTTTTAAGTGCTACTTGTGATACAAATAAAAGCACTGTTCAGTTTCCTTATTTTCAACCATGCTTAAGTTTTAAATTTTTATTTATTTTGTCCTGGGTGTGTTTATGAAGACAGACTCCTTTTACGTTGAGCCAGCAACTGATCAAAGAAGAATCAGCAAATATATATGAACTATTCAGTACTGCCTCGGATAAATGTAAGATGCTTAAGGGATACTAAAACGTATGCAGTATGTTTCCCATAAAAATAATTCATAATTAGAGATGCATTCAGTGTTCAACTACGGTGGCCACACGAGGTTCATGATGGACAGGAATGTGGTTGGATGATGTCTGGTAGGTAGTCGCCTGAGGATTCAGTAAGGTATCATGAAAAATTCTGGGAATAAGTGGAGTGAGGCTGGGTTATGAAGGACCTGGATAGATTGTCATAGGCAGTTTGACTTGATGTAAACTTGGTTTAGACCATTTGTTGGTTATTGAATTTGAACAGCACAGGGAAATTTTAAGAAAATTCTGAATGCAAAATATATTAGAATTGCAGCGAGAACTAAGGTAGAGATTAGCTAGAGCGCACAAGAATGGAGACAAGCAATCCCAAATATAATTAAAGGCTCTGAATAGAATAGAATAGAATGTTTATCAACATAGTTAGATAGAAATAGGAATCCACAGATTTTTGCTAATTCAGAGGAGAACCTCAGACTGGGAAGAATGTTTAGAGTAATGATGAGGACTTCAAGTGCTTCTAAAGACTATCACATAACACTATATATTTAACAGTGTACATGAGAATAAAAACAACACAAAAATTCTCATTTATCAGAAAAAATAGTTTTAAGTTTTAAAACATTTAGAAAGCATTATGTATTCAGAATGCTGATGCCATTCTCAGGAGTGGATAGGATTTAAGATGAGGCACCTTTCTTGACATCAGTGAATTGGCCTCCTAACACTGTAACTAATCTAGAGAAATTTATTTAATTTCTGTTTATATGGAGACAGGAGTTTTCTTTCTCTGAATTTCAATAGGATGACATTTTCAACCACTGCTCGGGCTGCTTTTTCATGTATAAAATGTGTGTGAGAGGTGGGGTTGAATGAGAGTTTAGATAACCTCTACTACTCGATAACACCCCAGAAATTAATGATTCCATCTATATGATAGTGTACATTTGAGTGGTAATTCAGGGAACTCACCTGCTTGCACTTTAAATGCCAAACCATTTCCTCCTGACTCTCTGATATATATATATATATTTTTGTGTGTGTGAGGAAGATCAGCCCTGAGCCAACATCCATGCTAATCCTCCTCTTTTTGCTGAGGAAGACCGGTTCTGAGCTAACATCTACGGCCAATCCTCCTCCTTTTTTTTTCCCCCAAAGCCCCAGTAGATAGTTGTACATCATAGTTGCACATCCCTCTAGTTGCTGTATGTGGGATGTGGCCTCAGCATGGCCTGCGAAGCAGTGCGTCGGTGCGCCCAGATCTGAACCCGGCCGCCTGTAGCAGAGCCCGCGCACTTAACCGCTAAGCCACAGGCCGGCCCCTGACAGTCTGATATTGATGATAGGAGGAAAAGCCCAAGAAGATGAGTAAGTTGCTTCGTGTCGTGAATACAGTGATTTAGGGATGCAGCAAAATTTAGTTGAATGAGAACATCTTCCAGAAGTAGGCAAGTCTGATACTTACCTAATTCACTGACCAAGAACTAATCACAACTGCTTTGAGTCTCGGTTTCCTCACCTGTTAAGTGGGGACACAGGAATAAGCCCTGCTTCAAAGGCGGATACTGAGTGTCAAATGGAATATTATATACAAAGTGTTTAGCAGGGAGCCTGGACATAGGAAACGGCAAGTGAGAACTGCTGGCACCACTGCTGTTAATATTATGGGTGTCAATATTAATAATTATAATGATGATTGTCTTAAATAGTTTTCTGTTGTTGTCTCTTGATTTCCCATGGAGAGAGGTGTACACACATTTCCCCATCAGCAGGAGTTCAGCACCCCACTCACTGTGTAGGTGTGCCATATCCAGGGGTTTGAGCCCTGCAGACACAGCCACAATCATAGCTGGGATCCCATAGCCAAAAGGATACAGAAGCCTCTTCTTGAGTCTTTTTGTGCTGGTGTAGTTGGCCACTTTGAGGTTCCTAATGGTGAGGAGGAGCTGCTGTCCTTCCAGGAGCATCCAGGTGAAGGAGGCCAAGTCGAGCTAGTGCAACACCCTTGCGATGATGGAGCACAGCACCTGGAGGGGAGGGGAGAGTCACTGGAGTGCTTGATGGGCACAAAGAGCACACCACCTGCTACTCCTCAGGGCTGTCTCGGGACACATTTAGTGGGAGAAGTTTGCTTAGCTTTCTTTGAATGTCCTTCTTTTGTTTAGATTTGTTGGCAAATAAATCTAGGATGTAATTTTATTCCCACTGTAGCATCACATTTGAACTGCTGAAGAGAGATATAAACTTAGAAACAGTAAATTTACAAATAAATTTCACAATTTATATTTGTAACTATAAAATATTGACACAGGACAAGGAAAGTATTCAATGTGTTAGAGGTTTAAGAACTAAAATAATCCCCGTTGTCTGCCTCCTTAGGTGGGCTGTCATTGAGTCTGAAGTCTTCTTCTAGAAAGACGTGATTCCTGCCCCAACTACAAAGGTTTACAAAAACCAACTCTTCTGGAAAACTTGTGGCCAGCTAACCCCCCTGTGTGTCTCATTCCTATCACACTTGATCATTGTTTGAAATGTTTCATTTATTATTTTCCATGCTCTCATTCCCACATGACTCCATGTTTCCTCAGCCCAGGCCCAACCACTTTGTACCTCACTTCCCTCAAACCTGTTCCCCTGGCCCTGTGAATTTCCTGCCACATCTTTACTGAACTCTCCTCCAGCTCCTTGATTTCCCTCAAATCTGATTCTCCTTTGGAGATGCTACTTCCCCTGCATCTATCTTAAGTAGATATCTCTTCCATGTAGACTATGCGCCTTAGGGTCTAAAAGTGGGTCAGTTCTCTTTTTACTCATTAACACACTTTCCTGTCTATTATTCCTGCACAGAAAATCCTGCCATCCAGCTCCAGCTGTGTCATCCTTCACCCTTTCTTATCCTTGGCACTTCCTAATTACTGAGTGACTCCTGTTATGCTTTTACAATTTGAGTGCCTGCCCAGTTTCTGCCATTGTCCTGGATAAATTCAGTATCCAATGCCTTGGCTTCTAAATTTCTTGACCCTTACCTACAATGATCTACATTTCACTTTGAACACCTATTTCCATGGCCACACCATACTCCTTGCCATTAAATTCAGACATTCTTCTTTCTAAACTTGTCCTTCCAGGTTTTTAAACGTGCAGTGACACCAAACATCCTTGTTCTTAAACTTTGCCAAGACATCGGGCTTGATCCTTGTGCTTTCTCCACACTAGTCTATTCCTTCTTTTGTTCATGTCCTTCCCTGTCTATCCTAGACCTCAACTTATACTGCTTCAGCCAGTCTTGGCAATTATATTCAACTCCCTTGCTTTTTTTTTTTTAATTTTTTGTTTATTGCAGTAACATTGGTTTATAACATTGTAAAAATTTCAGGTGTACATCATTGTACTTCTGTTTCTGCATAGATTACATCATGTTCACCACCAAAATACTAATTACAACCCATCACCACACACATGTACCGAATTATCCCTTTCACCCTCTTCCCTCCCCCCTTCCCCTCTGGTAACCACCAATCCAATCTCTGTCCCTATGTGTTTGTTTATTGTTGTTATTATCTACTACTTAATGAAGGAAATCGTACGGTATTTGACCTTCTCCCTCTGACTTATTTCACTTTGCATTATACCCTCAATGTCCATCCACGTTGTCACAAATGGCTGGATTTCATCGTTTCTTATGGCTGAGTAGTATTCCATTGTGTATATATACCACATCTTCTTTATCCATTCGTCCCTTGATGGGCACTACAATGAGATATCACCTCACGCCCATCAGAATGGCTATAATAAACAAGACAGGAAACAACATGTGTTGGAGAGGATGTGGAGAGAAGGGAACTCTCATACACTGCTGGTGGGAGTGCAAACTGGTGCAGCCACTATGGAAAACAGTATGGAGATTCCTCAAAAAATCAAGGATAGAACTACCATATGATCCAGCTATTCCACTGTTGGGTATTTATCCAAAGAACTTGAAAACACCAATTTGTAAAAGTACATGCACCCCTGTGTTCATTGCAACTCCCTTGCTTTTTAATTCTTTTATGAAACTCAATTGGTAAAACTCTATTACCAGATAAGCCTAACTTTCTGCCTCCTTTATTCCGATTAAGATACTGCCTAAGAACTAAAATAATGTATTTTATGGTCTCTGACTAAAATATGTTAACGCTGTGTAGAAATTCTTCTACATTTCCTTTTTCTTTTCTGTTTTTTGTTTGTTTGTTTGTTTATTGTGGTAACATTGGTTTATAACATTGTATAAATTTCAGGTGTACCTCATTATACTTCTATTTCTGCATGGATTCCATCATGTTCACATGTTCACCACCCAAATACTAATTACAATCCATCACCACAGACATGTGCCTAATTATCCCTTTCGCCCTCCTCCCTGCGCCTTTCCCCTCTGGTAACCACCAATCCAATCCCTGTCTGTATGTGTGTGTTGTTGTTATTGTCTACTACTTAATGAGTGAGATCATACGGTATTTGACCTTCTGCCTCTGACTGATTTCACTTTGCATAATACCCTCAATGTCCATCCATGCTGTCATAAATGGCTGGATTTCTTCATTTCTTATGGCTGAGTAGTATTCCAGTGTGTATATATACGACATCTTCTTTATCCGTTTGTCCCTTGATGGGCACTTAGGTTGCTTCCCAGTCTTAGCTATTGTAAACAACGCTGCAATGAACACAGCAGTGCATGTATCATTACGCATTGGTGTTTTCACGTTCTTTGGATAAATACCCAGCAGTGGAATAGCTGGATCATATGGTAGTTCTATCCTTAATATTTTGAGAAATCTCCATACTGTTTTACATAGTGGCTGCACCAGTTTGCACTCCCACCAGCAGTGTATGACACTTCCCTTCTCTCCACATCCTCTCCAACACTTGTTGTTTCCTGTCTTGTTGATTATAGCCATTCTGACAGGCGTGAGGTGATATCTCATTGTAGTTTTGATTTGCATTTCCCTGATAGTTAATGATGTTGAACATCTTTTCATGTGCCTGTTGGCCATCTGTATATCTTCTTTGGAGAAATGTCTGTTCAGGTCTTTTGCCAATTTTTTAAGTGGGTTTTTAGTTTTTTTGTTGTTGAGATGCATGTGTTCTTTATATATTTTGGAGATTAACCCCTTATCAGATGGATGGTTTGCTAATATCTTCTCCCAGTAGTTAGATTGTCTTTTTGTTTTGTTGGTGGTTCACTTTGCAGTGCAAAAGATTTTTAGTTTGATGTAGTCCCTTTTCCCAGTACCCTCCAAAGTGAAAACCTCATTTTTGTTCTCTATCCTGCCTCTTAGTCTTGCTTGGGTCCCCCTGTCTGTTGTTAGTCGTGGTTCTTCTCTTGGGCACCTTCTTAAATGCATTTAGATATTATCAAGTCTCTTTCATTTTACTAAAACCAAATACCTCACTGGTCTCAAGTTCTGCTCCAAATTCATCCCAGTCTCCTCCTCCCTCTTCAAGAGTGCTGCCTTCTTCTTTTCCCTCTTCCCTCCACAACCCATTCGGTCCTCAGCCCTCCCCCAGGACCACCCAGCTTCTGCCTGACTACTGCTCTTAAACAGCTTTCACCAGATTCACCAATGGTCACTTTTGGGTTTGACCATAGAAACTGTTCACGCTTTATTGTCTTGAACCATTGCAATATTTGACACTGAAAACTCTTCCCTCCCTGGCTGTGCTCTATCTTTTTTTTTTGCTTTGTTTTGCCTGTCCTTCAGAATTTCATCCTCAATACCCTTCTCATTCTGCGTCATTATTCCCAAGAGTTTTCATCTTCTCCCTGGTTTCCATTACCTCCAGTTGGTGTGCTAATTATTTCCAGGTGTATTCTTGCCTGAGCACTAGATCTATAGAGGGAATTGTCCTCTCACCACTTCAGTTTGGATCTGCCAAGGATATCTCAACATGTCTCAAAGGGATCTGATCTAATGAGCTCCTTACACTGTATTCTGTGAACAAGACAATCATCCATCCATTCTGTTGGCCAAACCTGCATTCTGGGTGTCACTCCTGATAAATTCCCCAACCTCATCCTCCACATCCCAGCAGTGAGTAAGTGCTGTAGATTCTGCATCTTCTCTCACACTCAAATCCATTCAATTTCCTTCTTAGTTGCCACCACCTTAGAGCAGTTTTCAGCCTTGAACATTTCTCTACATTCTGTTTATTCAGGTTTAAAGGCTAAGATACCACACAACACCCAGAACACCTGGAAGGTGGTATTGCCTCCTCCTCAATCCCAGCATATATTCCGTGTTAGTGGCTCTCAGAGTATGGTCCCTGGACCATCAGCATTAATATGACCTGGGAGCTTGTTATAAATATAGGTTCTCAGACTCTATGCCAGACCTACTGGATCATAAAACCTAGGTGTAAGGCTCATTTTTTCAAAAGCCCTCTGGATGAGTCTGACACATGGGAAAGTGTGAGAATCCTTCTTCCAGGTAAACTGAGCTACCTAAGGTTACCCAAATAGGTTGAGACCCAGCTCACATCCAGGCCTTCATCAGGTCTCTCTGGAATACTTTTTCCTTCCACTCACTAACTTCTTCCACTAACTAAAGGACACAGCTTAGACATAAGTTCCTTCAGGGAGTCTTTCTTAATTTTGACAGTGGTAGGTGTCTCACCTATGGGGTCCTGAATCCCTGTGTGTTTGCTCCTGCTGTGAAAACAAGTTCTTTAGGTTTTAATTGGATGAGGACAGGAACTGTGTATCCTTAGTGCCTAGGAAAGTTCTAGGTCCAGAGTTGGCCCTAAATAAATATTTGTTAAAGTCAATGAATGCAGCCAATTAAATTAAATTATGTAAATCACACAACTTGACCTATACAAAATGCTTTGCAAATGGCAGCAACAAATGAAACATTTTTGAATTTTGCCATCAGGGTATTTCTTGTCACATCACATCTCCATATACCTCTTTTCTCCTCATTGGCAAGCTCTCCATAAAGAAGAATGAGCTAAGGTTAGTTTTTCTACCTTGGGATTGGTTTGTTTGGTTCCCATGAGGAAGAGCAGGTGGTCCAGGAAGAGGCAGAGTGAGAGCTGCAGGTGGAGGGAGGTGCGGGTGTTCTGGATAGATCTGCACAGGAGAAAGATGAGGGCCGCCATGAGGAGACACAGCAGAGAGACACTCAGCCCCACATAGGTGATCACAGTCATCACAGGGGCTTACTGAATCCAGCAAAAGAAAAGAGATATCAACTCATTTTGGACCTTCATATTCTTTAATAAATTTACAATTATTGTAAATAGGGTAAAATTGCTTAATTTATTATACAGTCTTGATCTGGAGTACCATTCAGCACTTAAAAAATTATGTTTTCAGACCACTTATGGATATTAGAAAGTGTCCATGAAAATTTACAAAGCTGTATATATACTACATGGATCAGGGTCTCTCAGTCTCAGCGCTGTTGACGTTCTGGGCGGGATGATTCTCTGTCGTGGAGGGCTGTCCTCTGCATTGTAGGATATTTAGCAAAACCCTCTGACCCACTAGATGCCAGGAGCACTCTCCCTCACCAAGTGGTGACAACAAAAAATGTTTCCTGCCATTGCCAAATGTCCTCGAGAGGGCAAAGTTGCTCCCAGTTGAGAACCACTGATATGGAGTATGGTCACACATTTAAAAAAGAATACACGCATAAAATTACAGGATTTATTTTTTAAATCAATTTTCATTATCTCTGGATTGTAGAGATCTTTCTTGTTCTTTGCAATTTTGTATATTTCCCATTTTAAAACCAGCAAGCATACATTGTCTTAATTAAATAAAATCAATATATATTTAAATCCTTCACTGAATATAAATTTGGAATAAGATTTATTTTATAAAAAATGTAATTATCAGACTCTAATTGCTTAGTAATACACTTACGACCGTGCTTTCATCACTCTGGATGCCATAAGTACTGCAAAACTGGAGAGGCGACTGCAGGAACATACCGTTTGTGTCACATACAAAAGATGACATGACAGCCTTCATTGAACTAGGCCATTTTGTGCCAGTAGACACATAGAGGCCTTTCAATTTCATTTTTCGTCTGAAAAGAGAATAATAACCTTGTTATATTGTATTTTACAATCACTTCAGTCAGTATATGTAAATATATATATCAATATATGTAAATCTACTAGAGTTAACAATTTATGTATATTTGAGGGTAAAACACAGGTATAATTGCTGCTCCCTATTGTTGATTGAATAATCCCTCCCACATTTGCTCCCTCCCTCATATCTCTACTCCTCGACTATAATTGTGTCCTATGAGCCCCAATCTTATCTTTGTATGAATAACTTGAACAGGTCTAGCCCAAGGGATGGAAAATTATGACCCGTGGCAGATGTGAACCGCTGCCTGTTTTCATGTGCCTCTGAGCTAAGAATTCGTGTTACTGTTTCAAATAGTTGAAAAAATAAAAGAACAATATTTCATGACACTTGAAAATCGAACAAAATTCAAATTGCGGCGTCCATAAGCGAAGTCTTGCTGGAACACGCCTATTCGTTATGTAGCTGATGTTGCACTACAGTGGCAGCATTGAGTCATTTTGTCAGACCATACGGTTAGCAGAGGTGAAAATAATTAGCGTCTAGTCCTTTACTAGAAGAGTTAGCTGGCCCTGGTTTGAGCCCACCAGCCGTGACTGACCAGCTTTAGACCAACGGGAGAGCTTTGCGTCCACAGTGGGGAGAAGAACTATTGTTTGTTGAAAACCTGCTGAGTGCATCAACTATGTTATATCATTAAGTTACCACAGCAACCCTGATGAGGAAACTAAATCTCAGAACATCAAAAACTTGCCTAGGGGCCAACCCCCTGGCATACTGGTTAAGTTTGGCCAGCTCCACTTTGGCGGCCCAGGTTTGCAGGTGTGGTTCCTGGGTGCAGACCTCCACCACTTGTCAGCCATGCTGTGGCAGTGACCAAAGATTGGCACAATTGTTAGTTCAGGGTTAATCTTCCTCAACCAAAAAAGAGAGGAGGATTCGCAACAGATGTTAGCTCAGGGCAAATCTTCCTCAGCAAAAAAAAAAAAAACACCTCGCCTCAAGGTCAGGCTGCTGGAAGAGTCAGAAATGGACCTACTGTTTCTCATCAAAGCAGTTTTCACTGGACTCTTTCTTTTTGGCATAAAATATCTATGATGCCCTCTCTGGACCCAGCAGCTCTTGCAATAATAAACAGGTAGCAGCCATACTTAGTGGGATATACTGACACGTGAGATGCCCTTGTATTTGTTTCATAAAACATGTTCTTGGGTCAGCCCTGGTGGATCGTGGTTAAGTTCGCGTGCTCCACTCCGGTGGCCCAGGGTTTGCAGGTTTGGGTGCCGGGTGCAGAGCTACACACCACTCCTCAAGCCATGCTGTGATGGCATCCCGTATACAAAGTGGAGGAAGACTGGCACGGACATTAGCTCAGGGACAATCTTCCTCAAGCAAAAAGAGGAAGATTGGCAACAGATGTTAGCTTAGGGCCAATCTTCCTCAATAAAAGAGAGAGAGAGAGAGACATGTTCTTAAAATCTGAAGTCCAGTGCCAATATTTAAAATTTATTCTAGGATATGAGAGACTTGAAGAAAATATTGAGTCAGTTGTTCTAAAAATGTCAGGAAATTCTTCAAATGGAAAAACTATCTTTTATAGGCAATAAAAGACTAATTTGAACAACTTCCTTTTTCATTTGTAATTACAAATATTGTTGCAGGTTGTAATTCTCTTCCTATTTATTACCTACTCTGGGGCCGGCCCTGTGGCATAGCGGTTAAGTGCGTGTGCTCCAGTGCTGGCGGCCTGGGTTCGGATCCGGGCGTGCACCGATGCACCGCTTGACAGGCCATGCTGTTGCAGTGTCCCACATAAAATGGAGGAAGATTGACACGGATATTAGCCCAGGGCCAGTCTTCCTCAGCAAAAAGAGGAGGATTGGTGTAGATGTTAGCTCAGGGCTGATCTTCCTCAACAACAACAACAAAAAAAACAGAAGGTAGCTCTGTTTTTGTAGTTAGAATATCTTTTGGAAGTGGCATCAGACCAGGTGCATGGCTTACTCAGTTACTAGTCTTCAAGAATCTCACCACACTCATGTTCATCACGATCCAACAAGCCCATCATAGGGTTGGTTGGAGTGGATACCAGAAAATTCCAAGAGCTAAAAGTTTCCTGTCTTGTGCCCACCTGTATATGTTGAAAAATGAAGTTAGCAGGAGCATCCAGGAACCCATTCTTCATGTATCCTGTTGTGCCACTCACTACCTTGGAGTTCAGATAGAGTTTGCCCAGCTCCTCATCAATATTTAGGTGTTCCTTAGAGATAAATCTGTCATCCATGATGAATCCAAAGCAATAATAGGAAATAAAGACCACTGCTCCTGTGTGGAATGAAGCAGACAGATTAACGAGGTCTCTAAGGAGACCAGTTTAGAAAAAAAGCAGAGCCAGAATTATGCAGTCATTAGAGAATTTATTAGATAAGACTATTAGCAATCAGGGGCTGAATCCAGATGGACAAAAACAAAGTTAGATCATCAGATCAAAAAAGTATGAAATATCAAGCAGGGACACCAACAAGATGATGGGCTAGGAAGTTCCAGCCAGTGTCCCTTCACAGAAAACTGATGTAAGGAACCAACCACGCATGCAAAACCTTTCTCAGAGCTCTTGATTCCAGATGAGAGATTACAGCACCCGACTGGAGCACAGAAACAGGAAAAGATGCACTGAAGAAGGTAGGAAGGATAGTTCCATTCTACCTGGGTCACCCATTGCCCAAGCCCCTGCACCAAAAAGCTGAGAGAGATCCCCTCCACACCAGAGCTCTTCTTGAGGAAAAGAGAGTCAAATGAGCATCCAACTTCTCTGTTGACCTAGGCTCCAGGCCTGCCCCAGTGAACCCCAGTGCCAGGCTGGCCCCCGCAGACCTGGTTTACAGGCCTGCACCAGTGGTCCCCAGCACAAGGCTAGCCGTGTGAACATAGGCTTCAGACCTGCCTCAGTGCCAGGCCAGCCTCTGGGGACCCGAGGAGGTGAAAGACCTGTACATGAAAACTATAAAACATTGCTGGAAAAAGTGAAGAATTACAAATCAATGGAAAGATATCCCATGTTCATGGCTTAGAAGAATCAAATTGTTAAAACGTACGTACTACCCAAAGCAGTCTACGGATTCAATTTAATCTCTATCAAAATTCTAATGGTATTTTTCATGGAAACAGAAAAAACAACCCTAAAATTCTTATGGAACTGTAAAAGACCACAAATAACCTAAGTAATCTTGAGAAAGAAAAACAAAGATGGAGGCAACACACTTCTTGATTTCAAAGTATACTGCAAAGCTGTAGTAATCAAAACAGTATGGTACTGGCCTAAAAACAGAAACATAGGCGAATGGAACAGAATAGGGAGCCCAGAAATAAACCCACAGATATATGGTCAACTAATCTTTGACAATGGCACCAAGGACACACACGGGGAAAGGATAGTATCTTCAATAAATGGTGCTGGGAAAACTAGAAATCCACATGCAAAAAAATGAAATTGGATCCTCATCTTAAACCATACAGTAAAATCAATTCAAAATAGTTTAAAACTTAAACATAAGACCAGAAGCCATAAAGTTCCCAGAAAAAAAATTGGGAAAAGCTCCTTGACGTTGGTCTCAGCAATGATTTTTTTGGATTTAACGCCTAAGCACAGGCAGCAGAAGCAAAAATGAACAAGTGGGACCATATCAAACTAAAAAGCTCTGTGTGGCAAAGGAAACCATCAACAAAAGGCAACCTACTGTATAGGAGAAAATATTTACAAACCATTTATCTAGGGGTTAATATCCAACATATATAAGAGACTCCTACAACTCAATATAAAAAAAAAACCCCAATCACTCAATTAAAAAATGGGCAAAGGACCTGAACAAACAATTCTCAAAAGAAGACATGCAAATAGTAAAGAGGTACATGAAAAGGTGCTCATCATCGCTAATAATCAGGGAAATGCAATTTAAAACCACAATGAGGTATTACTTCACACCTCTTAGGATGGCTATTATTTAAAAAAAGAAAATGGAACCCTAAGGGTAAGAACTGTTGGTGAGGATGTGGAGAAAAGGGAACCGTTGTGCACTGTTGGTGGGGAATATAAATTGATATGGCATTAAGACAACAGTATGTAGGTTCCCTAAAAAATGAAAAGTAGAACTACCATATGATCCAGCAATACTACTCCTGGGTATACATCCAAAAGAAACAAAATCAGGATCTCAAGAGATATGTGTACTCCCAAGGTCATTGAGGCATTATTCACAATAACCTAGAGAAGTGTAAAGTGTTTCCTGGTTGAGACAGAAGATTCCATTGCCTAATAGCAGAATAAAGAGTACTGCAGTGGAATCATGATGCAAAGGTGCAGAGTACTAGGGAAGGAGATTCAGATCTGCAAATGGGAGCTAGTCTGGAGCCCATGTTGAAAGGAACCTCATTCCAGAGAGCTCCTCCCAGGATGAGAGGATCCTGTTCCAGTAGCTCAGAGGCTGAGGGGAGGGTTCTAAGATGCCAACTGGGGGAGTGGCCTTGGGGCATCATGAGTTGCCTGCAGGTCTCTTGCGGGATCAGTGCCAAAGATGCTCCATGAGAGAAGCAGCCAGTGTCTGGGCATCAGAAATACCTGGAGGCCCAATTCTAGGTGACAGCAGCTGCAGCCACCTGAGATGACAGCCTTTTCTTTGCGCTGGAGAGGTCATAACGGCAACTGGCTTGTGGCAAAGAGGGTGGAAACAGCATTGGATCCAGAGCAGGAGGATCTGAGAATGAGTCCCAAATTTTCCTCTTTAGTAGCGTATCACATAGTGATTAAATCTCAACCTCCTTGAATCCGTTCCATCACTTGTAAAATGCAGTACCTTCCTTGCTCACTCTACAGGACTGTCATGAGGACCAAATTGGATAGAGTTGGTGAAAGCTTTTGAACCATGTGCTTCACCTTGGAAATAAGGTACAATGGTCTACTCCTAGTTCTAAAATGCTTTTGTCTTGTGGTCAAGGAGTTGTTATTTGTGTACTTATCTTACATTCATGTGTAATCAGATTACAAACTCCTTGAGCCCAGTAACTTTTGCAATCGGCTTTGTTTTACTGGTATTTTCCTTTATTTAAAAATATACGTTCCTGGGGCCGGCCCGGTGGCGCAAGCGGTTAAGTGCGCGCGCTCCGCTGCGGCGGCCCGGGGTTCGCTGGTTCGGATCCCGGGCGCGCACCGACGCATTGCTTGGTAAGCCATGCTGTGGCGGCGTCCCATATAAAGTGGAGGAAGATAGGCACAGATGTTAGCCCAGGGCCGTCTTCCTCAGCAAAAAAAAAAGAGGAGAATTGGCGAATGTTAGCTCAGGGCTGATCTCCTCACAAAAAAAAAATATATATATATACGTTCCTGACGTTTTATCACAAATGGTCAGGCAGATTGCACGCTGAACACCCAAATACCCACCACCCAGACTCTACAGTTGCTAACATTCTTCTATATGGCTTTCATCACTTATTTATGCAGATATCCATCCATCAATCACTGCATGATGGGTCAGTTTATTTTTTATGGTATTTCCTTCTCCTCTCCCTCCTTAACCACATCCTTGATTCTGATCTTATTGAACAGTTTCTTTGGCGGCCCTACCTGAAAGTAAGATTTCCATCCTCTGGGAAATAAAGTCCTTTTACACTGATTATAATGTCTGCCATGTAAGGGTACTATTTCATGTACTCACATCTTATTTCTCCATATCGGTGCTTCTGAACCAGGTGTTATTTGTGCCCCTCAGGGAAAACTGGGTACTATCTGGTGATATTTTGGTTTGTCATGATGTCGGGGTGGGGAGAAAGTTGGTTCTGGCATCTAGATACCATTTTGCTGCCAATTGTTTTATAATGCAAAGGCAGCCCCCACAACAAAGAATGCTTCAGCCCCAATATCAATATCGCCAAAGTCAAGAAACCATGCACTAGATAAGTTATAAGTCCCCCCAGGATAGCAGCTGAGGGCCCCCATTGAAATATGAACTGGGAAAATACCCAGAAAGAATGTTAGATATGTGGTTAGACTGAGAGTGACCAGTGACAATCCTTCCACCCATGATTTGATTATTCTAGGACATAAGTAACACTCTGTGGATGATCCAGGAATCCTGGCCTGTGTAGGTTCTGAAAGATTATTATTTTAATTGCGGTCCATGAATTTTTTTTTGCAAAGACAACCCATTTTGAAATACATACATTCAAGCAGATGCCTTGTGAGGAAGCGTGACTGGTGTGGGCTTACCCATAAACTGTCTCTACCCTCCGTCTGCCCTCTGTGGTTTGTTTCTGAGCTACACTGTATGCTGCCGATTGAACGCTCTGAAGATGCAGAGTTAACACCACAGCCATTTCTTCTTTCTTTCAGGTAGTTCCATGGGCAGTAATGTTGGTGAGGAGATCAAAAGAATTAGCTATTCCCTGCCATAAAATATAGATAATGTCACTAAGGAAATGGAAAGAGATGTCTGAAACTGCTCATTCTGTGCCCAGATCTTTCTCTAAAGCATTTGGAACTAAACAAACACCTTCCTTGGGGATGCTTGTCTTCCTACATATCAAGATGATAGGTGCATTGCAACTGAATGCTTGGGAAATCAATGCAATACTTCAAACCTGGTAGGAAGTAACTCTGTTCTGCTGTTGTCAGATCACTTCTTGAAAAACTAGGGATGAATGCTGCTCTGCCTTCCTGTCCCACATTCTATCTTTTCTGTCATTATTTTTCCTGTATGTGTTGCTTTTCCTGTTCCCATTCTCTTTCTTCTGTCCTTTATTCTCTTACTGTAAAGATCCATTGTTAACCAATTGAGTAAAACAACAACTATATCAAAAATATAGTAAAATGAATAGAGTTAATCAATATGGTTAAAGAATCTGGTGAAATATCAGTGACTTCATGTATTGGGGCAGCAAAGGACACCTGTTTTCACCTGTTTACCTAATGAATTAGGCAAAATACATATAAGCCTGTGGGATTCTAGGTTGAGGAGATTTTAAGGGAAGGGGGGTGGAAGGAGAGAGAAGCATACCATCCTCAGTACACTCAGAGACCTCTTTTGGAAACAGTTTTAATTATGAAAAATTCTCTGAACCTCATGTCTTATTAGTGATCTGGATAATTATTCTGTATGTGCTCCCCTTTTCTTCAAAAATGAACTAGGATTCCAGTGATGTGGCCTGCTATCCAGAGGATTGAGAGGAAATCCCAGGAGCCATTTGTAATAGTTCTCAACCACCTTGTGCATTAGAATCATCTGGCAAGTTAGATAATACAGACAATAGAGCTCTACCCTCACAGATTCTGATTCAACCAAGACTCAGTATAAGTACATTTTTTACAGCCCTCCAAGTCTTTCTAATGTTTGGTCAAGTTTGAGAATCACCAAGCATGAAAAGATATTAAAATATTAGAAAGGATTTCAAACCTTTAAAGACAGTGTTGCATTCCCATTTCCACACCTATGTGAGAGCCTCCTAAGTCAGAGCAAACCCATCTACTGTTATTCCAATAATTTGTGGAATTCACCTAGAAAAACACACATAAGAAAGGTGATTTGGACATTTTCTTTATACCACAGAGATCTGGGCTTCATAGAAATATGTGTATTTAACTTGGGCAGACAACACTTTGAGTGGCTGAGAGTTCATGTGACCATGACATTGACTTAAAGCTAATTATGCATTTATAGAGAGTTAGTACAATTTTCCAACAGGTCTTCTCAGGCCAAGTCTATATGTAAAAAAAAAAAATCAGTCATAAGAGATTTAGTATCTGAATTGACAACTTGAGTGATATTTTGTGACATTCAACATACTTAGTATTAAAGAAAGGCATGTTCAACTGAGATTCAGAAAAACATGAAATTTTAATGACTTGACCTATGAGTTATTAAAACATATAAAGCTGCATTAACTAAAAATGTTGTTCCTGATAGGGAAATAAGCAAATAGGTGAAATGAAGAGAGCAGAGAGTGTAAGAACTAAATCCATGTGTGTGTGGGATGCCCAGCTCCAGGGGTGCAATAAGGCTAATGGTCACTTCTCTATCTGATTCACAAAACAATTGCAGAAGAGTACACAGAATTCCTATACATGCCTCACCACGTTTTACTTATCATATTGCATTTTGAAAAGTCGTATTTTAAATTAGCGGGTATCTAATGAATAAATAAGGATGGTACATTTGGGTTCGTGTTTGGAAAAAATATCTACCACACAACATATTCAAAAATGTTGCAAGAGACTTAAGTATATTCTGTCTCCCCTTTTCATGCCCAGTCCACAAGTTGATGATGGTGTGAAACTCACCTGGACTTCACAGTCTCTGGAAAATTTATTTTTGCCAAGTTGAGAACAATTAGGGGTCATTTCTAAGAATAAAAAGAAAAACAAAGGTTGGAGAGAGTTCCTTCTTCAAGGTCAGGAACTAGTTGACCTTACAAGACGAAAAAAATTCTCCCCGTTTTTCTTCTCAGATTCCTGTAGCATCAAGTATCTAAAAGTGAGACAGGATCAAATTTTCTAAAAAAAGAAAAGTTTGGAGACTCAGGGAGACAGAGTAGCAATACCTCCCTTGTTGCTTTGGGCTAAATATCATTTAAAACAGCCCAAGTCTCCTTTAGTAATAGCATTTCTCATTAAAAAGATGTCCTTTAGATGACTGCATTCCATTTGAATTAGTTGCTTGCCCCTGATGAAATTTTAAAGCAGGAACTTTACATTTCTCATGTTCCTTAATTTTGATGATGAAGTTTAACTTATTTATTCATTTATTTAGTTGCTTCTGCTTTTGGTGTCAGATCTGAGTCCATTGCCAAATACAAGGTCATGAAGATTTATGCCTGTGTGTTCTTCTAAGTGTTTTATAGTTTTAGCTCTTCAATATAAGTGTATGATCCATTTTGAGTAAACTTTTGCTTATGGGATAAGGTTAGGGTCTAACTTCATTCTTTTGCATATAGCTATTCAATTGTCACGGCACCATTGGCACCCTTGTGAAAAATCAGTTGACCATAGGTGTATAGGTTTATTTCTGGTCTTTCAGTTCTGTTCCATTGATCTGTATGTTTGTCCTTGTACCAGTACCACACTGTCTTGACAACTGTTGCTTTGTAGTAACTTTTGCAATTGGGAAGTATGAGTCTTACACTATTTATTCTTCTTTTTCAGAATTGTTTTGTTAGTTGTAGCTTGTTGCCTTAGAATTCCGTATGAATTTAGAATCAACTTCAGAGCATGAGTTTTGGATTTCTTTGGTTAATTTATTCCTGGTTTTGGATACTATTGTGAATGGAATTGTTTTCTTAATTTTACTTTTGGGTTTTTCAATGCAAATGTATAGAAATTAAATTGGGTTTTGTATATTGATCTTGTATCCTGCAACCTTGCTGAACTCATTTATTACTTCTGATAGTTTTTTGGTAGATTCCTTAGGGTTTTCTATATACAGGATCACTTCATGCAAATAGAGATAGTTTTACCTCCTCCTTTCCGATATAGATGCCTTTTATTTCTTTTTCTTGCCTAATTTCCCTGGTTAGAACCTCCGCTACAATTTAGAATAGAAATGGCAAGAGTGGAAATCTTTGTCTTGTTCCTAATCTTAAAGGGAAACCATCCAGTATGTCACCATTAAGTATGATGTTAACTGGAGATTTTTTGTAGATGCCCTTTATATTGAGGAACTTCCCTTCTGTTCCTAGTTTATTGAGTTTTTTTTTAAGTCGTGAAAGCATGTTGGATTTTGTCAAATGCTTTTTCCTACATCTGCTGAGATGGTCTTGTGATTTTTTGTTTTTCATTCTATTTGTATGATGTATTACATTAATTATTTTTGGATGTTAAACCAACTTTGCATCCCTAGGATAAATCCCACTTGGTCATGGTGTATAATTCTTTTTATATATTGCTAGATTCAGTTTGCTAGTATTTTGTTGAGGACTTTTACATCCATGTTGGTAAGAGATATTAGTCTGTAGTTTTGTTTTCTTTTTTTTTTTGGTGAGGAAGATTAGCCCTGAGCTAACATCCGTTGCCAATCTTCCTCTTCTTGCGGAGGACGATTGGCCCTGGGGTAACATCCGTGCCCATCTTCCTCTATTTATTTTTTTTATATGGGACACCGCCATAGCATGGCTTGACAAGCGGTACATCAGTCCATACCCGGGATCCAAACCTGTGAACCCTGGGCCGCCACAGTGGAGCGTGCAAACTTAATCTCTATGCCACCAGGCTGGCCCCTGTAGTTTTGCTTTCTTGTGACATCTTTGTCTGATTTTGGTATCGGGGTAATATTAGCCCCATAAAATGTGGTGGAAAGTGTTTCTTCCTCTTTTTTTTTTTTTGAAGAATTGGTATTAATTCTTCCTTGAGTGTTTGGTAGATTTCAGCGGTGAAACCATTTAGGCCTGGGCTTTTCTTTGTGCATAGTTTGTGGATTACTGATTCAATCTCTTCACTTATTATAGGTTTATTCAGAATATCTTGAGTCATTTTTGTAGTTTGTGTTTTTCTAGTAATTTGTGTATTTCATCTAAGTTATCTAATTTGTGTACTATTATTCATAGTATTTGTTTATAATCCTTTTTGATTCTGTAAGGTTGGTAATCTTGTCCTGTCTTTTTTTTTTTTCCCTTCAATTTTGTCTTTTTTTTTATTGATGTTTTAATAGTTTTTAACATTGTGAAATTTTTAGTTGTACATATTTGTTTGTCCATCACCATATATATGTCTCCCTTCAACCCTTGTGCCCACCCCCCACCCCCATTGCCCCTGGTAACCACAATACAGTTTTCTCTGTCCATGTGTTGGTTTATATTCCACATATGAGTGAGATCATACAGTGTTTGTCTTTCTCTTTCTGGCTTCCTTCATTTAACATATAATACCCTCCAGGCCCATCCATGTTGTTGCAAATGGGACGATTTTGTCTTTTTTATGGCTGAGTAGTATTCCATTGTATATATATATACCACATTTTCTTGATCCAGTCATCAGTCGAGGGACACTTAGGTTGCTTCCACTTCTTGGCTATGGTGAATAATGCTGCAGTGAACATAGGGGTGCATAAGGCCCTTGGGATTGTTGATTTCAGGTTCGTTGGATAGAGTCCCAGTAGTGGGATAGCTGGATCATAGGGCATCTCTATTTTTAATTCTTTGAGGAATCTCCATACCGTTCTCCATAGAGGCTGCACCAGTTTGCATTCCCACCAGCTGTGTACGAGGGTTCCTGTTTCTCCACATCCTCTCCGGTGTTTGTTGTTTTTTGGCTTGGTGATTATAGCCATTCTAACGGGCGTGAGGTGATATCTTAGTGTTGTTTTCTCTCTTTTGTTTTTGATTCAAGTAATTTGAATCTTCTCTCTTTTTCTTGGTCAGACTGGACAGAGGTTTGTCAATTGTGTTGATCTCTTCAAAGAACCAGCGTTTTCTGATTTCCCTTTAGATTTCTTCTTCGACTCATTGGTTATTCATGAATGTGTTGTTTAATTCCCCCATATTTATGAATTTGCCAGATTTATTCCTACTATTGATTTCTAATTTTATTTTATTATGGTTGGAGAACATACTTTGTATTATTTTTCTGCTTTTAAATTTATTGGGGTTTGTTCTATAGCCCAACATTTGATCTGTTCTGGAGAATGTTCCCTATGTACTTGAGAATGTATATTCTGTTGTTGGATGGAGTGCTCTGTAGAAGTCTGTTAGATCTGGTTGGTTTGTAGTGTTATTCAAGTCGTCTATTTCCGTGTTGATCTTCTGTCTAATTGTTCTATACATTATTGAAAGTGGGGTATTGAAGTCTTCAACTATTGTTGAATTGTCTGTTTTCATTTCTATTAAAAGTTTCATGTATTTCAATGCTCCATTAATAGATGCATATATGTTTTTAATTGTTATGTCTTGAACTATTGACCACTTCATCATTATAAAATGTCACTATCTCTAGTACTGATCTGCTCCCTATCAGTAGTTCTGCTTCTTCCTGAATCTCACAGGGATGGGATCACACACTATGTAACAACTTTTTGAGCTTTACCTTCTTTACTTAGCAGATTGTATTTGATATTCATCCATTTCGTCTCACATATAAAATGCTTATTCCTTTTCATTACTGAATAATATTCCATTGGATGGATGTGCCACCTATTTACTAGCTCAAGAACATTTATATCTACAGTTTGTCTGTTTGGGTTGTTTCCAGTTTTTGGAAATTGTGAATAAGTCTGCTATAAACATCAACATACAGATTTTTGTGTGAACGTAACATTTTGATTCTCTTTGACATATATCCAAGAATAAGATTACTGGATCAGAAAGATTACATGGTCAACATTTCTTTAACTTTACAAGCAACTCTCAAAATGTTTTCCAATATGGCTGAAACATTCTCCTTTCCCAGCAGGAGTGTACGAGCATTCTGGTTGCTCTGCATCCTTGCCAGTACTTGATATTGTTGCTAATTTTTTAAGCCATTCTGAAAGGTGCACACATGTATCTCTTTGTGGTTTTAATTTGAATTTCTCTGATGACTGATGATGTTGAGCATTTTTTCCTGTACTTTCATTCCATTTGTGTATCATTTTTGCTGAAGTGCCTCTTCAAATCTTTTGCCAATTTTTTACGAGGTTGTTTGTTTTGTTATTCAGATTGAAGAGTTCTTCATACACACCGAATAAAAAGCCTTCACAGATGTGTGTTGCATAAATGGTTTCTCCCAGTTTTTGACTTGTTTTCCTTCTCTCAACAGTGTCTTTTGAAGAGAAGAAGTTCTTAGTTTTGATAAAGTTTAACTAAACAAAATTTGTTATGGGTGTGCTTTTGGTTTCATACCTGAGAAATCTTTGCCTAATCCAAGGTCATGAATATTTTCTCCTAGAAGATTTATAGTTTTAGATTTTACACTTACTGCTATGATTCACTTTGAGTTAATTTTTGTATGTGGTGTGAGACATGGGTCCAAGGATTTTGGGGTTTTGTTTTGTTTTGAGTTATATATTATGGTGGATATTTTTGCATATGAATATTCATTTTTTCCAGTGCCTCTTTTTTAAAATACCATTCTTTCTCCATTAAGTTATTTTAGCAACTTTGTCAAATATCAATTGCTCATACATGTGTGGTTCTGTTTCTGGATTCTCTCTTCTGTTCCACTGATCTGTGTGTTTATTCGTTCACCAGCACACTATTGATTATCGTAATGTTATAATATGTCTGGAAAGCAGGTAGTTTAAGGCCTCCAACTTTGTTCTTCTTTTTCAAAATTGTTTTGGCTATTCTAATTACTTTGCCTACTCAAATAAATTGTAGAATCAACTTCACAGTTTCTACCAAAAATATGCTGGAATTGTAATTGGTATAGATCAACTTAAGGAAAATTAATATTTAAAATACTGAGTCTTCCAATCCACGAACACTGTATATTTCTGCTGGGGTCTGAATGCTTATGTCCTCCCAAAATTCACATGTTGAAATCCTAACCCCCAAGGTTGAGAGTGTTAGAAGGTGGGGCCTCTGGGAGGTGCTTGTGTCATGTGGGTCGAGCCCTCATGAACAAGATTAGTGCCTTTATAACAAAAGAGGCTCCAGAGAGAGCCCTTGTCCCCTCCACCGTGTGAGGACACAGCAAGAAGGCACCAGCTATGAACCAGGAAGCGGGCTGTCACCAGAATGTGACCGTGCTGGCGCCTTGATCTTGGACTCTCAGCCTCGAGAACTGTGGGAAATAAATGTCTCTTGTTTATAAGCTATGCAGTCTGTGGGTTTTTTTATAGCAGCCCGAATAGACTAAGACCATTTCCCTGCTTATTGAAGTTTTCTTTTACTTCTTCCATCAGTGTTTTGTATTTTTCAGCATAGAGATTCTACAGGCATATTATAGGATTTATTCCTAAATATGTTATGATTTTTGTTGCTATTGTAAGTTGCACTTTAAAAATGTCAATTTCTGGGGGCCACCCTGTTGGCGCAGCTGTTAAGTTCTCATACTTCACTTCCACGGCCCTGGGTTCTCGGGTTCAGATCCTGGGCATGGATCTACACACTGCTCATCAAGCCATGCTGTGGCAGCATCCCATACAGAGTAGAAGAAGATTGGCACAGGTGTGAGCTCAGGGACCGTCTTCCTCAAGCAAAAGAAAAAACATGTCAATTTCCAATCATTTATTGCCACTGTATAGAAATACAAATGATTTTTGTATGTTGACTTTGTATCCTATGACCTTGTTGCACTCATTTATGAATTCCAGTAGCCTTTTTTTTTTGTTATATTCTTAAGGATTTTTTATGTAGACAGTCATGTCATCTGTGAAAAAAGACAGTTTTACTCCTTCCTTTCCAATCTGTATGCCTTTTATTTGATTTTCTTGCTATTTCACACCAACTAAGAATCCAGTGTGGTGTTGACTGGGGACAATGAGAGCGGATGTCTCCGCCTTGATCCTGACTTACAGGGGAAGCCTTTAGTCTCACTGTCTGTGATGACTGCAGGTTCTCAGGGACGCCTTGTATCAAGTTAGAGAAGTTCCCTCTACTTCTACTTTCCTGGACTTTTATAAATGGATGTAGAATTTCTTCAAATGCATTTTCTGCATGTCACATGATTTTCTTCTTTACTCTGGTGATGTGGTGGATTACATTGTTTTATTTTTTGTCCTCTTGGCTATTTTTTTTTTCAGTCATTTCTCCAGGGTTCACAATCTCCATCTCTAACTTTTCCTGTTCCACTTACAATGAACATTTTAGTACTTCAGGTAAAATATGGAAATAGTGCAGCCATGTTGGGCCACCCCGCCCATCCTTTATGCTGTAGTAACTGTATGTACTGCATCTACATATCTTATGAACCTCAGAAGAAAATATTATCATTTTTTAAAGACTTTCTTTTTTTAGAGCAGTTTTTGTTTCCCAACAAAATTGAGTGTTTGGTACATATATGCCCTGCTCCCATATGCACAGCCCCCCCACTATCAGCTTTGCCCATCGGATGGTGTATTTGTTACAGATGACGAACCTGCACTGACATGTCATCATCACCCAAAGTCCACAGTTTACACCAGGTTCATTCTCGCTGTTGTGCATTCTGTGGGTTTGGACAGATGTCTGATGACATGTATCCACCGTTACTGTGTCATACAGAATAGTTTCACTGCCCTAAAATCCCTCTATGCGCACCTATTCATCCTTCTACCCTCCCCATAATATTACAGTTTTTACTGTAAGTTGTGTGTATTATACAAAAGTTAGAAGGAGAAAGCAGAAAAAATGAGTAGCCTTTGACATTTACCTAGATATTTACCATTTCTGAAGCTACTTATTCCATTCTGAGGATCTGAGATTCCTTTTCTGGTATAATTTCCCTTCTCCTAAAGAATTTCCTTTAGCATCTTCTATTGTAGAGATTTGCTGGTAATAATTTCTCTTAGTTTCTCTAAATCTGAAAATGCTGTCTTTTAACAGTGATTTTCGAAGGATATTTTTGCTGGATATACGATTCTGCATTGACAGGTCTTTTTTTCTCTCTCTCTCAACACTTTAAATCTCTTTTCTCATTCTCTTCTGGTCCCCATAGTTTCTGATGAGAAGTCAGCTATTAATCAAATCATTATTCTCCTCTGTGTGAAGTGTCATTTTTCTCTGTTGCTTCCAACATTTGCTTTTCGGCCTTGGTATCCAGCTGCTTGATCTGATGTGTCTCTATGTGGGACTGTCTTCATTCTGCTTGGTGTTAGTTGAGCATCATATTTGCAAATGTCTATCTTCCATCACTTGGATAATTCCAGGCACTATTTCTTCAAGTATTTTTGTCTGCACATTCTCTCTCTCCATTCCTTCTTTGAAGCCGACCACATGTATATTAAAGTTTGATCTTACCTAATAGTGACTGAGGCTCTGTTATTTTTCCACCCTTTTTTCTATTTTCCATGTTAATTTCTATTGCTTTACTTAAATTCCATGTAAAGAATTTGTTATTTCTAATATTGTATTTTTCAATTCTAAAATTTTCTTTTTTAGATTTTTCTGCTGAGATTTCCTACTCTTTCATTTGCTACAAGCATGTTTGTTTACCTTCATGTAGGATAGTTATGACAATCACTTTAAAATCTTTGTTTAATACTTATGCTTTCAGCCAAGATGAAATAACAGGGAACTAATTTACCCTTCTTCCCACAACAACTGAAAATTTTGGGGAACATATATGAAACAGTAGTGTTCACACACTGGGTCTCAGGCAGCAGAGTTCAGTGACCCCTGAGAGACCTGGAACTGACAAGGTGGGCCCTGTGATGGCCCTGCTGCCTGGAGAGAGAATTCCAGGCTCCAGCACAGGGAAGGAGAACCCAGGTGGACCCCTGAGCTCTCCCTGAGTTGAAGAGATGGCACTGGGTGTCCTGGGAGGCTGAGGTGACTAGAGCACATACGGAAGACCACCCAAGAAGTGAGAACTGCAGCAAGAGAGAACTTCACAGATTCTCTGTGGGCCCACTGCATCTTCCACTGAGTAATGACCAGTGCACCCATGTGAGGAAACTACCCAACACTACAGAATCAAACACCAAAAAATTAGAGGAAATAATTCTTGGAGCTCACACAGACAGGAATGGTTTGGGTTCAACCAGTCCACACATGGCTTAGGAAAGCCCCATAACTGGCAGGAGATTGTGTCCAGTATTCAGAGTGGCCTCAGTGGTGGAACACAGTCAGCCCTGGACTAAAGGTGACTCAGATCCCACCTGACAAAGCTTAGAATCAGCCTGAATGTTTCCAGTTGTTTCAGAGTAACACAACTCTGTCCCAGGAAACAGCTCAAGAATATTTTTAGGAGTACAAACTATCCAGGTTCCAACAAGGAAAAATACACAATGTCTACCAGCCAACCAGAAATTACCTGGTATGCAAAAAAGCAGAAAAACACATCGTGTAATGAGGAGACAAATCACTCAATTGATACTGACCACAAATAGCACAGAGGACGTAATTCATAGACAAAGATGGGATGTTATTACTGTCATCATATTCCACATGTTCAAGAAGTTAGAGACAAGACTGACAATGTAGGGGGTCGGGAGTGGGTGAAATAGGTGAGGGGATAAGAGGTACAAACTTCCAGTCATAAAATGAATAAGTCATGGGGATGGGATTACATCATGGGGAACAAAGTCAACAATATTGTCATAACTTTGGTGACAGATGGAACTAGATTTATCATGGTGATCACTTTATAATGTATGTAAATGTCAAATCACTATGCGGTGCACCTGAAACTATCATAATATTGTATGTCAATACTTCAGTAAAAAAAAGAAAAGGCTGATGATGTTAAGTAGAAATATGGAAGGTAGGAAAAAGACCCAAAAACTTTTAGAGATGAAATGTCTGTAATTAAACATCTGTAATGAAAACTTACTAGATGAGATTAAGAGCAAATCCGTCAAAAGATTAATGAACTTGAAGACATACCATAGAAACCATTCAAAATAAAATACAGAGAGAAAATAGACCAAAGAAAATGAACAGAAAGTTAACTGCAGGACAACTTCAAATGGCCTAAAATATATGTAATCAGAGTCCCAGAAAGAGAAAGAGAAGAAAACAGAAAAAACAATTTGAGGAAATAATGACTGAAAATTTTCCATATTTTATTAAAAAAAAAAACTATAAACCCACATATCCAAGATACTTAATGAACCCCAAGTCTAAGAAGTATGAAGAAGGCACATCATAATTAAATTGCTTAAATATGGTGATAACAAGATAATCATGAAATCAGACAGGAGATAGACCTGCTGAGTGCAGAGGAACAAAGGTTAGAATGAAGGCAGATCTCTTACTGGAACTGAGGCCAGAGCAGAGTGAAGCAAGGTCTTCAGAGTAGTGAGAAAAAAAGCTGCTAATTTATGATTCTATGCCTGGCAGCAAAGGGTACAAATAAGATAAAATATCAACTTTCTCAGACACACAAGAGCTGAGATAATTCACGGTCACCAGCGGATCAGCGCTGAGAGATGCTGAAGGAAAATGACACAATATGGAAACCTTATGTGAAGAAAGGGATAGAGAGCACTTTCTGTGGGGTATGTAACATGTCGAATAAAACGTGTGACACCATGGACACGGAGGCTGCAGTGGGGGTGGGAGAGTACTGTTGTGAGGTTGTTCAGGCGTCATGAAGGGGTCTGATATTATTTGAAGATAAACTGTGAAAAGTTAAAGATGTGTACTGTAAACCCTAAGGCATGCACACATACACACGCACACAGCAAAGACTCATCCAGAATAAGCCAAAAAAGAGGATTAAATGGAATCATAAAAAATACTTAAATTATCCAAAAAAAAGCAGTCTAAGAGGAAAAAGCAAACAAAAAACAGATTGGTCAAATAAGAAACAAATCGCAGGATAGATTCAAATCTAACTATTATCAGCAGTAACATTAGATGACAGTGGTCTAAAAACCCCATTTAAAAGGCATAATTTGTCAGATTGAATAGGAAAGCAAACTCAACTACATGCTGCCTACCCCAAACCCACTTTAAATATAAAAACACAAATAAATTAAAAATAAAGAGATTGGAAAAACATGCCATGCTAACACTAGTTGAAAGAAAGCTGGAGAAGCTATACTAATACTAGATAAAGCAGATTTCAGGCACAGTGAATATGACCGGGAATAAAGGAGGTCGTTGTGAAATACAAAAGGGTCCATTATCAAGAAGACATAATACAGACTGTTTATGCACCTAATAACCGAGCTTTATGGCACATGAAGAAAAATCCTTATCTGCCAGTTCCAACACCTGGGTCATCTTGGGATCTATCTC
Source organism: Diceros bicornis minor (assembly GCF_020826845.1). Classification (NCBI taxonomy): domain Eukaryota; kingdom Metazoa; phylum Chordata; class Mammalia; order Perissodactyla; family Rhinocerotidae; genus Diceros; species Diceros bicornis. Next base: position 1,035,039 of record NW_026690912.1, on the reverse strand, counting down.
AGTTGATCCTCTTTTCTCTTAATAATGTGTCCCATTTACTTGATTTTTGGATGTTGGGTGATTTTGCACTGTGTCCTGGACATTATGAATGTGGTGTGGTGGAAATTCTGGATTCTGTTATTTTCCACCAATGACTGTGTCTCTTGGTTCAGCAGGTAGTGATCTCAGCTGGTCTTGAACCGCAAACTGGCTCCTGGCTGCAGCTCCAGCCTCAGTTCAGATCTTCAGTTGTTAGCGAGTGGCTTGCGCATGCGTGGTTCAGTTCGTCAGAAAGGTGAGGGCAGAGTCTGAAGTTTCCCCTGCACATTTCTTCCCCTCCTGCAATCCCCCTCCCTCTTCAGTGACCATGTCCGGGACTAGGTGCCTGGAGAAACTCAAAGGTGGGTTTGGAAGCAATTAACTGTTACTCCAAGCTGTTTCTTTTCCTTTTGTAGCTTAAGGAGATGTAACCACCAGCCATCCTGAAACTGACCAAATGAGGCACTCAAGGGAGATGTAAGCACCAGCCATCCTGAAACTGACCAAATGAGGCACTCAAGGGAGATGTAAGCACCAGCCATCCTGAAACTGACCAAATGAGGCACTCAAGGGAGATGTAACCACCAGCCATCCTGAAACTGACCAAATGAGGCACTCAAGGGAGATGTAACCACCAGCCATCCTGAAACTGACCAAGCCTCACCACAAGAGCTATGCCCATGACCTTTGCTTTATTTTTAATGCAAAGATCTCTCCAGGAGGAGCTTAGGCCTCATTATGTGGAAGCATATTCTCCAACTGAGCCTGTGCAAGTGAATACCCCCACCTCTCCCTTTTGAATATTATTCCCCAACTGAAATAAAAGTTCCTGCTTCCCTTAGTTCTGGGACGCCATGACTTTGGAAATGATTCCTCACGGCCTCCTATTTGCTGCCAATACAGTTTACTTTGTGAGACAACTTCCACTGGTATAGTCTTATTTAACTCACCAGGAGGCGAGCCCACTTGGTTCGGTAACAAGCCCACTTGGTTTGGTAACAACCACAGCCCCCCAGTTTCATTTTTCTTGTTCTTGGGCTGTGAAGACTGTGGTTTTCCCAGAGCCACTGCCTCCCATGCCCTGCTCTGACTGCACATGGCCCCAGACTGGAAGCCACAGGAATTCACTTCAAACTACTCCCCTGGAATCTGTCTGCTGCTGTTCACTCCCCAGTGCCATCAAGCGGCTCCTGGTTGCGTTATGTACATATTTTCTAGTTGTTCTCTGTGGGGGAGGCAGTGTGGCGTGATTTCACAAAATCATTACAGGAAGCAGAACCAGTAATTACCCGTCCACTTTTAGAACTGCCTTGTGCACGAACCTCACATCCTTTGAGTCACATTTGGAAAAAGTGTACTTTTCATCTGTTTCAAAGGTCGAGATAGCTTCACTGCAGGGGACTTGAATAGATTACCATCTTCCAGAGGACATGAGTGCAGCGTAGTGAACGGAACCCCTGAATAGCCACGGGTGCACTAGACGAGGGTTGGGGCCGGCTACCACAGGAGGGAGGAGGAGAGGACAGCTGGAGCCTATTCTGTTTTCAGAGTCCCTGTCTCAGCACAGCTGTCTGCTCCTGCCCAGAAGCCACCTCCCCTCCTTCTTTCTATGTCCTTAGGGAAAAATAAAGCCAACCTCCTTTTCTCCCCCCTCATCCCCACCAACCCGCCAGTCGTTCAGTGTCAGCCTGACACCATACCCACCAGTCATTCAGTGTCAGCCTGACACATGCCCACTGGTCAGAGTGGGCCCAGGATCCAAGGACACACCACTGAGCAGTCTGGTCTCTGCCTCACAGCTCAGCAGAGATAGTCATGCTAACAGACGCCAGGTGAGAGGGAGATGGGTGAGGGTCAGGACAGAGGAGGTTACACCTGAGGGAAGTTGGGGGCCCCCTTGTGCCACGGAAGGAGGGTGGTCCTCACTCTGCAGGCAGCAGGAGCTGGGGCACCGAGGAGTGTTGTGCTAGGAGTATTGTGATCCGACTGCGTTTCACTCAGCATTAACAAGTTCCCATCCAGCCTCCGCTCCTGGCACGCCCAGTGCGTCTCCAGAGAGAAGCAGACGCGAGCCAGAAGGATCCCGGCGGCAGTATTTCCCCACCAAGTGCAGGGGGAAGGGCTGTGGTCCCGGGTTTGGAGCTGAGAGGAGGTGGAGAGCTCCAGCACGGGAGGGCGGGGGTGAGCAGGGAACTGACGGGGAGCCCAGCCAGGGGCATTGCCAGGACAGGAAAGCAGGTGCAGGTCGGTCCTGGGGGCTCAGTGTTCAGGTGATGGTCTAGGGGCTGGAGCTCTCCCCTGCACACTCATTTCCTGTGGATGGGGCGGCAGGGCCCCAGAACCCGGACACACTGTTGTTAAGACAGTAAATCTTGTAACGGCAGCCACCGTGCATCGAGCACACGCTCCTGCCGTGCTTCACCTGCACCACCTCCCCTTCTGACCACCTCCCGGAAGTGACCTGTAGACCCCATGGGGGTGTCGGATGGTCCTGGTGAGCTGACAGGGTGACGCGGTGGGAGGAAATGAGGGGGATGCTGTTGGCTCTGCTGGCCACGCCACAGCCGGGACTCAGGGCCAGGACACGAGCTTCGTGGGGGTGCTTGCCCCCCATACAGACGCGACGCTGTGACTGGAGCGGCTCAAGAACTTGGTCCGGCCGTGTGGCTCCTGAGTGGGGAGCAGCCAGGCTGGCCACACTCGGGCGCTCCTGGAACATGCGTGCGGAACCTCTGCTCCAACTGTCTGCATCCTGGTCCCCTCAGGAGCAGCTATGGGACCCAAGCGCTCTCTTCTTCTTGACGGTTGACTGCACTTGTCTGAAGCTGGCGGACACAGTCAAGGCGGTGGGAAACGCTGGGCATCGTGAGGGGGACTGGGCCCACCCTCAGAATGAGCACGTGTGTGTGTTGTGTGCCACTGCTGGCTTAGGCATGCTTATAAGTGACATACGTGTGCGCACATGCACACACACACGCACGCACACTCACAGCTCCCTTTCACCAGAAGTGTTCCCGAGGGAACGCCAGCCCAGCCCTGGCATGTGTCCAGGTCTCTGTCACACCCCTGCAGCTGGAAGGCATGAGCTGAGACAAGGAGAGAGAAGAGGACACCAGGAGAGGAGAAACTGCCTGTTCCAGGAGGTGTCAAGGAGAACAGCGCCCCGTCTCTGAGGCAGAAGCTGGGGCCTTCTCGGGTCCCCTGAGGGCTTGGCCAAGTCACTTTCTACAGAGGACTTGGAGTCCCCACAGCCTGTCCAGGGCCCCTTCTCTGGCTCTACTGAGAAAATACAGACCACTCTGGACAGCACCCACGAGGGCCACGGTGAGACCTGTCTGTGGGGCAGCGGCCTGGAGCAGGCCCTGTTCAGAGGGGCTGGGAGATGTCACCAGGCTGTTAGGGGGGTGGTCTGGGAGGCTCAGAGCAGGATGTCAGAGGCGGTCCATGCCGTGCTGACCGTGTGACTCACGGGATGCTGGAAAAAAACGGAACTAACCAGAATGCTGAAGCAGCTCTCTCCTGGCCTGAACAGACTCCTCTGTGCTTCTCCCGCCCAGACGAAGAGGACAGGAGTGTCCCCATAGCTTCATTCACCTGCCCACACCTGCTGGCCAGGACTCAGGGAAGAAGCCAGGCCTGCTGGTGCCCTGGGCACTGGGTTCCGTACAGGACACTGACTCACACCTGACAGACAGACGCAGCCCCACCCCCTGCCCCCTCACCCCGTCACCCCTGACCCCTCTGCACCCCTGACCCCTGACCCCCGACCCCTGCTCCCCTTGGGCCGGGCTCCAGCAGCACCACAGCAGCTGATGCCTGGCTAGAGTTTCAAGCTGTGGCTTTGACTCATCGCATCTCTGCTCCTTGACTCATCGCCCTGTGACCCGCTCAGAAACCACCCTCTGGTCCTGGGTTGGCTCTCATCCCCGCCTTCTCCCTGGAGTCTCACCCTAAGAGCCCAGATGTCTCTGCCCATCTTTCCTTTAAACATTTTCTGAGCAGAGCAGAGCTGATCTTAAAAACATAAATCATGTCTGTTTTGGCCAAATGCAGTGATTTCTCCCAGATTGAGAAATAAATCTGTTTATTAAAAATAATCCTGTTGCAACGAAGCAGGACTGGGGCAGATCTGAGCCGTGATCAGCGTGAGCCGCAGAGAGCAGAACGTACAGCCTTCGCCCCTAAAGGTCAGGCCCAGATTATGGGGCTGAGAAAAAACAAAAGATAAGAATGGACGAGGAGAATGGGATTTGGACAAGGATGTTCCTGCAGATGCCTGTGGAGACAGGAGGGAGGAGGGAGGACCAGGGCCTGGGACAGATGCCCTTCCAGGTCCCGTTGGAGAACCGCCAATCCTGCAAGGCCGGCCTGCGTCAGGGCCACACCGGACACCAGGGGCCCCAGGGATGCTCTCGCTGCGGTGACTTGACAGCAGGAACATCAGAGGGAGGTACAAACTTCATGAGCACTGTCCAGGGATCCTCACTCCAGGCCAGACCCCAGGCTCTGCCTGGAGGTACCACCCGGGGCCACGTCCACAGGGGCTGCCACAGTCCTGTCACCAGAACGACAGTGCGGAGGGTGATGATAGCATCTGTGGTTCATTAAACATGACGCCGCCTTTCTGCAAAGCCGTCAGCCCTCCTGGGGCCCAGCTAAGAAACGGCCTATAAAACCCTGACTCATGACCTCAAAGCACGTTTGCCAACATAAAGAGCCTTCTCGGCAACTGTGTCCAGGGTTTATCCGTGTGCAGTAATTTCACACCCCTGACCTTTAACACGTCCACGGTCTGACACCTCCCCCCAGAAGCTCTCCCCATCAGCAGCACTGAAGCGTCCAGAACATGCTCGACAGTCGTGGGAGCCCAGGGCCGTGTCCCTCTGGGTGACAAGTGGCAGCCGTCTGTCCTTTGCCAGTGGACATGTCGGCACACACGGGCCACTGCCTTCGTGGTGGTCTTCAAGCTGCCAGGGAGGAGGAGCTCAGCCCTGTCCCCTTTGTTTGTTTCCATGGTAACCTTGAGACTCGGGGGCAGGCCTCCTCCCTGGCCAGAGCTGTCAGGCCCTCCTCTGCCCACGTCACCCTGGGCAGAGCGTGGGGTGTGCAGAGGACAGACAGTTGCAGGTGGGGACCCTGTGCAGGGCTCACCTGGAGCTCACCTGGGGCTTCACCTGAAGGTCAAGAGGCCACAGGGATGGTGATGACTGAGCTTGAACTCCACCCCAGATGGTCTCATTCCCAGGCCAGTTATCTTCCCAGAGAACCCAAGGCTTCCTGAGTAACTGTCAGACCAGGAAGGGTGGTCCTACACCTCAGGCACCACTGTGAACCAGAAGGTGGTGGAGCCTGGTGGCATGGTGCCTCATAAAGACCCAGGAAGTGCTTTCTTCCCTCTCCCTCCTCCCACGTCCCTCCTCCCTCCTTTCCTGCCTCCCAGAGGCACTAGGCCTAGACTGGGAACAAGCCCCCACCTCACTGAGCCCCCAGTTTGGATGAAGGACGCCCTCGGAGACGTCCCTTGAGTGAAGCTCTGTGACCCGGCTGCCATTGGAACGCCCACCTGTTCTGGGGGTTGGCTCTACCTCCGCCCTGGGGCCTGGAGGACTTTTCCAGAGCTTGACTAGAAGCTCCCAGGCCCCTGAGCACACTTTGCTCTCCAGCTCGCAAGAATCTCCCCCAGATTCCCGGGCCCTGTCCCAGCCAGGCCCCTCGCTCCTGCCAGGCCTGGGAGCCAGGCCATCGGCTCCTCTCGGGTGACAGTCAGCAATCCTGGGACGCTCCGGGTTCCAACGCAGAGAAACAGGTGCGTGCGTTTGGGGAGAAGAGACTCCGGTTCCTGCCAGGTGAAGTGACCGACGATGGAGGGAGGCTCCTCCCGGTCACAGAATCGGCCATCACAGGTCCCTCCACTCTTTACATTTCTGGAGGCCACCTGGGAAGTGACGGGTCCCCAGGGACTGGTAACATGATGGACAGCAAGTAATTAGGGGTGGATTCTCCCTGTTTGCAGCGTCTGGGGCCGCTGTGTGCACAGCAGATCAGGTGAGGAGGAAAAGGGGTGCTCAGGGCTGTGGGGAATGGGTGGGCATGGAGATTGGACCTCTGCCCACCCTGCCCCATGGGCCCCCACCCGCCCGAGCCCAGCGGTCTCTCTGCACCTTCACTCCCTCCCAGCCAGGGCCCCTGGATGAAGAAGAGGAGATGGCTCTGCAGCCATAAGTCCCGCACCCCCAAATCCAGACCCAACGCCAAGCCCTGCAGTCTGTCGGCCTGTTGAGGGCGTGACTCGGGGAAGGAGGGAGCGGGGTGCACGGGCCTGCAGCTTCACTCAGGGGACAGAGAAGCAGCGGTGAGCACAGTGGGAGATGCCCGCCAGGTGAAGGCCCACGGCTGCGGGAGTCGGCCCTGCACAGAGCCAGCGAGCCAGACCCGCAGCAGCAACACGTGCAACCCGGGCCACGTGGACTCCTCTGACTGAGGGTGTGGCCTGTGGGCTCCATGCTGGGTCAGGTGTCCCTGCCACTGGGGGACATTTTAGGGCACAGTGTGCATGACCTTGGGGATCGAGGTGAATTCCAGTAGGTGAGGAGAGGCCACCTGTCTGCTCCTATTTTATATCTGTGTTTTCAGTAACTCCATCAGGTCGGTCTGGGCCACTTTAAGGAAGCCCCTGTCCCACTCCTGCCCCAAGTGGCCAGTCTGTAAGAAGAGCTGGGCAGGCCTGGAAGACACAGCACAGAGCCGCAGCAGAGGCAGGGGCAGCTCGGGGCCCGGGGGCGTCAGCAAGCCGAGCCAGAGGTGGCTGTCGCTGGACATCGCAAACTACACCAACTGTTATGGTCAAACCGACTGTTGGGGGACAGTTAGCTAAAGTTCCAGGTTTCTCTTTGTGGTGATGAAAATGCCCCGAGACTGACCGTGGTGATGGTTGCACTTATCTACGAATAAGCCAAAACCATCAAAGGGCACCCTTTCAATGGTGAATGTGTGGTGTGTGAATTACAACTCAACAAAGCTGTTTAAAATGAATGAATGAACAAATAAATAAATACAGTGAAAATGGAAAAAGAAAAGGATCTGTGAGCTCCTCTAGGTGTTGGGTGTTGGAGATTTCCAGAGGTTCCGGGTCCCCTCTCTGAGGCCGAGCACCTCACCTCAGCCAGCAGGACCTCAGTTTACTCGTGTGTAATTAAGAGATTATCACACACACACGCACCCTGCCATGGGGCCGTTTGGAAGGTGAAGGCGATAATAGTCTTCAGCACAGCCTGACACACAGAGGACATTAAAAGCCATTGCTGCATTCATTATCTGAGTGTTAATATATTACTGAGAGGGGTCCTGAACCATTGCCATAGCGAGTCTCTGCAGAGGTCAGAGGCTCCTCAAGGCCAGGGAGCTGCCCGAAGGGGATGGGACCGAGGGCGCAGATGTCCTGCAGGAGGGTCAGGTGGGGCAGCTAATGGGGCAGGTGGATGGCCTCACCCAAAAGCCACCCGCCCAGCAGTGGGGACTCACTTGGAGGCTCCGCTCCCACCCTGCTCCCTCCAGGTGGAGAAAGTGAGGTCAGCCCGGCAGAGCTGAAGGAGGTGGGAAGGCCACTGAAGACTCTCTATGAGTCACCTGGCGATTTCCCAACCCTGAGTCATGCCATCCCTACTGGGACTAAGCACTGGTATGATTTGATTTAAGTTGCATGAGAAGTTGATGACTGTATCTAAAGTACCATTGTTGCTACTAATATTATTACTACTACACTTACAACTCTGATGATGATACTAGTAGTATAGTAACAAAAATATTTATTAAGTATTTATGTGCCAAGCACTTAGCATAGTGGTATCTCATATATCTAAATAGGCATTTTTACAATATCATCATTTACTTTCTCATTATTGATATTACACAATAATAGTCACGAATAGTCAAGCCATGGTATAAGCAAAAGGTTAGAAACAAGCATTTGATTTACCAAAAGGAAGGTTTCCCATTCCTTTGGAGCCTCCTTAACCCTTCTTGAAGGAAGACAAATGCGTCCTCTTGTGGCGTCACCAGCACTGCTTCGACTGCCTGACACACTTAGCTGTGTGACTTTGGGATATTAATAAATGTCTTTCAGCCTGTTTCCTTACAGCAGAATGGAGACAATATTGCTTACCTTGTAGGAATGTTAGGGTGAAATGAGAAAATATACATCAAGTGCCTGAGACATTTTAGGCATTTAAAGTGAGCAACTTGAATTTTACCCATATACAGCAATGATTGTCAATTGGGTTGGAGGAGAAGACATGTTCTCCTATAGAAGCCTATCAGAATTTCTTTTATTTTTTTATTTTTTATTTTTTTGGTGAGGAAGACCGGCCATGAGCTAACATCCTTTGCCAACCTTCCTCTCTTTTTTTTTGCCTGAGGAAAATTGGCCCTGAGCTAAATCTGTGCCCATCTTCCTCTATTTTGTATGTGGAATGCTGCCACAGCATGGCTTGATGAGTGGTGTGTAGGTCTGTGCCCGGGATCCGAACCTGCAAACCCCGGGCCACTGCAGCAGAGTATGCAAACCGCTACACCACTAGTCATCAGAATTTCTGAGTGAGGCCTTTTTAAAATCATATATGATCTCCCCCAAATGGACATTCTTTTCTCCTCTTTTTCTTTCCTCCCCCTCTCAACTCCAGAACTATGGCTATGTCAAACAACTTTTCCTGATGAAAGACTTTTATGTTGGGATAGAGTGGAAGAAAGCTTGAGAACTTTTGATAAAAGTAGTAGTTTCCAACTTCCCTGTATCAGATCACTTGGGGATCTTGATCGAAGCAGATTCCCTGGCTGAACTACCTAACAGAAGTTCTCAAACTCTAGTATGCATGCACACGAAGTGCAACTTCCTTTGGATTGCTGACAGTGAAAGGGAGCAGGGAGGGGGAGAGAGGAGAGAGATGAGTTTTGTGTTTAAGAATGAAGAATCCAGTTGACTTTCTGTAAATTGTTAAGGGTCGCATTCTGCTTTACTATGTCTCCTTGTAACTAACTACCCGAATTTATGCATTGTGAAAGATGGGTCTGTGAAGAAAACATCACAGGGACTGACGCCCTGTTAAGGGAAATGCTCCTGACTAATAATGCCAAAAACCACTCTCCTAAACAACTCCAAGAAGGTATAGTAGATTGATACTCTTTCTTCCCCTTTACTAGTGCAAAGAGATGTTAGGCTCATTGAAATCTTACAATCATGCAGAACTTCCCTAGGGATATAATAAGGTTTTGGTGAATATAATTTTAATCATTCTCTTTGAGTTTAAGGAGTTTTAACCATTTCTTTCTGATATGCTTGTATCTGTTTCCTCCTAGGTCCGACGTTATATCACTAAACAGGTTGTGTGAAAGGTCGATAGAAAGAAGTCAGAAATAAGTGCCGTGGAATAGAGCAACGTACTTGTGGTTACTGGATAGTGTTCTAGATCACCACTGTCAAATAGAAATAAGACGCAAGCCACACATATAATTTTAACATATAATTTTAAAATTTCTATAGCCACATTAAAGTAAAAAGGCAAAATTAATTTTAATAACTATTTTATTTAACCCAATATATCTAATATATTATTCCATCAGGTGCTCGATATCAAAAACGATTAATGAAATATTTTACTGTTGTTCCATACTAAGTCTTAGGAATCCAGTGTATATTTTATACTTACTGCACATCTCATTTTGGACTAGCTACAGTTCAAGTGCTCAACAGCCACATGTGGTTAGTGTCTGTTCTATTGAAGAGCACAGGATTGATATTATTGAGTAACAGCAATCTGCTGGGTGCTTATAACCTATAAAGGGGGCCACCCTTATAGGTATCAACAAATTCCAATCTTTCAAATGAATGGGACTACCAAAGGCAATACTTAGGTATATTTTCATATTTCAATCAATTTTTAAAATCAGTCTGAATCACCAAGGAAATGACCCTTGTCTTTGGGTCACTAAGGTGATTTCTTAAATGAGATATGTTTTGTTCTTTGTGAAATAACTACACCTAAATGAATTTTTCTTAAGGTCCTTATTTTAAGTATGGCCAAAACTATGGCTAGGATTGAAAGTTTTACGTTTAGAGCAACATTGTTTTCTTGATTTGTTTGGCCTGTAGTCTGAGAGAGCAATGTTACTTCTTATTTGGTAAGCTGTATAGAATTTAGATTATGACTGCTAAGTTTCCCCTTTAGCATTTTCAGCTGTCCCAGTAAGACATATGGAAACGATAGAGATTCTAGAACGCTTGACTCCACTCTCTGCCAGTGAACTTATACCATATGCAGAAGTATTAACATCCAATATGAACCAGCTATTGAATTCAGGGGTTCTGTGGAGAATGCTTCAAACAGTCAATAAACTATGGATGGTTCTTAAAACGGTGATGCCTAGAAGGTAATTTCAGTGTATTGTTACACGTGATAGATAAGTGTATAGCAGTGATTATATACAATAACCTAAACTTAATGGGTGAAAAAAACTGTTGAGTGTTTAACAATATAAAACCCCTCTGAACACTACTAATTAGAGTCATTATAACTTTAAGAAAAAGCATAAATTTGATCTTAAGAAACAGAGAGAAACTATCAAGTATTTCCAACTTGAGAAACTTTTTTAAAAGTGAGTTCTCCTCTATAGGCATCTGTCATTTGTGGCTAATTGTGATTTAGATCACTGTTGTGTCTTGCATCATTGTGGTGGCTCCACATTTTGCTGCACATTAAAATCACCTGGAGAGCTGTTAAAACTCTTGATCCCCAATTGGAACCCATGCCAATTAAATCAGAATGTCTGCGGATGGGAGTCAGGCATTAGTATTTTTTTTTAAGATTCCCCAGTTGATTCCATTATGCAGCAATGTTTAGAGAACACTTGACTAATTATTTCTTCTTTAGTCAAATGGGTCTCTGCTGGTCCATAGATTGCATCAGAAACACCTGGTCAGCTCTGAAAAACAGGATACTGGGCTGGCTTTCCCTGAGATATCAGATGCTTAATGTTCAATTAAGTAATTTCGATGCGAAAAAGAAAAGCATACACTTGAAAAATACTGTAAGAATTTTCATATTCTTAAACAAGGCAGTTTTGTAGGCTTCTAAGATTAAATACAGCGGCTCCTGTTTTGTTTTGTTTTAAGCTGAGGCTTTGGAATATTTTATGTGAGTAGGAAACCTCTAGGAGCTCAGAAAAGGTTGAAATAAATGGTTTCTAACTAAATGCAGCGCACATTCTTGGATCAGTTTTCAAAGACTGGTCAAAACCTGCTGTGTTTAAATAATAACATGCTGTTTTTCATCACATTCATTGATGATGTAAACAAAATGTGTAACTATATTAGTAAATGTTAATATTCATGTATTTTAAGTTAAGGTTACAAAATTTGTCACAATGTGATTTTTTTATTCAAGTGAAAACAGATGTGTGCAGCTATTTTGAATATTGGTTTATAAACATTCCTATTCTTTATCAAATGAACTTGTAGTTTTTTGTGTTTTCTTTCACTACTGTTCACCTGAAAGGAACAGTTCAAGGGACTGGAATCCAGGACTGTCTGGCTCCAGAGCCTACGTGTATCCATTTCTGTTAAGGCCACACACGTCAAATGGCCACACAAGGCTAGAGTGAGTTGAGAGCCTTAGGAACTGAGCGGAGGAAAATCGTAGTACTTTCCCTGGAGCAGTTACTTAAACAATTTGATATTTAAAAAAAATTGTAAAAGCAGAATAAAAATTTGAAGTTTTTTTAAGTATTGATAAATTATCCTTCATTCCATTGTTTTAACAGCAAGTTACATTTTTTATACTTTCCCTCTATCTTTGCTTATGCATATATATTTTCACATAATGGAATTCATAATACCCAGTAGGGAGTCTGCTTTCTTTCATTTAACTTTATATGAAATTTTTTTGCAAGTTGTTTAGTTTTGATAATTATTTTACTGGCTTCATAATGATCAAACTGATATATCATAACCGTATAGGGTGCTATTACTAGACCGGGAGGTTGATGACTTTTTTCAGGATTACAGTAGGCACTGTTATCAACTGAGGTATTTTTACTTTTTCTTTCTTTTGGATTACTCTTTTAGGATAAATTTTTGAGCCTGAGATTACTAAATTGAAAGGTAGAATTTATCTTTAGCACTGTACATTTTGCAATTTGGGAAGATGCAGTAAAACTGAAAGGGAGGCAAACAAATCCACTCTCCTCCCGCTGCTCCCCCTGCAGCAAACCTCTCCCCAAACTAGTTGCTCAAACTTGAGAAACTGTCTCAGGTTTTGCTTTTTTGAGACACTAGTACTGGAGCCAAGCTTAAGTTACTCACAAATTGACAAAATCACAATTTGGAGAGATCATGATTAACTCCCTACCTTCGAGGAAGCTGAAGTGTACTTCGTGGCAAAGAATAACAACGGGGTGTTAGGAGGGACAGAGGCGGATGAGCCTTGATGGAGCAGAAGTGACCGGGGCGGGAGCGCTCTAGGGCGTTGCTCTGGGTGGACTCGCTATCCGGGGAAGCCTCGAACATCTTGAGGTTCTGGGGCCAGTCGTCAACCAGCCTTGTCGCCTGGCCGGGCTCCGGCGTCTGGCAGTTCCCGCCTCCGTCTGTGCCACACCCGGGCCGCCATGAAGGTCGGAAGCGTGAGCTGAGCGGCACTGCCGGGCGCTCTGGGAAGAACCCGGCGAGGCTTCAAAGGGTTTCCTTTCGGTTGGTCTACAGACCTGAAGAATGAGACTGCGAGTTTCCAAGGAAACGGATGCACGGGTTAAGTCGCCAGTTTCAAAATCTCAAAACGGAGAAGACTTTTCCTTTAAACCCTGCGGTCTGCGAGCGTCCTTCGCTTTTCAGGCGTTCGCCTCCGGGCCACCAAATCCTTTGCGTCGGTTTTTATTGCGGAGGCTTCCCTTGGGGGCTAGGGTGCGCGCCCCCTCACCTCGCGCCGGGATTGGTTGCTTGGTTTCTGCTCTGGCGGGTGATTGGGTGCTGGGAGTCGAGGGAGCGGGAGGCGGGAATTCGTCCGGGAGAGCGCAGGCGCGTGGCCTGGAGAGAGCGGAGGAGGGAGCGGGCGAGGCGCCGGAGTCCGCGCTCGGCCGGGGAGTGGCAGCCCGGTGAGGAGGCGAGAGGGTTGGGGCCTCTCCTCTCTGCCAGGCTCCGCCGTGTGTGCTCGCAGATACCGTTTCCTTTTCTCCCGGGACCCGGAGCCCAGGCAGCGCTGCCTCGGTTTTCCTCAGAACAGGCCAGCCTGTCTCTCGTGGGGCGGCGCGCAGCCTGCCCGAAGGGAGCCTTCTGCTCTCGCCTGGCCGCCGTGCGGGCCGTCGGGGTGCCCGCGTCCCCGGGCCTCGGGGGTCTGAGCACGCGGAGGCCGGAGGGAGCCTGTCCCGACCCCCGGGGAGCAGGGCCCGGGCCCCCTCGGGCCCCCGCTGACTCGTGGCGGCGGGGGGGGGGGGGTGGGGCGGCGGCGGGAGGCGGATCAGGGCCTCGTCCTTTATCCCCTGGGGGATGGCGGCGACTGCGGGCGGGGTGGATTTCTAGGCTGTGTCTGAGGAGCTAGCCGGCGTTGCGTTATTGGCTGCGGTGAAGGGGTTAGGGTCCACCAAATCTCTTCTCAAGAGTCGCACAGATAGAATCACAGAATATTGGAACTGGGAAATACCTCAGAATAGTGGTTCTTAGCTTGTTTGGGAACACATAGGCTGGGGGTCAGGGTATAATTGGCTTCATAAGCTGTTGAGTTGCTCTTTTAGCCATCCCTCCATCCCCAGGTCGAATTCGTCGTTTTTTCTCACTATTGCAAGGAAGTCCTCAGTTGATAACAGTGCATATCAGTCTCCCCTCTATTTTCAGTTATTTTATTAGGATATAGTTCTGGAAATGAGAAATCCACGGACATTCTCTTCAGAGAAACGCAGTCATGTACCAAGACTTCTGCACGCAATAGCAAGAGAGCACAGTCTCTGACTTCTGTCCCTGGATCCTAGATTAAGCATAGGTGGTTTAGAAGAGGTGAGGATTAAAGTAGATCACCTCCTCTGTGTCAAGTACTAGAGTTTAGGCACGTTCTATCCATTACCTTACTTAATTCTCATCTCAATGCCTGGCTAATTTTCGTCAAAACTCTATCAGGTAGATAATCTTATCTCCATTGCACAGATGAAGAAACAGACTGAGGTTCAGTGATTCACACAGTGGGACTCACACTTAGGCTTGCTTTACTCCAAAGCCCATCTTCTTTTCATTATACCCTTCTGACCTTTACATCAGAATTATCAAGCACCTACTGTGCGCCAAGGCATTTTCTCCCTTACAACAGTTTTTCAATTAGGGATTATTACAGATAAGGATCTTAGTCTAGAGAAGTGAAGACATGATCAAGGAAACACATCTGAGTTGTGGGAACCTGATCTAGAACTCGTACTTCTACCTCCTGGTCCACAGCTTTGGCAGAGTAGGGACACAAATCCGGATTTGTCAGATTCCGAGACATGTTCTCAACCACTGTGATGGTTAAGACTAGGAAATTCTTTTACTTGCATTTGTTTTGTTTATACATTTAGGAATCCCCTTTTTATTTCTAGACTTCTGTCCTAGTCTAGTTGGGTATCTGGTTTTCTTTGAATGGCATTGTTTCAGTCTTGATTTTCGTTTCTGCTGCAGTTAGGAATCTAAGTAAACAAGAAAGCATGACTCTTCAATATGGTCTGAATGTACAGTTGGTGGGGTGAAGATGAACTTTCCTTGTAAAGCTTGTCCATCATAGCTTGCTATAATGAATTCTGCAAGTATTTTTCAGCAGTTAAGTCTTTATTAAGATAAAGATGCTGATAATTCATAACATATACTGAATCTGTGACTACATTCATTTTCTCAGATAGTAAATGGATTGAAAATATTTGCTGGGTTCATGGAAGAACATGTAAGCTTTTGAAAAATAATCCTAATCGCTATAAACTGTACATGGTTAGGAGGCAAAGGAGAATATTCTGAAAACTATTCTCAGCTCATTTGGAACTTCTATTTACTTTACGGAATTACTACTTTCTACAAAGTATTTACTGTCTTTTACACAGAATACTATATTTCTCACCATATTTTTTGAGATGTTTCAATCATATAGAAAATTAATAGACAAATGAGTAAGCCAACTTTCCAGAGTTGTTCCATCTTAATATTTTGCCATATTTACTTTATACCTTGTTTGCAAGTAACATTACTAGTATGCTGAATTTATTCTTTTTCTTTCCTAGACGTGTTGTTATACTTTTGTTACGTATGTATGTATCTGTAAACAATATAGAGCATTACTCTACCTGTTTTTAAACTTTGTACAATGATATGATACTGTACCTATATTTGTTCAGAAGTTTTTTTAGTTGCTTAACATTATTCTTAAGAAGTAGCCTTATTGATTGTTACTCTATTTTAATTGCTGTATAGTATTCCATTGTATGAATGTACCAGAATTTTTTTATCCAGTTTCCTTCTGACAGACATTTAAGTTGTTTACATTCTTTTGCAATTCTAAACAATGCTGCTATGAACTTTCTTATGCATGTTTCCTTATGTTCCTGTGGGAAAGGTTTTGGATCTATACATAGGACTGGACTTCCTGGTGTTGGGTATCTTCAACTTTGCTAGAAATTGTTAATTTCTGTCCAAAGTGGTTGTAGTGATTTACACTCTCTAGCGGTATCCTCCATTAAGTTGTCTTCAAAGGTATTAGTGTACTCTAGTTTTACAGAAATGATGGTGCTTGCATCCTTAAGGCACAAATTGCTTTGTTCATTTCTTTTATGCCTATATGCTTTTAAGTCCAACATAATTTTAGGGAGAAAGATAAACGAATAAGGTCTAGATTGAACGAAATACTAATTCTCCCTTCTGCTATTGCTATGTTCCCTCAAGTACAACTTTACTGCTTGTTGTGTTTGTACTTGTGATGCAGACAGACCCTAATGAAGTAAAGTGTTTACTGATTTTTTTTTTATTGTTTTTGTGTCAATAGATTGTCCGAGGATTAAAAAGTAAGCAGCATTGTTTGTTGGAGAGCCCTACAGGAAGTGGGAAAAGCTTAGTCTTACTTTGTGCTGCTTTAGCGTGGCAACAGTCTCTTCTTCGTGGTAAGTATTTGGTTGATATATTCAGCTTGATTATTGGGACTTGAAAAAAATATAATAAAGTACTTTTTATCCAGAATGATTCATTTAAGGAAATAGCAGTAACTAAGAATATACTTTTGGTCTTTCTTTTAATCCTCCCTGCTTGATATTTTAATGAATCTCAATATAAACGAATACTCAAGTGGTTGTGCCTTTATTACATTATTAATCTTTGACTATTATCTTTTTGTAAGTTATGTAAATTGATGATAATTTCTCTATAAATGTCTCTGACAGCATAAGTGTTTCTCTCCTGTCCTAATTTGATGCTACAGATAGGGTGACCAACTTGTCCAGATTTGCCAGGTACTTTCCCAGGTTTAGCCCTGAAAATCTTACAGCCTGGGGAACCTCCCAATCCTGGGCAAATTCGAGTGGTTGCTCACTCTAGCTGCAGAGGATGATTAATGTTTGTTTAATTAGAAATATTATGAATAGAGGTTCTTTCACTTTGAGGGAAGCCAGCGGATGAAAGGTTAAGCGAAAAAGCTGAAGTGCCGTTGTCACGTCGTTGTACGTGCCACTCAAAGAGTGTTACAAACGATGGCGAGGACCGAGGAGCTTCACGTCATTTCAACAGTCCAAGTACACCACCTTCTGAAAGAAATGGCACTTCATCAACTTGTCAAGGTAGGTTATATTTTTGCCTGGGTCTGTTGGTATGTGTAATAGGAACCTTCATTACTGTTGTTATGAGACCTAATTTGATAAATTTGATGAGCATAATTCATTAGGTACCTCCATCTAATTTCTCTGGAATTATTTTTAGATAACACAAGAGTGGTCAGAAATCCTTGGACTACTTTATTCTTGGCTTGGCTTTTAATTGATTTGGACATTTTGCTAGCTTAAATCATTTTTTGAAGCAGGCAAGGCAAAATAAATGATATTCAGAAATTGATGTTATTTGTAGGCAGGATTGTTAATTATAAGTTAGAATTTTAGAAAACATTGATTTGTATTGTAAGACAAAATCTAGTTAGCCTCATTCATTCTTGATAAGTTTGCATGAACTTCTGAAGTATCCTGCATGTATCCAGTATCCTGCATGAGGATGAGATATGTTTTAGGTATGATCCTTGAATAGTTCTAATTAGATTTATTTAAGTGAAATATATTAAGAATAACATAAGACTCTTAATTTTTAAAAAATATTTCTCTGGCTTTGACTATATGGAAAAGATTGGTCGTTATTTGCCTAAGCCAGAAACCTAGGAGACATCCTGTACACGATGCTCTACCTTATTTCTCCGTGCAAATCTCTATCTCCATTGACAACTCCCTGGTCCAAACTACCATCTCTTGTTTAGAGCATGCAATAACTTCTTTTCCTGCTTTCACTCATGCCATTCTTTAACTAATCACTGGCAGGGAGAAAAGAGGTGGCCATGACTGACTTAAGTCTCAACGTATCCACTTCCTAAAATCAAGAATGGAGTCATCTTCCTCTAAAGCACATGACTATGTGTGGAGGAGGGTGGCTGCTGGAACCCAAGTGTGATTCTGTTAGGAGTGAGGAAGAGGAGATGGAATAGTTACTGGAGAGGTGACCAATAGTGTTGTCTACACTGTTTTGACCCTTTTGACTTTCTTTCCATTCCTTCAAAGGGTCATGCTTTCTTCTGCCTCAGAGCCTTTGCTTGTGTTAGTGTCTCTTCTGAGGAAAGTTACATCTTCAACTTGTTATCCTCCTCTTCCATTAGGTATCGCTTAAATTTCACTTCCTTGAGGGAGCCATGCTGACCTTTCCGTTAGATCAGATTTGGTTTCCCTGTTATTTTGTGTCATCTCACTGTGTTTGTCTCCTTCACAGCACTTGTCTGTGAAGTTTTTATTATCCATGTGTCTGTGTGCATCTTTTATTGATCTCTGCTTCCCCTAGCAGACTGTGTTCTCCATGAGGTCAGGAGCCATGTCAGTTTGCTTACCATTGTAACCCTGGAACCTGGCAGAGTGCTTGGCGTATAGTAGGTGCTAGATAACTATTTGTTGCGTGAATGACTGGAGTTGATTTTGAGCTAATTATAGAAACTCTGGTTTATAATATTTATATACAACCTGTATTTTTTTTAGAAAAGCTTTATTGAAACATACTTGACAAAACAAACTGCATTTATTTAAATGGTACGCTTTGGGGTCCTCGCGTCAGGGCCTGAGCAGGGCCCTCCTGGCGAATCGAGGCGCGCGCTGCCTCGCCGCCCCCTCGCACGGGGAGGGGCGGGGGCTGGGGGCGAGCGCGCCTGCGCACCGGTGCCTTGTCCCAAGTTCACGTGTCTCGAGGGTGGCACTGCGGGTCTCTGCTTGCAACGGCGGCGCTAGAGCGGAGCGTGGGCTGCGGCGGCTGGAGTCATGGCAGGACAGGCATTTAGAAAGTCTCTTCCCCTCTTTGACCGAGTTTTGGTTGAAAGGAGTGCAGCCGAAACTGTAACCAAAGGAGGCATTATGCTTCCAGAAAAATCTCAAGGAAAAGTATTGCAAGCAACAGTAGTAGCTGTTGGATCGGGCTCTAAAGGAAAGAGTGGAGAGATTCAACCAGTTAGTGTGAAAGTGGGAGATAAAGTTCTTCTCCTAGAGTTGGGAGGCACCAAAGTAGCTCTAGACGACAAGGATTATTTCTTATTTAGAGATGGTGACATTCTTGGAAAGTATGTAGACTGAAATGAATTACTATTGAAATGGCATCACGTGAAGCTGCCCATTCCACTGAAGTACTGAAATTTTTCATCATGTAAATAATTTCCATGTCTCTCTTTTATAATAAACTAATGATATCCAAACTAATGACATCCCGTGTCTCTAAAATTTAGTTTCACTGTACTGATATAAACATTTCCAAATAAAAATATATAAATGAAAAAATATAAAATAAAATAAATGGTACGCTTTGATAAGTTATGGCCTCCACCATAAGGTGTACCTCCATGAAACTTTCAGTCAGCGTCAAGATAGTGAACATACCCATTACCTTCAAAAGTTTTCTCATGCACCTTTGTTATCCCTCCTTCCCACCCCTCTGTGACTTTCTCTCCCCAAACAACCACTGATTTGCTTTCTATCACTATAGATTAGT
Organism: Diceros bicornis minor; assembly: GCF_020826845.1. Classification (NCBI taxonomy): domain Eukaryota; kingdom Metazoa; phylum Chordata; class Mammalia; order Perissodactyla; family Rhinocerotidae; genus Diceros; species Diceros bicornis. The sequence goes on along the minus strand of NW_026690912.1, from coordinate 1,015,766 downwards.
TTGCATTTTCTAGAGTTTATATAAATGGAATCAGACAATTTGTACACCAATTTTGTCTAGCTTCTGTCACTTAACATAATTCTTTTGAAATTCATCCATGTTGTGTGTGTCAACAGTTTGTTCCTTTGTGTTGCTGAGTAAGGTTCTGTTCTATGGATATACTACAAATTGTTTATCCAGTCACATGTTGATGTATATGTGAGTTGTTTCTAGTTTTGGGCTATTACAAATAAAGCTGCTATGAACATTTGTATGTCAGTCTTTGTTATGGACATGTGCTTTCCTTTTTATGGGCAAATACATAAGAGTAGAATGAGTGGATCACTTATGTTTAACTCTTTAAGAAACTTCCAAACTGTTACCCAAAGTGTTTATACATTATACCATTTTACATTCCCACCAGCAGTGTCCGAGAGTTCCCATTTCTCTACATCTTTGCTTACACTTGGTATGGTCAGTCTTGTCTGCCATTCTGATAGGCATGTAGTGTGGTATCTCATTGTGGTTTTAATTTGCATTTCCCTGATGACTTATGATGTTGAGCGTCTTTTCATGTGCTTATGAGCCATCTGTATATCTTCTCTGATAAAATGTCTTTTTGAAACTTTTGCCTGTTTTTTTTTTCTTATTGTTAAGTTTTGAGAGTTCTTTATATATTTTGAATACAAGTGTTTTTCTATCAAATATAGTTTTAGGTTTTACTGTTAGGTCTAAAATCCATTTCGAGTTATTTTTGGTATATGGTGTGAGGTATGGATCCAAGTTCATTTATTTTGCCTATGGATATCTCATTGTTCAGCACCATTTATTGAAAAGGCTATCCTTTATCCACTGCATTGCCTTTGTTCCTTGGTAAAAAATCAGTTGTCAATATATACACAACTTGCATTTTAGCATCATTGTGAGTTTGGGCTGTTTAGAATAGTCTCTTGAAGCATCAGATGCAATAAATCAGGGTTGGATTCTTTCCATTTTTAAGCAAATTCTTTAGTAAGATATAAGCTAAATACAGAAAAGCATACAAATCCTAAGTGTATAGCTTGATGAATTTTCACAAAGTAAACACACTCGTGTATCTACCACCTAGATAAAAATAGGACATTACCAACACCCTACAGCCCCTTCTTATGCTCTTTTCTAGTCACTATCCTTTCTCTCCACAGGTATTAGCTATCCTCCCTTCTGTCACCATTGATGAGTTTTGCCTCTTTATAGAAATGAAGTGATATCTGTACTCTTGAGTCTGTGTACTTTTGCTTAACATTGTATTTTGGGGATTCATTTGTGTTGTTGCATATAGTAGTAGTTCTTGTTGTGGTATATTATTTACTTCTATGAACATATCACAGTTTATTAATCCGTTCTGCAGTTATTAGACATTTGGATGGTTTCTACATTAGGCTTTTAATGCTTTTATGAACATTCTTGTTCATTCTTTTGCAAATAGGTAAGTATTTTCTGTTGGATATATACCTAGGAATGGCATTGCTGGTCATAGTGTATGGATATGTTCAGCTATAGTAGAGACTGCCAACATTTTCCAAAGTGGTTGAACCAGTTTATGCAACCCCTTCCCTACATCCAGTAGTATATGGGAATTACGTTGTTCAGCATTCTTGTTAACACTTGCTATGTCCAGTCTTCTAAAATTTTAGCCATTCTGGTGCATGGATGGTGTTCTCGTGAGTTTGAATTGGTATTTCTCTGGTGACTAATGAGGTTGAGTGTCTTTTTATATGTTTATCGGTCATTTGAATATTCCTTTTAGTGAATTGCCTATTTAGATTGCCCATATTTCTATTGGGTTGTTTCTTACTGATTTCTATGAGTTTCTTTTTTTTTTTAAATATCTTCTGGATATGTCTTGTTTCTTTATAACTTTGTATTTTAAAGACTTAACCCCTCCAATAAGCTTCCTGCAAATGTCCCTGCTATAGAGAAGAGGAAGATAAGCCTTTTGGTCTATGCAAATAATATGATTTTTTTTTTTAATGAATTGGGGTAAATCTCATTTGGCACATGGCAGTTCAGTTTTTCTAAAACTAAATTATTGTTTTTGGTAGACGTTCCCTGGCCTTTAATGGGCCCATGCAAATTTGCCCCTTGATTTATTTGGGACAGGGTTTCTCAAAAGTGGCACTATTAAAATTTGAATGGGATAATTCTTTGTTGTGGCAGCTGTTCTGTGCACTGTGGGATGCTTAGCAGCATCTCCCAGGCCTCAACCCACTAGAGGCCAGTAGTATCTACCCCCCACTTTGTGACAACCAAAAATGTTTCCAGACGTTGCTGAATGTCCCTGGGGTGGGAGGTGGGGGTGTTAAAATTGCCCCGGTCGAGAAACACTGATCTAGATTTGTTTTGTGGGTATTTTACCAGTTTACCAGGAAATTACAGAGCTCAAAATTACGTGTCTTTTCTGAAATCCATATGGAAATACAAAGGACTAAGAATAGCCAAGATATTTTTTAAGCAGCAGGTCAAGGTGAGAAGACTTGATCTATGAGATATCCTGATTTATTATATATAAAGCTATAGTAACTAAAGCAGTTTGGTATTAGCACAGTGTTAGACCAGTGGAAAACAGTAGAGAACCCAAATCCAGTTCCACGTGTATCCAGAAACTTGATTTCTTTTAATAGAAGTGCTCTTACAGAGCAGAGGGCAAAGGAGGGGCGTTTCTTTAAGTGGTCCTGGGACTATTAGATATCAGTATGGAAAAAATTCAAATTGGAACCCTACTTTACTCCGTACACAAAAATCCATTCCAGGTAGATTAAAGACCTAGGCATGAAAGGCAAAACTATTAAGATGTTAGAATATAGTGGTTTTCAAACGATGTTATTAAGAGTCTTAGAAAAAACATGGCTTGTAGTGGGAAGGGGACAGTGGATCAGGGAAGTTCTAGGTCTTGCGTGCTCTTTTGGAAATTTTAAATGCTATTTCTTAAAAAACTGTAGTCCTCCTCAGAAAAGGCTTGAAAACCCATGCTGTGTGGCATAGATAGCCTTCTGTGTTTGTGCAGACTCAAACTTGTGTTTTTTTTTTGAAAATAGTATTGGACTTGCTTATAGGGCTTTCTCCCCTACTAGTCTGTAAATCCTTCAAGGCCAGGGACTGTTTTTTTTTCATTGTTTTTCCATGGGGTCTGGAATTGTATGGACTCAATAAAATAAATGCTTGTTAAATGAATTCAAGAACTGGGAGTGGAGGGAATGTATAGAGAAGAGCAGAGAGGAAGGAAGGTACTTTGAAGAACACTCTCATTTACAGAAAGGGAGAAACCAATGTATTGGAATAGTTAAGAACCGTGTTACAGATATTAAAGAAAAAGCAAATGCATTTATTCTGTTGCAAGAATACAGAGTGTTATGTTTGGCTGTATACCTAGAGGTTATGCTTATGGATTTTAGAATCAGACAGCAGGAGTCAGTCATATCTAGGCTCTGCCTCTTACTAGCTAAACAATATTGGGCATGAACTTGACTTCTTTACAACCTAGTATACGCACTTATAAAATGGGAATAATATTATTCGGTGATTTAAGAGGTCGTTGATGACCTTGAGATAGAGCTTTCCGGATTGTGGGATTAAAAGCTAGATTATAGGAGCTTGATTCTACTATATTGTTAAGCCTAAAGAACATTGAGAAGCTTAGTAGGAAACAAACATTGAGACACTGTAAAGAACGATTTTTATAGAAATGAAATACATTTTCTTGAGAGAATCTTACAGTTATATTTTTTAAGCCACATTATTGGGAGTGGTCTACAAAAGCATAAAGCTACAATTGGACTTTCCTGTTGAAAGTATATTTCTCAAAATGTTTGCTATATCTTTGTTAAGGTAAACTGAGTGGTAAAGTGCTTTTAAACATGTTGAGCATTTCATGTTTTAAAGTATGCTATGAAATTTTTAGAAATAAATCATACATCTTGATTCCAATATTTTTCTAGAAAAATTTCCTGGAGCAACCTCTGATGGCCTAGCGGTTAAAGTTTGGCACGCTCCGCTTCGGAGTCCCAGGTTCAGTTCCCAGGCGCGAACCACACCACTCGTCTCTCATTGACTATGCTGTGGCAGTGGCTCATGTAGAAGAACTAGAAGGATTTACACGTAGAATATAGAACTATGTACTGGGGCTTTGGGAAGGGAGAAAGAAGAGAGGCAGATTGGCAACAGATGTTAGCTCAGGGCAAATCTTTCCAAGCAGGGAAAAAAAAAGAAAAAGAAAAATTGCCTAAGTGTAAGTTATTTATACTCATATTTCATGACTTCTTATATAAGACTCTCCTGAAAAAAACTATACTGGCTGCAAAGCTATCTACCAATAAACAGGTATCCATATGGAGAGATGAAAATGGTGATTTTCAAGTAGAGAAGAATTCAACCCTTATAAACTACACAGTAGGTAAACAGAATTTGTTGGCAGTGAAATATTCCCGTTAGTTCTAGTAGAACAAGGTAGCCAAGCATCAATCAAGATTTCAGTGGTGCTTGTAGAGAGTAGTTGGGTCATGTCACAGACGTAAATTGTAAATTATTGTAACTTCATTTTATATAGTTACTCATTACAAAGGAGTTTATTATTATACTAGATTATTGAGGCTAACATCATTAAAATGAAACTGCATGGTGCTTTCTTATATAAGAGGAATTTGACAGTAAACTATTTACTTAAGGCATATACTGATAGTATAGCTACTTTGTACTTTTAATTCTTCTGTTGTTTTGATCTAATAATGGCATTTTGGGGGGTCAAAATACCTTTTTTTAGAAACCTTGATACAAACATATGCTGTCTTCAAAATCTTACTTCAAATAAAGCAATAGAGGCAAGTTTGAAGTAAAAGCATGGAATACATAAACAAAATAATAAGGGAATTATGGTGCCAGTTATCAATGGATTGCCCCTGTGTAACAACATCAGAGTGTTGCCCTCTGTTGTCTGTTCTGCAATAATGGAGCTGCACCCAGTAGACATTTCTCTTTTGCACCTGGCAGGGGTTAAGCTTTTGTCAGAGAAGGTTTAGGACAAAGGGCCTTCCATCCTAATTCCAGGGTGCTTCCATTCTTTTCTTTTTCTTTCTCCTGCAGTACAACCAGCAGTGGCACAATTCAGGGGTGTCTACGTGGACTCACCCACAGTGGGTGATCCACAGTGGATTCAGTGGATCCCCTTGGATGGCTTAATAAGGAGAATGAGTGGCACCGCTGCAAGTGGAATCCCAGTGAATCCAGTAGGCATCCCAGCCTCAGCCTACCTGCCCCTGGGAGGGGACAGGGCTTTCCTGTTTGCCAGTCTCAGCCTGCTGTTCCCTACCTGCTGAGCTCTACCCTGACCAGGGACTGGTACTGGCCTTGGGAAAGATGACAATCTTCTCCACCATCCCTGTGCTGCAATCATTCCTTCTCCAACATGGCCTGAAGGCAGCCTTGGCGAGGGGGTCCTCTCCCAAATTTGTTTCTTTCTTAACTACTCTACTGTAATTCTGGGCTACTCTCTATAGTTCCCTTTAAAGGTTTATGGTTAATTGTTCATTATATAAACTGTCCCTGCTCAATCTATTGGTTGGTTTCCATGTCCTGATTGAACACTGATTCTTATCATTATATATTATTTTATAGGGTGTTAGTGCTAAGGGGAAAAATGAAAGGGGAACAAGTTGGATAGGGAGTGTCAGGACAAGAGGATAGTTTATATTTTAAATGACATGGTCAATACAGCCTCACCAAGATGACATTTGAACACAGAATTAAAGATAGTGAAGAAGATGAGGCATGAAATCATCATATGGAAGAGGATTCCAAGTGGAAGGAACATAGAGTACAAGTCTACAGGTGGGAGAGTGCCTGGCATGTACCAGGAGCATAATGGAGGCAGAGGGACTGGAGCAAATGGTACAGGGGATGACTGGCCAAAGATGATGTCAGAGAGAGTGTGGGACCAAGTGTATTGGGCTTGAGGTCCATCATAAGGACTTGAACTTTCCCCCTGAGAGAAATGGAGAGCCCCTTGAGAGATTTCACAATGTCAGGGTGTGACATCTGGTTTTAAAGGGTCACTCCAATTGGTGCATTGAGGATAGATGGCGGGTCAAATATAGAGGCAGAGAAACCAGTTAGAAGGATACAGCGATAATCCAGGCCAGAACAATGGTGCAATGTGGTCCACCCAGCCATCAGGGAGTAACAGGGTGTGGACTTACATACCCACCGCAAGCAAAGAAAAAACTAGTCCAAATACCTGATATGATTATTTCGCTAATGATCAGTCTACATATGCAGTGGGTGAAAGTCCACAAGGCCAGAGAAAAGCAACCTTCATGTAAAGAAAAATTCTAAGGAACTGTAAGTCAAACCACCTGCAACAACCACAGATTCTAGAATTATTTGAGATGCCAAGACAATGAGGAGGGAATAATCTTTTCAACAAGTAGTGCTGGGACAGGTGGATATCCACATGTGAAAGAATAAAGGTGAACCCCTACCTCACACCATATACAAAAATGTTACATCTTCTTACCATCAAAGATGTAAATGTAAGACCTAAAACTATAAAACTCTTGGAAGAAAACATGGCCCTGGATTAGGCAATGTTTTTGTAATTGTGGCACCCAACACATAAGCAACCAAAGGGAAAACAGATCAATTAAACTTCATGAAAAGTAAAACTTGAGTGCGTTGAAAGACACGATCAAGAAAGCGAAAAGACGACTCACAGAAGGGGAGAATATGTTTACAGATCTTTACATATCTGATAAAGGTCTACTATTGAGAATATATAATACATTCTCCCCTCTCAACAATAAAATACAAATAGCACAATGAAAAATGGGCAATGTGTTTGGATAGGCATTTCTCCACAAGAGATACATGCCTGCCTAGTACTGTGCTGTCCCTGCCTGAGGCTGCAGTTCCTGTGTTGGCCATCAGGTGGCAGCCTCCTGTGTCAGTGGTGCCCACTGAGCTTTGCTGGAGCAATTTGGGGAGAGGAGGATTCATGCAGAAGTCATGCTGACCCTCCGCCTGCCTCAGGACCCACTTGCACTTCCTATTACTAGTGTTCCTCTTCACCGACTGAGTGGAGCAAAAGCAGGAAGGAGGGATCCAAGATGCCCCTATTTGTTCATTCGGCAGCTATGTGCCAAGCCATCACCCTGGGCTGGGAGCCCTGGTGGGCCCAAGGGTGGTGCTGAAATCTACCCAGTGGTCCCTGCCCACCAGGAGCTCAGTCTGGAGGCAGATGGACAAAAGCACAAAATCAGAGACACGTGAAAGAGAAGAGCATGAACTGGAATGAAAATAAAGAGTGTCCTGCAGGGAGGGCTGGGGTCTCACTGGGTAGGAGGGTCTGAAAGGCCTGACTGAGGTGACATTTGCTGTGACCAGAATGACATGAGGACCCAGCGCTGCACTCACCTGTGATCAGCGTGCCAGGGAGAAGGCACTGCTGGTGTGGAGACACCCAGGCAGAAGTGAGTTTGGCCAGAGGAGGTTAGAGAGGTGGGCACTGGGGCTGCAGAGAACCTGGAGGGGAGAGGAGGGAGAAGGGCAGGCCAGACCTGGGAACTGGGAGATGGTGTGAGGTGTCTCCTCCTCTCTGACAACACTCCTCCCCACCCTGCATCTGTAAACCGCAAATATTCACTTTCTCTCCATCTCTGTGGACCAGGAATCCTGCACAACTGAGCTGGAGCCTCTGCTCATGACGACTTCCAGGTTGGGGCTGTGGCCTCCACCGAGGCTGGACCAGGGTGAGATGTGCTGTCAAGCTTACTCCTGTGGGCTCGGTCAGGATCAGCTTCACTGAGAGCCTGGCTCCTTTCTGTCTGTTGGCCAGGGCACTCCCTTGGTTTTCTTCTGCGTGGGCCTCTGCATAGGGGAGCTCAGGACGTCCATGTATGTCCCCAGGTCCAGGGGTTAGACAGACTGAGAGAGGGGAACAAGGGGAGAGGGAAGAGGGAACACAAGAGAGTGAGTGAGAGAGAATGACAGCCTCGGTGATGGAATCTGGGAAGGGTCGTCCTGTCACTTGTGCTGGGTCTGCTGGTCAGAAGCCAGTCCCTAAGCAGTCAGTGGTCCACAGGGACGTGTAGAACAGGCAGGGAGATCGTCCCTGCAGGGGCACGCTGACCTTGACTCGAGTGTCCTGGTGGCGAAAGGCTCCCTTCCTACCTGGGCTGATCCTGCGTTGAGCTCAGATCCTCCTCCTTGGGAGTGTTGCTCATCGCGGCCCGGGTGTGCTCTCCCGGGTTCCCTGGGCTCCTGTCGCCTCCAGGAGGGAGATGTACACTGAGGGGGCTGAGGCCAGAGCAAGCAGGGACCACTCCACCCTCCCAGCTCATTTGCTTCCTTCCCCAGGAGGGCCGACTCCTCAGGAGCCTCTCCTCACTGCTCACCATCTTCTCTGCTCTGAGAGCACCTCGTTTCAGCCTCTGAAGAAGACCTGGGGAGAAGTTTCCAGGTGGGAAGGCCTCTCTCCATGGGAGCCCCAGAGTGGACAGGGACCTTTGACAGGGCTGGGCATTGTCCCCTCAGTCAACTTGGACTTCCTGGGAGGCAGCAACCCCTGGGGGCAGGGCCTAGGCTGGTGGCAGGTCTCTAAGCATCCCCACAATGCCCATCTTCCTGGTCTCACCTGATTGGGCACAGGCCTGCACAAGCACACCACCTTGCAGACCCCCTGGGGTTACGTGCAGCCCATCAAGGCCGCTGTGTCTGTCGCATTGTGTGGTTGTCCGTCTCACCTTCCTGGCTGATTCGCTGCTCTGTTCTAGATCCAACCTCAGGCGGCTGCAAAGTTGACCTTCCACGTCAGCTTGCCACTGAGATGGCTACTGTTTCCAGGAATGCTTAGGGGCCGGGCTTTGCCCACGCATGGCGACATCAAGTGGGCAACCTCTGACAGTGAAGCCACCCGCATTCAGGCTTGCGCCGCTCACAGGGCCGTCACACTGAGGGGGTGGGGACGGGACCTGCCCTGGGCAAAAACACCACGACTCTCACTGTTCTTCCCTCAGCTTCAAATGCTCCTCAGTTGGTTGTATGTCTTTGGTCTCTTCCCAGAGGTTGTTTTCTGACAGCACGTCCGGTGTGATCATGGCTTTCCGGGAAGAGGATTGGCTGAACTCCTCACTCAACCATTCGGTGCGTCCTGCCGACCCACGCCAATCACTTTCTGAAGGCGCATCCTTTCAGCAATCTGAGGACCCAAGATTGTGAGTCTGTGTCCTGGAGGGATTTTGAGAAGAGCTGGTGGGATGGCAGTATTGCAAAACATAAAGCCTTGCTTCCAGAAAGCTCTCTGGGATCCTCATCATCTTGCTGTTTTGGAGTCAAAGCCCTGAGATCTTTAAAAAGCCAGCAATGTTAGAACATGGGCAGGACAAACAAAAGTCTCTGGGCTCCAACACCAACTAAAATATTCTGAATTTCTAGTAACCTGAGACGAGTGGAAAGGAATTGGGAGTGTGGAGTGGAGGGGCGGTTTGGGGCAACTACGCGTCTGGGGGGAGAAATGCCATGCAGAGCAGCCTTTCTGGGGGCATACGTGTGGGACATGTGTGCAGACCCCCGCTGCAGACATTGCTGCTGCTGCCCTTCAGTTCCCTCAGCCCACTTGAGTCCCTGCAGTCCCCGGGAGCCAGTCCCCGGCAGGCCCACAGTGTCCCCCTGGAGCACCTGCATCCACTCTCTGCCTGAGGGCTCTCTCCTGCAGCGGGAGCTTCCTCTGCTGCAAGCCTGTGCCAGCCTGTAGCACAGAAGCCTTCACGACCCGGGGTAAACCCTCCACCCACGGGCACAGAGCCAGTCCGGGTGGGATCTCGTCTCCCGACAGGACTAGCAGGGATGCTCACCTCAGTGCTCCCTCGTCAGGCCCCGCCCTGGCGCTCCTCCAGGCTCCCTTCCCCATGGCCTCCCTCGGGCCTCCTCCCTCACCTGCAGACAAACCACTTGCCCTATGTCCTGGTCTGCTCTGGGGCCAGACTCTGCAGAGGCTGCACGCTGGCTGTGACTTGGAGCAGGTCGTCCAGCCTCCTGGACTTGAGCTTCCTCACCTGTGAGATGGGGACACAGGCCTGCCTCCCGGAGTCGCCAGAGGAGACGCAGCGTGGGGAGACGCACACCGCTGCAAAGAAGGACGCCCGCTAACCACCCAGGGAAAACCCCAACCTTGCCAAAGAAACAGGAGCTCGCGAGGCTGAGGGAGGAACGCGGGCAGCCTGTCCACACAACGTGGAGAGTCGCTGACGCGTGTGGCCGTGCAGGGTAGGCCCCCGGACAGTGGAAGAGCCATTCGACAAGGAGGGTGACAGGACAGAGGCTTCCAAGGAGAAAGATTTAAGTGTTGGAGGATCACAGAGGCCTTAGGAAAATCATGAGGCCCTGGAACATGTTTACTGAAATGCTATTATTGGCCGGAAGAATGTGATACAATACCCAGTCCACTCTGGATTACTTCTCATTGGTTGTAGGAATGAGTGCACACTTGTGATTAGAACCCACATTTTGTTAAATGTAGGATATCTTTATTTTTCTTAACTTTTAATTATTTTTTTTTGTCGATGAAGTGCCAAGCATGGGTTTTCTCCGTTCTTTTCTTTGCATGGGTGGCCTCTACTTTCAGAAGCGGATTCCTGGTGCTCATCACCCCTGCTAACCCGAGGGACAGCCCTCTTTCAGGTCACACAGTGGATGTGAGCTCCAGGTGGGCAGGGACCACGTGGGGTCATACTCACTGGTGAAGTTACAGTGCTCGGCCCATGGCAGGGACCAGAACGTATTGGCTGAATGAGTGAGTGAAACAATGAACGAATGCATGAATGAGTACATGAGTGCAGGAGTGAGTGAGTGAAGGAATGAGTGAAGGAATGACTGGGTGAATGAAGCAATAAGTGAGTAAACCACAGAAGCTGGATCAACACAGGAGGAGCCTTTATCTGTGGGGGGCTCACAGGGGGTCACAGCACAAGCCCTGGACGGTGGCATGGAGCATGTCCAGCTGTCCTCCCAGCGCTGAGCCTCCGTCACCTGCAGCACAGTGTGGTCCTGGATCTTCTTCAGCTCCTCCTCAAACAATGCTGAATGTTCCCGGGAGCAGGGCAGCAGGAAGGGAACCTGAGGAGGGACTTCCCAGACCCTGCACCCTGGAGGACCACTGTGACAGCCTGGCAGGGGGCTCTTAACACGCTCCGGGCACCAGGCTAGAGATGCTCAAGCAATTCCTCAGGGAAGTCTCCCAACAGCCCACCAGGAGGCCAAGTTATTTCCTCATTGTACAGATGGGGAAACCGAGGCTGAGAGCCTCACCTGCATCACCAGCTAGAAAGAGGCTGAGCAGGGACTAGGACCCCTGTTTCTCTGACTTTGGATCATTCCAAACCACTGTCCTGCACTGTGGCCTCCTCGGGCTCAGGGGTCCTGGCCTCCCTGGGGCCTGCACCCTTCTGGCCTCCAGCCATCACTGAACTAAAGGGACAGGGCCACTCCGTCTGCCTGGGGCTGGGTATGGTGGCCGGGGAATGGCCAGCTGTGGGCGCTGTGGGCTCTCCCAGTAGCAAGGACCAGCCTATCCCCCCGCAGAGTGAGGTCTCTCTGGGCATCAGGACCAAAAGTTCTCAGAACTTTAGGGAAAAGAGGTCCCTCTCTCAGCATGGGGGAGCCCTTCTCAGGCAGGCCCAAGGGGTCTAAGAGGCACTGGGTTCAAATCCCGGCTCTGCCACTCTGCAGGGCACAGAGGGGACAAGTCTCTTTGAGCCTCAGTTTCCTCATCAGTGAAATGAAGACAATAATTGCTCCTCCCCCAAGGAGTTGTGGGGAGGATTCAAGGAGATAGCTCAAGAGGAGAACAGAGGCCCCGGTAAGTGCTCATCACCGTGAGCTGTTCCTGCTGATGTCACCCCACTCAGAGTCCCCTGAGGCCCTTCGCCTCTGCCCACTCTGATCTCCCACCAGGCATGGCCTACTCGCTCTGACTCCGCTGTTCCTCTGGAATGCCTTTCTCCACCCCATCTCGTCCCACGGCAGTCAGCTAGCCAGGTGGGGATCCAGGACCCAGCCCCATCTCTCCTCTCTTGATTCCTCTTCATTAGAGCTAGCAGCTGTTGAGATCTGAGAAGGTGCAGGGCACTCCAGGTGCAGCCTCAGCGAACTTGTCTGACACCACCATGAAAGGTCAGCTGCCACCCCACTTCACAGGTGAGGAAACCGAGGCTCCAATGGCCGTGCCTCTCCGAGGTCACCAGGGCTCTCTCCCTCATCCCCACTGAGCAGGGCCCCTCCATCGCAGAGGCTGAATGTGCTGGATATGTGGGCTGGGGCTGGCACAGTGCCTGAGGCAGCCATCACTCCTGGAAAACACTGAGGTGTGCTTTGGGCACGATGACCTTCTCCAAAGCCTCTAGCCCCGTGCTCTGACCTTCTGGCACCTTCTGTGACACCTCCACTCTGTCTTGTAAGAGTCACTTCTGCTCACACAAGCTCAAGTGGGTCCTGCTGTTGCAACTGAGAACTCCCCCTGGAGGGAGCATGTTCAAGGAGGTCCCTGTGACTCACTGCACTGACCTAGATGTACTTTCCTGACTGAGGATGGGGCTCTCTGCTTGGAGGGAGAGGGAGCAGGCAGGAGTGTCCAGACCCTCATCATCATCTGTCCTGGATGGCAGGCCAGGCTGCTCAGCTCAGGTGAGTTAGGGAGCAGGAGGGGCATGGGCAAGGCCAAAGCAGGGTCAGGTGTGTTAGGGGCGGGGCCAGGGGTGAGGGGAGTGGGAGGGACAGAAGCAACAGGAGCGAGGCCTTCCAGCTGGGCAGGTAACCCCAGGTACCTTCATCCTCTGCATCCTAGCTGCTCCTCCTTCTCCCTCCCTCCCTCAGGTCTCTGCTTCAGGGTCTCTGGACTCCCTGTTCCCAAACAAGATCACAGGGTAGAAGGAGACCTTGAGTGTCAGAGACTGTGACCAACACCTTAACATCACGTTTACATTATGAGCCAGAATCTCCGCCTCTAGGGATCGGTCCTAAAGAAGTAGAGATTTATGGATGCAGGTGTTCCTTTCAGCACGATGAAATCAGAAATGATCCGTGTTGCCCAGCAGAGGCTCTTAGGCAATTCTGAGGCCGACGCAGAGGAGGAAGAGGATTGACTGGCCAGGGTCCAGCCCTGGGGAAATCAGGTTCCAGAAGAGCACACTCCCTGCAGTCCTTCCCACACGATAGCCGCAAGTGCACACCCACACACACTTGCACATAGACATACCCATGTGCATACAGATGCACACAGCTGAATGGGCACATGCACACACGTGCACACACACGTGCATACAAAGGCAAAGGACTGAAACGGTGAACACTGCCTGTTAAGGGCACTCCTCAGTTTCCACTTAATTCTTAATACCCTTAGAATTCATTCTTTTACAGTAATTAACGTACATTGTCTTTGTACGTTAAACCTTTAAAAGAAAAACTAAATAATGTACTTCAGTCCAAAGATGAGTGATAAATGGATAACATTAACATGTGATTTTAATCTTGTTAGAATTATAAGAGGAATAGAGGCACATTCTATCAAGTTGAAACATCACGCAGGCCTCTAAAGGAGAAGAGAAGCGAGTGGCAATTCCCATCCCCAGAGGTGAACCCCATGGATGATTTGGTACGTATCTCTCTGGCTCTGTCTCTCTCTTTCTCTGTCTGTCTATCTCTCTCTCTCACACACAGATTCATGTTCCTAGATGCATGTCTCCCGGCTGATATCACATATTAGTGGTCTTACAGATGGGACGGATGGATCCCATCGCCTCGCCATGGACAGTAGTGTTCCTTCCAATTGCTTGCTATTGCAACCAGTGCTGTGATGAATAGTCTGGAAAATACATCTTTGAAAAGTTGGGCAGGAATTTCTGTGGGATGAAGTCCTGGGATCAGTACCGCCAGCACAGGCGTGCCCCTGGGGACTGCAATGGGTCCTGCAGGTTGGTCTCCAGAGAGGAGTGTCCTTTCACACTTGTCTCTAGGGGTCTACTGGGGCCTCTGCTTCCTCACATTGTCACCAGGTCTGGTCGTCACCACACTGGAACCCAGCCCGTCTGATGGGGCCCAGTGCCCTCTCCACAGTGTCTCCATGTGCGCGTCTCCTCCTCGGGGAGCTCGCGCATCTCTGACACATGCTGCCCCTGTGTATCACCTCTTGTTGGCGTTGAATGTGTTTGCTCTTTATCTCTTTTTAAAACTCTGACTTTCGAGCGTTTTTTTGGACCACAAGGATGCGTAACCTTTCCCTGGCCTTGTGTCATGAGGAATACATTCCGGTTTGTGGTTTGTCTTTCCAGCTTTCTACCCTTTCTTGTTTTTGTTTTGGCCGCAGGAAGAGCAACGCGTTTCGTGTGTGGCTTCTGGCTCTGTTGTCCCACGTAGAACAGCAGTCTGTACCCCAAGATTATGCACATATTTACCAGAAGGGCTTTCTTTGATACATCAAATCTAGACTCTATCTGGGATTTTCCTATCAAATTAGAGAAATTCTATTTCAAATAAAAACAGAAAAGGAAAACCTATCAGGCCGTGCGAAAAGAAATGGGCAGACACACATGGCCACCTACGGCATGATTTCACTTATAAGAAACATGCAGAACAGATTAAAAAAAAAAAAAACAGTGACAGAAAACAGATTAGGGGTTGCCAGGGCCTGAGGGAGAAAGTGAGAATGAGTGCTTTTAGAACAGGGTGTTCTTTTGGAGAATGAAATATTCTAAACGCATACAGCGGTGATGGCTGCACAGCATTGTGAATGTACTTAATGCTCAGGAAGTGTACAATTTAAAATGAAAAACAGTAAAGTGTTAAAAGACGAAAATGAAATTTATTTTAAATAATCAAGATATAAACAATAAAAAAAAGCAATGAAAGGAACCATGAAATAGAGAAACACAATTAGGAGGATGGGGAAGGAAATTTGTGGTAAGGGAGCAGGTGGAACAGGTGGGACTGGAGGTGCTAATGAGGGAGGTTCCCAAGCCAGCTCTCACAGGCCTCAGAATTTGGCCTCAGCTGCCTGTCTCATGCAGGCGCCTGTGCAGGGCTTGACTCTCCCTGCACAGAGGCTGGGCCCTCAGCTGCCTCCTGATCTCCTGCAGGAGCCTGTGCAGGGGATGGCTCTCCCTGCACAGAGGCTGGAGCCTCAGCTGCCTCCCTGTCTCCTGCAGGAGCCTGTGCAGGGGATGGCTCTCCCTGCACAGAGGCTGGGGCCTCAGCTGCCTCCCTGTCTCCTGCAGGAGCCTGTGCAAGGGATGGCTCTGCCTGCACAGAGGCTGGGCCCTCTGCTGACTCTCGTTCTCCTGCAGGAGCCTGTGCAGGGCATGGCTCTCCCTGCACAGAGGCTGGGGCCTCAGCTGCCTCCTGGTCTCCTGCAGGAGCCTATGCAGGAGATGGCTCTCCCTGCACGGAGGTTGGGGCCTCAGCTGCCTCCTGTTCTCCTGCAGGAGCCAGTGCAGGGGATGGCTCTCCTTGCTTGGAGGCTGAGGCCTCAGCTGCCTCTTGGTTTGTCTTTCCAGCTTTCTACCCTTTCTTGTTTTTGTTTAGGCCGCAGGAAGAGCAACGCGTTTCGTGTGTGGCTTCTGGCTCTGGTGTCCCACGTAGAACAGCAGTCTGTACCCCAAGATTATGCACATATTTACCAAAAGGGCTTTCTTTGATACATCAAATCTAGACTCCATCTGGGATTTTCCTATCAAATTAGAGAAATTCTATTTCAAATAAAAACAGAAAAGGAAAACCTATCAGGCCGTGCGAAAAGAAATGGGCAGAAAACACATGGCCACCTATGGCATGATTTCACTTATAGGAAACATCCTGAACAGATTTAAAAAAAAAAAGGAAATAGTGACAGAAAACAGATTAGGGGTTGCCAGGGCCTGAGGGAGAAAGTGGGAGTGAGTGCTTTTAGAACAGGGTGTTCTTTTGGGGAATGAAATACTCTAAACGCATACAGCGGTGATGGCTGCACAGCATTGTGAATGTACTTAATGCTCATGAAGTGTACAATTTAAAATGAAAAACAGTAAACTGTTAAAAGATGAAAGTGAAATTTATTTTAAATAATCAAGATATAAACAATAAAAAAAAATCAATGAAAGAAACCAAGAAATAGAGAAACACAATTAGGAGGATGGGGAAGGAAATTGGTGGTAAGGGAGTAGGTGGAACAGGTGGGACTGGAGGTGCTAATGAGGGAGGGTCCTGAGCCAGCTCTCCCAGGCCGCAGAGATTGGCCTCAGCTGCCTCCCTGTCTCCTGCAGGCGCCTGTGCAAGGGATGGCTCTCCTTGCACAGAGGCTGGGCCCTCAGCTGCCTCCTGTTCTCCTGCAGGAGACTGTGCAGGGGATGGCTCTCCCTGCACAGAGGCTGGGCCCTCAGCTGCCTCCTGTTCTCCTGCAGGAGGCTGTGCAGGGGATGGCTCTCCCTGCACAGAGGCTGGGGCCTCAGCTGCCTCCTGTTCTCCTGCAGGAGACTGTGCAGGGTATAGCTCTCCCTGCACAGAGGCTGGGCCCTCAGCTGCCTCCTGTTCTCCTGCAGGAGACTGTGCAGGGGATGGCTCTCCCTGCACAGAGGCTGGGCCCTCAGCTGCCTCCTGTTCTCCTGCAGGAGACTGTGCAGGGGATGGCTCTCCCTGCACAGAGGCTGGGCCCTCAGCTGCCTCCTGTTCTCCTGCTGGAGGCTGTGCAGGGGATGGCTCTCCCTGCACAGAGGCTGGGGCCTCAGCTGCCTCCCTGTCTCCTGCAGGAGACTGTGCAGGGGATGGCTCTCCCTGCACAGAGGCTGGGCCCTCAGCTGCCTCCTGTTCTCCTGCAGGAGCCTGTGCAGGGGATGGCTCTCCCTGCACAGAGGCTGGGCCCTCAGCTGCCTCCTGTTCTCCTGCAGGAGGCTGTGCAGGGGATGACTCTCCCTGCACAGAGGCTGGGGCCTCAGCTGCCTCCTGGTCTCCTGCAGGAGACTGTGCAGGGTATAGCTCTCCCTGCACAGAGGCTGGGCCCTCAGCTGCCTCCTGTTCTCCTATAGGAGCCTGTGCAGGGCATGGCTCTCCCTGCACAGAGGCTGAGGCCTCAGCTGCCTCTTGGAGTCCTGCGGGAGTCTGTGCAGGAGATGTCTGTCCCAGCACGGAGGCAGGGATCTCAGCTGCCTCCTCGTCTCCTGCAGGAGGCTGTGCAGGGGATGGCCCTCCCTGCACAGAGGTTTGTGCCTCTTCTGCCTCCTGGTATGCTACAGGAGACTCTGCAGGGGATGGCGCTCCCTGCACGGAGGCTGGGGCCTCAGCTGCCTCCTGCGCTGCTGCAGGACATGGTGGGTATGATGGTTCTCCCGGGATTGAAGCTGGGTCTTCTGCTGGCTCTGAGGGTTTTATCACTGTCACTGCAGACCATCTCCCGGTAGCTGCTGGTCCAGGCCTGTGGGACACCGGTGCCTCCATCGGGGAGATGGATGGAATATCCCCTTCCGCCAGCTCCACGCTGATCTTCTTCGTGGAGCTCTGCAAAGACAGTGACTGGCTCCGTCCCAGAGGCATCAGAGCCCTGCCCAGCTGTCCTTGCTGCTGCTTCTGCCCTCTGGTCCTAATTCTCCCAGATCAGGCACACACCTGTGTCTGCACATTATTCCACCCCTGAGGAAAGACCTACACCTCAGGGGCTTGGGATAAACCTCAGGCAGAAGGGCACCACCCCGCACTCCACATCCCACCCAGCCAGCCTTGACCTGGGCTTTGAACCTGACCGACCCCCCAAGGCTTCTAACACCTCACCGACTGCTCCTGCTCACGGTGGTCTACCCACATGAACCCGCCCTTCCAGGCACACATGGGGAGGGGATGTAGGGCTGCCCAGATGGGACCACAGTGGTAGCCTGGTTTGGAATGGCCTTCCCTGGGCCTCCCGGTGTTACCTTTCCGTCCCTCCGGGTAAACGACCAGAGCCGTCGGCCGTGAGAGGGGCACCAGCATCTGCATCGGTCTTTGGGGGCTTTCCTGGGGCTCCGGCCCCTGGGCATTGGGAAGCAGCAACTAAACATGTTGCTCCTTCTAGACAAGTGCTAGAGAAGTGAGCTCGCTTGGGGGCTGTGTTTAGGATGTGGGTGCCTAGTTACCAGGGTTCCAAGTTCTATTGGGCTCTGTGAGGTCACTTCCTGGGATCCCCTTACCTAAGCTTCCTCCTCACACAAGACCTTCCTAAGGGCCCCCCGGGCTGCTGACTGCTCACTCTCCATCTCCACACCCTGTCCAGACACAGTCACACTGACACAGTCCACCCCACAGCCTCTGGGGAGGTCTGGACGCAACCAGGGCCCCAGCTTTGAGGACACAGAGTTGAATTCAGTCCCGCTCCTGCTTCTTGCCAGTGATGTCACCCTGGACAACCCTGCACCTCTCAGGGCCTCCCCTCTCAGGGTCTCTCCTGTGTTCATGTCCCTCTCTGTGTAGTGGGGGTCATTCTAGCATCTACTTCCTAGGGATGTCATCAGGTGTATAGACCTAGAGATCCCTTCAGAGTCTGTGAATCCCGTGGGCTGCTCCCACACGTAGCTCCTGCACAGACTTGGCAGTGCAAGGATTACAGAAAGAGCTGGCTGTGGCAGAGAATACAACGCAAAGAGGCTTGGGTCTGCTGGGCGTCTGGGAGAGGCACTTCCCCTCTTGCCTGTTTCCCAGTGATCCTAGGGAGGGTTGAAATGAAATGACGTTCAGACATCATCTCCTTCTGGCTCGCAACCCTCCAGGGCCTCCTGTTATGTTTAGACTCAGGTCCAAGTGCCTGAGTGGTGGTCATCTCAGCCTATGTGGTGGGCAGCCCCCACAACGGCTCCCAGCGTTCCCACTTCCTAGGCACACATCCTATGTAATCCCCGCTCCTCTATGAGAATGGACTTTGCGGCTGGCTTCTAACCAATAGAATAGGGCCGAGTGATGAGATGTCACTTCCACGGTCAGCTTAATGAAAAGTCTGTGACTTCTGTGTGGTTCTGTCTCTCCTGTGTTCATTCTATCTCTCTGTCTCTGTCTCTCTCTCTCTGTCTTTGTCTCTCTCTGTCTCTGTGTCTCTGGCTGTCTGTATCTCTCTTGGTCTCTCCCTGTCTCTCTGTCTCTCTCTTTGTCTCCCTGTCTCTGTCTGTGTCTACTCTCTTTGTCTCTCCTCCCCATCTTTCTATCTCTGTGTGTCACTGTCTCTCTTTCTCTCCCTCTTTCTGTCTCTCTGATCCACTATTCAGGAGAAGCCATATCAGATATTATGAGCTTCCTTCCCTATGACACCCCCTAATGCAAAGAACTGGCAGAGGGTCCCGGCCCACAGACAGAAAAGGCCTGAAACCCCCCATCCAAACTGAATCCTACCACTGCCCCGATACTTGTGAATGATCTCCGAGATGGCTCCTGCCTCTATCGAGCTTCAGTTGAGAACACAGCCCAAGCCTCCTGCTAGACCTTGACGGGGAGCCTCCCAGCTGACCTGAGCCTGGACCCTGGTAGAGACACTGTCAGATGCTCAATGATAGGTCTCGTAAGTGCTAAGTGAGGCTAATGCTGTCACCCAGCATAGACAGCTAGTACCTCCTTCCAGGCCTGGGTCTGGCCCTGCCATCCTCTCTCCCTCACTTCTCTCCTCCCCAGCTCACTCTAGCCACACTGGCTCTTTTCTCACCTCCTCTCTCGTCAAATCCTCTTCTGCCTCCAAGTCTCTGTGCCTTTGAGCTTCCCCCCAGCACGCTGTTTGCAGACAGATGCAGGGCTGGTTCCTCTTGTCCTTCTGCTCAGGGCACAAATGTCCCCAGGGAGGCCCTTTACACCCACCTAGGGGCTCCAGGCCCTCCCTCCTCCAGCACCCTGCTTCATTGCTCTGTAGCACCTTCTCTTCTTTTTCACATGGATTTGTTCATGATTTTGTCCTTTCCACCTCCAGGCTGTGAGCTCCTGGAGGACAGGGACCATGTGGGTGCTTTCAGCACTGCCCTCAGGACTAACATGGGCCCTGCTCAGGGTGAGTGCTGGGGCCACAGTAGCTGAAAGAATCATGAAAGGATCTCAGGGTCCCCTCCCGCCTCTGAGCAGCTCCCATTGTGGACGTGGATGCCAGTAATCAAAGGTGCCTGTTGCTTTGGACAGGGGAACACCCAGAACGAGCCCTGGGCGTCCCTTCCCTGCTCCACTTGCTGCATTGAGCATGAGTGGACACAGGACACCCCTGGTGGTCAGCCCCAGCCTTGCAGCCCCAGGCAGGAAAGCAGAAAGCAAAACACACACCTTTCTTTGTTTGGGGTCCTCAAGGCAGTGGTTCCACCAGGGCCGAGGACGCAAAGGAGCAGGACCTGTGGGCTCCAGGAGGGACGTGAGGGACCTCAGAAGCCTCTCTTGCTCCCCGCTTTCCCTCCACTGGCCCTGGCGTGTCCCGTTGACTCACAAGGCCTCCTCGCCCCAGCCAGGGCAATGACTCCACCTCACTTCCAAAGGAGGCCCCCGAGGCTCCAACAAGGATGGCCTTGTCCCTGGTCCCCAGACAAGTCGACCAGTGCTCTGCCATGTTCTGCACTGCCCGGGACCCCAGTCCCCAAGCTCTCAGGCTGCCTTCTGCTCAGCAAGACCTCGAGGGAATGGAATGCATTTTACAAGGACTCAGAGAACAGTGGGTCATGGATGGAGAACGAAGGTCAATAGACTCTTCTACAAGCCTGTGGGACCCTTAGAGTCACCCCATCTATGCACCCCA
This sequence comes from Diceros bicornis minor, assembly GCF_020826845.1. Classification (NCBI taxonomy): domain Eukaryota; kingdom Metazoa; phylum Chordata; class Mammalia; order Perissodactyla; family Rhinocerotidae; genus Diceros; species Diceros bicornis. Next base: position 995,020 of record NW_026690912.1, on the reverse strand, counting down.
ATTTACAGAGGTGTAAGATCTAGCCTTCTCTGCTGTATCCCCTCCCCCCTATGGGGTCACATCCTAGTTCCCGGTGCCCAGAGTGGTGGCCACAGGACGCCAGACCTGGTTCTCTACAGGCTGCTCTAGGGATGGCCCCAACCCCTGCATCCCCCTGTGTACCTTGGGGACCCCCTGCCCACCAGTCTGGCATCTCTCCCCTTCATGCTATGGGCCTGGGCATGTTGTTAGGGGACCGGATGCCCATGCCCCATGGCAGAGCTGCCTCCAACCTCTTTCTTCCTTCCTCCTGTCACCTCCCCAGTGAGCACTTCCCTTCTGAGACCGGGCTGGGCATTCAGAGTGTGTGTGTATGCTTGTGTGTGTGAGTGTGTCCACGTGGGGATGCGTATAGCAAAGGGCCCTACATGGGAGGGCGTTGGCAGGGGTCCCCCAGGGGATTAGGGGCTCTCATTCCCAAAGCAAACCCCTTGGAAGTGCTGAGGCTGGCCTAAGAGCTTGGAATGCTCTCTTCCCCTCTGGACTCTGCCCACCTTGTGACCCCAGGGCCTGTCCCTGCTTCTCCTGGCCTCAGTTTCCCAACTGTCCTGTGAGGGTTGGACACGGAGCAACATCAGCCCCGATGAGCATGGACATGGCCCGGGATCTCCGCCCACATGAGTGTGGCAGGGATACCCTCACGGTCTCACAGGCCTCTCTCCTGTGCGGCAACCAGGCCTTCTGTCCATGGTCAGGCACACAGAGGGGCCCTGCAGACAGCACTTCTGGGTGACACAGCTCACAGCACACACGTGTAACACAACGGTCCCTTGACATGGCTGCTTTCGTCTGTCCCCTCCCCAGCCAACTGCTCGGTGACCCTCACACCCCCTACGTCGCAGGAACACGCCACAGAAGCCAGGTGGGCCACACGGTGCACAGTTGGGTAGGTTGGACATCTGGGGACGTGAGGGTCACTGAATATACACCGACTTCACTGTCCTGGTCCACAGACTCCATCCCAGGGTCCAGCTCCATGCATGGCTCGTCCTGCAGACACGAAGACAGTGGTGGACACAGACCCTGGGCAGGGAGAAGGCCAGGCTGCCCTTTTCCCTCCTCCTCTACACCCCCTCCCTACCACATGAGGTCCAGCCAGTCCCTGCCTGCAGCCCTGGCGGGTGTAGGAGGAGCTGAAGGGAGCCCAGCTGGGCAACTATTGGAGGGAGTTACTGTTATTAGGGAGCCCACTGGGTGCTGAGTGATTGCACCCCATTTTACAGATGACCAGTGGTCCCAGCATTCAAGGTCACTCTGCTCTAAGTGACCAAGTCCAGACGTGAACAGGGGACTAGAAATCCTTGATTTTCACCAGCATTGAGCCCAGCATTGACCATCGAGGCCTTGTCCTGCGTTGGGGCTCCCCCAGCCAGGCGACCTCCTGAGTCCAAGCACTTTGGGCAGCTTCGTCTCCCTGCTTGAATCCCAACACACTCTCCTGAGGTCAGAGTCACTGACCCCATTTTTCATGGAGGAAACTGAGGCTCCAAGAAGACACCACATGACCTTGCCTGTCACAGGGCTGTGAGGTGACCCAGCTGTGGGTTTGACCCCAGGTCAATCTGACCCTAAAGGCTCTGCTAGCACAGGAGCCTGAGGAGGTGGCCTGTGAGCCCAGCACAGAGGTGAGTCCATCCTGGATGGGGGCTCGGGGGAGGGGCACTGCAGACTAGGAGCTGTGAAGGGGGCAGGGGCTTGGCAGGGTCCTTGGGGAGGAAGGCTTTAGGGAGGGTGGGGTGCGGTGAGGTGTGCACTCTGGGGACGGTGTCTGGACCAGATCACACAGGGCCGTGACTCAGGCAAGGAGTCGGGCTTCACTACAGGTTGGTTGGACTTGAACGAGCAGTCTCATCAGAACCTCAGGCGGTTAGATCCTAGATTTGGAGGGAGCTCTGTGGGCACCTTATCCACCTCCACTCAAGCCCAGATCCCCAAGAACCAACAGGATGAGAAGGCTGCCTCCATTTCTTCCCATGTACAGTGGGCACTGTGGCGGTTGCCTACCTCCTGCCTGGGCTGGGCCTGCTTCCTGGAGGGCCCAGAGAGGGCTTCTTGTCAAAGTAGCCATTCAGGACAGGTCTGTGCTCAGAGAGCTCTGAGTGATGGGACCAAGGGCACGTCCCACCAGTGGGCTAAACAAGACGCTCCTGTCCACGTTGCTGTTGTTTACTCCAGGTGGACAGGGATGATGCAGCATCGCCCACCGTGTGGATGGAGAGGGCCAGCGAGGAGCTATGGTTGAAGAGCCTGAGACACGACACTTGTGTGTGACCAAAGCTGCCATGGGTGTGGTGGAGGCTGAGGAGGAGGAAGTGCTGCTGGAGGCCAAGATGAAACCAGAGACCATCGGAGACCAGGGGGCGGTTGATTTCCATCACTGTGGGGGTGGCATGATCAGCAGAGTCTCTGGACCCGGCAGGACACCCCAGGCCGGCATCCAGCTCCTGGGGTTCTTGGCCCCTTTGTAGGTGTCACTGGGGAACACTGGTCCCAGGCAAGAAGGGACTGGGAGTGGGCTGTCAGGGAGAATGGGGAGGGCAGCCACCTTCTTTTCCTTGCCATCAGGGGCCTCTGGCTCAAAACTCATGTTGCTCTCCTCCACCTTGGAGCTGGAGGAACCAGCCAAGTGCTCGCTGAGCATTGGACAATGTCCCTGCCACTGAGGTCCTGGCCCCACCTGAGGTGTCCCAGCACTTGGAGTGGGAGCCGTGCCTGGTCCTGAAGCCTGTGTTGGGGCCTGTTGGCTTGGAGGCTGGACGGAAGGGCTGCATTTGCAGAGGTCACGCCCCCTGGCTGAGTGGGGACCCTGGGACACCTGAAGTCACAGATGCAAGTGACCCGCACCTGGGAAGGTGTGAGGGAGGTGCACAGAGGGCAGTGCCTCAGTGGCAGGCAGAGCTTCATGCCCATGGGCAGCACTCCTTGGCAAAGATCAGCTAGTCCTTTGGACCCTAGAGGGCAGAAGGCACCTAAGGCTCCCAGTGGTCCACGAGAGGCCAGGACAGCCTGCTGACTGGCAGGCATCAGGCCTGCAGCACGAGAGGTTCAGGGTGAAACTGCTCCTGGGTAGCCTGGGCCAGCTGGTTGGACAGAAAAGATGGCCACCTGGTTTTTGTCACTCTAGTCTGTACGTGCTCATCTCCCCAGCTAGCCAGACCCTGGGGAGGGTGGTCCTGTGGCTAAACAGCACTAGGGACTGAGGAGAAGGTGCCCTTGGCAATATCGAGTCCCTCTTCTTCATGTGAAGCAGGGTTGAGCTGGCTCCATGCCTGACCTCACCCCCTTGGTGACGGTGGGCTTCCTCAGGTCAAAGTCATACTAGGCATCGGGTTCATGGCACTGAACACATTGGCATCCTCAGGGGTCTTCAGCATGGGGGGGAGGGGCCAAAGGAGGGTTGGCTGTGCTCAGTACAGCCACACCAGGGCCAGGGAAATGCACAGAGACAGGAAGCAGATCAGTGCTTGTCAGGGGGTGGGGGAGTGGATATGGGGGCATGGCTGCTTCATGGGTACAGGGGTTCTGGTGGGGTGAAGCAATGATCTGGAACTAGATAACGGTGACGGTACATAGCATAGAGGATGTAGTTAATGGCCGGCCCTGAATTGTACAACTTTAAGTGATGAAAACATTAAACTTTATTGAATCTAAATTGGAACACATAAAACATAAGAAATCATAAAACATAGAAAAGGGAAAGACATCTCTGGGTGGGGGCTGGAGCCGGCCGGGCCTTAGTTGCTGGCGATGTGGGTGGTGCTGCAGCTGCCCTAGTGCTGGAGCCACTGCTGTGGCTGATGCTGGAGATCCCCCCAGCTCTGGCTGTGCAACTGGCTCAGGAGCTGGACCTGAGCTGGGGCTAGAGCTGGGTCTGTCTCAGGCGATGGTGCCTGACCTGCTTCTAGAATTGGCTCCGGTCCTGAGACTGACTCTAGCTCTGCCTTATTGACAGATGTGGTGCGGGAGCGAGTGATGGGAATGGCTGCGGCTCTGGAGCTGGTCGAGTGTGGGAGCTGGAGGAGCTCTAGTTCTGGAGCTGGCTGCAACTGAGCTCTGGAGCTGCTGCCAGAGCTCTCACTAGTCCACAGCTGGAGCAGGATCTGCTTCTATGTGGCTCTAACTTTGTAGGTTGAGGTAACTCTGGCTCTGCTGCTGGTGACCGAGCCTTCTCTAGCTCCACAGCTGGTAAACAACGTGTCCTGACCTTTAGATGGTGTCAGCGACATCACCAACCCATCATGAGCTGTCCATCAGATGGTGGGAGCACTCCAGCAAATAGCATCTATTACATTAGTGTTATTTCATCTCAGTTCCAGTTCCATATTTATTTATTTATTTATTTATTTTATTTATTTTTTTTTTTGTGAGGAGATCAGCCCTGTGCTAACATCCGCCAATCCTCCTCTTTTTTTTGCCGAGGAAGACGGCCCTGGGCTAACATCTGTGCCCATCCTCCTCCACTTTATATGGGACGCCGCCACAGCATGGCTTGCCAAAGCAGTGCGTCGGTGCATGCCCGGGATCCAAACCAGCGAACCCCGGGCCACCGCAGCGGAGCGCATGCACCCAACCGCTTGCGCCACCGGGCGGGCCCCCAGTTACATATTTATTTTAAATATACTTAGAAGGAGAATAGGATAACAGAAACCATTTACTCTTTGCTGAGATTTAACAGAGCACACCTTGTTGATGTCGTTTTTTAAGAACTATTACACAGTGGAAGACACCATTCTCCTTCCTCTCTCTTTCCTCCCCAAAGGTAACTACTGTCTTGAAGTTAATATATGTATTCTATACACATTTTCTCTTGCAGAAAACAGTTGTCCCCAATTTGCTGAGATTTTTTTATGTGTCTATCAAAGATATGCTTCTGAGCAGATGCTGTTAAAAACTCTGTCCTTTCAAAGTAAAGATGACAAGTCAACCATTAGTTGAGAAACTACCTGCTTTTTAGACATCATTTTTAAAAGAGAGGTTTGAAAATATCTCCATCATGTTACCATTGATCCTCCCTATTTGGAAGAGTTACATTCTATTAATTTTTAGCAAACACTGCATGAGCCAGACTGAACCAGTGCTCCTAGGGGAAGGACAAGGTTAGGTTTCTGCAGTCTTTGGTCGTGACATGTTTGGGAACCTGTCAACGCATAGCCTTGTTTTATGTTTGTCTCTTTTGAAAAGACCTTATTTAGTATAGACTGTAGACACATTATTTGAACTCCCAGCCAATATCACTATCCATAACCCATGCCTGGAGGAAGCTCATCTAACACAAGTGTTTTCTACATATGGCCCAGCACAGGCTTCCTGTGCTTAGGAACACTACACAGCACTTCAGCACTATGTTTGCGGATCATTACAAAGAGGAAAAACAGCAGCAAGAAGCAAAAAAGGTGAAAAACGTACCATTTACTAGACCAGGAAAAGGACACTTGTTGGCCTGAGAGCTGAAACAAGAGTGTCACCTTGTTCTACCTCAGCTGGGAACGTGCGCCTCAGGCAACTCCCACTTTCTGCCACTCTGCACCCGTCCAGGAATTACCAGGGAAAACACAGTGTGTGTTGGCGTTGGATTCACCTGTAAATGTTAGTGACTAGGTGATTTCACGAATATCAAATTACTGAATAAGGAGGATTGACTCTGTTCTGTTGCCAAAAACAATGAGTGTATGAAACTCATACTTCAGAACTTCAACATGGAAGGCTTTCTAATCTGCTTTAAAATCTACATGAAGAGTTTCATGGTTTTGAGCCATTTGTTAAAAATGTCAAAAACATCTTCTGATTGGTTTAAAAGAACAACTGATTGACCTCAGGAATGGCTGTGTGTACTCACCATCTCTGATTTCTCTCATTCTCTCTTGAACCCATTCCAATGAACCCCCACCACCCCACTACAACTCTTTTTTCCATGGTCACAAGTGACCACCACATTGCTAAATCCTACAGTCATTTGTCAGTCTGTGATTTACTTGATCTACCAGCACTTGACATAACTATTCACTATGTATGTTAATAAAGTCTGGTAATAGCCAATACATTATTTTGGGACAATCAGATATTCATTTGACAAAATATTAATAAATATTCTATTTGGTCTCACACCACTCCTTAAAAATCAACTCCAAATCTGAATATAATAAACAATAAAAGTTTAATGAATATTAAAAGTATTAGATTGTTTTAAAAAGATTATAGAACATCTTTATATCTTGGATAATAGACAGTCTTGCTAAACGAGACTCAGAAAGCAGAACTCTAGTCGACAAGATTCATAAAACTAACTACAGCAAAATACAACTTTGTAAGACCAAAGGCACCGTAAATTAAGTAAAAAAACAGAAGAAAACACTCCAACATGTAATCAAGGGTTCTCTGCAGACTATATGAAGAACTCCTGTAAACTAATGAGAGACAAACCATCCAGTGGAAGTGTGGCAGGGGATACGAACAGCCAAACAATTCTCAGTGGAGGAAATATGAAATGCCAGTAACCAAGAAGTGTTCAACCTTCCCAGAGATGACAGAAATACAAAATAAATCAACAAAGAGACATGCCTTAGATATCAGATTGACAAACATTTACAAAGTTTGTTTCAGGTGTTGGTTACATGGAAAAATGAATCCACTCATACAGTACTGAAGCACAACTTTTGGAGAACAAATTGAAAATACCTGTTGAATTTCTCAAATGAGCACTTTCTATGACTCAGCAGTTCTGTTTATTAGTATCTTCCCAGGAGAGACCTTCACACAGATGCAAAAAGAAACATGTATAAGAATATTCTTCATAATATTGTAATAGCAAAAAATGGGGACAACCCAAACGTGCACCAAAAGAAGAATGGTTCAACAAGACGTAGTTTATTGATAGTAACATGTCAGAGTGACAAAGAATGGAGTAGATCCAAGCAAATTGTTACAGAAGTATCTCCCATATAGTTTTGGGTGAAAAGAGGAGGCTGCAGAATGAGGTGCATATTATACCATTTTCTTTAAACACACAAAACAAAAAGAAAAGAATATTTTTTCTACAGCGACAGATATATGTGGGGCTGTGGTTAAAGGAGCCTTTAGCTTGATCCATATATAACTTTTAATTAATTAATGTTTTACAAAGGTACTGCTTCATATATTATTTGTATAATGAAAAATTAAAATACATAAGACTAATTAAGTTCATTCTTTCCTACTAGAGAATTTCAGCTACCCCAAAGTAACTAAGAAATCAGAACGTCCACAGGAAAATGTCAGCATAGGTGGGGGACAATTGAGCTTGGCTAACATGAGCAGACATTTTTCATACATTAGGGGAGCTGATATTTTGCTGTAGGACCATCTTTGCCATGCAAACCTTGGGACAAAAGTGCAAGTATTTGCCAGGATACAGCCAAGATATAAAACCAACCAGGTCATGAAAATGAAACAGAAAAGCCCAGTTGTCACTCTAAATCTACCTCTTCATTGGCCAAAACCAGCTTTGAAGCTGTTTTAGCCTGTTTCTCCACGAACAAGAGCCACAAAATTGACGGGCCAGCATCATCACCTCATGGCTCTGCTTCTCATCGCAGGGTCCATCACCATACCCTTTGGCCCCCAAATCTCAAACCAAGAGTTCTGTCTTTTGGATATCCCTTCAAAGTTAAATGTTTTAGAAATACAAGAGACCCAAGTAGGGTTATGGATTTTTTAATTTTGACAAGTCAAGATTTTTTAAGAGACTACTATCTATCATCATTGCCAGTTTGTAAAAGAACAGCTATTTAAAACCAAGAAATCAGAAAGGCCATAAACTCATATCAGAAGACAGTCCTGCTTATCAAAGAACAGTTGAAAGTGGTATACACATTTCATAAATACGTAAATATCCCATAACTATATTAATAATAGTGATCATTAGTTAGGCTGTTAAATAGGTCAACTTGACCAGGTCATGAGGTGCCCAGATCACTGGCTAAATGTTATTTCTGAGGGTGTCTGTAAAAGTGTTTCTGGAAGAGATTAGCAGTTGAACTAGTGGGCTGAGTAAAGCAGATTGCCCTCCCTGTTGTGTGTGGGCCTCATCCAACCCACTGAGGGCCTGAATAGAACAAAAATGTGGAGGAAAGTTGAATTCTCTGTCTCTCTCTCTCTCTCTCTGCCTGAAGGTTTGAGCTGGGACATCAGTCTTCTCCCGCCCTTGAACTGGAACTTATACCATTGTTGTTCCTGATTCTCAGGCCTGTGGACTCAGACTGGAACTACACCGCCAGCCTTCCTGAGTCTCCAGCTTGCAGACGGAAGATCATGGCACTCCTATGTCTCCTAGTGGTTCTGTTTCTCTGGAGAACGCTGATTAACACAATCATATTTACATACTTCTCCTTTATCAATCTGTGTCTCAGCTTTATCAATAAAGGCAGAGCTGGAGACAAGGTCTTGTACATAGATACTTAATTTGGGAGGTACCAGGAGTGAGAGAGCAGGCAGAGGTCATGAGTAATACTGTCCTTCTCATGGAGAGGCAGCCTTCCTTTGATCCTCATTGATCAGACTGGCCAGGCGGCTCTGTCAGGTGCCAGGCACCCCCAGGAAACCACTGCTTGTCTGTCCTCACTCCTCCTTGTACATGGCCTGAAAATTGGCTCAGAGAACTTATGCAATTCACCAGAGATAGACTCAAGTTGGCCTGGCAGAAGAGGCATTGAAAAACAGGCTGACACATGTTCTGGTTCCTTTCACATCAGATTTTATTCTTCCCTTTACTCACTTATTCTTTCAATAAAAAATGCATCAATATCTACCATGTCTTAATAATGATAGCAACATTTATTGAGCGCTTACTATATGCCTGGTACTGTTACTGCTTTATAGGTATTATTTCATTTAATCCTCACAACAGTGTTATGAGGTAAGTGCTTTTAGTATCCCCCATTTTACAGATGAAGAACAAAACACAGAGAAGTTAAATAATGTGCTTGAGGCCACACAGTCAAGAAATGGTGGCGCTCAAATATGACTCGGGAGTTTGGGCTCCTTCCTAACTGCCAGATGTCAACTGTGTTTCAGCTGCTCTGCTTCCAGGTTTCAGGCTCGTGATGGGGCATAGAGAGAAAGAGAATGCACACCGGGAGACAGGTGGGTGCCATCCCAACCCAACACAGTAAGTCGGATGGAAGTGGGCACCCAGGTGCCATCGGAGCATGGAGGGGTACTCTCACCCCAGATGTTGGGGCCACTGAGCTGACTCTTGAATGACAGAAAGTGGAGATGGGGCGATGTAAGTTGGGGAGGAGTCCAGGCAGCAGAAATAACAGAAGAATACCACTGGGAACACCACAGAAGTGTAATGGTTTCAAATTTCAGTACACGCGCTCAGGTGGCAAACCATGCCATTGCCTTTTTCCTTTGGGACCTTAAAGTCTATTAGGATCCCCCATTCTCTAGGTGTCAGAAATAATTTCCTTCAATTCAGAGGCTGAGTCCACCCTGGCCCTGGGACCGTGTCCTCAACTGGGGGCTTCTGTGGAGCCATGGTATGTATCTGCATGGAGGACAAAGGTGGAGAAACCATCGTTACTCATCATCAGTCCACATGTTTCTGCTGACACTGCCCACAAGGGGTCCTTGACACAGAATACCGACTTGCTTAGTAAGCCTGTCTTATCTCCTGCTTCCTTGACCTTCTGGCTTCCTTCAGTGATGGCTCTCTCTCTGCTCTCCTTCACTGACAAGCTTCTCCAAAGACTCTCATCACCATGTCTACACTTCTTCCCCTCCCAGTCTTCATTCACTATTCAACACACGGTGATGTGTATTCTGTTCCTACAACACACCCAAAATGTTCTGCTAAGATCGCCACTGGGCTCCACGTTGCTAAATCCAATAGATGTTCTTCTCTTCATCTTAGCTGATTTCCTGGCTATATTCAACTTTCATGACCTGACACTTTCCTACTTTTCTTTCTACAACGTTGACCACCTCCCAAAGTCATCCCTGATTTTTCTCTCATCTCCTTGATTTTACCTCTCCCCAAACATTTAATCTATCAACAAGTTCTATCAATTGTATTGTCAAAAATTACACATCAAGTCTATCCACTTCTCTGCACTTCCGCAGCTAACACAGTGGCATATGCTACAATTCTCTCTCCCCTGGATGAGTGAAACAGCCTCTTCTCTCATCTCTCTGCTTCCACACTTGCCTCCAACAATCCAGTCTCTGCACAGTAGACGTGGCATCCTCAGTTCTGTGCAACATCTCATCATGTCTGGCTCCAGGAAAATTCAGTTCTGTTTTTCTTATGAAAATCTTTGGTTTTGTAAGATATCCTTGATGTTTTCTGGCATATAGTTTTATTTATCTTCATTTTTACTGTCAAAAGACACATATAATCACACACACACACAGAAACTCTCATTAAGGGCCTATTACTTGTAAATCATTAGCTTGATATAGTGAGACATAAAAAGTAACCTCATTCTTTTAAAAAGTAACTTGATAACAGGGACTCTGGCTTAAGGAGCTCATGAATTGGTTGGAGAAAAAAATAAAACAATGAAAATGTAAGCAAAGAGAAAAAGGTGTAAACAACAGTCCACCATAAAATATCATCACAAGATGGCACAAGATTAGTTGCCAAATTAAATTTGAACAAATTATTTGCTACAGAAATTCACAGGAAGGAAAATACTGGAAGCTGGACTGGAAAGAAAAAAATTCAGGGAAGACAGAAAATAAATTTGAATTGGCCCCTGAAGAATGAGTAGGATTTATAAAAGCACAAAGAATTAAAAAGTCATAAAAGCTCAAGTAAACTAGTTTTGCTAAAGAAGAAAGTATGGTTTACTGAGTCATCAGAAAGAAGGCTCACAACAGAATGAGGTCAGCTCAGCGAGGAGCACGAATGCCAGGGTGAGAAGTCTGACTGATTTTATAGGCAATGAGAGCCACTTAAGCATTCGATGTAGGGCTTCCCATGATCAATGTGGTACTTTAGGAAGATTATTCTGGCATGGTGTGAGACTGAAGGATGAGAGGAAGCTGTCACTAATCCACTCAGCCTCCCTATAGGGAGCTCTCATTTTTTTTTACATAAGCTTTGTGAACAGTTATCCTCCAACAACAGTTTCTGGATGAGCATCTCCAGGATGGTCATGGCTGCACATATCTTGTTTAATTGGAAGAGACCACAGATAACTAAATCACAGGCTGACACATTTATGATGAGACTGAAGAAGACAAGTCTTTACTCAGCCTGTGTCCACTGGGAAAGCAGGAGGTGCCCTCCACTCTGCTCCCCCCTCCCTTACATCCAGACAAAACACCAGCATCTCCAGGCCACCTCCCTTTGTTCCAGTCAGGTTCATCTGATGCTGTTCCTTACCTTCTCCTTATATCTGACGTCACTGCTCATGCTATTAGGTCCTAAGACTTTGGGACTTCAGCTCCTTTGGCCTTGCCTTTCTTTGGCTATGACAGCAATGGTCATCTCTTTACAGCTGAGACAAAGACCAATTATTTGCATCTTGGTCTCTCCTCTTTACCTTTTAGGGCTTCATCCTCTGGGGCAGATGCTACAGAAAGAAGAATGCCAAAATGCTTTTGCTATGTGATGACAATAAGTTATTTCTACTCTTCAAAGCCCTGTAGAAATATGGGCATGTCTGTGCATTCCATAGAACAATATCTTGAGAATGAAGCTCAAAATGCACTCACTCCCATTCTGTGCCAGGCATAAAATATACCCGCCAGCAGAAAACTAGGGGATTGCAACTCCAACACTTCAGTCTCAGACTTACCTTTAGTTTATTAAACACTTTAAAGGATATAACAGTTAATGATGTATCTTCCTGCTCAAATATTATCAATATCTCCTAATATTTCCAAATAAAATCCTTTGGGAGGAAAGAAACTAATACTTTGGGGGATGTCTTAAGTACCAGGCCCTCTTCTAAGCAGTTTTCATACATTATTTATTTCATCTTCTAAACAACACTTTTAGGTGGGTAGTATCCCCGTTTTACTGAGGAGGAAACTAATGTTGAAGAAGGTTAAGTAATTTGGCCAAGGTAACACAGAATGTAAGGAGTGGATTCAACCTAGCCCCATCTTCACTGTACCACCCGGCCCACTCTGCCTTCACATGGCATTCAGGCTCCGAAGAGTGTGGCCCCAAACTGCCTCTCCAATCTAGCACACATTTTCCCGTCTTTTATTTTGTTATATATAAATCACAGTTGTTTGTCCAATCTAATTTCATGATTTCAAAAACATAACATCATAGAAAACCAACCAGCAGCAGTTGCTAAGCTGAAATACACATACTTGACAACCTAGCAATTCTACTCCTAGGTAAATACCAAGAGAAACATGCACATATGTTCATCAAAGACAGGTACAGTACTCAGAGCAGCACTACTCACACGAGTCAAAAACAAAAACATGGGCATAACCCAAATATCTATCTACAACAGAAGGGACAGATATTTCTACAAGGAAAATATAAATAGCAATGAGAACAAACCGTAGCCATACACACGTATGAATCTCACAAACATAATGCTGTGTGAAAGAAGCCGGGCACGAAAAAGTATATGCTCTATGATTCCATTTATATGAAGTTCAGAAACAGGCAAAACTTATCTGTCCCACTGGAAGCTGGGACAGAGGTCATCTGCCCCCAGGTGGAGGGGAGCAGATATGACTGAAGAGAGATGACGCCTCAGCACAAATCAAGGTGGTTGCACCAAACTATATTAGAGTCATCGTAGTCTTCACAGGCATGACCTCACGCTGGGAAAAAAAAAAAAAAAGCCAGTTTTACTAAAGAACATTCTTTTTTTGTTGTGAGGAAGATCAGCCCTGGGCTAACATCCGTGCCCATCTTCCTCTACTTTATATGGGATGCTGCCACAGCATGGCTCGACAAGCAGTGCGTCGGTGCGTGTCAGGATCCAAACTGGCGAACCCCGGGCCGCCGCAGCGGAGCGCGCTCACTTAACCGCTTGCGCCTGGGGCCGGCCCCTAAAGAACGTTCTTGATGGAGCAGTAATATTATTTTTTTAAAAATTTTATTTATTTTTCCCCCAAAGCCCCAGTAGATAGTTGTATGTCATAGCTGCACATCCTTCTAGTTGCTGTATGTGGGACGCGGCCTCAGCATGGCCGGAGAAGCGGTGCCTCAGTGCGCGCCCGGGATCTGAACCCAGGCCACCAGCAGCGGAGCACGCGCACTTAACCGCTATGCTACGGGGCCGGCCCGTATGTTATTAACTTTATTAAATCTTGACCTTGAATATACCTCTTTTTAATATTTTGATATAATACGTAGTATGTGATGAAATGGGAAGTAGGCGGGAAGCACTTCTGTTACGCACTGAAGGACAATGGCTGTCTTGAGGAGAAGCACTTGTGTGACAATCTGAGCTGACCTAGCCACTCTTGATAGAACGTCATTTTTACTTAAAAGAACGACTGACACACTGAGGTTATTCAGTTTTGGGTATTTGGCACACATTTTCTCAAAAATTACCTCCAAGAGCCTATCACTTCAAGGAAAACAACTGACAGTATTTGTTGACAATGACAAAATTCAAGCTCTCAGCCAAAATTATGGAAAACTTACACTTGATACAAAGAGCTTGACAGTTTTCCACTATGTAAGACTTTTCTGATAGGTCGGGGGCAGTGTTAAGCACTGTATGGTATTTTGTTTTGTTTTTTTTTCGTATAATGAAATGTGTCAACACTTGGAAGATCTGCAGAACTCAATGAGCAGAGGTCTAGAATAGTAAATCCTTAGAGACGGAACAGTGGTTGCTTGGGGCTGGGTCAAGTGATGGAGCAGGATTGGGGAGAGATGCTAATGTGCTCGGGGTTTCATTTTGCGGTGTTGAAAATGTTCTAAAATTAGACTGTAGTGATGGTTATAAAACTGTAAATATACTAAAAACTACTGCACTGTGTACTTTAAGTGGGTGAATCGTATGGTATGTGACATATATCTCAAAAAAGTTATAAAATAAAAACTCTACCACCGTAATAACATTGTAACATCTGGAGTTTATTTTTAAAAAAACAGGTTGTCAACCCAAAGGCCATGGTTTGCTGACCCCTGTTTTATTGTACAATGTACCATCATCTTTGAGTTTATCATTCTAGAACATCTCTGGTGTCCAGTATTTCAAAGTCTATCTTTAATCTACTATTTTTTTATTCTCCCAACATGCCCTCCTTTTATCTGCGCATCAAAAAAATGTTCTTTAAAGTGAGAATTGCCTCTATTATTAAAACAAGCTTACTTCTAACCAACACTCCACAATCAACACACACAACAACAATAAAAGATATCAGCTGAGGCTACAGTCATCTGAAGACTTGATTGAGGCTGAAGGATCTGCTTCTAAAATCACTCATGTGGCTGTTGGCACGAGGCCTCGGTTCTTCACCTCAAGGATTTCTCCATCTGTTGCCTGAGTTTCCTCATGACATGTCAGCTGACTTCCTCCTGAGCAAGAAATCCAAGAGAGAGCAAGGAAGACACCTCAGTGCCTTTTCTGACCCAGTTTCTGAAATGTACAACATCACTTTCACTTTCTTCTATTTGTTAGGAGTGAGTAGTCAAGTTTTGCCCACACTCAAGGAGAGGGGAATTAGACTCCACCTTTTGAAGGGAAGAATATCAAAGAATTTGTGGACATATCTTCAAACCACCATAGCCACCTTGGCAGTATACAAACAGGCTCTCATCTCCTCTGTGGGAAGGCAGAGAAACTGGGGACCAGGCCCAAGACTCAATGGTCAGAACAGCCAAACTCCAAAGAAGGATAAATTCCCAACAAAGGTAGGTCTGCTGTACCAAGGTCAGGGCCCGGTTGGGAAAAAGATGGATGGAGTTATCTAGATTGATGTCCCTGAAGATCCTGAATCCCCAGATTCCCCTGAACCCTCTGAGCCTCCAAAGGTAGCCCACTCCTTTCCATTATGCGCTGACCTCCTGTCTCCCACTTGCTTGGAGATGATGCAGAGGCTGCTTCCCCACAAGACAATGTTCACCCACCCACTTCCATCTCAGTGGGGTGTGGATATTCAGGATCTGCCCTTCCTGGCCACCAGGACTTTAATCCCTACAACTGTGATTTAATCTCAAAATTAGGATTAAGTCACAACATAACCCAGCTGCTGACACATTGAGGCTGACAAGGGAGCAAAGGGACTATGCCCCAGGGAGCTACAAAACCTACCCAGCATGGACTAGCATAAGTCAGGAGAGCGTGTGTGAGACTGGAGTCTAGGGTGCTTGATCAAGAGGACTGGAACATAAGTTGAATAAGGGAGAGTTGATCCATTTGCAAGCACCTTGAATCCTTTCCTAGGATCCAAGATTCAACACTCATCAAGAAAATGAATAGGCAAGCTACAGATTGGGGAAAATATTCTCAACACATGTATCTGACAAAAGACTTGTGTCAAGAATATATAAAGAACTTCTACAACTCAATAATAAACAGACAATCCAACTTTTTTAAAAGGACAAAAAACTTGAGTAGACAGTGAACAAAGAAGAAATGGCCAGTGAACACATGAAAAAGTTCTCAACATCATAAGTCATCAGTAAAATGCAAATTAACCCCATAAGATACTTCCACACACCCATTAGGATGGTTAAAATGAAAAAGACCGACAACACCAAGTGTTGGTGAAGATGAGAAACAACTGGAACTCTCATATTTTGGTGTGTAAAATGGTACAATCACTTTAAAAAACTGTTAGGCAGTTTCTTAACTGAAACCCAGCAATTCCACTCCTAGGTATACATCCAAGAGCAACAAAAATTTAGGTCCACAAAAAGCCTTGTACAAGAATGCTTGTAGGAGTTTCATTCACAATAGCGCCAAAATTGAAAACAGCTCAGGCGTCCATCAATAGAAGAGATAAACTGTGGTATGGTCATATAACAGAAAACTACTTTGCAATAAAATGGATTGAATTATTAATAATCATAATTTGCCTTTTTATTCATATATCACATAGTGATTAAATCTCAACCTCTTTGAATCTATTCCCTCATCCATAAAATGCAGCACCTTCCTTGCTCACTCTACAGGACTGTCATGAGGACCAAATTGGTTAAAGTTGGTGAAAGCTCTTGAACTATGTGCTTCACCTTGGAAATATGGTACAGTGGTATAGTCCTAGTTCTAGAATGCTTTAGACTTGCAGTCAAGGAGTTGTTATTTGTGCACTTATCTTACAGTCACATGTCATCATGCCTTGAGGGCAGTAACGTTTACAATTGGCTTTCTTTCACTGGTATTTTGCCTTATTTAAAAAAATATCTTCCCAACAATTTATCACAAATGGTCAAGCAGATTGCACACTAAACACCCAAATACCCACCACCCACATTCTACAATTGCTAACATTTTGCTATATTGCTTTCATCACTTATTTATGCAGATATCCTTCCATCAATCACTGCATGATGGGTCAGTTTATTTTTTATGGTATTTCCTTCTCTTCTCCCTTCTTGACCACATCCTTGATTCTTACCTCTTTGAAGCGTTTCTTTGGCAACCCTGCCTGAAAGAAAGATTTCCAATCTCTGGGAAATATAGTCATTTTACACTGATTATGTCTGCCATGTATGGTTACTATTTCATGTACTTACATCTTATTTCTCCACATCAGTGGTTCTGAACCAGGGGTGATTTGTACCCGCCAGGGGACATTTGGTGATATTTTGGTTTGTCATGACGTCAGGGTGAGGTTCTGGCATCTGGATACCAGGTTTGCTGCTAATCATTTTATAATAGACAAGGCAGTCCCCACAACAAAGAATGAACCAGCCCCAAATATCAATATTGCCAAAGTCAAGAAACCATGCACTAGATAAGTTATAAGTCCTCCAGCTTAGCAGCTGAAGGACAAGTGCCCATTGAAATACAAACCTGGAAAATACCCAAAAAGAATGTTAAATATGTGGTTAGACTGAGAGTGACCAGTCGCAATCTTTCCACCCATGATTTCATTATTCTAGGACACAAGTTACTTTATTCAATAACACTCTGTGGAAACTTCATGACTCCTGGCCTGTGTAGGTTCTGAAAGGGTCTTATTTTCATTGTGGTCCATGAATTTTTTTTGCAGAGACAACCCATTTTGAAACACATTCATCCAAGCAGATGCCTTGTGAGGAAGAGTGACTGGTGTGGGCTTACCCACAAACTGTGTCTCTACCCTCCGTTTCCGCTCTGTGGTTTGTTTCTGAGCCGCACCGTATGCTGCTGATTGAACACCCTGAAGACGCAGAGTTAGCACCACAGCTGTTTCTTCTTTGTTTCCGGCAGTTCCATAGGCAGTAACGTTTGCGAGGAGATCAAAAGAATTAGCTATCCCCTGCCATAAAATATAGAAAATGTCACTAAGGAAAATGGAAAGAGATGCCTGAAACTGAATATTCTGTGCCCAAGACCTTTCTCTAGAGATTTGGAACTAAAGAAACACCTTCCTTGGGGATGCTTGTCTTCCTACATATCGAGATGATAGGTGCATTGCAACAGAATGCTTGGGAAATCAACGCAATTGTTCAAACCTAGTAGGAAGTAACTGTTCTCCTGTTATCGGGTCGCTTCTCGAAAAACTATGGATGAATACAGCTCTGCCTTCCTGTCCCACATTCTGTCCTTTCTGTCATTATTTTTCATGTATGTGTTGCTTTTCTTGTTCACGGTCTCCCTGTTCTGCTGTCTGTTATTCTCTTACCGTAAATATCCATTGTTAACCAATTGAGTAAAACAACAACTATATTAAAAAATAGTATGGTATTTGGTATCAATAATCAATATGGTATTGATCAATATGGTAAAAGAATCTGGTGAAATATCAGAGACTTCATGTATTGGGCCAGAAAAGAACATCTGTTTTCACCTGTTTACCTACTGAATTAAGTCAAATACATATACGTCTGTGGGCTTCTAGACTGAGGAACTTTTAGGAGGTGGGTGGAAGGAGAGAGAAGCATAGTATCCTCAGTGCAGACTCACAGGCCCTCTTTTGGAAATAGTTTTAACTATTAAAATATCTCCGAACCTCCCATTCTCCTAGCGATTTGGATACTTATTCTGTATGTGCTCCCTTTTCCTTCGAAAATGAACTAGGATTCCAGTGATCTGGCCTGGTAGCCAGATGATTGAGAGGAAACCCTGGGAGCCATTTGTGATGGTTCTCAACCACCCTTGTATATTAGAATCATTTGACAAGTTAAACTATATAGACAATAGGGCTCTAACCTCAGAGATTCTGATTCATCAGAGACCCAGGTATAAGTACATTTTGTACAGCCTTCCAAGTGTTTCTAATGTATGGTCAAGTTTGAGAATCACCAAGCATGGAAAGATATTAAAATATTAGAAAGGATTTCAAACCTTTAAAGCGAGTGTTGCATTCCCATTTCCACACCGATTTGAGAGCCTCACTAAGTCAGAGCAAATCCATTTATTGTTATTCTGATAATTTGTGAAAGTCAGCTAGTAAAACACACACTAGAATGGCGATTTGGACAATTTCTTTATACCACAGAGATCTGGGCTTCATAGAAATATGTGTATTTAACTTGGGCAGCCAAGACTTTAAGTGGCTGATAGTTATGTGACCATGATGTTGACTTAAAGCTAATTATGCATTTATAGATGGTTAGTACAATTTGCCAGTAGTTTTCTCAGGACAAGTCAATATGTAAAAGTCAAAATCAGTTATAAGAGATTTAGTATCTGAATTGACCACTTGAGATATTTTCTGACATTCAACAGATTTAGTATTAAAGAAAGGCATGCTCAACTGAGATTCATAAAAAAAGGAAAATTTTTAATGCCATGACCTATGAGTTATTAAAAGATATAAAGCTGCATTAATTAAAAATGTTGTTCCTGTTAGGGAAATAAGAAAATAGGTGAAACGAAGAGAGCAGAGAGTGTAAGAACTAAATTCATGTGTGTGGGATGCCCAGCTCCAGGGCTGCAATAGGGCTAATGGTCACTTCCCCACCCAATTCACAAAAAAATTGCAAAATACTACACAGAATTTCTATACACACCTCACCATGTTTTACTTATCACATTGCATTTTGAAAAGTAGCATTTTAAATTAGCGGGTATCTAACGAATAAATAGAGCAGGTACATTTAAGTTCGTATTTGGAAAAATATCTACCACACAACATATTGAAAAATGTTGCGAGAGTCTTAAGTATATTCTATGTCTGCCCCTTCTCATGCCCAGTCCACAAGATGATGACGGTATGAAACTCACCTGGACTTCACAGTCTCTGGAAAATTTATTTTTGCCAAGTTGAGAAGAATTAGGGTTGATTTCTAAGAATGAAAAATAGAAGAGAAGCTGGAGAGAGTTACTTCCTCAAGGTCAGGAACTATTTGACCTTACAAGATGAAAAAACGTCTCCCCATTTTTCTTCTCACATTCCTGTAGCATCAAGTATCTAAACGTGAGACAGGATCAAGTTTTCTAAAAAAAAAAAAAAATGTTTTGGAGACCCAGGGAAACAGAGTAGCATTAATGAAGAATGTTTACCTTCAAATGTTCCTGAATATTTCTCTCAAACTCCTTATACCATCTCTATAGACTA
Source organism: Diceros bicornis minor (assembly GCF_020826845.1). NCBI lineage: Eukaryota > Metazoa > Chordata > Mammalia > Perissodactyla > Rhinocerotidae > Diceros > Diceros bicornis. Next base: position 975,358 of record NW_026690912.1, on the reverse strand, counting down.
TTCCCTATACTAGCCACGGTCCCTGTTTTATTATATAAAACAGTGTAACCTATCACCAGCATTGGTGGGCAATAATTCTTGACATGATTTTTATGGCGTGTCCCCTGCCACCTTTTTTGACTACTGTTGTAGGTTGGGCTAAGGCAGTGGTTCTCAAACTCTGGTGTGCATCAGCACTGCCTGGAGGGCTTGTTCAAACACGCTGCTGGGTCCCATCCCCACAGATTTCAATTCAGTAGGTCTGGGCTGGGGCCTGAAAATTTGCATTCCTGACAAATTCCCAAACATTCCACTCTCCTGGCTGACACGGATGCTTCTGCTTCTGAAGCAAAGACAACTCTTACCCAACTTCATTAGTCTCTTCTCCTACCTGAAAGTGAAAATATCCAGTTATCAACTTGCACTCATTTCCTGACAGGACCATTTACAGAAGAAACTTTTGCTTCCTTAGCTTTCCTCAAAGCCATGTGGCATAAGGCCAGACACTTCAATAAGCCCCTTCTAGCATCTTCTTACTGAGACACCGAAGCTTCCCAATGGGAGGTGCACTTTGCTGCAGCACATTAATAAACCTAACACTTTGGACGTCACATGCATTCCTGGTGGTCCGCAGGCACTGGGCTTTATCAATACTTACCCGTGCGTTCTTCCTCTTCATGTGTGAAGTTTGACTTTCCCTTACTTGGAGCCAAACCAGGTTGAGGGGTACGAAGGTAGCTTCCAATTGGATAGATCCAATAATTTTGGGGTGGTCAGTCAGTGGCATTCATCCTCATCTGTGGAATGGAGCGAACAGTTCATAATCAAACCAGCTGAATGTATACACTCCACCTATCCATTGGCAGTGGTGCCCAAGACGTTTCTGTGGACTGACAGCATCAGAAATATTTAGAGATAATTGTTGAAAATATAAATCCCAAAGTAAATCTCAGACCCAGTAAAACGAATTTCAGAGAAGTTGGGACTCAGAATCTGATGTTTTCAGAAAAACGCTGGGTGATTTCATTCAGCATACAGGTTTGGGAGCCACTGATAAGGACAGTTGGACTGAAGAGATAAGAGATTTTCCTAAGATATTAAGAGCTTAAAAATTATCAGAGTGTATATTCTTTGGGAGAATTCTTAGCAGTAACAGCCTGCTGTGCACAGAGGCAATAATTCTCCAGTATCATAGAGATAATCAAAATGGAAATAGAAGACTAACCTGTTCATACAATGTCCACATCTAGGACAGAGACTGGATAAATGGGAAAAGTCAACTGTTATGCTGTTACGATTCCCATTTGTTTCCTGGGTTTTAATTTGATAATGTGCACAGGCTTCTCTATCTGCTTAGTAACGTTTCCAACTATGGATGGCCTTGGGCTTTGATTGAAAACCCTGGTCTATTAGGCTGTTATTGCAGAATGAGTTAAGACTCTAAGGTGTGGACTACTTTCAACATTCACTGTTATTTTTTTAAAGCAACCAATAAAAGAGAAAAATCAATTGTAGGCCTGGTGTCACATTTCGGTTCTATGACCTGTTTTCTTCCTGGCATCTTTGCTCACTTCGGTAGGTTTTCTCTAGAATTTCACGTCATATTCTAAGGAACTGGTTCAATTTTGCTGCAACTAATTCTGTTCTGATTTTTGAAGGCTGTTACTCTATTTGGACTTACCGTTGCAATCTTCTTTGCCGTTTGTAAAATTCTCCCTTCCAGGACATGATATAAATCCTGTGTCAGTGGTACATCCATAACCCTTTGTGATGTTATTGCACGTTGCATTTGGGGGACAAGTAGTGGAGACATTTGCACAGTCACAACAACCGTTAGAGTAGAGGAGAGGATAGGAACTCTGTTTAGACCCTGGGCTGCCTCAAGTCAACTTGAGTCTTGGTTACTTGAATCCTTTTATGTGCTGAGTGTGACACTCGGCAAGTGGTACTCACTTTGTAAACATTTGTTCAATGGATGATCAATGAACATGATTGGTGTTGCCAGCTTATGTTATTAGAAAAAAAAATTTTTCTTTCAGCAGGGACTCAAACTCTTTTGGAAAACATTGGAGCAATCCTCTTGAACTGTCCTACTCAAGGTGTGGTCTCTGGACCAGCAGCATCAGCATCACCCGGGAGCTTGTTAAAAATGCAAATTTCCTGGCTCCACCTCAGCCCTACTGAATCTAAGTCTGGGTCCTGGGCTAGGAATCTGTTTGAACAAGTTCCCCAGGGGATGACGATGATGCTCAGGCTTGAGAACCTCTGCATCTCAGCTGCTTCTAGAATAAAAGAGTTGTCTGATGAAAACCCTAAGAATTTTTAATAAGACTTGATTTAGAATTTCTTGACCTTTATTTCATTCTTTTACATCAACTCAGTGAGGTGTCATGAGTCACCCTGTCACTATTTAAAGCCATGGTTTTCCATCAGCCAAAATTCCCAGGTTCATATTGGACTTCTTAAACCTCAGATTGTTTTCAACACCAGTTCTATTTCTAGTTCTTCCTTCTTTATCACCTCACCAAACCTATTACTCATTTTCTCTCTCCTCATGAAGCTTTCTCTCTAATCCCCTCCATCTCCTCTCCTTTTCCCAAGATCCAAGTCCCTTTCATATCTTCTTATCCATTGTCCTATCTCACACCCTTTCTCCATCATCTCTGGAAGCAGATGGCTATGATTCAGGGGGCAGATTTATTTGTCTAAGATTTAATTTTTAAATTACTTTTAATTTCATTAGTTGTGATATTAAAACTTTTGTATTTAATCCAAATGAGATAAAATTATAAAGAAAGAGATTCATCCTCTAACATACGATAAAGTAAATAAAACTTTTTTAAAATGTGTGCCAAAACATGCAGCTAAATTGTTCACCTGGGAGATTATGTACTCATTTGAACAAAATCACTCCATATAATATCTTTTAATTCTTTTCTCTTCCTTTTATTTTCCTTTTTATTTTTCTGGTCTTCTTCCTTTTTTCCTCCCTCTTCACACCTATACATTTTGTCCTTGGACTTTATTACTGAGAAAGACAAGAAAATTCACCTCATTTTCACTTTTTCATCCAAATAGTATTTTTGAAAAGAAATAAAAGACATACCATCTTCAACTGAAGAAGAAACAACACTTTGAATACCATTTTGTATGATTTCTGACATTTCACTTTGACCAACCACCTGGGGAAAGGATGAAATGATCTGAATCCATTGAGCCCCTATGTAAGCCCTGAGTCCTGAACTCACTAATGCATTGCTTCTGCAGGCCTCTGAAGAAGTGTTCTTCATTGCTGGTGTGCAATAGAGAAGTCATCTTATTTCCAACATTATGATCACTGTTTGAGTTGGAGGAAATAGAAACAACACTTATTGTGCACTTATTCTGGCGAGTACTGAAATAGGCAGTTTACTGGAGTTATCTTACTTAATCATTGAAGCAGGCCTCTTCGTACAGTAACTCTTAAAGCCATTTTAGTGACCAGGAAAATGAGGTTCAAAGAAGGGAAGTCACTTGCCCCTGGTCTCCCAGCTGGTAGATTGCAGGACGGATAGAGTCTGGCATACTAGGGAAAAACCTTCATGGAGGCTATTACAGCACCATGTTTCAATGTGCACGTACATGATTGTGGACACACAACAGCAGTTGTAATGGGGTCTCATTTTAGGTTTTCCCAGGAGAAACTACTGATGGATAATTCTGGTCTTTAGATTCCATGTAATTTTCAAATTATGTACAAATATTTTGCACCCTCTTATCTTCCTTAACAGCTATAAATCCACATCCTTTCTGAATCTAAATCAGCTTCCATTTTAGCGAGTAATGGAATACTCAAATGCAAATATCATAGATTTACATTCCAATGAAAACCTATACATGCTCATTTGATTAAGGTGTTATTTTTAGGGAAAAAAAGAAGTATATTCAAGTAGACAAAAGAGCCATATATATTCTGCAAAATATTGCAAAAATGTTACCTATTGTAGCTGCCCCTCTATGGCCGCAGGAAGTGAGGAAACAGTGAGATTCCTCTCTTCCGGTTATAAAGAGTGAGTATCAGAAGCATTTGAAGGGTCATGATTTTTACATAATGGAAACAATGGACAAAATGCCATTTTGCATTATTTTGTAATAAAGTTATTTATTAATAAAGGAGTGAAGCAATCTGCCTTATCTCATTTTGCCATTAAGAATCTAGTTAAATGAAGCTTTGATTAAAATAACGCCTATCACTACTAAGCATTTATCACACATAAGGCATCCCACAAAATGTCATTCAGATGTTCTATTTATTTTATTGCATTTCCTCAAAATAGCCATATCATGTAAATATTATCATTCACATTTCAAGTTGAGGAAGAAGCAACCTAGAGAGGTTCTATATTCTCCCAAGGTCATCTCTTGGGATCTATGGGAGCAGAGGTTCAAACTCACGATTGTCTACCTGTAGATCAAATAACATTGGCCTCCATTCTCTGTATGATATTCTCTTCATTACTTAAGAAGCTCACTTACCATCTCTATGCCACACTTTCTCCATCGGAAACAGGTTGAGGACAATGTTTGTCTTTCTTACCTCCAAATGGTTGTAGGATAATATAAAATCACACACAGGGACTGTGTTGAAAACCCAGTGCTGTAGAACTGCAAGAGGTACTAACCACTTCCTTCACCATCAACAAACCTTGGGTTGAACACTTTTGAATCTCAATGAAAGCAAGAAAGCAGTAGAGTCCTGAGAGAGAACAAAGATAATTTAGGTTAATAGCTGGCATCCACAAATGCCTTCTGGGTCTTGGAGTCGGCCTGGGGCTGACCTTTTTTGCCATCCTGCACATTGCAGAGTTCAGTACTGTCTCTTAGTTTCCGCCAAACCAGGTGCAGAAGTTCAATTAGGGAAATACAGTGTGCCACTGGCATAACTCCAAGATTTCCACTCTAGCCAACGGCCTTTCACATTTTTGATCGTGGAGAGACCATTATAAGAGTGGATAATTGGCCCTTGGGAATCAGATTCGATGTTTATTAAGGGACTGTTTCCTAGGAGTTTCATTCTTTAGAAAATAAAGTATTGCCAAAAAAAAAGCAAAACACGAAAGTTGGACAGAAACTCAAGAGTGAAACAGAGTCAACAATTAGAGGTGTATTCTTATTTAGTTGGGATTGTCATCAATGTCACATTTTAATGACACAGGATTTTAAGGTGCATGTAAGATTAAGACTGGTGGCTAGTACTTGTGAAGTCTCAGTTTTTTTTTTTTTTTTTTTTTTTACATTTTTATTGATATTTTAATGGTTTCTAACATTGTGAGATTTTGGGTTGTACATTTTTGTTTGTCCTTCACCCCATATATGACTCCCTTCACCCCTTGTGCCCACCCCCCACCCCCACTTCCCGGGTAACCACAGTCCAGTTTTCTCTGTCCATGTGTTTGTTTATATTCCACATATGAGTGAGATCATACAGTGTTTGTCTTTCTCTTTCTGGCTTATTTCACTTAACATAATACGCTCCAGGCCCATCCATGTTGTTGCAAATGGGACGATTTTGTCTTTTTTTATGGCTGAGTAGTATTCCATTGTATATATATACCACATTTTCTTAATCCAATCGTCAGTCGAGGGACACTTAGGTTGCTTCCACTTCTTGGCTATGGTGAATAATGCTGCAATGAACATAGGGGTGCATAAGCCTCTTTGGATTGTTGATTTCAGGTGCGTTGGATAGATTCCCAGTAGTGGGATGGCTGGATCATAGGGCATCTCTATTTTTAATTCTTTGAGGAATCTCCATACCGTTTTCCATAGAGGCTGCACCAATTTGCATTCCCACCAGCTGTGTATGAGGGTTCCTGTTTCTCCACATCCTCTCCAACATTTGTTGTTTTTTGTCTTGGTGATTATAGCCATTCTAACGGGCGTGAGGTGGTATCTTAGTGTTGTTTTGATTTGCATTTCCCTGATGATTAGTGATGTTGAGCATCTTTTCATGTGCCTATTGGCCATCTGTATATCTTCCTTGGAGAAGTGTCTGTTCATTTCCTCTGCCCATTTTTTGATCGGGTTGTTTGTTTTTTTGTTGTTCAATTGTGTGAGTTCTTTATATATTATGGAGATCAACCCCTTGTCAGATGTATGTTTTGCAAATATTCTCTCCCAGCTGGTTGGTTGTTTGTTCATCTTGATTCTGATTTCATTTGTCTTATAAAAGCTCTTTAGTCTGATAAAGTCCCACTTGTTTATTTTTTCTTTAGTTTCCCTAGTCTGGGTAGGCATGTCATCCGAAAAGATTCCTTTAAACCCAATGTCAAATAGTGTGTTGCCTATATTTTCTTCTATGAGTTTTATAGTTTCAGGTCTCACCTTCAGGTCTTTGATCCATTTTGAGTTAATTTTTGTGTATGGCGATAGCACATGGTCCACTTTCATTCTTTTGCATGTGGATGTCCAGTTTTCCCAACACCATTTATTGAAGAGACTTTCCTTTCTCCATTGCATGTCCTTAGCACCTTTGTCGAAAATTAGCTGTCCGTATATGTGTGGTTTTATTTCTGGGCTTTCAATTCTGTTCCATTGATCTGTGTGTCTGTTTTTGTACCAGTACCATGCTGTTTTGATTACTATTGCTTTGTAGTATGTTTTGAAGTCAGGAATTGTGATGCCTCCTGCTTTGTTCTTTTTCTTTAGGATTTCTTTAGCTATTCGGGGTCTTTTGTTGCCCCATATAAATTTTAGTATTCTTTTTTCTATTTCTGTGAAGAATGTCATTGGGATTCTGATTGGGATTGCATTGAATCTGTAGATTGCTTTAGGTAATATAGACATTTTAACTATGTTTATTCTTCCAATCCACGTGCATGGGATATCTTTCCATTTCTTTATGTCATCGTTGATTTCCCTCAATAATGTCTTGTAGTTCTCATTGTATAGGTCCTTCACCTCCTTGGTAAGATTTATTCCTAGGTATTTTATTCTTTTTGATGCAATTGTAAATGGTATTATCTTTTTGAGCTCTCTTTCTGTTAGTTCATTATTAGCATATAGAAATGCAACTGATTTTTGTAGATTGATTTTGTACCCTGCAACTTTGCTGTAGTTGTTGATTGTTTCTAACAGTTTTCCAACAGATTCTTTAGGGTTTTCTATATATACAATCATGTCATCTGCAAATAGTGAGAGTTTCACTTCTTCGTTACCTATTTGGATTCCTTTTATTCCTTTTTCTTGCCTAATTGCTCTGGCCAAAACCTCCAGTACTATGTTGAACAGGAGTGGTGAGAGTGGGCAGCCCTGCCTCGTTCCTGTTCTCAGAGGAATGGCTTTCAGTCTTTCCCCGTTGAGTATGATGTTAGCTGTGGGTTTGTCATATATGGCCTTTATTGTGTTGAGGTACTTTCCTTCTATTCCCAATTTATTGAGAGTTTTTATCATAAATGGATGTTGTATCTTGTCAAATGCCTTCTCTGCGTCTATTGAGATGATCATGTGGTTTTTATTCTTTGTTTTGTTGATGTGATGTATCACGTTGATTGATTTGCGGATGTTGAACCATCCCTGCGTCTCTGGTATAAATCCCACTTGATCATGGTGTATGATCTTTTTAATATATTGTTGTATTCGGTTTGCCAATATTTTGTTGAGGATTTTTGCATCAATGTTCATCAGCGATATTGGCCTGTAATTTTCTTTCTTTGTATTGTCTTTGTCTGGTTTCGGTATCAGGGTGATGTTGGCCTCGTAGAATGATTCAGGAAGTGTTCCATCTTCCTCTATTTTTTGGAATAGTTTGAGGAGGATGGGTATTAAATCTTCTTTGAATGTTTGGTAAAATTCACTGGAGAAGCCATCTGGTCCTGGACTTTTATTTTTTGGGAGGTTTTTGATTACTATTTCAATCTCTTTACTTGTGATTGGTCTATTCAGATTCTCCATTTCTTCTTGGTTCAATTTTGGGAGGTTGTATAAGTCTAAGAATTTATCCATTTCTTCTAGATTGTCCGATTTGTTGGCATATAATTTCTCATAGTATTCTCTTATAATCCTCTGTATTTCCATGGAATCCGTTGTAATTTCTCCTCTTTCATTTCTAATTTTATTTACTTGAGCCTTTTCTCTTTTTTTCTTAGTTAGCCTGGCTAAGGGTTTGTCTATTTTGTTTATCTTCTCGAAGAACCAACTCTTTGTTTCATTAATCCTTTCTACTGTTTTTTTGGTCTCAATATCATTTATTTCTGCTCTGATTTTTATTATTTCTCTCCTTCTGCTGGCTTTGGGCTTTGTTTGTTCTTCTTTTTCTAGTTCTGTTAGGTGTAATTTAAGGTTGCCTATTAGGGCTTTTTCTTGTTTGTTAAGGTGGGCTTGTATCGCTATGAGTTTCCCTCTCAGGACCGCTTTTGCTGCATCCCATATGGTTTGATATGGCATGTTATCATTTTCGTTTGTTTCCAGATAGTTTTTGATTTCTCCTTTAATTTCATCAATGATCCATTGGTTGTTCAGTAGCATGTTGTTTAATCTCCACATTTTTGTCACTTTCCCAGTTTTTTTTTCCTGGTTCATTTCCAGTTTCATAGCCTTATGGTCTGAAAAGATGCTTGTTATGATTTCAATCCTCTTAAATTTATTGAGGCTTGCTTTGTTTCCCAACATATGGTCTATCCTAGAGAATGTTCCATGCGCGCTTGAGAAGAATGTGTAGTCAGCTGTTTTTGGGTGGAGTGCTCTGTATATGTCTACTAGGTCCATCTCGTCCAGTTTTTCATTTAAGTCTAATATTTCTTTATTAACTTTTTGTCTGAATGATCTATCCATTGCTGTAAGTGGGGTGTTAAGATCCCCTACTATTATTGTGTTGTTGTTGATTTCTCCTTTTAGGTTTGTTAATAGTTGTTTTATGTACATTGGTGCTCCTATGTTGGGTGCATATATATTTATAAGTGATATGTCTTCTTGATGGAGTGTCCCTTTTATCATTATATATTTCCCTTCTTTGTCTTTCTTAACCTGTTTTATCTTGAAGTCTACTTTGTCTGATATGAGTATGGCAACACCTGCTTTCTTTTGTTTGCCATTAGCTTGGAGTATTGTCTTCCATCCTTTCACTCTGAGCCTGTGCTTGTCTTTAGTGCTAAGATGTGTTTCCTGAAGGCAGCATATTGTTGGGTCTTGCTTTTTAATCCATCCTGCCACTCTGTATCTTTTGATTGGAGAGTTCAATCCATTTACATTTAGGGTAATTATTGAAATATGAGGGCTGAATGTTGCTGTTTTGTCACTTATTTTCTGGTTCTTTTGCATTTCCTTTGTTTCTTGTCCCATTTGTTTTGGACTGCCAATTCAGTTTGGTTGTTCTGTCTTATGATTCTTCTAGTTTTCTCTTTGTTTATCATATGTGGTTTTAATTTGATTATTTGTTTAGTGGTTACCTTGAGGTTTGGGCAAAAAATCTTCTGTATGAGATAGTCCATTATCTGATAGCCTCCTATTTCCTTATACTAAGTCAATTCAGTCACTTTCCTCTTCCCCTTCTAAGTTGCTCTTGTTATACCTTATTCTATCTTGTGTTGTGGCTGTGTGTTTACAGTGATGAGGTTAAATTTATTTTTGGTGAATTTCTTCCTTTGATCTTTGAGTTTAGTATTTAAGTGGTTGCTAACCTATTCCGGTAAAGATCTACTATTTCTCTGATTTTGTCTGCCTACTTTTCTCCTTACTCCAAGCTTTGTGTTCCCTTTCTCTTCTTGTTTTCGGGCCTGAGGGCCTTCTTGAGTATTTCTTGTAGTGGCGGTCTCGTGGCCATGAACTCCCTTAGCTTTTGTTTATCTGGGAGAGTTACTATTTCTCCATCATATTTGAAGGATATTTTTGCTGGATAGAGTATTCTTGGCTGAAAGTTTTTGTCTTTTAGTATTTTGAATATATCATTCCAGTCTCTTCTAGCCTGAAAAGTTTCTGTTGAGAAATCCGCTGAGAGCCTGATGGGAGTTCCTTTGTACGTTATTTTTTGTTTTTGTCTAGCTGCCCTTAATATTGTTTCTTTGTCGTTGACCCTGGCTAGCCTTACCACTAGGTGTCGTGGTGAAGGCCTTTGTCTGTTAATATATATAGGAGTCCTGTTGGCTTCGCTTACTGGTATTTCCTGCTCCTTCCCCAGATTTGGGAAATTTTCAGCTATTATTTCCTTGAATAGGCTCTCTGTTCCTCTTTCCCTCTCCTCTCCCTCAGGAATACCTATAATTCTTATGTTACATTTTCTAATAGAGTCCGATATTTCTCGGAGTCTTTCTTCATTTCTTTTTAGTCTTAGTTCTCTCTCTTCTTCCATCTGGAGTATATCTGTATTCCTATCCTCTAAAGTACTAATTCTTTCCTCCATATTGTCAGCTCTGTTCTTTAAAGATTCCAGATTCTCCTTTATCTCCTCCATTGTGTTCTTCATCTCCATCAGCCCTGATAGGTTTTTCTTTATGATTTCAATCTCTTTTGTGAAGAAACTCCTAATCTCATTGAATTGTTTGTCTGTGTTGTCTCGTATTTCGTTGAGTGTTTTTATGATAGCTATTTTGAAATCTCTGTCATTTAGTTTATGGATTTCTGTGTCTTCGGGGTTGATTTCTGGTTGCTTGTCATTTTGTTTCTGGTCTGGTGATTTCATATATTTTTGCATTGTGGTTCCTGTGTTGGTTTTTGTTTTCCTCATCCTGGAAGTCTCTGGTTGCACTTTCCACCTGCCGCCACTGTGTGGTGGTGAAGGGCTGTGTAGTCTAAGCCCCCTGCGCTCTGCCCCAGTTTTTCTGCTGCGATCCGCAGTTTTGTTTTGTTTTGTTTTGTTTCTTTTCCCCACTGCGATCCATGGGTCCAGTCCAATTTATTCAGGTCTGCCTCGGACCGCTAGATCTGGTCGAGCTGCAGACTCCGGGTTGTGGGGAGGGGGGAGCTCTCTCTTTTGCCCTCTGGGTCCCTGACGTGGGAGGCTTCTCGTTTGCCCCTCTTTATCCGCTCTCTGGGGTGCTCAGATGTTGATGGTAGCCCTGTGGCTCCTCTGAGCCCTCTGTGCGGGAGTTTCCCACTGGCTGAGAGAGCCCGAAGAGCTACAGTTTCCCGCCGAGGGCCGCCCCTCCCCCCTCTCTGGGAGCCGCGCGGACCGGATCGCTGATCTGATGGGGAGGGAGCGGAGTTCTCCTTACCTCTCCCCACTTCCTCCGGGGGCCCAGCACGTTCCGCTCTCAGATGTGCGGCAGTGTGGATCCCTCCGCTCCAGCTTTTGACTGTCTGGGATTCCGTTGTTTGTCTGTGGCTGTTACTTTTGTTGTATTTTGTGGGGGAAGAATTCACGGGAAAGCTCACTCCGCCATGATGCTGACGTCACTCTCCCCGAAGTCTCAATTTTATGATGCCATCTTTGCTATTATTATTTCCTTGACCTTTTCCCTCCCCTCACCTTTACCTCGACACAAACACATACACACACACGCAACCACCACCACCATCAACAACAGGGGCACATGGATGACACAGGATGGATAAGGCGATGCTGCAGCTTAGCAGACTAAAAGAAGATGAGATGATAACAGTGATCTGAAGACAACTGTCTTTTAGGTTCAGCAGTTTATCTGCAGGCTTGAACTGCACGTTAGATCATTTTCTGTTTGGAGAGGGAATAAGCTGTTTAAGCCCTTACCGCAGAAAAGCAGCACTCCTCTTGTAGCCAGAGATTTGAGCGCTGTTTCCTGACAAAAGTCAGAGACACACCTGATCCCTTATTTCTCCCACCTGTTTCATAGAATCTTCAGCGATGATGGTCTAGTCATGTAAAACAATACACAATTTTCCTTATTACCAAAATTGCATGATCATTTTAGCAGAAAATCAGGTAAGCAAAGAGAAAAAAAATGAAAACTGAGTCAACTGTAAGTTCATCTTTCAAAGATATTCCCTATTAACATTTTGGTGCTTTGTCTTCCAGCCAATTTTCCTCTTATGTAGATAAACATAAAAATTTCATTTCACAACGTTGGTATCCTATAATAGCTAAACTTAGTTTTTGCTCAAAAATAGACTCCGATTTGATTTTTAATGTCTAGAGTACTTAATTTGAATTTATTATAATAGCTTTAACCAGCATCCTATCAACAGACACTTAAGAGTTTGGAAAATTTTCAATATTATAAATCAGCTTACATGGAAGGTCTTCTTTGGTTCATCATGAATTGGACAAGGTCCCATTTTTCTCAGACATCAGTGGGGAAGGGCAAGTTGGACCTGATTCCAATAACCTTGTGATGGCCTTTTCCCCGGTTAAGGACTCTTGAATCACAAATATCTCCAAAATTTCCAGCATAATAGTTAGAGCTCCGCATACCACTATCTCTGTCTCCTCAAATAGCCCAACATCTTCACCAGCTCCTGTGGCCCCAGAAAAACCACAGTGACACCAGGGACCTCTGCTACAGCAACCAGTTTTTCTGGAAACCACTCCAACCTGGAAGGAAGAGAATAAATCCCCCTTTTTCTGCCTCTGTTTTATGTTTCCTGTGTGACATGAGCTCTGCCATTTATACTTGTATGACTTTCCAGGGCTGCTGTAACAAAATAGCACAAAGTGGGTGACTTAAAACAAAAGAAATTCAATCTCTCCCAGTTCTGAGGCCTAGAAATCTGATATCAAAGTAGCAGCAGGCCCTTCCTTGACTCCCCCAGCTTGCAGTGGTGGCCGCTAATCATGGTGTTCATTGGCTGCAGCTGCAACAGTCCAATCTCTGCCTCTGTCATGAAATGCTGTTTCCTCTCCAACCAGTCATATTGGATTAGAGTCCACACTAATGACCTCATCTTAACTTGATCACATCTGCAAAGACCCTCTTTCCAAATAAGGTCACATTCACAGCTTCCAGGGATTAGAACATCAACATATCTTTTGGGAGACACAATTCAACACATAGCAATAGCCTTGCTCCAAGTCAGGAGAGGTGGGTTTGAGTGTGGGAGACAATAAGTTTATGAGGTGGTTGCAAAACCTAGAAGACTCTGCCTCAGCCAGAGTCTTGTGTGTGTGTGTAGTTGTGCATCTTGCAATTCCCAAGTCAGTAGCCATGTAAGCCTTTCATTTTTTTATCTTAATATATTTTATTTAACCCAACATCTCCAAAGAATTATCATCTCAACATGTAGTTAATATATAATTATCATTGAGGTATTATACATTCATATTTTTATATAAAAGCTTTGAAACCCATTGTGTATTTTACACTTACAGCACATCTCAATTTGGACTAGCCCCATTTTAAATGCTCAATGGTGACATGCAGCTAGAGTCTACCAGATAGGAAAATATGGTTTAAAAAAATAGATTTTATTTCTTATAACGTTTTACAGTTATAGGTTTATCGTTTTAGGTTTACAGAAAAATTAAGTGGAAATTATAGAGAGTTCCTATATATACCCTAATCCCCCCCAACATAGTTTCCCTATTATTAACATCTCATTAGTAATCTATATAACTTATATAACATTATTACTGTAACATTATTAACTACAAATTATTAACTTTAGTGTGGTACATTTGTTATAATTCCCGAACCAGTCCAGATACCTTATAATTAATGAAAGTCCATAGTTGGAATTAGGGTCACTCTTTGTGTTGTACATTCTACGGGTTTTGACAAATGCATAGTAATATGTATCCGCCATTACAGAATCATATAGAACTATGGTTTCACTGCCCTAAAATCCCCTTTGCTCCAGGGCCATAGAGGTGTGTAAGTGTGACCTTTGTCTTAGTCATAGATGTTTGGGGTGATGGGGAATACAGGGGCTCCTTCCAGCTAGTATCCTCTGCTTTAGGGTGAGGAAAGGGAGGAATTTCTCACAACAGCATTAATAATGGAGGAAACCAATGTTGAGGGTGCAGAAGTGGATCATCACAACATATTGATCCCAGAATTAACATGGTTAAAAGAACTGAGGAAAAGGAAAGGAGGTCAATTTTTAGAAAATCAAAATGCAACTTTATTTCTGCATTGATCTTGAGTTACTGATTTGGAATCTTATAAATTCAGCATGAGTATTGATTCCCCAGGCAGGGACTCATGGGTTTGTGGTGTTTCTGCACTCATGATTGGTGTGCAGCCATGCATGGGTCACACACAGAATGTTCTGTGGCTGCCCTGGGCCCTGGGTGTGTGAGTCTGTCCCTCCCTATCTTGCACTTTGGAGGCATTGATGCTGGATTGTTCTTGTCTGAGCCCTGAGTGACATGGGCCCTGTCTGTCACCTTCACCTTACACCTGACATCGCCTCCTCTGATGCAGTTCATTTGCATCACTGCAGAGGTTGTTCATGCAAATGGCTTGTTGACTCAGGCTTGGGACCTAATCTAGACAAGAGCAGATGGTCCCTGGAACCTTGTTATCAATGGACATGGATGAAATCATAGTCCTTAGGGCTGCCAAATAAAGTTTAGGAATACCAAATAAAGGAAATGTGCATACCTCACTAAGACTCTATACACTCGTCCTTGGAGATTACATCCTGTAAGAGATGCATAAACACAGTCTCCTCCTTTCTTCCTTTTCAGGCACCTGAGAATGGCATCAAAGTAGACATGGTTTCATGTCTCCCCATCCCACACAGCCTTACCTGTGGAAATTTGTACAGTTCCAGCAGTGTTCCAATCTGGGCAGAAATTGCACATGTTGTTCCAGTAAGGGCTGCTAGAGACTTGCTCTCTCTCCTACAGGTGTAATTTGGGATGTCGTTGCCCAGCCCTGAGAGCCAAGTGAGTGAAGTCTCCAGTGTCCTCTGTTCATAGTGCAGGACATTATAGAGATCAACTTCCAAAGATATGTTGGGTAAAAAATGGTGGTTTCTGTTGATTTCCTCAATGGCAAAAACCAAGGCCACAACATACTTATAGTTCTTGTACTGAAACCTGCTGAGACGGATGGGGCTCCTTAGGGAAAAGACTCAAACCACAATTATCTTCAAATCCAATGTAATCACTTAATTAAGGAAGAATGCCAAGCCAACTCATTCCATCTGTGGCAACAGCTCTCCTGAAGCCTTAAAATTTATAGCTAAATCAAGTAACATCACCTGGGCTCTGGAACATCCTTACTGAATTCCACACACATGGAGAAAAGTGATGAAGTTTATGAGAAAAGTTTAATGAATGGAAAAGCAGATCACATTCAGAGTGCGTTTTGTAAATGGTTCTTTGGTTCAGGATCCAAAATGCTTGTTCATTTGAACACATCATCAAATGCTTCAGAGAACAGCAATAATATCAACATGAGATTGGAGATAGCCCTGGGGATGAAGAGTAATTACAACTGAAGGCTCTGGGACAAGCAGAGAAGCACGGCATCTGTGGGTTGAGAATGGTGCAGCAGAAGGCTGGCAATCAAACTGCCTAAATTTCTGCCCCATGAAACTCGTGTATCTGCCACTGTCAACAACCAGGCAGCTAGGAAGAGCTTCAGAGTTCCCATGAAGAAGGAATCACCGTAAAGCAGGAACATCTGGGAGAAGTTTGAAGGAATTAAAACTGAAAACACTTAGGAGTCTAAGAGACACAGCCTTGTACAGTTTAAAAATTGAAAATGTGATTACCAAAACTGACTGAAAAGAAAATAAAGAGAGAATATTATACAAATGTGGCCATGTGGTTTCAAGAGAACATTTGAGAAAAAAATTCCAAATATCCACCAGGCCTGGAAGAATTTACGTGGGGCGTTGCCTGCACGCCAATTTGGCCAGGAACAAGGTCTCCTGAGCTGGTGTGAATGGAGAGCAGAGGGCGAAAAGCAAAGCATTTAGCCTTTCGTCCTGCAATGAGAAAAAGCTCTCCCTCCAGCATCCAGGTGCCTGAAGCTGCGGGGACACATGAGTTGAGCTTGACTTCTGCCCCCAGGAGACTCACCCCAGACCTTCCCTGACAACACACCTGTCATTATAAATAACATGTCAATACATTTGAACATTTAGATGAAATTCACAAATTGCCAGGAAAATGAAAGTTAGCAAAACTTTCTCAAGAAGAAATGAGAAATCTGAATAGTCCCATATCTAAAGAAGAAACTGAATCCATAGTTTAAAACATTCCCACATTTCATCGTGGCCAACACCGCTGCTGGCAAATTCCACCAAACATTCAGGAGAGAAATAATACACATTGACTCTAGCTCTTCCACAGAACAGGAAAAATGGGAAAACTTTTTGATTTATTTTATGAGAATAGCTTAACTTTGCTACAAAAATCTTACAAGGTCATTACAGGAAAGGAAATTTACAAGCCTCTTTTTTTCTGGAACTAAACTCATGTATTCCTAAAAAAAATTAACCTTCCAAATCCAGCTACATATTTGAAGCAGGCCACATCATGACCAAATTTGCTTTAAGCATTGCCATTCAGTGTGCTACTTCCTGAAAAAGGAGAAAAAATAATCTGGGTAACTGCGGTTATTATCTATTATATATATCATGTATAATCTACTATAAACAGAACTGGTCATGTTCTGTTTGTTGGCCTGGGTGGTGTTAACACATGTGTACACTTTTTGATAACTTATCAATCTTTACACTTGGATTTGTGCTCTATTCTGATTGTATGTCATATTTCAACAAATATGTTTATTAAAAAGAGAAAATGAAAGCACAACAATGAATGAAAAACACAACAGTTATCCAATTGAGAAGTGCCCAGAGGACTAACCAGAAAGTTTGGGGAAAACAAACCGAAACAGACCTAACAAGTTAAAATGCAGAGTTATTTAGAGTCAATACAAACCGGAAATTTACCTTATTGAAGGTGAAATTGTAGAGATATACACATGTGCATGTGAGTATTCTATCATGTATACATACATGTATGTGATATACATAGGTACATGCATTATATATATGTGTGTTTGTGGACACACACGCACATATGCTTCTCTCTCTATATAGAACTTATAGGGGGTATATATATGTGTGTGTGTGTATCTATACATATACATACGGCTGCTCTGGAGAGGGAGGGAGGGACAGATGTTTACTGACCACCTACAAGGTTTCTCAAACTTAATTTTTCCAACATTTGAAATGTCATTTTTTTAAAATTAATATATGTTTCAATAATACATTTGTATTTTAATGTGTTATACCAGTATAATCCCAGCATTTTTAATTTGTTCATTAATGGCAGAATTCTCCAGCTTGTATGCATTCTCTTGATGCTGTGATGTAATAGGATGGGCGCTGACAGCCTGCCTTTTGTATTCCACAAACCTCAAGTTTGTGGTCTCTCTCTGGCCTGCGGATTTGGACCAAGTTTCTGCATGTGCTCACTAGCTGTTCTCCAAAATTCACTCTAACCACCACTGTTGGGAGCATACACAAGGAAGAAGCCCTAGGGTGGAGGTGTGTGTATGTGAGGCACGCAGAGCACTGGGGGTGCCTAAGGGCCAGCTGGGGAGATCCATGGGTGAGGCATACCCCACAAGTCATGGGAGACTTCTTGATGGAGTGCTCAGTGCAGTTACAGGATCCACATCCTTTAAAGCCCTCTAAGAGTACCTATCTGCCAATGCCCCCAAACTCTTCAACCCATCCACACTCATATTTTTGTGCTCCAACAGAGGGCTGGAACTTCTCTTCTTGAAACCTGGACTTCCACAAAGGCCCTCTCCTCTGTGTGTCATGATCTAAGACAGTGTTTTCAGGGGTTTCCATGCAGCAGCTGAAAGGAGCTTGAGCTGGTTAACGGGCCACTGCAGGGTCCAGAGCTGGGACCGAGGTCTGTCTGCCTATTACCAGATGCATGGCTGGGTGAGACTCCCTCTGGGTCCCTTGGCATATGGTGCTAGATCCCACTTCTCCCACAAAGGCACTTTTGTCTATGGATGGATGCCAAAGCATTGTTAGTGCAGGAGTAGAAAAACAGGAGGTGTCTTATTCCACCATGACGCTGATATCACTCTCCTTTGAATTATAGAGATTTCAATTTGACTCAGTTTTTCAGGAGCCTGCTATTTGCCTACAATTCTCTACAACCTCAGACTCTCCCAGACCCACTCTATGAAGGACATAGAAAGAATGTTCTCAGATCTACTTACAAGGGCCAGGCAAATAAAAGCCAACAAATTGGTTCTGGTCATTCTGCTGGGAACAGAGGGCAGTGGACGTCTCATACATTCTGGTTTGGAAGCAAGAATTCTTGTTCTCTGTGGATGAAGAAACAACAAGAAAAGAGAGCCTGTGGTAGGTAAATACATGCTTGATTCATCTGAAAAGTTCATGTCCTCCCCTTCAACTTGAAGGTTAGTGTAGGGAGAGAGCACGGGTAGTTTCCACTGTTCACCTTCTCCCTTAATATTCAGAACAGAGAATCAGTTTTATTTTGGGTGGCAATTCAACAAACTGAAAGATAAAGTTCCTAACCCTTCTTGCAGATAAGAGTGACCAGACCAAATTCAGGCCAATGATGTGTGACAAGAAGTATGGAGTGGGGGTTTGTGGAGGCTGCACAGATGGAACTGACATAGATGGGAGGTTCAGCATTAGACACGTGACACCAATCCACAGGTGTTGTAGGTATTATCTCATATACACCTGACGATGTTCCTAGAAAGCTGTTTTTAGCACCATCCCCATTGTGCAAGTTGGGAGACTGGGGAGATCTTGAGAGGCACAGTGGCTTTTCCAGGACACAGAACTGGTAGGATAAAAGAGGTGTGACTTCAGCTCTGTCTCCTCAAAGCTGGCCACTGCTTCCACTCCCAAGGAGCTGTGGGGAGGGTGGTGATGGATATTTGTGTACAGTGACGCAGATGACATGGGCAAGGAGGGAGAGTAGCCAACAGCCTAGCGGGGGCTTTGGGTGGGTCTGATTGAAGGAAGGGGCCAAGTAATAGAACCTTGAAGAAGTGACCTCACTTCCTTGGTGACAGCCCCCAACAGAACTTAGAACTCTGGTTACCAGGCACCCACACTGTAACCAGAGCCTCCTGTCCAGTTCATTTGAGTGGAGACACTTGACACAGCAGGATGTTCTCGTGTTGTCCCGTGACTTTCCGAGGCTCTGGCCCCCGGAAAGCCAAGAATGAGAGCATATTAAGTGGCTTTAGACATTGGCTCAGCCCTCACTTCGAATGTCTGTGGCCTTTTGGCAGGAGGAACCATCAGGTAACAGCATAGCCCAGGGCAGGCCACTCTAAGTCAGGCCACAAGTGTGATCCCAAATGGACAGCCCCACACCCCTTGACCCTCATTGTGTGTGTGTGTGTGTGTGTGTGTGTGTATGTGGGAGGTGGAGTTAGAGAAGTTAGTATGAGGAGGAACCACCCTGAGCAGGAGCAGGTAGCTAAATGGTGGAGATCTGGTTGTGTGTCATGTTCACACTGAAGATCTTGGCTGCAGGAGAGGATGGTGAGTGCTGGGGACCAAGCTCTTCTACCCACATGTGAATCCCAGGCCATCGAGGTGTTCACATTCCTTCCCTGATGGAGACTATGCAGATGCCCCTCTGTGCCTGAACTGTGGTGGGGTTTCCCTCTGTGGCGAAGTCCAGGCAGGCCCCTGATGCCTCCTGGCCTGACTTCTGGGCACTATCACTGCAGAGCTGCACCCAAGTGATGGTTGAGGAGCTGGTAGATGGTTTCCAGTTCGCCATCTCCCTGGAGAGGACACAGGTGCACCAGTCCCTCAATGAAGAGGGCTGGTCTGAGGTGAGTGTGGGTGCAGAGGGGTCTTCATACCCAGGACTCTGAGATGACCAAGGCACTACTAGAATGCAGACTCAAATCTGAGTCTCCCCTGGAACCCCCCAGGGTTTTCTCATTAGAGTGCTCCACAGTCCCACTCCCAAAGGAATCTGGACCTCCACTCCTTCCCACCAGCTACACAGGAGGGTAGAAAGTCACCTCAATCCTCCCGCTGGTTCACCATGATGTCATTGAGTGTATGTACCTCCTCTTCTCCCTCAGTGTGAGGATGAGTCCACCGTGAATTTAAATGAGGCCTGCAGGATGCGGGCCCTCCAGACAGGCATGATGGAGAAGCTGACAGAGTCCATCGCACCAGCTTTCCTGAGGAGGAACATCTCTAGCTTCACCACCTTCATGGTCAACTACTCGGCCTTAGACACATCCCACCAAGTCAAGGACCAGCTGTTTACTAGGTGAGTGGCCACTCCCACCTCAGCACAGTGGTGACTCTGCCCCCTGCCAGCTATGTGTCCTGGGAGTGTCACCAAATCTCTCTGAGCCTCAGTTTGCTCCTAGAAAAGTAGGGTGGGAAAGGATAAATTTCATGGGGATCTTGTAGGAACTCATGGGATCAGCCATGGCGGGTGCTTACATGGTGCCTGGCTCTGCAGAGAGGGCTGTGGACGTGCTGTGGTTGTCATGGTGTTTATTTCTCTCTTCCCCGTCAAAAGTAGTCTGCCTCACCCATCTCTGAGATGCGGCCTTTCTGAGTTTGGAAAAGCACATGGAAACCACCCTGTCAAGGAGTTGGAGATTCCATTCAGCTGGTCCTGGTCCTTTTCCTTGGATTAGCCAGTCAAGGATCTCTGGGGCAGCAGAGAGGCCCTAGGCCCACTCAGGTGTCTGGGATGGTTCTGGGTGGACTACATTTATTCAACCATGTAGATTAAGCACCTACTGCATGCAGGACATTTGGAGACAGTAAACTCAGTGAATGAAGGAGACACAATGCGTGGCCTCAATTTCCGTCTGAGAGTCAGACATTGACATTAGACATCATTCGCAGGTCTTGTCATCCACCGTCCATCCCAAGGGATGCCCTCATAGCCTCCTTTACATCTGGAGGCATCTCCCCTTATTCCAGCCAGGAGGGCAGAGCGCAGGACCACCTAAAAAAGTGAGTGGTCTTTGGGTGCAGAAGGACGGCCTCCTGTCTCTAAAGAACAAGCTGTGGGGGGAGAGATGGAGGCTGTGGCTGAGGGGAGCCTGTCAGAAGCCGCATCTCACGCATCTTTTGATTCCCATGGGAAGGCAGAGGCCCGGTGGCTTCCACTCCAGGAGGACAGGAGTCAAAGAGCTATGGATGGGTGCCAGGACCCCTGGGAACCAGAGGGGTGGCTGGGCTGAGTTCTCCCCTAGAAACCCATTCCCACCACAGACCCATTTGAATCTGCCTCCCCTTCTCCACATCTACCTCTTCTGACCACCGCCTCCAGGCCCAGAACAGGAGGTGTGTGAGCAACCTGGTCACAAATCTGTCTCAGTGCTCAATCCAGTTGCACAAGTGCATGGAGGGCTGGGGTGGGCTGTGTCCCAGACCTTCAGGAGAAGAGTGTCAGTGGGAAGAGAGTCACAACAGACTCTGTGTCAACCTGCTGGATAAGCAGGCCTGCCACTGCCAGGACAGCCTCGTAGGGGTCAGGGCTGCCATGTGGCTCTCACCTGGATGGAGAGGGGCAGGCATAGGGTCCAGTCCCAAGCCAGGGTGTCTTGGGTGAGAAGTGTGGAGGGAAAGGCCAGGCCTCTGACTCTGTTGCCCAACTGCCTCCCCCAGTGCCATCTCTTCTCTGGTGGGAACCTGCCTGGACCCAGCGCAGGATTTCTGGGAGCTCCTGCACTATCCCTGCTTCAGCATGAAGCTGGCCTCTCTGCATCTCAGCTTGCCTGGCTCGGAGCTGCAGGGCCACGCCTACCTTCTCCAGGTCCAGCTGGAGCATCCACGGCCCATTGAGGCAGAGCTGGAAGGTGAGGCGACTGCAGTCTCGGATGACAATTTGCAGAGTGTTCGGAGGCCTGGTTCACTTCAAGGCAGTGGGGTCTTTCCTGGCTTTGACAGGCACAGGGGAAGTCAGCTACTTGAGTGACACCGTTTCTTTCTCCTGCTGCAGTACCATCTCCAGAGCTCCCTCCAGCTCCAGAGCCAGAGCAAGGGCCAGCTCCATGGCTAGATCCAGCTCCAGCTCTAGTTCCACCACCTGTGCTAGAGCTGGAGCCAGTGTCACCTCCACCAGTCTCTCCAGGGCCAGAGCCACCACCAACATCAGCTCCAGCCCCAGTGCCAGCTCCTGAGCTGGAGCCAGCTGGACCATTGGCTCCAGGGAGAATCCTCCCTCCACCTGGAGAGATAACAGCAGAGCCAGATCCAGCCCCAGAGCCCGCCTGCCCCTGGGACGTGACCACCAAGAACCTGCTGAGGGAGGAGAAGCCTGACTTCTTGGAGTTCCCTCCCCGGCTGGTGGCAGAGCAGTTGACACTGATGGATGTGGTGAGCAGCGGGGCTCTCAGGGCAGGTGGGGCAGGCCTTCCCTGTGCCATCAGCTGCCCCACACCTGCCATTTCCTGATCCAGAATCCCATGATCTCGGTGCAACCTCTTGCTTCCCCACTTACCCTCATGTGACCTGAGCAGCCTTCTTAACTCCCAAGCCTTTGCTGTCCTCATGTGGACAGTAGGGATGGACTTTGAGAGCAGCTGCCATGCAGAGTGGCTGTGCAGGTGGATGAGGTGGAGCAGAGAGGAAGTTGGGCAGAGTCGGCGCTTTGGTGGCGGAGGGGAGCACACTGAAGTGCTGTCTCGTCCTTGGGTAGTTCACTCATTTGCCCAGGAGGCCTCAACAGCCTCAACGCTAATTAGGCACTTAATGTGTACATGACTACAAGGCAGACAAACAAAGCCCGTGGTTGTTGCTGCCTTGGGGGAATGTGCATCTGAAAGAGGAGTCAGACCCCAGGATGGTCAGAATGGGTGGAAGATGCCCCTAGAGATGGTCATGCAGGAGCTGAGTTCTGGTGCTTGGAGGAAGTGAGACTGGGCGACGAGCAAATGCCACTTCCCTGCACCACAGTATGCGTTCCTGGGTCATCCTGTGCTGGGTGCCTTCAGGGGACACAGGCAACACCCAGGGACTCCCACAAGCCTCAGGTCGCATTCTCCGATTCCTGAGCTCCAGCTCTCACCACTGACCTGGCCTGGGACTGGGGGCTGCGGATGCTGAGCTGGGCTGTGGCAGGGCTGGGTGACAATCCCTGTCCTCCCCAGGAGCTCTTCAAGACAGTGAGGCCCCACGACTTCCTGGACTCCATCTGGTCCCAGTGTGACAACAGGGGCAATGAGCACCTGGCACCGACCATCCATGCCACCATGACCCACTTTAACAGAGTGGTCGAATGTGTCATCACCACCTGCATTGGGGACCCGAGCATGACAGCCCAGGACAGGGCCAGGGTGGTGGAGCTCTGGATCCAGGTGGCCAAGGTAAGATGTGGGAGGCCCTGGGAGCCCCTCTCTGGAGTCGGGGGAACTGCCCCTTCTCCTTTCTCAGCTCTCATGTTTGAAGTCCGTGGTCTGAGCTTTTGCACAATCCTCAGGCCCCTCCTGCCAGGCCTCGATGACCTGACTCCTGGTCCCTGTGCTGGGAAGCTCATCCCTTCCTGGGTTCCTTCCTTGGCTTGAGCTGAAATCCTCCTCCCTGGAAGTATTCCTCATCAGGTTCCAGCTGTGCATTTCCCGGGTCCTTGAGCTGCTGTCTCATCCACGATAGGAGACGTCAATGAGGCGACAGAAGCCAGAGGAAGCAGGGCTCCAGCTCCCCCTCACAGCTCATTCTCTTTCCTTCCCCAGGAATGCCAAGGCCTGAGGAACCTTTCCTCTCTCCATGCGATCCTCTGGGCTCTGCAGGGCCCCTCCAGTCAACGTTTAAAAGAGATGTGGAGACAGGTGTCCAGGTGGGTAGGCCTCTCTCCATGCGAGCACCACCTGGGTGGACCAGACACCCCCCACAGGGCTGGCATTGCCCTTCAATCAGTTGGGACCTCCTGGGAGACAGCAAACCCTGGGGATAGGGTCTGACCTGCTTGGCAGGCTGGAAGTCTTTCTGAAAACTTAGGCCAGTGGTTCTGCTTCAGGAATCAGTTTCCCTAAGTGACAGATCATGGCTTGAACCAAATTGAAGATTTTCAAGTGTTTGCAGCAACAGAACTCTCTGTCCACATGAAATTAAGGCTGTTTAAAACACATCTGCTGAGAAAATAAGAGAATGGAGGCCCCAGGTGACAATAGGAGAGCCCCCTCCCCAGTCCCAGACACCTCAGGGCTCAGAGGACACGGTGAAAATGCTCACCCAGGATGTCTGGATCTTCTGGGTTTTCAAACAAAAGGGGTTTACCCTCAAACCACTCCACAGTGTTTCTTTCCTTTTTTCCCTCCTCAGGAAGAACTGTCAAATGCTTAAAAACATCCTCCAAACATGCCACCGGGAGAGCAGGAAGCTTCTCAAGGAGGTGAGTGGAGGCTGGAGAACTGGAAGGACAGGAGGTGAGGTGGGGAGGGACCAGGCAGGATGTGCTTTGGTAAGTTTTTCACTTAAGGTTCCCCGAGAAATAACGGTCTGTCTTGTCCAGCTGGACAGGAAGCGGGAGTGTGAGCTGCAGGGGCAGGTGGGGACTGTTTGGGGGAGGAGGCCTTGGTCATGGGATACAGTGGTGTCGCCTGGACTGTTCCAAGAGGTGAGGAGCTGGCAGAATGAGCAGGTGTCTGGCTTCCATGCAGACCCATCAGCTGGCCCTCATCATCCTCCAGGCTGGCGGGTGGATGGAGTGGGTGGGGGTTCCTTTCTTCCTAAAGCAACCCAGTCTGTCCTCAGGAAGCCAGGCCCCTCCTGCTCCTTCTGTCTTCACTGCACCTCACAGGGGAGGGCATTCTGCCTGTCCCAGGGATGGGCACTGTGAGGTCACACAGGCCTTGTGGACACAGGGGCTGCACAGCCTTGGGCCAAATGGTGGATCTGGGACAGAACTGTGTGCTCTCTGGGACTGTGCACTCTAGCCCAATAGTGGTCACTGCTGACAAACCAGTGAGTCTCCCCCGGTGCCTTGTCGACAAGGATACGCCCCAGATGGCAATGAGAATTATCGAGGAACCTACAGATTCTTAATGGACCTTCCTGACAGATTCTTAATGGCCTCCATCGAGGCCCTGGCAGGAGGGGCCTAAGGATTGTGCAAAAGCTCAGACCACAGACTTCAAACATGAGAGCTGAGAAAGGAGAAGGGACATTAGAAATGTCCAAGTGAAAAAGGATGCAAATGTCACCATTACACAGTGCCATGGTCAGCCCCTACACTTTCACTCAGATGTGGCACATAGGGGTTCCCTTCCTGAGTGAGTGAAGGAGGAGTTCTGTGCAGGGACTATCCTGAGGGGATCCATGGAGCTGAGGACTTTGGCATGGCCTCAGGTCCAGCCTGGTGTCAGAGAATCCCAGGGGGCTGGAAAACACAGAAGCCACTTGCATGGGACCCCGAGACACCTTGTGCCTCTCCATCCATGGCTCATGTTGACTGAGGGCCTCAACACACCCCGAGAGTCCAGAGGACAGGACATTGGTCCGAGGTGTGTCTGGAGGAGGAGTGAAGGCCAGGGTCAGGGCCTCTGGCTGGGAGGGGGAGCAGTCTCCTCTGTGGTCCCCTGAGCAAGTCACTGCCCCTCTGTGGGCCTCGGTCTCCTCATCTGGGTAATAGAGGGAGATGATCTGTGGTGCAGGCCTCACACGTGTGATGAGGTACAAGGGGGAGAGAAATGTGCAGGAGCTTTGTGCTCCTCCTCCTCGAGGGGGGAGGGGACAGCACTGGTGACAGTCAGATGACACTGAGTCCTCAGGGGACCCTGGGAGGCATGGGGAGTCCTCCTCACACTTTCCTGATGAGGAGAGAGGCTTAGGGTCCTGGGCAGGCCTGAGGGCACAGAGGAGGGAGTGTTGGAGCTGGGAGTGATCTAGAATCAGGGCACCCTGGAATGGGAGCAGCCATAGACACCAGATGTCCAGGGTCCAGGATCAGGGTCCTGGGAGACACGGGGAAGGTAGCATGGCCTCCCTGAGCCTGTCCTTGACCCTGCAGGAGGTGATACCTGTGAGGGCCACCCTACAGATTGACCCCCAGGGAGCCCAGGAGAGACAGCAGCAGCAGGTGAGGTGGCCTGAGGGGGAGGGTCCAGGTGTCAGAGGAGGGGTCACTCTCCTCACGGCTGGAGGCCTCCCTAAGAGAGGGGTCCCTCCTCCTCCAGCCCAGCTCCTGGAGCCCAAGAGCCTGAAATGCCTGCCCTGGAAGTGACCAGGAGGAGGCCTGGAAGGGCTGGGCCCAGGATGTGTTAGGGTGGGGAGGGGCAGGGACCACATACCCTGGGATTTGCCAAAAGCCGCCCCTGGGAGGTGACTGGGGAAGTTGGGTG
Source organism: Diceros bicornis minor (assembly GCF_020826845.1). Lineage (NCBI taxonomy): Eukaryota > Metazoa > Chordata > Mammalia > Perissodactyla > Rhinocerotidae > Diceros > Diceros bicornis. Next base: position 949,187 of record NW_026690912.1, on the reverse strand, counting down.
GTCCTGGAGGGGGTAACTGGGGGGAGGCCGCTGACGGTGCTAGGCTGTTCTCTGTGGGAGTCTGTGGTGGGCAGGAGGCTGGGGTGAAGGGATTTGGGGGAGGGTCCATGGGGGCACCTGAGAGGTGGGACTCATCTCACCACTCCCACCCTGATTTCACAGGGTGTCGTCCCCTTCCTGGGCATGTTCCTCTATCACCTGAAGCTGCTGGACATTGGGATGGAGGATGACCTGGAAGTGAGTGAGCCTGGAGGTGGGGACAGGGAGCAGGATCCTGAGGTTTCGGAGGCGAGAGCCCTGCACTGGGACCTGAGCTCTCAGTATCTGGCAAACCTCCTCTCATGAGAGCCCCATGGCCACCCCTGGGAGCTGGGGAGTCAGGCACATCTTAGCAATGCGTGAATAGACGCTCTGCATAAGCCCCACACCAGTCTACCTGGGCTGGTGAAGCTCATAGCTGCCTGCCTGCAGAGCTGCAGGAGGCTGTGTCTGAGATGGATTCAGCCTCCCCCTCGGGCCCTGCCCCTGGGGGAGTGCCATCAGCCCCTGCAAGTGAGGAAGCACTTCTGTGTTCCAGCTGTCCCTTCCTCCCTGAGGCCTCAGTCTCCCCGTCTGTCATCAGAGAGGGTGTGCTACAGAAGGTCTCTGGCCTCAGCTCCCCTGTCCCTCCTGCTCTGGAGCCCAGAGCCTGGCCCAGTGTCAAGTTCTCTTTGTGGAAGGTCTGCCCTCTGCTGGGCCCTGACATTCCTGCAGCCTGAGAAGGGGTGGGATGGGGGTTGGTTACGGGCTTAGGGGGCTGTTTCTGATGGACATTTGCTGTCTCCCTTCCAGGGAAATCGGGTCAACTTCCAGAAATGGTGTGAGGTGAGCAGCTATGGGGAGGGTGGGGATGTGGAAATCAGAGACTTCGCCTGGCAAGACTTTCTCTGGCCTCATCCCTTGGGTCTTACATTTATTGGGAGAGTCAGATCCACAAAGCTGGGGATCCCATCACGTTGGCGGGTGCGGGAGGGGCTGGCATCAAGGACACCTTCCTGGATGAGGAAGTAATTCAAGCCAACTGTGAGGACAGGCAAGTCCTGAATGGAGTGGGAAGGAAGGAGGGTTCCCGAGTGAGCACAGACCCCAGACCAGATCCTCACTCTGCACAAGTCCCTGGCAGCGTCCCCTACCCATGCCCTGTGTGCATCCTGTCCTTCCTCCCAGAAACTCAAACTCATCCGGAGGATCCAGCTGCTCCAGCAGGCTGCAAATGCCTATGACCTGGAGCCCGACGAGCGATTTGGGGCCTGGTTCCAGGCCATGGAGCCCATCAGTGTCCATGAGAGGTGAGGGGGACAGGAGTTGGGTGAGGGCAGGGCAGACTCTCTCTGATGGCCAGCTCCAGAGCCTGTGGCCTGGCTCGCTGATCAGCCACAGAACTCATAGCGTGGTGACCCATGGGGCACCAGGACTCAGCTGCTGGCAGGCTCTGGGAGGGGCACCTGAGGTGTGGCTCCTGGTAGTTCACAGGCCACTCTGTCCTGTAGCTACTGGGTCTCCTGCCAGCTGGAGCCCGCACACCAGAAGGCGAGCAAAATGCGGCTCTTCATGAGGAAGAGGAACCGGACATCCTCCAGTTCAGGGCCGAGTGAGTGTTGGGACCAGGAGCGACTGACTCCAGGGGCTCAGTACAGCTTCGGGCTAAGCATGGGCCTCGATCCCAGCTCCACTGCTGAGCAGGCCTGGGACAGGCCGCTCCCCTCTCCTCTCTGGGATTCAGTTGCATCCTCTGAAATGGGTGATGCTAAATGATGCCTCCTTCATCAGGGACAAACGAGGTGCTGTTGATGGACTGAGCACTCGGTACAGGGTTTGGATCAGAGTGCAGGGGAACAGGGAGTTGTGCCATGATTCTCAGGAAGGATCCCCAAAATAGTCTGTTTCTTCTCTTCAGCCACCATGCCCTTGGCGATGAGCCATCACACTCTGGAGACCACAAGTGCAGCTCCTCCTGACCAGCAGGGACACTGGCGCCCTCGGGGTGCACCGGGCCAGCTCTTCCCACCCTGAGTGAACGAGGACATCCTAAGACTTCCCCTGGTTTCCCCTAAATCCCCAGAGGGAGGGCACCACCCCCTCCCTCTCCCTGACATCACCACACCAGCCACTGTTAACCCATTGGGAAGGAGTGATATTATTTCTTTAACAGTAAATGGTAGATTTGACTCTTACATTATATCCTGTTTCTTTCACAGCCTGGGTGTTGTGGTGTGGTTCTTTCACTTCTTATGCTCATGTAAATGAGACACAGAATCTCACTTTCCTCCTTGAATGAAGAACTTGTGTATGGTCACAGCTTATTGTATGTGGGAGAAGGGAGGAGGGCCACCCTCCTCCCTGGCTACTGAATGAAACCCTCAAGTCCCCCTTCCTCAGAGGACAGGTGCATTTCACTGTGGTTCACCTGGGCCAGGAGCAGAGACAGCCCCTCAGATCTCCCTGGATGTAGAGGTTGGAGGGACTTTCCCAGGCAAAACAATAACCACTGAAATGTGGGTGTCTTTCAAATAGCACTTACCAGGACCATGTCCTTCCCCAGGACAGCGGCTGTCTTTCTACAGCTTTCCAGGAAGAAGGAATGTTTTTTGCTTCTCTTGTTGAGGTTTCTTTGATCAGATATTGGAACTTGCCGTTTTCTAATCAGTGTCTGGATTCGCATCAACACTAAATGAGGAAAAAATGTAAAAAGATAAAAGTTTGCATGTGGAACGGACAAGGACAGAGGAAGACCATGTGCAGATGGACTAAGGGCCGACAGGACACCCCCATCAGGCCGCCTCTAGGGCTCCCTGTTCACCCTTCGCCTAGACTGGAATCCTCCTGGGATCCTGGCCCATGCCCTTGGAAGTCCTTTTCCCCCTTGTTTCATGTCACTTTATGATGAAGTGCTGCTATTCCCGCCCAACTCTAGAGCTTTATGGATCAGATAATACCCAGTTCATAACAGTCATCTCAGACTGTCCCATAATTAGGTATTTAGTCCCAACCAGCACCCAGTAGCAAGAAAGGTGCCATTTCTCAAAAGGAAAATGGATATCTGCATGGTTTTGCTTTAAAATCCTAGGTGTATGCATTGTCATTCTCTTGTGGAGGCCTGCCAGAAGATCCCGAAAACAACCCTAAATGCCAAAGACCTGCTGATTCATATGGCCTAAATGGTAGAATAGCTTATACTGTACCCTGGACCAGCTTCAGAGACTTCTTTTGCTCTGAGCCCCATTTGAAACTCAGTAAATATGCAAAGTAAATCACTCAAATGAGACACATATTGGCTCCAGAACCCAAAGAGGCCCACAAAGCATTGGATCTTTTTTAATGTTAATAGGTGGAAGATACATCAACTTAACTTTCACATTGAAGGAGGGATCTCAGTATGCCCCAGAACCCTAGAGCCCTACAAACCCACCAATTCTTCATGGGGTTTATCTCCCACTTATATATCTTACTAAAGCTTCCAGGGTATTTGCTACTTCCTGCCCAACAAATCTATTAGCATGATTTCATGGATTATTTAGCCTCGATTATGACAGAGAGGGCTAGAGCCGAAAGTAACAGTGAATGTTTTGTTGACCCGATCATGTGGAAGCAAATTACTTCTTGGTTGATGTAGAGAGAATAAAGCATTTGCCAGAACAATAGTTGCATACCAGTTTTTAGAGACTGTGCTGTTTTGCTCCAGTAAGGAGACTACATCTGTAAAAGCAGCAGCATTTAGGATCACCACCTGATTAAGTGTATGAAAATCTGCTACCACTCTCCTAAACCCCACTACCATGTATACAGGCCAAGTCAACACACTTGCATCTCTCAAGACTTGCATGGTGGCATTACTCTCCACAGACTTCCTCAGGGATGCAATATTGCTTTTGATTTATTATTTTGGTTGAACAGGGAAATTCCAGTGGTTTCCAGTTGGTCTTTCCTATTATATAAGCCATTGTTCTACAGGCAGGGAGCCAGTGTGAAGAGTCTGCTAGTTTGCAAATGTGTTCTTGAGAACTATAAATTCAGGTAAAATTTAGATACAAAGAGAATTCCTATTGGGTTGTATGTGTGGACCCACTGGGCCCACTGTGAGAAGGAATCAGACCAAAGAACTATTTATCATCTAATCTCTCTCAATCTCCACTCTGACTATTTGACCAAAAAGCATTTGGGATCCCCAGGAATTAGCATCAACTCCAATTCTATCTTAGTCATTCCAAAAAAATCTGGCTGTTTCCCTCTTCCCATGCACAGATACCTTGGTAAAGGGTCCCAGGTCACTTTCAGAAGGGCAAAGAGGAAGATTTACAGTATACTATGTTGGCAGGGTTATAGCATTCTTCCTCAAAGGGACCCCACTCACATCTCAATTTCGAATATCTATTCCTGAACCAGTACCAAACTGCTTCTATTAATACAGCTTTATAATGTGTCTTGAAAATTGATAAGGCAATTCCTAATATATTCAATGATTGTTTTGGCATTCTTTTTTTTTTTTTTGGAAGATTGGCCCTGAGCTAACATCTATTGCCAATCTTCCTCTTTTTTCTTGAGGAAGATTGTCCCTGAGCTAACATCTGTGCCAACGTTCCTCTATTTTGTGTATGGGATGCTGCCACGGCATGGCTCGATGAGCAGTGTGTAGGTCCACGCCCAGGATCCGAATCCTCGAACCCCAGGTCATTGAAGCAGAGTGCAAGAACTTAACCACTATGCCACTGGGCCGGCCCCATATGTTGGCATTCTTATATATTTCCTTGTCCTAATGAATTTTGGAATCCATTTGGCAAAATCCACACACACAAAAATTCTATTAGCATTTTTATTGAGATTGTTTGGATTTATAAATTAATTCAGGGAACACAGAAATTTTTCATAACATTAAGTTATCCCGTCAGTGAACATGATATATCTACTTATTTGGCCATTTTATATCTTTTATTAAATTCTACAATTTTCTCAGTAGAAGTCTTATACATTTTTGTTAGTTTTAGTCCTAATCGGTCTCACATAAAAAATTTAAAACTTTTATGGACTCACATTCTCATCCAGCTATTTCCCTTTCCACTTTATAGTCAAACATCTTGAAAGAGTTGTCTACACTACATGTTTCCATTTACTCATCTCACTTCCTCTTAAACATAGCGCAATTTGGATTCAATGAGCTCCACTTCATCAAAACTGCTCAGTCACTGATGACACACACAACTTTAAAAATCCACAAGTTTTTTCCTGACCCTTATCTTGCTTGATTTTTAAAAAATTTATATGTTTTCACTTTCAGTTTCCAGTTCTGCTCGTAAGGAGCTTGGAAGTTACCGCTCCATCCTGATAACAAGCAAAAAGCTGAACAGACTGAAAAATCAACAAACAACTATTCTTGGATCCATAAGACAGGGGAGGACACAGGGTAAACTGCTGCCCCCAAGAGTGGAGAGATGGACAGGCAAACACAGAGAGCCGCAGCTCACCAGAGCAGAGACTCGCGCAGAAACCACCTCCAGAACCAGCGCCAGGGTAGGAAAACCTGAACTGTAATGGACAGATTGGTGAAGGCTCAGTGTGGACAACTCTGAAAGTGAAGAACTCTGGGGTGATCCAGTCATAGAGGGGCCCCCAGAACATTGTGAGATTACCTCCAGGAACTTGACTAGGTTCCCACAGTAAGTATCTGAGAAAAATCCCCTTGTGCTCCTGGCAGGAGGAGGGGAAAAGGAGCCATTCTGAAATACTCCAGAGCACTCTGTTCTTCTTAACAAGGCCCACCCTCAGGGAAAACTGCCTAACAAGAGCTTAACCTACCGGAGTATTATCAGAGCCTAACTGACCTAGGGGAGGGGAAATAGCCAACTCCAGCCCACTCTAGCCATCCTGTCTCACCTAAGGGGGCAAAAAAAAAAAAAAAAACTGAGAAACAGTCATGAAGTTCACAGTGCAGAGGCATAGGCTCACTGAAAAACTGAGACCTAATCTTAGGACTATAGAATGCTTCCCCTCCCCAACACCTCACTGCCACATCACTAAAGGCCTATTTACAGCAGTTCCTTTTAGCCAGTGCATCATATACAGCTATCAAGAAAATTTACCAGGCATATACCAAAACACAAAAAACATAATTTGAAGAGACAGAGTAAGTATCAAAATCAAACATGGCAAGGATGTTGGAATCATCAGACTGGGAATTTAAAACAACTGTGATTAATATGCTAAGAGCTCTAATGGATAAAGTAAACAGCATGCAAGAACAGATGGGTAATGTAAGCAGAGAGATGGAAACCCTAAGAAAGATTCAGAAAGAAATTCTAGCAATAAAAATCACTGTAACAGAAACGAAGAATGGCTTTGAGGCGCTTATTAGTAGGCCAGACATGGCTGAGGAAAGAATCTCTGAGCTAGAGGATATATCAATAGAATCCTTGAAAACTGTAGAGCAAAAAGAACAAAGACTGAAAAAAAAAAAACAAACAGAATATCCAAGGACTGTGGGACAACTACAAAAGATGTAACATACGTGTAATGGGATTACCAGAAGGAGAAAAAAGAGAGAAAGGTACAGAAGAAATATTTGGAAAAATAATGATCAAGAATTTTCCCAAATTAATGTCAGACACCAAACCACAGATCCAGGAATCTCAAAGAATACTGAGCAAGATAAATGCCCCCAAAAATTACACTTAGGTATATCTTCAAATTATAACCAAAAATAAAGAAAAAATCCTGAAAGTAGCCAGAGTATAAAAACATCTTACCTACAGAGGAACAAAGATGAGAATTACATCTAACTTCTCAGAAACCATGCAAGCAAGTAGAAAGTTGAGTAAAATATTCAAAGTGTTCAGAGAAAAAAACCCACCAACCTAGAATTCTATACTCTATGAAATTATTCTTCAAAAGTGAAGGAGAAATAAAGACTTTCTCAGGCAAACAAAAATTGAGGGACTATGTTGCCAATAGACCTGCTCTGCAAGAAATGTTAAAAGAGGTTCTTTAGAGAGAAGGAAAATAATATAGGTCAGAAATTCAGATCTACATAAAGAAAGGATGAGAGTTGAAGAAGGAATGACTGAAAGTAAACCAAAAACTGTCATTTTTCTTATTCTTAATCTATCTAACAGATAACAGTTTGTTTAAAATAACAATGTATTTGATTACGTACGCTTACGAATATGTATGCTTATGTGTGCTTACATATAAGTGAAATGAATAACAGCAATGATACAAGGGATGGGAGTAAGGAATTAGGATTATTTTGTTATTATAAAATACTTATGCTACCCAGGAAGTAGTATAGTGTTATTTGAAAATGGACTTGGATTAGTCGTAAATATATATTGCACTCTAGGGTAAGCACTAAAAAAGTTTTAAAAAACTGTAACTGATATGCTAAGAAAGGAGAGAAAATGGAATCATCATACAAAATGCTCAATTAAAACCATAAAAGGCAGAAAAAGAGTGGAAGACAAAAACAGGAACAAAAAAACAAAAGAAACAGGGGCTGGCCCAGTGGTGCAGTGGTTAATTGTGCATGCTCTGCTGCGGCAGCTTGGGGTTCGCAGGTTCGGATCCCGGGCGCACACCAATGCACCGCCTGCTAAGCCATGCTGTGGCGGACTCCCATATAAAGTAGAAGAGGATGGGCACGGGTGTTAGCCCAGGGCCAGTCTTCCTCAAGAAAAAAGAGGAGGATTGGCATCGAATGTTAGCTCAGGGCTAGTCCTCCTCACAAACAAAAAAAAAACAACACACAAGAGAAACAAATAGAAAACAGTAATGAATATAGCAAATATATGTCAGCTATATCAAAAAACACTTTAAATGTCAATGATCTAAATGTGCCAATTAAAAAACAGAGAACGTCAGAAGGGATCAAGAAAACATGACCTAACTATATGTTGTCTACCAGAAACCCACTTTCAATACAAAGACACATATAGATTAAAAGTAAATGGGTAGAGAGAAATATACCATGTTAACAATAATCAAAACAAAGCAACAGTAGCTATAGTAATCTCAGACAGAGCAGACTTTAAAGTAAGGAAAGTTATCAGAGATAAATAAAAGCATTATATAATGATAAAGGGGTCAATTCTCAAAGAAAACATAACAATTCTGAACGCGCATGTGCCTAACAACAGAGTGTCAAACTATGTGAGGCAAAAACTGATAGAACTATGAGCAGAAATAGACAAATCCACTATAATAGTTGGCGACTTCAACACCCCTCTCTCAGAAATGGACAGATCTAGCAGGCAGAAAATCAGTAAGGACATAGTTGAACTCAACAGCATCATCAATCAACTAGATATAATTGACATCTATAGAGCACTTCATCCAATGATAGCAGATTACACTTTCTTCTCAAGCTTGCATGGAGCATTCACCAAGATAGACCACATCCTGAGACATAAAACACCTTAACAAATTTAAAAAAATAGAAATCATACAATGCCTACTTTCAGACCACAATGGAATTAAACTAGAAATCAATAACAACACTTTACATGTTTTAAATTTACATAATTCACTCTTTGTGATGTATATTTCTATGGATTTTGACAAATGCATAGAACTGTGTATACCATCACAGTCATGATCCAAAAAGTTTCATCACCCCAAAAATTCCTGCTTGCTGCCTCTTTGTGATCAACCCCTTCCCACACCCCACTCCTGGCAACCTCAGATTTGTCTTCTATCTCAATAGTTTCGCCTTTCCCAGAATGTCATATAAATGGAGTCATACAATATGATGCCTTTGGGTTCTAGCTTCTTTCACTTAACAAAATACCTTTGAGATTCACACATGTTGTTGCATGAATCCATCAGGGTTACTTTCTCCCTTGTGTTGCTAAGTAGTATTCCAGTGTATAGATATACCACAAACCGTTTATTCATTTATTCACATTTGAGTTGTTTCCAAGTTTTAACAATTAAAAATAAAGCTGAAATAAACATGCGTGTACAGATTTTCGTGTGCACATAAGTTTTTAGTTCTCTTGGGTAAATATTTGGGAGTAAGACTGCTACTCCCATATAAGAATAAGTAAACATATAAGCACTGTATATGTTTAAATTTGTTTGTTAAAAAAACTATTAAACAGTTTTTCAAAGCGGCCATACTGTTTTATAGTCTTATCAGCAAAGCATGAGGATTCCAGTTGTTCCACATCTTTGTCAACACTTGGTAGTGTCAGGATTTTTTTTTTTACCTTCTAATAGACGTATAGTGGTGTTTCATTGTGATTTTACTTTATGTTTCCATCATGAGTATTGGCATCTTTTCATATGCTTATTTACCATCAATATGTCTTTTTGAGTAAAGTGTCAGTTCAAAACTTATGTTTCTGTCTTTTGAGTTATTTCTTGTTGAATTTTGTGAATTCTTTATATTCTGAATAAAAGTCTTATTTTATTGAGGTATAATTGATATATAACATTATATTAGTTTCAGGTGTATAAAATAATGATTTGCTATTTGTATATATTGGGAAATGATCACCACAATAAGTCTAGTTAACATCTGTCACCATGCATAGTTACAAAATTTTTTCTTGTGATGAGAACTTTGAAGATTTACTCTCTTAGCAACTTTCAACTATGCGGTACAGTATTAACTATAGTTATTATGCTGTACATTACATCCCCACTACTTATTGATTTTATAACTGGAAATTTGTACCTTTTGATCTCCTTCACTCACTTTGCCCACCCCCAACCCCTCAACTTTGGCAACCAGCAATCTGTTCTCTGTAGGCATGAGCTTGTTTTTTTGTTTGTTTGTTTTAGATCCCACGTGTAAGTGAAATCCTACAGTATTTGTCTTTCTCTGTCTGACTTATTTCACTTAGCATAATACCCTCAAGGTCCGTCCATGTTGTCATAAATGGCAAGATTTCATTCCTTTTTATGGCTGAATAATATTTCAGTGTATATATACACCACATTTTCTTTATCCATTCATCCATCAGTGGACACTTAGGTTGTTTCCATGTCTTGGCCACTGCAAATAATGCTGCAATGAACATGCAATGAATATGAAGTCTTTTGTCAGAAATGAGACTTCTAAATATTTTCTCTCAGTCTGTAGGTTTATCTTTTCCTTCTCTTAACCGTGATTGTTTCAGAACAAAAAGTTTTAATGTTTATAATTGCTCACGTTTTGGCAGCATTTGACATTGGCTTTCTCATCCTTCAAGACTCAGTTTCAGGAGGCCTACCTGAATTAGGCTCCTCCAGCTCCTTTATCTTAGCAAATTTCTATCATATTACCCTATACATTTTCTTTATGGCACCTCTCACAAACTGTAATTATTTTATTCATTTATTATGTTTATTATCTGTATTCCCCACTACATTATAAGCTCCATGAGGAATGGGGGCTGCATCTGCTTTTTCACTAGTACTATCAATGACTAATACAGCGCCTGGCAAATAACTATGGAAAGGAAGGAAACAAGGAGAGAAAGAAGGCAGGTACAAATGAAGAAAAGGAAAATCTTGAAGGAGAGGTCCAAGATTATTCTGAGAATTCAACTTCAAGAAACTAGCTAATTGTTATGATTTAAATGGAAATAGAAAATACAGGATTGAACAGCAACTCCCCACTTCCAGCCCACCCCCCATCAGCCCTTGGCAACCACCATTTTACTTTCTGTTTCTGTGAGTTTGACTACTTTAGATACCTTATATAAGTGGAATCATGCAGTATTTGTCCTTCTGTGACTGACTTATTTCACTTAGCATAATGTCCTCAAGGTTCATCCATATTGTAGCATATGATAGCATTCCCTTCTTTTTTAAGGCTGAATAATATTCCATTGTATGTATGTACCACATTTTCTTTATTCATTCATCTGTTAATGAACATGTAAGTTGTTTCCACCTCTTGCCTATTGTAAATAATGCTGCAATGAACATGGGAATGCAAAATATCTTTGAGATTCTGTTTTCAATTCTTTTAAATAAATATCCAAAAGTAGGATGGCTGGATCATATGGTAGTTCTATTTTCAATTTTTTGAGGAACCTCATACTGTTTTCCGTAGTGGCTGCACCATTTTAATTACCATCAACAGTGCACAAGTGTTCCAATTTTTCAACATCTTTACCAACACTTGTTATTTTCTGTTTTTTTGACAATGGACATCCTAACAGGTGTGAGGTCATATCTCATTGTGGTTTTGATTTGCATCTCCCTGATAATTAGTGATGTTGAGCATTTTTCGTATAGCTGTTGGCCATTTGTATGTCTTTTTTTTTGTGAGGAAGATCAGCCCTGATCGGATGGCACCCTAACATCGGATGCCAATCCTCCTCTTTTTGCCGAGGAAGATTGGCCCTGGGATAACATCTGTGTCCATCTTCCTCTACTTTGTATGGGACACCACCACAGCATGGCTTGACAAGCTGTGTGTCGGTGCGCTACCAGGATCCAAACCTGCAAACCCTCGGGCTGCCGAAGCAGAGCACGCACACTTAACCGCTGCGCCACCGGGCAGACCCCTGTATGTCTTCTTTGAAGAAATGTCTATTCAAGTTTTTAGCCCACTTTTTAATTGGTTGTTAGTTTTTCGGCTATTGAGTTTTATGAGTTTCTTATATATTTTAGATATTAACCCTTTATTGGATAACTGGTTTGCAAATATTTTCTCCCATTCTGTAGGTTGCCTCTTCATTCTGTTGATGGTTTCCTTTGCTGCACAGAAACTTTTCAGTTTGATGCAGTCTCACTTATCTATTTTTGCTTTTGTTGCCTGTGCTTCTGGTGATATGTAAGAACAAACCTTTTAGCAAGGTATTCCCGGCTTTCAAATTCTGACCCCAGCCTGCCTTTCTTCTTTGAGCTTCACCACCACGCCACTGCACACCACAGTGCAGGCCACTGGACCACTCCCAGTCCCTGAGAATGCCATGCACATGTATGTGTCTCTGCATATTGTCCTTTCTTCTTGGAATATTCACCCTCTGCTGTCTACCCAGCAGGTGCAGTATTACAAAAGTCTCTGGTGGCTTTCCTGATCCTCTTCCTCCCAAGGAAGGATTAGTTGCATTCAGCTTTGTTTGGTCCCCTATGTACTAGAGTTGTTTACAAAATTGTTTCCTGTTCTAGACTATATCCCAGAAATTAATATCTACCAGATAGTGTATGCTATTTTTTAAATAAATTTGGTCATTTTGTCTCGATTTCTCTATCTATAAAATGACAGTGCTTTTAAATTTGCTTGTCAATAATAACCAGCCGAAACTCATTTTTGAAATACAGATTTGAGGCTCCCTCCCATAGATTATGATTGCAGCGTTCCAGGAATTCATATTCGAAATGACCTCACTATGTGATTCTTATAATCAGGTATGTTTAAGAGAACTGAGTTAGATTACTCTAGGGCCCTACCCTGCTCTAAATTTTTTCCTTTTTTTGTCTATAATTTCTTACGGCATAGAAGAGAATAAAAGTGAAGGACAAAGGTGAAGGGCATGTTTTAAGATGACTAGCCGGAGTTTTGGTAACTGACACCCATCCCCTCTCCTTCAGTCCTTATTTTCAAGGGCAATTTTGAAATTTTAAGCCTGGTAAACATGTGGAAATATGATTAGAGTAAAGAGAAAGTAAGATGAGAAACTGATTCGATGTATATATAAATTACAAAAATACCTTAGACAATTTTCCATCAATAATCAAAATAACACCTTACACCGGTACAATGCTTACAACTTGCAAAATACTTTCCACTTCCTATATCTTTTTTACACTTTATAACCACACTGTAAGTTCAGCAGGGAAAAGCAGGACAGCAATCATTATTTCCATTTTATACAAATATTTTTTGAGTGCCTATGTCATATGAGGAAAAAATAGAGTATTTCATATAGAAAAAGGCTATGATCTTCTATGCGTTTAAAAGAGGTAAAGTTCTCAAACTGTATATGCCCAGGTAAAGAGTTATTGGACTGAGTTGGAAAGATATATTATCCAGATATTTCAAGGCCATCGAAATCTTCTTTTCCCACCACCTATGCAGAGTTATTTAGGGAACTGCTATAAATGCCCTCTTGACTTTTCAAATTTGAAATAATTTCAGAATTACAGAAAAGTTGCAAAAATAGTAGTTTCCATATACCTTTCATCCAGCTTCCTCTAATGTTAACATTTTACATACCACAGTACAGTTATCAAAATTAATATTGGTACAATACTAGTGACTAAACTACAGACTTGAAACATTTTTCCACTAAGGTCCATTTTCTGATGCAGGATCTAATCCAGGATCCCACATTGCATTTAGTTGTCAAGTCTCCTTAGTCTCCTTCAATCTGAGATAGTTCCTTGGTCTTTCTCTCTCTTTCGTGACCTTGACACTTTGGCAGAGATACTGGTGGAGTTATTTTGTCGCATATCCCTCGATTTGGGTTTGTCTGATGCTTTCTCATGTTTAGATGAAGGTTATGCATTTTTGGCAAGAACACCACAGAAATGGCATTGTGCCCTTCTCAGAGCATAAAGTCAGGAGACATGGTGGTCTCTGCCAAGTTTCTCCATGTAATTATTCCCCTTCCCTTGTCATTAATAAATATCTTAGGGGAAATACTGAGACTATGCAAATATCCTGCTTCTCCTCAAACTTTTACCCACTAATTTTAGCATCCTTCAATATATTTTGCCTCTGATAATTATCACTATGGTGTTTGTCTAATGAAGATTTTCTTTCTTCTTCTTTTTTTTTTTTTTTTGGATATCTGATCTTATTTGTTACTCTTAGAAAATTTCATTTTTGACTGGACTCAGACTTAGAGGTAGAAGCTCTCAGGACAGCCCCCGTCTCTTGGTAATCTGTTCCTGGTGTTTTTCTTTGGCCTCCTTCACTCTCTTGGCCAAAAGTTCAGCATATTCTGCAGCCTCTTCCTTGTTTTCTTAGTACACTGTTTCTTCAGAGCAATAGGCCGCCGTTTGTGTTGCAGGACACGTGGAGTAACAAGATGCTGAATCCTAGTGGATATTGACAGACAACGTGAAGGATTGTCACACTTTTGTGAGGCATGGAAGGGGATGGGCAGTGGAAAATTTTTTGGAGGGAGCTGAGGAATTAGAGTTCCTTAATATCATTTGCTCCTCCTTGTGAGTCCCATTCTTATGACTAAAATTTCACTTTCTGGCATTCAATGTAAAAACTCTGGTGTTAGACACAAGGTGGCAAAAAAAAATTATGTTGCAATGCAATGGGCTTCTTCAGTAACTTCCTGATCTGGTTATATATTCTCAGACCAAAGGCAAATTGGCTTCCAATAATTGTCAAATTTGCTCCAATCTACTTTCATCTGAGAACTTTGTTTAGAATTCCTCTCTTTTCTAATGTAGTTTCCAAAACTCCATGTACAGTAGCTGCCACACTTGACATTTTTTATATTTCCCTACCAAGTTCTCTAAAGCCCTACCTCAGTGACTATATAGTTGGAGTTCTAAGACACTATTGGAGAAAGCCTGTGTAAATGATTTACTATTGCATAACACACACACAAACAAGTTCCCATTTTAGGGCAGGAAAGTCTTTATTGCCTGCTACCCCACCTTGATTTAGCCAGTTTCACTTTCTCTGAGGTTTGTTATTTCCAACCCCATTCACAGTCAAACTGGAGCAGGACTCTTCCAGTTGTAATTGGCTGAAATTCACTTAAACCAGTTTAAGCAAAGACATGACATTGTATTATAAGGATAAATTATGATAAATAATTCAAAGATAGGGAGCAGACTCGACCTTCTCAAAGGACTGAGATCAGGAACGGTAAAACTATCAGGAACGAAGGCAGCTATCAGATCCGTGTCTGATATGTCAGCACTGCTCCATGAAAGCACAGACTCTGGAGTCACACTGCCTGAGTTTTATTTTAGCTTTAGCCCTTACTTAATCTAGTCAAGCTTCTCAGTTTCCTTACCTATAAAGTAGGGATAACAGTACCAACCTCACAGAGTTACAACACTTAGAACACGGAGTGACGTGGTAAGTGATCTGAGAGTATTCTTGTTCTACAACACACCTCTAAATCTCCACATGCTGCTACCAAACATGGCAACCCTAGCCTAAATTTATAGGTTTCTTAGAACAGATCAGCTGTCTGATAAACTTTCTCAATCAAGTTTAAATTCTTAGGACAATCTGATTGGTCCAGATAGGGTTCCGGGTTTCATCCTTGCTAAAGCCAGAGGCGTTAAGTCACCTAACACTTATACACCTGCTGAGGCCCACCCCTAAACGTCTGTGGATATTGCTCAGTGGTGGGGGATCACAAATCAAAGCTAAAATCCCCCCCTCCAAAAGAAAAAGAAAAGGATTTTTCAGTACTTCTCTCAACTCACTGCTATTCTGTTCTTCCATAGTCACAAAAAGTCCTGATATGAGTAACTTGCTCAGTATCATATAGCTAATAATGAAGCTGTGGTTCAAAACTAGGTCTGACTCCAAATCCAAAATTTATTTTCACTAAACAATGCATTAGAGTTGTTTATATTTATTGAGACCATACTAAGTAGCTGACCCTGTATTTAACCAAACTTTTGAGATGCAAGACTTCGAGTAATTCAAAATTAGGTTTCCTGGGTTTTTTTCCTAATTTTTAATTTAAAAAAATTGGGGTATAGCATATGCACAGTAAAGTTCACAAAATTAAAATGTTCGACTTGATGAGCTTTCTCATACATATACACTCATATCCACCCAGATCAAGATATGGAACATTCCCATCATTTTATAAGGCTTCCTTATGCCCCTTCCAAGTCAATACCCATGCCCAGAAAGGTAACTACTATCCTGACTTCTATCATTATAAATTAGTTTTGTTTGTTCTTGATTTCATATAAATGGAATTATATAATATGAATTCTTTTGTGTCTATTTCACTCAACATAAATTATTGTTTGTAGCAATTTATTCTTTTTTACTGCTGGGTAATATTCCATTGTATGAATATACTTCACTTTGTTCCAGTTTGAGGCCAAAATGAATCAAACTGCTAGGAAGATTCTTATACAATGCTTTTAGGAGACACCTGCATTCATTTCTCTTGGATATACACTCAGGAGTGAAACTGCTGAGTTATAGGATAGGCATAAGTTTAGCTACAATGTACACTGCCTGTGAATTTTCCAAAGTGGCTGTAACCAATTTACACCCCCACCAGCAATAATACTTTCAGTTGCACTATAATCTTTTTTTAACCAAGGAAAATAATATAATCAGTCTATTGTGCTAGTCACATTTCTTAGTTCTGCAAACGGATTTTATTTGAGGCTCTTTTGTTGCTGGTTACAAGCAAGGCTTAGTTTTAGGCTAAGTTGTTACGTAGAATAGAACCTCCTCGTTCATTAGCACCCTTACCAAACCACAACCCCCACCCACTGAGATTTCACTAAAAGATACTACCTAGTTTGCCATTCTTTATAGCCGGGTTTCTCAACAATGGCATTATTGTCATTTTGGGCCAGATAATTCTCTGTTGTGGGGGGCTGGCCAGTGCATTGTAGGATCTTTAGCAGTATCCCTGGCCTCTGCCCAATATATGTCAGTAGCAGCCCCCACCCGATTCATTGTGACAACCACAAATGTTTCCAGATTCTTGCCAAATATCCCCTGAGGTGCAAAATCTCCACCCACCACTGCCCTGTTAATAACCACTATTTTCTAAGTAAATATTCTGGCCTCTCCACACTTCATCTAAACCAAATGTCGTGAGTGAATGCAGTGTTAATACAATGATGTCCATAGTTTTTCAATACTAATGGCACATTAGAATCATCTTTTTAAAAGGGGAGCTTTGAAAGAACGCATATGCCAAGGCCCCACCTTAGAACAATGGAATGAAATCTCTTAAGGTAAGTCTTGAGCATTTTTCTTTTTCTTTTTTTTTGGTGAAGAAGATTAGCTCTGAGCTAACATCTGCTGCCAATGTTCCTCTTTTTGCTAAGGAAGATTAGCCCTGAGCTAACAGCTGTACCCATCTTCCCCTATTTTTGTACATGGTTTGCCACCACAGCATGACTTGATGAGCAGTGCATAGGTCCGCAGCCAGGACCTGAACCTGCGTACCCCAGGCCACCAAGGCAGACTGCGCGAACTTAACCATTACACCACCAGGCCGGCCCCTTGAGCATTTTTATTTTAAAGCTCCTTAGGTTTATTAGGTAAATTCTAAACTTCGGCACAGCTGAGAACTACCTTCTTAACATATTACTCTTCCCAGGAATATATGCTTTCAAATAGATTTCTACCAAGGACTTCTCAAACATTAGTAGAGCATGAGGCATGTATCTGGGGAGTAAAAGACTCACAGAAATTCTCAAATTACACCAATTAAGTGTCTATAGCCCATAACTATAAACAGTGATATCTAGTGTTCTGTTCCCGATTGGAAAAAAAAAAGGTATATGTGTTAATTCTTACAGCTAACTCTAATATATTCGACCTCTCTTTCAAAGGGATATTTCCCATTGTCTTTGAAACACCTTAAATCTTTCACCTAAACAAACAAAAATCCACAAGCCCCCCCAAAAAAACAAACAGAAAAATTCATATTCACCCTCAAGTCAAAGTCCAACTGTCTGAGAGAGAAATTTAGACTCACTGATTCCATTTCTTCATTTATCACATCCCACTCCAATCTGGCTTCTGGTCCTATTATTCCAACAAAATAGTTCTTGCTAAGGTAAATGACCCTTATGTTACTAAATCTAATGGATATTATTCAGGCCTTATTTCACATGACTTCTCAACAGCATTGGACACTACTCACCACTCCTTCCTTGAATTATTTATGCCTTTGTCTTCCATTGCACAACACCCATCTGATATCTGCAACTCCTTAGCCAGCTCATCTTCCTCTACCTAGCCAAAAATTAATTTAAATTCTTCATTGCACACTCCTAGGTTGTCTGCTAAGTCTATCTCATGTATACTCAAGACTTTAATTTCTCCCTACATACTTAACAGTTAGTTTTCAGTCTAGATCTTACTTCTCAGCTCTAGACTTCAATCCAAAAGCCTCTTGGATGACTCAAAGGCATCAGAAACTCAGTAAGTCCTACACCAAGATCTCCACACCTACTCATCTCCAAACATATTACCTTTCAAATGGATGTCATCAGTCAGCTCCATTCCATTCCATTGTATGTACAGCTTCCCTCCTCCTCCTAACCTTGAATCCAATTGCATCAACAAATCCTGTGGGCTTTTCCTTCCACAGCTACTCTCTCCTCCTCCATAACACTACCCTGGTTCATCAAGTTATTTCTAATCTTTTACCTGTTGTACCTGCCTAATTCATCTAAGAATATTGCATCTACTTTGACCTGCCTCTAATCCTTTTTTGGAATTTACAGCTAAGGTAAATTTTTCAATTTGCAAATCTCATCATTACCATCCAGTTCAAAATCCTTCAAAGGTTTCCCATTGCTCCAAGGGAAGAACCTGCTTCTTTTCCTGGCCTTTGGGCCCTGAATGGCCTGGCCCCTATGCAGCTTCATCTTCCTCAGTTCTGTCTGCTCTAGCAGCACTGAGCTTCTTGCAGTCCCTTATAGGTAGGATGGCAATGTAATTTATCACCCAAACCACTTCTTTTTGTGTGTGTGTGTGTGTGAGGAAGATCAGCCCTCTGCTAACATCTGCCAATCCTTCTCTTTTTCTGCTGAGGAAGACTGGCCCTGGGCTAATATCCGTGCCCATCTTCCTCCATTTTATATGAGATGCCGCCACAGCATGGCTTGCCAAGTGGTGCGCCAGTGCGCGCCCAGGATCCCAGCTGGTGAACCCCGGGCCGCCACAGCGGAGCATGTGCACTTCATTCACCGCCTGTGCCACCAGGCCGGCCCCCCAAACCACTTCTGAAAGTGCAAAAAGTCTATCCTTGGCAAACTGGGATGTTAAGTTGACACCATCTTTCTGGCCCTAGAATTTTTGCTCATGTTGTGTCTTTTACTGGGAAAGGAGCTCTCCATGTCCCTTTTGCCTATATAATTCTTCAGTTCTCTGACCAAGTCACTTCCTTCCAGGACTTTTCTGACTACGGTTCTCCATTGTGAATCCTCACAGCGCTATATGCTTCTTCATACCATTTTTCTCAGTTATGATTTTGCAGTGTGATTGTTTTCTGCACTAGACTTGAACTCTTGAAAGTATGTTTTTGCTCTAATTCGCCTCCCCCACCCCAGCAGAGTGTCTGTATGCAATTTATTGAATGAATGTCAATATAATAAATAAGGAACACAGAGAGTCTGTATTCAAGGAGCTCACAATGTAGTATGGAAACAAATGGCTTATTACAATGACATGCTGCACTTACAGAATACACAATTTGATATCCAAAAAGGGAGGTAAGAGAGCTGCCTGATGTATCTCACATGGTGTCAGTACAATTGTGTCAGTTCTTGATGACTGACTTAAACAAACCTACAAGGTTTGTTCATAGGAGAGATGGACTATATCCACTAACAGTGAGAAAGATACCTTTCCAATGACCTGAAGAAATACGTGGCTAGAGTGTCGAGTGTCTGCTAGGAATGATGGGAGGCGATGCTGGGGTCAGATTTTGAACAGACTAAGTAATTAAAATATTATGCATGTATGCAAATATATGTAGTATATTTAAATATACATATTTAGAGCAAGGGAGTGATTTCATTAGATTTCAGGTCTGAAAGGAGCCTACAGGGTGAGCTGGAGGGAAAGATATAGAGAAAATAGGGCCTAAGTAAACAAAGTAGTGAGGATTAAGAAGAAGGGCTGAAGACAACAGATATGAGATAAAATGGACAGTAAATAAAGGACTTGGGGGAGAGGAAAGAGTGACATAGCATCAACACACCAATTTCTTTTTTTTCTTTTTTGAGGAAGACCAGCCCTGAGCTAACATCCATGCTAATCCTCCTCTTTTTGCTGAGGAAGACCAGCTCTGAGCTAACATCTATTGCCAATCCTCCTCCTTTTTTTTTCCCCAAAGCCCCAGCAGATAGCCGTACATCATAGCCGCACATCCCTCTAGCCGCTGCATGTGGGATGCGGCCTCAGCATGGCCGGAGAAGCTGTGCGTCGGTGCGCACCAGGGATCCGAACCCCGGCCACCAGTAGCGGAGCGCACGCACCCAACCGCCAAGCCACGGGGCCGGCCCTCAATTTCATATTTTGAGGTTAGCTACTTAACTTTTTTCTTACACTGTGTGCACACTTAATTTTGTCAGTAGAGGAAGTAAAATCTTTGTATCCACTTCAATGCCTATTAAATTTTATACATAGTTGTCTCTTAGCAAGATCTTTAAGAACTTTCCATTTAAAATTTATTATGATTCAAGCATTTATCAGTAAAAATCTCCAAATACAGTGGCCATAAACAAGCTGGATGAGCTATTGGTAGATATCAGAACAATCTAGGATATTTTTCCAAGCACTACCTAGAACGTAGAAATTCTGCATATCAGAAGAGGGGAGGAATGAGAATGTCAGGCATGTGTAATTAGGAAAAAATTTCCTAGGTGACTGACTCCTGCTCCCTGCCCAACACTGGGAACCACAGCTCCTCTCTTAGAATTTTTATGATTAAGAAAACAGAAAATGTACAATAAATTTTCTGTGTAGGTTACTTAGGATTTCATGTGTTCTATTTATAGAGGACTTTGTAAATTTAAGTATATTTGGAAAGCTCTTCCTGTTTGGCAAGGACCTGGGGGATGACGTCATAGGTTGAGATTCTAGGGTATTTTAATACTGTCCTGATTGTTTTAGCAGCTTCTAATATGCAAATCCTCTAATTAACAAGAACATAATTATGAAATTAAAACCCCAACTTGGCATCCAAAACATTAACAGAAAGCAAGAGTTATCATTGTTTTTATGGTACACATCTCACAATTCTGGATAAGTGGTTCTCAATCTATCCCCACCTAAGGAAACTCATGGGTTTCCAGCCCTAGAAGAGCATATCAGAAGTAAGGACTCACAAAGAGCTGCCCTAGATTTTGTCAAAGTAATATTGTTTGCAAAGAATATGAAATGTCCCAAATGGGAAATTAGATAGGAATAAAAACTTCTGGTTGATGTTATTTTTCAGGGATTTTTGCTAGTCATGTGTTGAGATTATCAACTGTTTGTCTATTGTTTTTAGTACCCATAGGTAGAGACAAAGACCAAGTTTATTCAAACAAAGTGAAACTGAGAATTTAACTATGCAGATAACAAATGGTCAAACAAATACTTTTGCCTTATTTATCAAGTGACTTTTTAAAAGCTGAACTGGCAAGATTGTTCCAATTTTCTACTTACTTGTATTTCTCGACATTGTCAACAGTCATTCTAAAATTTTGTGGAGTCTTAAAGTGTACAATGATTTTACAAGAAATATAAATCTCCAAGATTCAACAGGAAACATAAACCTCCAAGATTCAACAAGAAATATAAATCTCCAAGATGCAATATTTTATTACAATTTTGGCAAGATTTTTTTCCCGCAAAAAAAGGATCTAGAGTTTATATGTAGCAATCACATCCAAATGGCAAGTCAGTAGTTAAAAAAGGTTTGACGTGGGCTTTCAGAAAACATACAAAATAGATTAAGAACATAACGGTAATTCTTTTTTGTAAGACAATTATAAAGTGTAGTATAATTGAGGACTTTATTATCTGAATTATATTTCTGATCACAAAATTCTTTATCTGGCGTGGCTACTGTTTTCCAGGGGCTTTTATTTTTCACTTACCACTCCAGTAATCCAAGAAAGAAATCAGAGGCACGGGAAGTTCCTATCATTAAGGCACTTTTATCATATTTTTAATATTAAAAATTAGCACTTGGTTCCTACTTGTAGGGCCTTCAGAGATGGAGATTTGTATGATCTTGTTATTCCTCACAACCCAGCGTTACAGCTATTTAATAACTAGGAAAAAAGGAAAGAAAAAAAGAAGTGGAGCACAGACCATTTTGCAAACTGTGGTAGTGTTCCATTTTGTTTCACTCTTCATTGGTCACAGACAGACTTTTTTTGGAGTAGACCAAGTGTACCTGTTTGCCGCCACCTCCTTCCCAAGGGTGAATATACTCTTCCACAAAACGAACACATACCTGGAGTCATGTTTTGAGATCTTTTTGAAGGCTTTGACCCAAACTGTTTAAACAGCTGGTAGACTAAAACTTGAAATCCCCACACGCGAAAAGAACTATTTTGGGAATGCAGCTACCCCCTTCAAAGTCATTTGACTTGGAAGGTTGGCCTTTACACCAAATCAAATAACTGAGGAATGGGGTTAGAAAGTTTCAAAAAGTATCATTAACCTCCAGCGATTCAAGACTGATCTGTGGACGAGGGGAAAAAAAAATGAAGTGTAAAAGAAATGATTAAAAAAATGCTTTCAAAAAGAATGAAGCGGGACATCCCCAGGCTTGAAAAGATAGTGTTTCCAACGCCACATCTCCAGGGTTGTAACTGAGGCCCGCAGTCACAGTTCAGGAAGAAACCGTCCACTAAGTGGCAGCACGCTACGCTAAGCCAGTTATCAACGTCCTTCGAGCAGCTTTTTTGTCGCCATTCGGCAGCGCACCCTCCTCCCGTCCTCCAGGGAGGGACCTAGAAAGGTTGTAAGAGTTTTCTCCTGAACCCACAAAGGAATCAAGAAGTGTCACAGGATGTCAGCAACTCCGTCTCTGTTTTCCCTCCGTCTCCTCAGGTGCCCCGCCCGCACGGGCCATCGGTCCCCCGAGGCAGCCTCTGTCGCAGGTCGCCTAGGCGTAGGAGGCGGCCGGAGGTGACCACAGCTGCCCAACAGTTGGGGTCCCAGGCTGCCCGGTGTGACGCAGCGGGCCCCTCTCCACCCCTCCCCACAGGCGCTCCGACGGGGCCGGGGCCGGAGAGAGATGCGGGCCAAAGCCTGGGCGACCGGACCCCACGCACGACCCGGCCCCCTGGGCTTATCCAGCGCGGCGCTTCTGCGGCTCCCCGAGCCCCAACACAGTCTTCAGCATCTCGTCATCCCTCTGCTTCCCCGGTTCCTCTCGGTCTCTCCCCCGCAAAGTCCTTGCGCAACTGTCCCGAGCGACAGCAGCGTCCACACCCGCACGCAGCGAGCCTCTAGCTGCCACTTCCCGAAACTCAACTCGCGGCGGGTGAGGGAGGGCACCAGAGCCAGCATCAGCGGCCCGCGGCTGCCGCCAGAGTCCGGCGGCCTCCGCGCGGCCAGCGTGCGCGCTCCCATCGGCGCGCGTGCGCGCACTCGCTCTCCGCCCCACCTCAGCACCAATCGCTTTCTTCCTACGGCCCACGACTCCACAACGTAGCCCCTCCCACCGCCCGCGCGCCGGCAGGAGCGGTTTGGCGTGCTCGCGCCTGCGCCCTAGTCAGTCCTCCTCGCGCCCAGTGGGGAAGGGGAGTGAGCAGGGGGCTTACGTCGTGCAGGAGGCGGCGGCTACGACGGAGACGGCTGCGCTTGCTCTCTCGGCGTTATGGCGGCTGCCGGGAGCCGATAAGTGGCGGGAGCGGGAGCGCGCGCGTGGCTGCGGCGACGACGACGGCTCCTTCCTTCTCGCTCTAGCTGCCCTCGCCGTTGGTGCTTCCATCATGAATGGATTGTTGGATCCGCTCCGCAGGAGGTCGCGCGTGGGAGCCGCAGGCCGGGGCTTCCCCCTCCCCCTCACGGACTCCTGCTTCCCCCCAGACGCCCGGAGCCCGAGGACTCACCCGGCGGCGGACACCTGAGTGGGCTCCCTCTGCCCCCGCGAAGCCTGCACGGCCGCCGGTAAGAAAGGGGGCGGCTTGCGGGTCAGGATGTGGCGGGGAGGCCGGGAGCCGGCCGGGCGGAGGGCGGGGGCGCCGGGCGAAGGCCGGGGCGGCTCTGCGAGGGCCGGCGGCGGCGGAGGCCGGGCTCGGCGCGCGGGGGGCGCGTGAGTGGCGCGCGGGGGGCTCCGCGGAGCGCGTCCTAGCGCCGGCGGGCGGCGGAGCCCGGGCCTCCTCGGCGTGGGCGCGGCGGGGCCGCGAGGGCAGAGCCGCGGAGCACGAGCGGCGGGCGCTTGGCCGGCGCGTCGCCCCCGCCGCGACCCGGCCTCCCGGCACGTGGGGGGCGGCGGCGAGGGGGAGGGGCGGCGGCCCAGGCGAGCCCGGGAGGGCGCGGAGCGGGGCGGCGGGAAGTGTGAGGCGGGAAGAGAGACTCGGGGACCGGGAGGGGGGCCCTGGGAGGGACGGGGGTGGGAGTGTGCGTCCGGCCGGGAGACTGACTGGAGCGAAGCTGCGATGGACGGAGGAGGGAGGAGGAAGGCTTCCAGCCTCCTTTCGAGCCCCGCTTCGGAAACTCAGCAGGAGCAGAGCAGCTGTTCGAGGACCGGGCACAGGGGAGGAGGGTTGGGGAGGTTTGACTTCATTGTTGAGACGCGGGAAAGGCTGGAGAGAGCTGCGTGCGCCTGGAGCTGCAGAACTCAGGGCTGTGAGCAGGGCCTCAGAAAGAGGACTGACTCGGAGAAGGCAGATGAGGGGGAAAAGGAAGTTAGAATGTCCAGAGAAAGCCGTTTTGAGGAGCGAAAGGAAGGTGGAAAGGAAAGAACGAACAGAGGAGTGAACTTTCTCAACGCAGAGAGACTTTCGGGAAAGAGGCGGTTTGTTAGAGTCCCTAGATTTTTAAGACTTGTTGAACAGTAAAGCTCTTTGACGGGTTGGAATTAATCTTTAACATGAGGAATAAATGTTGCGTGGAAGAGTTACTTTTTGGATAACCAGTTCTTGCAAAGAGTCTACTGGACCTTAGTCTCTGGAGAATTAAAATCTCGATCTAGATGTAGAGTTTGCTGTGATTAAGTTGGCAACAGCCTGTTTTCCTCCTCTTTTTTGTGGAATGGAGATCATCGTAGGACTGAATTCTCTTTGCTGAGGTCGGAGGACAGCTCTGCTCTCAGTCGGCTATCTGGGTCCTTTCTGGCTGGGGAAGGATCTGACGTCTCCTTCCCCCGCTTCTTCCTCTCCCTCCCCTGCCAGAGATCTCTTTGTTTATTCGCGGATGGCTTGTAGGTGACTCTCCAGTGTTGTGCTGAAATCTTGAAAGGTGGGAATGCTGTGTCTTGGTCCGTGATTTCTGCCCCAAACCCGTTACTTAAAAAATCATAGTGTATATTCCATTACCTTTTTTTTTTTTTTAATGGAATCTCCGCAAGTCCAACCTGGATAAATATTATTTAAATTTTATCATTCCACTGTCGGCTTACCTGTGAAAGTACACATTTATTTTGACCTGTACAGTTTTTGCGAAGATTGTATGATACCCTTTTATTCTTCTGTTCTTATGTGAGCATTTTCCAAACTTTGCCTCATTCAAGTGTATGAAGTTCTTGGTGATATGAATTAGTGTTTGATTAAAGGTAACCTTTTCCCCCCTTACTTGGTTTGACAAAGTATCTAATAAGACTCCGTTTTCTATTCTTGGAAGGTATATATATGTTATATATTACCATTTTTCTTTAGTTAGCTAGTTATCCATAATGTGTATATATGTATCGCTACACAGCTGCAGTTAGTCTAAAAGTTTTATCACTCAGCAGATATTCTGATTTCTTCTGTCAAAAATAAGCACTGGTGTGCTATAAATTCTAGTAAGTAGTCAGGAATGTAGTTAATGGAAGCCTAGGTATTTCTGATTGGCCTAGGTAGATTTGTATAAGTTCTAAATAGACTTATCTTTTTCTCTACAGGAAGTTTTCTTATTTTCTTAATATGTTTTCTTTAGGTGAATCAAAAAGGGTCCCAGGAAACCTGTGAATGTTGAAGAAAATTCGTCTGTGAATTTTTGGTATTCAAGGAGGAGTCAGTATTTATATTCATCTTTTAAACTGGGAAGATTTATATTTTATTTTAAAACTTCTTGATATTTACAATGAATGGACACAGTGATGAAGAAAGTGTTAGAAACAGTAGTGGAGAATCAAGGTAAGCACTTTATTATCAAGTATTTATTATGAAGAGAATGGAAAACTTGTGTGACTCTTTTTAGTTTTCTTAGTAGATGGCAGTTTTCAGGTTCAAATTCTTCCTCTTAGGTATCCAAACAGTAAAAAGTTTCTAATATAAGGAGCTTTGTTGATAATACAGGTTTTAATTATTTTTTTCCTTTGAGATACACAAAGAAGAATTTAAGTATAGAAGTTTGGATTACTTAAATCTCCTTGGAGGTATATATTGTTTGGGTTAATAACTGAAGCTAGAACAAGTAGGAAAAGAGATTTAAATTGATTTGACTGTTAGTGCACTCTCTAAATAAGGGCAATAAGAATTTCTTTCCTCATCTTTTTCTGGCATTTTATCTTCTACCTGTGCTGTCCAATATAGTAGCCACTAGCCACATGTGGCTGTTTAAATGTAAATTAATTAAAATTACACAATATTCAAAATTCAGTTACTCAGTCACACTAGACACATTTCAAATACTGAATAGTCCCATGTGGCTAGTGGCTACCATGATGGACGGTGCAGATAGAAAACATTACTATCACTACAAAAAGTTCTTTTGGACAGTGCTGATCTGGATATTTGTTAAAGTATTGTTGCAACTCTTTTTTCCTCCTATTTTCTTTAATTTGAGTTTTAATTATATATGAGTGAGTTAAGAGTTCTTACTTGGGCCATGTCTTTTTAAGGAAGATATAGTTTATGGGATTAAGCCATATTAAGCTATTTTAATGTGAAAGAAGCCTCTTCAAATACAAAGACTCTTTAAATTCTTCTGTAGCCCCCAAATTTTGAGTTATCTGCATATTAATAATAAAGTGCATGTAGTTATATATACTCATTGTATGTAGAGATCAGGAATATGGACATTGGAGTGAGACTGCCTGATTACTTATCCCGGTTCTACTTCTGGTTAGCTCTGTGAATTAGGACAAATTATTTAACCTCTGGGTCCAGCCCCATGGCCTAGTGGTTAAGTTTGGTGTGGTCTGCTTCAGTGGCCCGGGTTCAGTTCCTGGGCACCGACCTACATCACTCATTGGTGGCCATGCTGTGGCGGCGACCCACATACAAAATAGAGGAAGACTGGCACAGATGTTAGCTCAGGGTGAATTTTCCTCAAGCCAAAAGAGGAAGATTGGCAACACGTCTTAGCTCAGGGCCAATCTTCCTCAGCAAAAAAAAAAAAAAAGAGAGAGAGAGAGAGAAAAAGAAAAAATTAACTTCTGAGGCTTTGATTTTTGGAGTTTTGAAATGGGGATTACGGTATTATTTATCTTATTTGAAGTTGAGGATTAAGTGAGATGCTACATCTAAAGGTCTTAATATAGTTCCTGATATAATGAGCACTCAATATTTGCTTATTATGATTAGCATTATGTTTTATGTAACATAGGGTACTAGATAACTAAAACATTAATTATAGTGATAGAGAAAAGTGATGGACAAGAAACAGGAAAGTTTTGGCAGTTAGGAGGGTTTCAGAAAAAATGTTGGGGTAGAAAATGAAGCAGTGGTATATGTATTTGACCTGAGACTTGGGATTTTCTGGTCATTCTAGGAATACTTGAGTTTATCAGCTTTCACAGGTGCACTGTTTGGATAACAAGAACATCATAGAGAAGAAGGAGTAGTTACACGGAAAGCAGCATGATTTAGCAGAACAAGTGTTGGTCTGGAGTTACAAAACCTGAGTTGACATCATCTAACTAGTTCTCTGAATGATTTCTCAACTGTAAAGTAATTAAGAGTTGAACTAAATGATTTTGAAGTTTCATCCTATCACTTTTACAATGTGTAATAAAATTTTAGATAACAGAGTTTCTGGTGATTCTAGTCAAACTCTGTTATCTAAAACTTTATGAATCACCAGAGTTGAGAGGTAAATTAGAAGACTTTTGAATCTCAGTTTTGATTCAGATCTCTACAGGTATATTGACTATAGTAAGTGAATAGGAGAGTCACGTTGTCCCGCATTGTCTTATTCATTAGTGAGCAATGAAATGGTTGATAGGTAGAAATACCTAGAGGAGACACAGGAACAAAGCTACCTGGAAAATAGGAAGTAAGCCTCTTGAGAGTAAATCCTCTTGTTGAGTATGCGGAGAGATCGCGTTCTGTTGTATTCTGACCGCTTACCTGTTCGAGTAATCTTTTATGTATTTTACTGCCATATCTAAAGCAAAGGTGAGTAGTAAGTCAAATTAGATGGTATAGTTGAAAAAAGTTAAACCCTGTGGAAGCAGATTTACTTACAGGAGTCTTTTATAATGCATACTCATTTAAAATAATTGCAAAGCATATTCTGTAATTATTCTGAGTCACCATTTCTACCATACAAGGTATGTGCTTCTGAGAAGTATGATTGTCGAGTTATCTAATTCTTTCAACTGCCTTGGTGTTTGTTTATCAGGAGGAGGAAGACCTGCTTCTATTTTGCTTTCATTTTCTTCCTTACGGCTGTTATGCTATCCTTTTCCTTTGCTCTACTGTCATTGTTACTAACCCTGAGACCCCCTCCCCAAAGCTTTTATAACAAGGCAGTACAGAGAAGGGAGATTGTGCCTAGTTAGTTAAAAGAGTGAGGAGGTGAACTTTATAGACATAGGGATTTTCTTGCAAACAACAAAAGTTTCAGTAACTATGAATGTTAGTATAGAGTGATGAGAGGAGAAATATGCTCTACTTTTAAAATTAACGTACACTGTAAATAGTTTTTAAAGTAAAATTTGATTTTTATTGGCTAGAATTTTTAAATGTATTTTTGCTTTAGCGTTTCTTTTTTCCTTTATGAAAATGAAGTTTATGAAATGAAATAGACTTAAGAAGTCATTTAGCATTTTTGGTTGGTATAATTAGCTTTCTACTAAAAAAATGGTTTTTTGATTCTTTCCATGTAGAAAGCTCTCTATAACCATTGACTGAAGGGAAGAAGAATACATAGGAAAATGTCTCTTGGGCTGTGCTATAACAGACAGTTTTGAAACTTATTTACTAAGAAATCTGGGTCAGGATGCACCTGTACATCAGTTTCAGCTCAGCACAAAGTTTCTTATGTAACTGAAGTTAAGCTTTCTGAAGATACTATTGGAAGATTTCAGAGCATCACTTCCTCACTGTGTGGATGTGTTGTTATTTGCAGCCAAATTTTTCAAATCCTGGGTAGATATTTTTTTTTTTAATTATCTTGAATGATGATTTACTCCAGGACTAGATTTATGGGTAAAGACCAGAAATATATTGTCATATTTTGCTCATTTTTGGATGATTGATACATGCTTAATACTCAGAAGAATTTTTCTGCTTGCCTGTAGATTAAATTTTTAATAATATGTTTGTCCATGTAAATTTGAGAATTTATTTGAATCACTTTAATTAGTCTCTATCTATTATGCTCTTGAAAAATTCTTACAGGGTGAGGCAGGTTGTTAGTGATGTGCTGTAATGGTCTCAACCATTTAGAATTAATCTCTAGCTGGCAATGGAGCTTTGTTGACCTGTAACACTTCAATTTCCTTGGCTTATAGAAAATATTTTAATTATCATTTTATGGTTCAAGAATCTTTGGATCTCAGCTTGTAAAGTGTTGTGGGTAGGCAGTGAATAGGGACTATGATCACTGGAAATGTTCTCAATGAAAACCTCCTTTTTAGAAATTCAGAGTTTAAAGGCTTTTTAGAGGCTTTGAGAAGCCCTGGAGCCTCAATGACCTGTGACATTTAAGGAAAACCGATTCAGAGTTAATTTGAACACAGGGCGCAGTTTGCACCATGGATCTGTTAGTGTCCTGTTGAATTCTACTATGGTATACTGTGTTTGGAAACATTGTGTTTATGTATACACATACCAGAAAGATTTCTTGCCATCAAAATCAGTTAGTTTCTTTCACTAAATAAATTTGAACAATTTTTAAAGTCAATACCAGTTAAAATGGTGTTTGCTGAGCTTATTTTGCAGTTATCTCAGAGTTTTAAAAAAAATGTCATTTTTTAAATTTCCAAAGTTTGTGTTAAGAAACATTTTAAGGAGGATGGGAAAGTGTGAAATCACAAAGCCAGAATGGCTAGAAATCATTGAGTTAAGGAAACTGGTTTTTAAAATTTTCTGTGATGTCATTAATTGCAGGAAAGTATGACTCTTTTACATCTCATTTTTTGTTATTCCCTATTTCTCAGTTCAGTATGTGCTTTCTTCATCTTTTCCTGTTTTTTCTCTCAAATATCCTGTATATGCTACTAAATCTAAGATCATCTAAGATCGCTTCTTATCCTTTGAAAACTCAATAAATCGTTAAGCAGAAGCCTTAGTAATAGGATACTCTGTTTCCAAATAGAATTTACCAAATTAAAATTTTCACACAATTTCCTAGGATTGTGGTTAATCTAGGTTACTGTAAAGTATTTAGGCTTTTTTAACTGATAAGGCTAAGAGAATTGTATATGACTTGACTTTGCAAGACATTACTTTTATCTACATAGGTATGAGATAATGTGGGGGCAAACATTAATGTGTAGTTACCCCTTTTTTATACAGTAGCCTCCCCTTATCCACGGGGGATGTGTTACAAGACCCCAAGTGGATGCCTGAAACTGCGGATAATACAGAACCCTGTATATACTATATTCTTTCCTATGCATTCATACCTGTGATAAAGTCTAATTTATAAATTAGGCACAGTAAGAGATTAACAACAACAATAATAAAATAGAACCGTTATAACCATATACTGTAAAAATAGTTCTGTGAATGTGGTCTCTCTCTCTCTCTCAAGATACCTTATTGTACCGTACTCACCCTTCCTCTTGTGAGGACGTGAGATGATACAATGCCTACATGTTGAGATGAAGTGAGGTGAATGATTTAGGCATTGTGATGTAGCGCTAGGTTAATATTGACCTTCTGACAATACATGAGGAGGATCTTTGAGCCATGATGATGTTGATGGTCGGATGTCATAAGCAGATGATGTCCATGGTTGTTAGAACACAAGCACTGTGATACTGCGATAGTCAATCTGATAACTGAGATAGCTACTAAGTGACTAATGGGCAGGTAGCTTATGCAGCGTGGATACGCTGGTCAAAGGGATGATTCACGTCCCAGGTGGGATGGAGCAAGATTTCATCATGCTACTCAGAACAGCACGAAATTTAAAACTTACGAAGTTGGGAATTTTCTATTTAATATTTTCAGACCACAGTTGACTGCAGGTAACTGAAACTGTGGAAGGCAAAACTGCGTATAAGCGGGGAAGACTGTACTGTTGAAATAGTTGCTTATTTAAGATCTTGACGACTGGTGGGTTACATATGATATAGTTGGGTTTAAAAATAAGAGTATTTTTTGTGGTGAAGAGATAAAGAATAGATGGAGAAAACTTTTTTGTATTTTTTTTAAGGAAAATTTAAAAACATGCAGAAATACAAAAGTTGCAGCCCCAATTTCGGTCCTTGGACCAGCAGCATTGGCGTCACTTGGGAGCTTGTTCAAAATGTAAAACCTTGGCCCCTACCCCAGACCTTCTGAATCAGAATCTTCATTTTAACAAGATTCTCCAGTAATTCGTCTTCATATTAAATTCATACGCATATATATGAAGCGGTTCATTCAGCACCTTGCCGCTTTTTTTGTTACTGATGTTGTTATACATCGTTTTTATTTTTTGGGAACTCCCAAAGAACAGTGTCATAGGCCCTGCCATCAAGAGGCTGGGTACATTTCATTGCTCTAGAAACAATAATGCCACCAATAATCATTGAGCTCTTAACTCTGACTGAGCCAGGCATGGTGCACAGTACATGGTGCATTATGTGAATGTATCACAGTTCATCCTCACAAAACTCCTGTAATGTTCACAGTATTATGAGTCCCATTCTCTAGAAGGAGAAACCAGATTTATAACCATTAAAAAAAAAAAAAAAAAAAAAGCTATTGGGGCCAGCCTGGTGGTGTAGTGGTTAAGTTCACATGCTGTCCTTCCGTGGCCCAGGGTTCGCAGGTTCGGATCCTGGGCGCAGACGTATGCACCACTTATCAAGCCGTGCTGTGGCAAGTGTCCCACAGAAAATGGAGGAAGATGGGCACAGATGTTAGCCCAGGGCCAGTCTTCCTCAGCAAAAAGAGGAGGATTGGCAGCAGATGTTAGCTCAGGGCTAATCTTTCTCACCAAAAAGAAAATAAATTTCAAACTTCACTTGGATTTCATTGACTTTTCCATTAATGCTCTCTTTCTATTCCAGGATTCAACCCGGGGTACCATGTTATGTTTAATTGTCAGCTCTCTCCAGTGTTCTCTGTTCTGTGAGAGTTTCTTAGCCTTTGTTTGATTTCCTTAACAGTCATCAGAAGTACTGGCTAGGTGTCGGGTAGAATGTCCCCCAGTTTGGATTAGTCTGATATTTTTGTTAGGATCAACTAGGGTTATCAGTTTTTAGCACAAATATCACAGAGATGAAGTGTTCTTCCAGTCACATCGTATGGGGAGCATAATATCCACGTGACATTACTGTTGATGATAACGTCCATCACTTGGCCAAGGTAGTATTTGCCAGGTTTCTCCACTGTAAAGTTACTGTTTGTTTTTCCCTTTCCGTGCTGTATTCTTCGGAAGCAAGTGACTGTGTCTGGCTCACTCTCAAGGGGGTGGAGGGAGTGGGAATTAAGTTCATCTCCTGCTGGGAGGGAGTGTCTGCATATATTATAATGGAATTCTTCTGTAGAGAAGTCATTTCCCCCCCCTTTAGTCACTCATTCATTTATATAAGCATGGACTTATGTATATGTATTTTATATTTTGGGCTATAATCCAGTAAATTTATTTTGTTGCTCAAATTGTTCTAGCCTTGCCCATTGTGAGCTTTCTTTCGAGTTGGCTTCCGTGTCCTTTTGACACATTCCCATTCTTTTGCCCTCGAGTCACTCATTTCTCCAAAGAGCTCTGGTTCCTTTTATTGGAGAAAAGGGTATTAGAAAGCAGATTTGGGTGCGGGGTATGCTCATTGCTACTCAGGTGTCACGACTTCTAGGCCCTCTCAGCAGACAAAGCAGACAGAGCTAGTGACATGTGTATATAGTAAACCACGTATGTCGGCATATCTATAGTTCTTTCTGTATCTGTCCATCTGTATACATATTAAGGTAAACTTGAGTTTGTACTGATGTCTCCAGCTATAATCCTGAACTACAGGATTCATCCTAACCTTCCTTTCTTGCTCCTTTATAATTTCTATCTCCAACAGAGAAACCTGGTTCCCACCATCCTCTACCTACCATCCATACTCTTCACCCTCAGCATATGGGTAAAGCAGGTGCAGAATTTCTAGGCTATTCTCACAGAAGAAACAAATTTACCAACTAGAATACAGTGTTTACGTACAGTGTACAGTTCCTATTATATTTAGCCTTACAGTTTCTAGTCAAAACACCCGTTTTCCAAAGTTACTCAAGTTAGCTTCTGCCCACCAGCCCCCTTCAGTATGGTGATACCGTAAATTTATAATAATGTTAGATTCATTTGTCACAGTTTGCATTCCATCCTGGGATACTCAGTCACATGGGTTGATTTTTTTTAAACTTGCACGTATTACATACACTCTGTGCTACACAGTTTTGTGGGCTTTGACAAATGCATAGAATCATTTATTCTCCGCCACAGTACTGTCAGAATGATTCCGTCATCTAAAAGTTCCCCTGTGTGTCCCAGATTTATGGAATCAAAATTTTCATTTTAACAATATTCCCAGGAGATTTGTATGCATAGTAAATTCATATGCATATATATGAAGCTATTCACCTGGAGTCATTCAGTATCTTGCCATGTTTTAAAATTATAAATTAACTTGGAGAAAGATATTATGACCTAGAGGTGATAATGGAATAGCCAGGTTTAAATACACAGTCAAGGAAGTGAGTATATTCAAATTCATGGGGCATGTAGGTATGCAAGTGAGGTGAAAGAAAATAGAATTGGGCAAATTATTGGACTAAAGTAGTGGGCTGTATGGCAGGTTTTCACAGAGCTCTTTAAGTTTTGTCCTCTTGATAATGATGAGAAATGATGTAGTTTGGAAAGAAGGAAGAACAAATGGTATCCAGAGGCATGATGGAGAGGAAGGTTTTTTACAGAGGTCATAGTCCCCAACAATGATGTGCAAGTTCCCTAATAAAGAGAGTGTGTTGGACATCCTAGCTTTGCAGTTCTTTACCCTGAGGTTTATTCAGTGTTCTGCTGAAGTTTTTGTGTGGTTTAGTCCCAGGTGGAGGAAGGAGAAAAAAGGAAGCATAGCTGAATAAATGCTACCTGTATTGAGGGATACCCCTGGGAGTGTAATACAGTCCGTGTGAATGGACTGGTCAGAACCACAGATTTTAAGGAGGTACTCTAGGAATCTCTTGTACCAGAATCAAGTTCTTATGTATGAATGACTGAGAAAATTGCTTTTCATAATTAAGAGTATATTATCTGTCCCTGTGATATGAGGTGACTGCTTAGTCAAAAGTCAGCTTTAAGTAAATGTTAAACTGCGTTCAAAAGTTTCCTTGGTGTGGATAGATTAAGTGAGATCTAAGTTATCTTTGGGATTAAAATACACAGACGTAAAAAGTTCTGGGTAATTACGCGCTACTGGCTTTTGGGATCTAATGTCTACAGTATCTCTCAGAGCTGAGGCATAAGGCACAAAAATAGTAGGGGGCTCTTTTCTTAATGAAAACCTTCTGTTAGCTATTTCACATCTCTCTTGTTGCTGCTTTCAGAACTACAGTTCTGTGTCCTCAGATAGTTATTTAATTTAGATGATTGAGCAAGTACTGTGTGGTAGATACCATCAAATACTAAAATTTGAGATTCTTCTCTGAAGCTTGTAATCAAGAAAGAGACCTTAGCCTTAAATATTTGTAGCATCAGGTGGATATGGTAAATACAGAGAGATACAGTCTGCACCACTTCAAAGGTAGGAGACAGAGAAGTGATACGTGCTATTGAGACGAATATCTCCCAATAATGATAAGAAATGTGGGAATTGGAGACTTGCTCATTTATCTGGAGTGAGAATGAAAGCCTCTGTGTTCAGGGCACACTTGAGCAGAGACCTAAGTGAACTGAGAGTGAGCCATGTGGCTACATTGGGGGATATCAGTCTAGGCAGTACAGAGACCCTGACAGTGAACTGTGCTGGGGTGAGGGAGCTACAGCAAGACCAGTATGGCTACAGTGGATGGAGCAAATAGGAGAGTGGTGGAAGGTGAGGTCAGTGATGTGATGAATCCTGATTATTTGGGGCCCCTGTAGGAAATGGTACAGACTTTTCATTATGCTCTCCGTGCAGTGATGTGTCACTAGGCCAGAATGATTCATGTTAACAGGACTAGGGTGTAGGGAAACCAAAGAGGGATACTGCATATTCAGTCACTGGAAGAGCAAGGAAGAAAAGGGGAGGGGAGGGAGTGAGTCTGGGGTCATAGTGGGGAAAGGGGAGACAGCTGCACCACAGGGGCTGAGAA
Source organism: Diceros bicornis minor (assembly GCF_020826845.1). Taxonomy (NCBI): domain Eukaryota; kingdom Metazoa; phylum Chordata; class Mammalia; order Perissodactyla; family Rhinocerotidae; genus Diceros; species Diceros bicornis. Next base: position 913,715 of record NW_026690912.1, on the reverse strand, counting down.
GAGCTCAAGGGTAACACCCGGACCCCAGTTCTCCTGCAGGGATATAGTCATGGCATGGAGTCACTCTCCTCCAACCCTCTGATCTCCTAACTGGGCTCCCCACTGACCAACCCAAACAGAAGCCTAAGGCAAATGAGCTCTTTGATATAGTCCATCAACCTCCCCAAGCACAGAGCAGCGTAGACTAGAGGGGAGAGTGCCAGTGTTTGCCATTCCACATTCCTTATATACAGGGTGTTCCTCTGCAGTGTGTTTCTCATGTGTGTCTTAAGGGATGAGGGTCCTCTGAAGGGTTTTCCATTTTGATGATATTCATAGAGTTTTCCCTTAGTGTAAATTGTGACGTGACTCCCTAGGGCTATCACCAAAGGCTTTCCTATAGCCATTGCATTCTTTAGGTTTCTCCCCAGTAGGTCATCTTCTGGCACACAGTAGGGTCAGAGTTTGTGTTGAAGGTTTTACCACATACAGTGCACTTAGAAGGCTTCTCTCCAGAGTGAGTTAACGTGTGGGTTATTGAATGCTACTCCATATTGATCAGATTAGAAGGATGAGGGTGTGCTGAAGGCTTTTCTTCACTGAAGGCCAGACTCCAAGAGGATTCCCAGTGATCTCTGTCTCCTGGTATTCATATCCTGTGTAGTTCCCTCCCACTCTGTGGCAGGATCAGTCTGGGTGACCAACACAATCCAGATGAAGAGAGAATATGGCCTTCTGAGGCTAGGTCATAAAAGACTTACGGCTTCTGCATGGGCTCTTTTGGATCACTTCCTTTGGAGGGTACCTGCTGCCATATTGTGACGATACTCAGCACCATGGGGAGACCTACATAAGGAGAAACTGAAGGACCCCTGCCAACAACTGACACTAATTTGCCAGGGATGTGAGTAAGCTATCTTGGAAGTGGACCCTTCAGTCCCAAAGACTTTAGATGACTGCATTTCTGGTTGACATCTTGCTTCTCATGAGAGATCCTGAGCTAGAACTACATAGCTAATCCATTCCTTAACTCTTGACCTACAGAAATTGTGAGATAATAAATGCTTGTTGTTTTGAACTGCTAAATTTTAGGGATAATTTATTACAAAACAAATAATTTATACATCCAATGTGAGTCCCGAAGATGCCCGAGAGATGGCAGATCAATGAATGCTTTCCCACAGTTACTATATTCATACCTACCTATTATGAATTCTCTTATGCACAGAAAGGTAAGAGTTAGTGGTGAAAGATTTCCCAAAATGATTGCATTCATAGGGTTTTTCTCCAGTGTGAGTTCTCACATGTTTCTTAACAGATGAGAGATTATTTAAAGCTTTCCCACAGTCACTGCACTCATAGGGTTTCTCTCTGTAATGTATTCTCTTGTGCACAGTAAGAGAAAAACTACTGGTGAAGGATTTCCCACACTCATTAGACTCACAGTTTTTCTCCAGTATGAGTTCTCACATGCTGTGTCAGATGTGAGCTTTCCTAAAGGCTCTACAACAATCATGACATTCATAAGGTTTCTCCCCTGTATGCATTCTATTGTGGACAGTAAGGGAGGAGCTCATGCTGAAGCCTTTCCACAGTGATTACATTCGTAACGATTCTCCCCAGTATGAACTCTCCTGTGCCTTTTGAGGATACATCTAGTGCGAAAGACGTGAAAACACTGGTTACATTCATAGGGCTTTTCTCCAGTGTGAATTCTCACATGCAGTGTAAGGGATGAGGGATTACTGAAGGCTTTCCCACAGTCACTGCATTCATAGGGTTTCTCCCCATTATGTATTCTCTTATGAACAGTGAGGTAAGAACTGCTGCTGAAGGATTTGCCACATTGATTGCAATCATAGGGTTTTTCTCCAATATGAATTCTCTTGTGCTGAATAAGATTAGATTTTGTGCTGAAGACTTTAAAACACTGATTATACTCGTTGAGTTTCACTCCAAGATGACTTCTCTCCTGTTGATTAAGAAATGAATGCTAACTATAATTTATAATATTTTTAATATTCAATGCTATCATAGGAATTTTTCTTCCAGGAATTCTGCTATGTATAACATCATTATAATTGGTGTTTTTGCCACTTTGAGTGCCTGTATATGATGTCTGCTGGTTTGAGTTCTCAGAAGTTAAAAAAGATGGATGCTTTGCCATAAGTCCTTATCAGATTCACAGAACATCTTCTGATAAGTTTAAGACAAATTTATGTTTGAAACACTCAATATCTGAGTCACATTTATGGAAACATTTACTTTTGTGAACACTCAGGGAAGAAAACATTTTGGAGATAACTTATGCTTCTCTCCAAATTCACAAGAGTTTCAGGGTATCTCTCCAGAGGGACAACTTTTTCTTGGGAAAATGAATCCCTTGGTAACTTTGTGGCTTTTCTAATTTATGGCATTTTCCTACTGTGGAAAATCAGAAATCTTACCATTTTTAAACCTTTAGATTGTTCTTCTCTGAAAACATGCTGCTTAGAAGTTAACCCTTGGACTTTAAGTAAGAGTCTCCAAATCCGAAACAAATTGAAAAGAAATTTAAGTTGATAAAGGAAAGAAAAGGTAAAATGCAGATGTTAGTGAAGGTAGACCCGAAGGAGTTAGAGATTTTCAGGAGGTTTGCAATGAAAGGGACACGAGTGTGAAAATTTTAGGTTTGTATTAAAGAAGACTCTAGAAATATTGAGATTGATGCTGATGGAAAGAAGGAATTGTCAGGAATGTAAAGTGAGAAGGAACTAGACAAAGAGCTCATATGAGACTTAAATTTAAGAAGGAAGAGAGAGATCTTTTTCCCCCCTCTGAGGCCAAAGTAAAGTATGAGATAATGAACAGAAAGTTAAAGAAAAAGCAAAGGAGGTCCACGAGGAGGCTCATACTAAACGTTTTTGGCCTTCTTGTCGGAAAAAAAGGGCATTTTACAAATGTCTCTGATGGACATTTCCTAATGTAATACTCCAAACTGTCAAGCCACAGGCCAGAGAGGTTCCTGACAAAGACTCATATATACCTAGTGCTCACCCGGACAGGTGCCTGGGAGAATTCCTCTTTCCTCTGTCCTCACTTTATCTTCTTGCTCCAATTCGGAGAGCAGACTAGGTTTATCAACTTGATTCCCTATACATGGAGAAAAGACATATGATGTAGGGGACTCTGCATGGGACAAGAAGCCTCACCATGGAACTGAGGCCCACACTTCTATAGATGAGCAGGTGTGACTTTAGGAGCAGCAGTACAATTATCCTTAAATTCTAACAAATATAGTATAACTATCTTTCACCAAGAAAAAAAAATGTAAGCATCCTCAGTCAGTATCCAGGGTGACAGGGGATAACGTCCCAGAAGTTCATGCCCAGTTTCAAATACAGACTTAAAAGCTCCAAAGCTTTTATCCATGGAGAACATGAAGTCAGGCCAAGGAGTAGATCTTCAGTTGATAGGGAAGGCATTAGACCACAAGCTCCAGGATGGTAGGGACCTAATTCCCTAATTCCCAATTCCCAGCACAGACCTCATTCACCACCATATTCCTAATTCCTAGCACAGACCCAGGAACATAAAGGTGCTTAAGAAAGACTTGTGAGAAGTGATGTCAGTGACAATGGTGGAGTAGGTAACTCTCAAAGTCCAACACTCTACAAAACACCAGCAAATAAACTGGTAAAAACTGTCAGAATCAACTTGATTGGAACACTGGAAAGTTATAAGAAGTTTACAGCAACCAGAACAATGCTTAATCAAAACAAAGAAGTGAATTTGGTAAGAGAGCTCTGTGACACTTGAACTGACCCTGGCCCATCACCTGTTCCCCACCATGGCAGTCACCTTGAAGACAGCAGCCTGTGTTCCTACTACTGGAGGGAGCAGAACGGATTTTCTTCTCAAAGAGCTGTGGTTGCTTGTTTTGACCTGTCTGGTGGCTCCCTGAATGACTGGCTCAAAGGGCTTGCTTTTATTTTGTCTAACTCCAAACTCTCTCAGTGCTGAGGTGGCTATGAAGGGTGGAGGGCTGGGGCATGTGCCAAACACATTTAAATGTATTAGCCACTGCTGCCTGGGGCAAGGGAAAACCATTGAACCAAACAAAAGACTAACCAAAAAGTCTAAGAGGAAAGCAGGGAATAAGATGTTTCGGACAAAAAAGGCTTCGAAAAGCTCCCACATATTCCTAGGTATACGTAAGACCACGCACATACCCAGGGCTGGGTGCATGCTCCGAAAAGACCTGAGAAGGCACTAAGCCCTCACCTTTGATTGACCTTCCTGCTCTGCACAAGCAGGAAGTGAAGGCTAAGACAGAGTTGTCAGTCGCCTGATTGAGTTTTGAAAGCCCGCTCCAAAATATACACAGAGACCATTTGCAAAGACTGTGCGTTTTTGGGTTCTAGGTATTTAAGGAAATCTCTGACAAATCACTAGCTGGCCATTAAGCTAAGAAAACAGAGACTTCAGTGGCCACACATGACTAATACAGACATTGCAAAATTAGTTCAGAAATGTCACCAAACAAACAACACCAACTACAACAAGCAACAACAACAAAACTTAGGGATGGGGGGAAATCTGATTTACAGAATTGCCAGACTATAATGCCAAACGTCCAGTTTTCAACAACAAAAAAAATGAGTCATGCAAAGAAACAAAAGTGCTTGGCCCATTACAGGAAAAGGAAATTAACAGAAATTGTCCCCAAAGAAGGGACTTTCCAGACAAAGACTTCAAATCAACTATTTTAAGTATGCTCAAAGAGATAAAGGAAACCATGTACAAAGAACTAAAGGAAATGGAACTCTTACCAAATAGAGACCATCAAAAAGATAGAAATTATTGGGGCTTGCCCGGTGGTGTAGCAGTTAAGTGCGCGTGCTCCATTTCGGTTGCCCAGGGTTCGCAAGTTCGGATCCCGGGCGTGCACCGACACACCGCTTGTCAAGCCATGCTGTGGCAGCGTCCCATATAAAGTAGAGGAAGATGGGCACGCATGTTAGCCCAGGGCCAGTCTTCCTCAGCAAAAAAGAGGAGGATTAGCAGATGTTAGCTGAGGGCTGGTCTTCCTCACACACAAAAAAATAAATAAACAAAGTTCTGAGAGAAAACAAACTGTCACCCACAAATTCTATATGCAGCAAAAGTCTCCTTCAAGAAAGTGAAAAGGAAATCCATAGAATGGGAGGAAATATTTGCAAATCATATATTTGATAAATGTCTAGCATCCAGAAGATATAAAGAACTCTTACAACTCAACAACAAAAAGACAAACAACCCTGTTCCCCCTAAAATGGGCAAAAGACTTGAATACACATTTTACTAAAGAAGATATAGAAATGGCCAACAAGCATAAGAGAAGATGATTCTTATCTCATTATTCTTTAGGGAAATGCAAATAAAAGCCACATTGAGATATATACCACTTCACATCTATAAGGATGGCTTTAATTAAAAAAAAAAGGAAAAGAAACAAGTGTGGTTAAGAATGAGGAGAAATTGGAACCCTCTCATATTGTGGGAGGGAATGTAAATGGTGCACAGGTGTTATGAGAGGTTCGGGGATTCGATCGGAGACGTGAAAGACACTTTCCACTCCAAACAAATGGACTGAAGGTATATTTTATTATATAGAGGATAGTAAAGGCGACAGTCTGCAAACAGATCAAATAGGTCAAATATTAAGAGGGAAAAAAAACATCAGCCCGACTGGAAAGGGAAAACACCCACATCGGCTGAAGAGAAATGACACAAATCAACCGGAAAGAGAAACACCAGGTTGACCGAAAAGAGAACACATCAAATCAATTGCTTCATATCAAATCAATTACTTCACATCAAATCAGTTACTCACAACATCCACGCCCCACTGCCAGGAGAGCCCTGTCAATCGACGTGGCTGGGCAAGGATCACACGTCCTGGGCAAGGTGTCCCTTCCACAGGTGGAAATCTCTCCGGGTCTCAGTCTCCAGTAGTTTTTATACCATCAGTAATTTTCAGAGTAAGCAATTACAGAGTTTGCAGAGCAAGCATTTAGTGTTCCCATGCACAAAATGGTTATCAGTGGCTTACGTGCACTGAGCCCCCTGGATAACATCCCAGCCCAGTAGTTGTGTACGTGTATTGTTCTCTTTGGTTATCGTCCCAGCCCGGCACAGATGGCCAGTCCATCCCGTGCTACGACGCTCCAAGAGCCTTGAAATGTTACAACTTGTGACTCACTCTGTGGGAGAAGGGCCAGTTCCCACCACACAGAAAGCAGCTTTGTATTTCTGTTTGTGCTGGTGGCTGTAGGTCAACGGAGCGGCCAATCATGGCTGTACTCATGTCAAGACAACAGGTACTCTGCCAAACAGTTTAGAGCTTCCTCAAAAAGTTAAAACATAGAATGACTATATGACCCAGTAATTCCATTCCTAAGTTTATACCTGAAAGAACTGAAAACAACTGTTCAAGGAAAAATTTGTACACAAATGTTCGTAGCAGCACTATTCACAATAGCTAAAATGTCCATCAACAGATGAGTGGATACACAACAAGTGGTATATATGCACAATGGAATACATTCAGCCATAAAAAGGAACGAAGCCTGATACACACTACAACATGGATGAATCTTAAAAACATGCTGAACAAAAGAAGCCAGACACCAAAGGCCATATATTGTATGATTCATTTATATACAATGTCTAGAATAGGTAAATCCACAGAGACAGAAAGTAAATTAGTGGTAGCCAGTGGCTGGGGGTAGGCAGGACTGGGGAGTAACTACTTAATGATCATGGGTGTGATAAAAGGGTTCTGGAATTACAGAGTGATGATGGTTGCGCAAGACTGTGACATTATTAAAAGCCACTGAACTGTATATTTAAAATAGTTAAAATGGTCAGTCTTTCTGTTTTGTGAATGTTACATGAATTAAAAAAAGCCTTGTTACCTGAGTCAATAAATAAATGCAGGAATGATGTCAGGCTTACCAAGAGATGCGAGGTTCCTGCAGTTTTCCAGCATCACATCCCTGTACAGTGTTCTCTGAGAAGCATCCAGCAATGCCCACTCTTCCAGGGTGAACTCCACAGCCACATCCTCGAAGGTCACCAAGTCTTAAACCATCACAAACATCATGGCTTAGCCAAGGACCACCCTCACCAATGTTGACAGGAAAAGGGCCGAGGATGACAGAACTAGGGAAGAGGAACCCAAAACACACGATGTCCGGGCAGGTGCTGAGCTCTGCTCTCCTTTGCTTCCAGGCTCAGCCCTCAATGCTCGTCTCCTGTCTACTTACTTCCAGCCACTCCCAAGGTTAGATGCATGTCCACCATATACACGGTTGTCTTTTTCCAGTAAGACTGTGGGCTCTGTAATCTTATTTCTCTCAATCTCCAAGGTTGACAGGCTGGGACACTGCAGAAAACAGAGAAATACTCACTAGTAGCCGTCATAAATTACTTGAGTACAGAACACGGTCATGTCTTTCCTTTAAAAGTCTCAGCAGAACACAATATAGACGGTGACCCCGGAGGAAGCTTTGAAAATGTAAAAATTGTTGACATAGGCTGACATTTTCTGGGCAGCCCCTCACCCTCCATCAGATGCTCGGAGATCCTGGGATGCCTGAGGACCTGGTTTGCCTGTGAGGCTCCAGGCCACAAAAGATAAGTCCAATCTCTGGTCAAAAGAATAATTATCTGGAGAAAGGAATATCTGACTTACCAGTAACCAGCTTGCCAGGAAGCCATGAACAAGACCTTCCTCCTCTGTGTATCTTCTCCGAGGAGAGGCTGGGTACAGGGGAGACTGAGCTGGAGAAGAAGGAAGGAGTCACAGTAATCCAGGGATGCCCTCTGTTCACAGATTATTCCCATTTCACAGATAAAGAAATTGAGGTTCGGAGGGACATCATTGTTACTTCATCAAGTTTATAGAAGGAATTAGAGGTAAAATTCATGAGATCCCACACAGTCACCACACAGGTGACATCTCCACAGACACTCAAACCACTGAAGTCCCAAATCCCAAGAACCACATAATCAGATATCAGTGACCTCATGGATCCTGGGGCTCCACTCCCACCTCCCCTGCTCAGCCCCCTCCCCTGTGGTGCAGGGGCCTTTAGCGCCTGGACTCTGAGGCCTGTAAGGACCCAAGAACTTACCACAAGTCGGGGACAGAACCATGGCCGCCATCTTGTGATTCAGTAAATGTTCGTGAACAACAGGGCAGTGGAGAACCAGGATGCTCCTCCTCTTATCCCCACAGAGCACTCAGGACAGGGCCCTGGAATAAATGGGAAAATACAAAGTATTCACAGCCTCTCTCCCTCTCTAGGTTACTGAGGACGAATCTGTCTTAGCCCGTCCGTCATGTCCTCCTTCAAACATAATATATTTGATACTGGGCCTTTATTTTGCTTAGCAGGTGATGAACTCAGGGCCATGTGATGGCAAAACTTGTCTTCTTCTGCCCCCAGTGGTATGACCAATACATTACTGCTCCCCCCATTTTAAGTCCTTGGCTTCCCTGAGTCTCAGGGCACATTCTTCCCATCCGCGTGGTTGTCACAATCACAGTCCCAGCTACAACCCCTGTTCACGGAGACTTTGGCACCTGACTCCCATTGTTATTTCAACCTCCAGTCCCACCTCACTTGGATGACGTCAGCGTCCATGAGGATGACTCTCACAGTATTAGGAGTTTGTCCCCATCCATCTTGGCCACACATTTCCATGGGCACCACCCCAGGCTTTGTCATCACCTAACACTGCTCTACCATCTAGAACAATAGTTCAGAAACTTCTCTCTCTGAACCCAAACTCCCAAACATCTACCCTGCTCACTCATTTCCTCCTTTCAGGACATGTGTTCTACCACACGTGGCTCCAGTCTACCCACTCTCCTACTTTATTGTTGTCCATCTACTACCTTCTCTTTTCACTTCATACTTACCCAACTTGTGTTTCACTGTGTCTCATTTCAACATATTTCCTTATCCCTACCCCCTATCTTCACGCTGGCACAGCAGAACTCCAACCAAGCATGATTCCAATAATCTGCCTGCTCCGTGGCAACATCTGGGCAGGCCAGCCTGCACAAGAGATGTCACGTTGCCACCTCCAGAAAAACATGGTCTCCACCACGCAAAGAGCTCTTGACCCTGTAGGACAATCCCACAAGTCTCTGAAGCTTCCTAGTCATCATACCTTCTCTAATGTCTCTAAATCTCTCACATGCTCACCTTTTCCCCTATGGTAACCAGCTTCCTAAATAGCCCTCAATGATTCGAGCCTCCTGGTTGTCACACTCACATTGAATTAGGGCTGACCTGTGTGACCAACCGAATATTGTGGAGGTGACTTCTGAGGCTAGGTCTTAGAAAGCACTGTAGCTTCCGCCTTGTTCTCTTGGACTGCTGGCTCTAAGGGAAGCCAACTGCCATGTTGCAAAGACACTCAAGCATCCTGGTGGGGAGACCTACGTGGAGAGGAACTGAGGCCTCCAACAGCCAGCACCACCGTGCCAGCATGTGAGTGAACCACCTTGGAAGTCAGTCCTTCAGGTGACTGCAGCCCCAGCTGATATCTTCATGTGAACTCATGAAAGTCCCTGAGACAGAACCTTCCAGCTAAGCTGCTCCTGAATTCCAGAACCACAAAAACTGTGAGATGACACATGGTTATTGTTGTTTTAAGTCACTAAGGTTTGGGATAATTTGCTATGCAGCAATAGGTATCGATGAATACACTCTGACTTTCAGCAGATGGTCTTGCCTCTTACTTCTCAAAGCAATCATCCTAAGGAGTCCATTTTCCTGTCTTGTCACCAAAATCACAACCTGCGCCACGGTTTCCTCCCTCTGCTGTTACAAACCAGGAGCCGTCTCCCCTTCTCTGTAAGGCCGTGCTCTGCAGCTCTGTGCTTTGCTCCATCCCGCCTGCCTTTTTAGGATCTGAAGCCTATCGATGATCTCTTATCTACCCTTCCCCTTCCAGCTCTCCCACTCTCCTGGACTCTTCCTCCCACCATTTCAACCCTATGCAGTATTTGTATTGGGGAAATAAACCTATCCTAAGAGCATAGTTTTCTTTCCAGTTACTTCCCAGTCTCTCTCCCTCATCACTGCCAAAGTGTTTGCATTCTCTGTCTCATTTCCTCATGTCCCCAACACAGGACACTCTGGTTTCCACCACTTCCATTTCAAGGACAACACTCTTGGTAGAATCATCAATGATCTTAGTCACAGAACAGAGATGTAGATGGTAAATACTGATACTATTTCTTATCTTTCAGATCAAGAAAAATCCTTTGTTGGAAAGTCTGCCTGGAAAGGCACTTTCATACACTGCTGTGGTACAACTCCTACAGAAGAAAATTTACCATAATCAAGCAAAACTGCAAAAATATTTATCCTTTCTCCATCATTCCCACTACTAGGAATCCATCTCAAAGATACAGAAATACTAAAATATTCCTCTAAGACTATTCATTGTGACATTTATAACAGCAAAGGAGTAGAAACAACACAAATGACCATCAATAGGAACTGGTTGAATAAACTATGGGATATTCACCTAGTGAAGACTCATGCAGCCATTAAAAAGTGATAAGATCTCTAGGTAGTTGTAGAGATAATTATCCCCAATAAATATAAGGAGAAAAACATCAAGGTACAAAAGTGTATGGAATGATTCCTTTTTAAAAGAAGGGAAAGGCCAGGATATATACATATGTATATGTATACATATAAATGTATATACATTTGCATTTTATATGTATATGTATTGTATGTAATTGTATGTAAAATACAAATGTATTTTATATAATATATATAAATATATGTACATATATACACACATATTTTGCATATGTATATTTTTACATATACACACACCTATTTTCTCATATTTGCAAAAGAAACGCTGAAAGGATAAAACATGAATACAAACGTTAACCAAGAAGGGTAGGACAATAATTGAGAAGAGGAGACAGGAATTGAATTTAGAATTCCCTAAATATGGCTCATTATACAGTTTTGACTTCAGAATCATATTTTAAAAATACAACCACAATCCTCAAAATGGAAAACAAATAACTAAATGAACCGAATTTGCATATAAATTGGAAACATGACTACAACAGAGTTTGAAAAAGAATGCTTTCACTGGACTTTAAAACTAAGTATATTGCTAATTCAGCTGGTTTCCTCCTGAAGGACATTTGAGTTGTTTCTCTTCTTTTGCTGTTGGAAATAATGCTTCTGTGAATAACCATCGTGTGTAGATGTGGTCTTGTATTTTGGGAGGTTTACATTCAGAGTATATTTCCAGAAGCGAGATTGCTACGTAAAGACAGCGACTCTTCTGGGTGTAATTTTTTATATACACTGAAGGAGAATATCATTAAGTAAATAAATTAATGCTATTCAGAGGCAATATTTTTAGTATAACATATAAGAGATTAATATAAAATCAAAGAAAATTAAGCAAAAAACCATTGTAAAGTTAAATCGAATTAGAAATATCATGTTAAACTCATGATTTAAAAATTACGTATTCTCTGCTGCAGAAATTGATAAAAGAAACCTTAACTAAATTGAAGTCAGGAAGGCCTGTAGTGGGAGCTCTCACACCCTCTCACATATTGTCAATTACACCAAGCAGGAAGTGACAGAGACTTGTGTCTTGGACACGAAGTAAAACTGCTTTATTACTGAAGCAAGATTTCTTTTTCCACCTGACAACATCCTAGCCAATGAGAAACATCACAGCTCAACCAACGAAACACGTCGCAGCTCAACCATCGAGAAACGCTGCAGCTCAGCCACCGAGAAACACCGCAGCTCAGCCACCGAGAAACGCCGCAGCTCAGCCATCGAGAAACGCTGCAGCTCAGCCAACCAGAAACGTGGCAGCTCAGCCATCGAGAAACGCCGCAGCTCAGCCAACCAGAAACGTGGCAGCTCAGCCATCGAGAAACGCTGCAGCTCAGCCATCGAGAAACGCCGCAGCTCAGCCAGTGAGAAACGCCGCAGCTCAGCCATCGAGAAACGCCGCAGCTCAGCCATCGAGAAACGCCGCAGCTCAGCCAGTGAGAAGCCTTTGCTGCCTTGACCTTTACTTTCTCCCAATGGATTTTCCTTTAGAACAGCCCCTCCTTACTCCTGCTCTTCTCTATAAAAGCAGCTCCCCTCCTTTCTTTTCTGGATTTGCCTGTGGTTTGCCATAGCATGTATATCCTGAATTGCAACTCTTTTGGCTATTCCCAAGTAAATTCAATTTCAGATGAAATAACAGGCAAATTTGCTTTTTAAGTTGACACTACTATATCCACTGAAAGGTCTTAGAAGCAATGATACTCCAGAGGCACTGAGCATACCTAGTGTCCAGCTCTTGGTTTTTAAGACTATTTACCACTAAAAAGAGCAAAGTACTCTATGCACTAATAATAGAATAATCTCCAGTATATGTTAAAGGAAAAAAGGCAGAGAAAAATGCATAGAGTACTACAATGTTTTGTATAAGTAAAAGGGGAAATGAAAATATATTTGCTTGCATTTACTTAAAGAAAATCCAGAACGCTAAGAATGCATGATAAACCAATAAAAGTAATTACCTATAGGTGGCTAGAGGAAGGAGAATGGGATGGAAAGAAAAGAAGGTGAGGGCAAAACTTTGTAAGGTATATCTTTTTATATCACCTTAGTTTTGGACCAAATGCAAAGAAGAATTCTAATTAGATTTTAAACATTTGAGTATTTTATAAAAAATTGAGTAATTTCATTTTTAACCCGAAAGTCTTCCTGACTCCTTGTGGTGACAACCCAAGCCCAGGAAAGCCCACTGGCAGGTCTTCTGCACAGCGGAGGCTGATGGAACCTGTCGGTACCAGGTCCACACGGTACTCACCTGCTCACACAGAAATCCACGGATCAACGAGGACAGGTGGACCCTGAGCCTGGTTTCACCTCAAACTTGAGCTCCATGGATGCTTTTCTTGGCTGAGGGGGGAAAAAAGCACAGAGGTTGCTTTTGAGACCTTTTATAGGGAGTAATACAGCTGATGGATGGGAAGCCACCCCATTCACTTTTCTTTTTTGAATTTACTGATTTAACTGTAACTGTTGGCTGAGACTGGATTTTCCCGATTCCTATCCAGACACCTGCTCCCCACTTAGTAAACTCAGTGAATAAAGGAGACACAATTGCTGTCCCTCAAATGTCGTCTGAGAGTAAGACAGTGACATTAGACATCTTTCGCATGTCCTGTCCTCCATGGTACATCCCAAGTGATGCACTGTGGTTTCCTTAGATTTCAGCCCAGAGCTGGGCACATAGTGGGTGGTCAATGCATGTTTGTGGAATGAATATGTGAATGACTTAAAACCAGAAGTGGAAGAAATTGGGGACGGTGGGCTTGGGAGAGACTAGACTCCAGGGGTGTGTGTGAATACGGGTGGGGGGACCTCTCTGGTGCTCTCAGTGCCCCGGGTAGGGGAGTGGCAAGCAGAGAGCACAGAGGTTTACCTACAACTCCTGGAAGGAGGTGGGATTTCTAACAACAGACTTGAGGTAGTGAGCTCCCCACCCCTGAGAGTGTGCAAATGGGTGGGGCACATTTCTGGAGAGTTCTAGGGGAAATTTCTGTCCAGGGAAGGTTTGGGGCTGGGGAAACCTTAGTCTGGTCTAAATGAGAGCCCTTTGGGTTTGTCAGCAGCCCAAGAGTGGTGGGGGTTTGTGCATCCTCCTCACTTCCAGTTGCATATGGGACTCGGCTTGTCCCACATCCCTTCTGTGTGTGTGTGGCTGGCAGCGCCCTGACCCCGTGGTACGGGGTGGGTCTGCTTTGAGCTCTGGGATGCAGTCGTCATGGTTCTAAATTTGGTGCAGCCCTCAGCCCCTTGAGCTTGGACGCGCTGCCCCCTGGTGAGAAGAAAAAGCAGTTCCTCCTCATCACTTTGTAACCTCTTGGGGGTTCTTGTTTTGGGTTTTTCATATATCTTCTAACATCCTTTTTTTTTTTTTTTTTTGTGGGAGTCTGAAAACCCCAGGGTGGGGTGTCCTGGGGGTTCATCATGAGTTGACCGTGGGAGACTGTATTTGGGGAGGGAGTTGGGAGGTCAGAACACAGGGGAGGGACCTAGGGCATTAGTGGGGTCATCATGGGATGGTCCTGGGGGCCAAAGCCTTCCTGGGAGGATTCCAGGGCTGAGGACTGGGGTCAGGATGTACACTGAGAGACAGACCATGCAGGGGTATTTTCGGAGGGATGCAGAACAAGGGGCTGGGCTGAGAGCAGTGGCGTCATCCTGGGGGTTTGGGGTTTCAGAACATGGTGTTCTTTGGGGGTACGAATGGGGGATCGGTTGTGGGAGCACCTGGATGGAAAGAGTCTAGGGGAGCAAACTGTGAGGGGAGGGCAGAGTTTGGGGGAGGGGCACTTGGGGCATGGGATTTGGACGAGGGATCCTTTAGTGGGCCATTATAGGGGAGACCCGTGATGGTCAGAACTTGGATTTTTGTGGTGAATGTGGGGTTTCAGCACTTGGGAGAATTTTGGGGGTGCTCGTACTATCAGAGTATAGGAGAACTTTGGTTAAACAGACAAGAGAAAACCAATGAGGGGGTGGATTTGAGGTGCTTAGAACCGGGGATGTCTTGGGAAATGGATCTCGGGACTATGTTTGGGGGGATTAGAAATTGGGGGCAGACTATGAGGGTGCACCTAGGGGTTGCAACACTCATGGAAAGATTCTGGGAGGGGGTTTGGAGTGCCCAGTGCAGTTCCTTGGGGAGGAACAGGGTATGGGGGTGGTTGAGGATCCTTGATGGACATGGCAAGGGGGTGAATTGGGGAGCTTAGAGCCCAGAGGAATCTTGGGGCACTATATATCAAAAGAAATAGATGATGGAGGGGAGATTAGGGGTTAGAATCTGGGGATGTCTTGGGGTTGGGCTTGGGTGGGGCCCCAACCTGAGAGTGCCCTGGGGGACACAGATCATGGAGATGGGTTTGACAGGGTGAGGACATGGTGGTGTGTTGGGCCTTGATCCTGGGGGAGGTGGGTTCAGGGAATCAGAACTGGGGTCTCTCACGGGATGGACCATGGGAGGTGAGTTAGGAGAGGGCAGAACCAAGGATGTCTTTGGAGGCAGATCTCGGTGGGGTGGGCGTGTGGGGTCAGAGCAAGGCGAGTCTGGGTGGGTCCAGGAGTGGACGCGGCCGGGCCCTGAGGGAAGGGAGGACAGAGCCCGCTGGGTAGCGGAAGCTTTACTGCCCACAACACTCCCCACCCCTGCCCCGCGTCAGTAGCACTTTCGGTACACGATGGGGGGCCCTGCTCCTCGTACTCCTCCCGCAGGACCCAGCATGACTGGAAGGCGCGCAGCGAGGCCAGGACGGAGCCCCCGATCCACACCGAGAAGCTCCTGCTGGGCTGGGCCGTCACCACCGCGCGGGCCTCGCAGGGCAGACCGCGCAGCAGCTCCGCGCGGAAGCGGCCCTCGAACCCCGCGAAGAGCGAGGAGCCCCCGCAGAGCAGCACGTTCTGGGCCACGTCCGCCCGCACCTCCAGGGGCACCTTGAGAAGACTCCGTGTGGCCATGGTGGGGACGCCCACGGGCGACAGCCCTGGGATCGCGGGCGGGCTGAAGAGCAGCTCCGGGCACTGGAACAGCTCCTTGCCCAGCGTGACCGTCCGCCCGTCCGGCAGCTCCAGCCTCTGCCGGTCTTCCTGCTCGGGCCGGGCCTGCTCCTGGAGCAAGTCCGCCGCCACGTAGCAGTAGCGATGCTTAATGTCCTCCACGGTGTCCAGGTCCTGCTGGCCCAGCTGCACGCCGGAGCCGAGCAGCATCTCCGGCAGGAAGGCCGTCAGGTGGGTGCCCGCCAGGTCCAGGCGCTCCGTGGCGTGGGGCAGCTTGTAGCCCTGGAAGACCCGCACCGTGGAGGTGACCCCGTGGCCCGTGTCCACCACCAGCCCGCTGACCCGCCCATGCGCGTAGACGGACAGCATGGACTGGGAAGCCACGTACATGGCGGGGGAACGCAGCGACTCGAAGGCCATCTCCACCAGCTTCTCATGGTTGGTGGCGGGGCTGAAGGGCGGGTCTGAGAAGAGCAGCGGGTGGTCCTGGCTGGCCACGCGGAGGTCGTGCTCCAGCAGGTGGCGCCAGATGAGCTCGGCCGCGCTCCAGTCCACCACGATGCCGCTCCGCACTGGCTGCACCAGCGTCAGCTCGGGGCGCGCGCGCGCGGCCTCGCCGGTGAAAGTCTCCAGCGCCTGCTGCCCGGTGGGGGCCGGCCTCTGGGGCTGGCAGCCCACGATGGTGGCCACGGTGTAGTGGGCCTCGCCTGCCCCACCAAGCCCACCTTACAGGTGCCTGTGCCCGTGTCGATGACCACCGCTCCGGTCTTTGGTGGCAACCTGTCGCCCACCGTGCTGGGGGCTGGTGTCCTGCTGCAGGCCTTGTTTCCCAGGGTTGAGCAGGGTGTCAGGCCAGACCTGGGGGTCTCTGGAGAGGACTGGGGCTCCAAGGGGGTGGAGTGATTTGCATCCATGGCTGCAGGTGGCCGGGTGGCCTGCTTGGCAAAGCTGACCCCTTTCCTCTGGGGTGCAGAGGTGTGGGGGGAAAAGGTGAGGCCGGGCCTGTGGCAGGCACAGGCAGAGAGGGAGAGGGGCCGGCCAGTGGTCTGTGACATCACCCTGCCCTCTGCCCCCTTTAGAAGACGTCACAATGAAGGGGTGGGGATAGGACCCCTCCTTGTCCCAGAAAGCTCCCAGGACACTTATCTATTCTGGATTCCCCTGAAAGTGCCAAATTTGGAGAAGGAGGAGGATAGAGAGTTCCTGAGGAGGCATGTCTGACCCAGCTCCCTGATCCAGAACCCAGTAAGACCCAGGAATCTTTCTCTTGGTGCCTTGTCTTGAAGTTATTTACAGCGTCCTATGGGAGAGCTGGCCACATGCCTCCTTAGAATATTAAAATATTAATCCTTAGAATATTCATCAGAAGGTGATCAGCTAGTGTGGCTTTAGAAATATACTAAATAACAGCGCCTTATCCATCACATTCAAACTTGGTTGTCATTTTTACTTTTTAATTCAAAACAGGCTGAAAAACACAGCATGAGAAAATGAAGTCACCCATAATCTCACCACTTAAAACTTATGTAAGGGAAAAAAAATAGGGGCTGGCCCAGAGGTGTAGTGGTTAAGTGCAGACTCTCTGTTTTGGGGTCCCAGGGTTCACAGGTGCCAATCCTAGGTGTGCACTGATGCACCACTTGTCAAGACATGGTGTGGCCGCGTCCCATATAAAATAGAGAAAGCTGGGCACGGATGTTAGCCCAGGGCCAATCTTCCTCAGCAGAAAGAGGAAGAGTGGCATTGGATGTTAGCTCATGGCTAATCTTCCTCTCAAAAAAAAAAAAAAGTAGGATTCTGCCTCTGACCTTCCGATGCCCCTGCTCAGAGCTGACCTGATTAACGCTTTGGTGCGCAGCCGTTCTGTTTTCAAATGTTTTTGGTTAAAGAATAAGAATAAGCATTTTGGCTGGAAGGATTTCCCCCTCATGTTTTTAAAAAGAGCCATAGTGATGATGTAATCAGATTTTTTTTCTTTATCCTTTGGAGGGTTTATTGAAATCACAACTTTTAACAGAATTTTAAAGAAAAGTCTAGTTGTGGTAAAATAAACATAACAAAATTTACCATCTTACCCATTTTAAGTGTACAGTCCAGTGGTGTTAAGTACATTCACATTGTTGTGCATCCAATCTCCAAAACTTTTCATCTCACAAAACTGAAACTCTAAACCTATTAAAGAACAGCTCCTTCAGCCCCTGGCCCCCACCATCCTACTTTCTGTCTCTGTGAGTCTGACTCCTCTAGGGACCTCCTATAAGTGAGTCACACTTTACTTGTCTTTTTGTGACTGGCTTATTTCACTGAGCATAATGTCCTCAAGGTTGATCCATGTTCCAGCGTGTGTCAGAATGTCCTTCCTTTTTAAGGCTGATTACTATTCCATTATAAGTATATACCACATTGTGTTGCTCCGTCCTTCCATCACTGGAAACTAGAGTTGCCGCCACCTCTGGGCTATTGTGAGTGATGCTGCTGTGATCATGGGTGTACAGATATCTCTTTGGGACCTTGCTTTCAGTTCTCTTGGGTATACACACAGAAGTGGGAATGCTGGATCATATAGTAGTTCTGTTTCTAATTTTGGGGGGACCATCATACTATTTTCATAGCTGCAACACCATTTTACATTCCCACTAGCCCTGTAGAGGATTTCACTGACTCCACATCCTTGTCAACACTTGTTATTTTCTGGTTTTTAAAAAAGTTATAGCTATCCTAATGAGTGTGGGGTTATAATAGAGCTTTGAGCATCAGCACATTAAAAGGACACATTTAGTTCAGATGGATTATTCCATTAAGAATTGAACAGACTCTGTTGAGGGCCCAGCCTTTAGTGCCGATAGTGATACAGCTGTGTGTGGACGGGGAGGTGTCTCCCATTTCTCCACCTTGTTCAGCACATCTGCAGGATGGACCCTTGACCCTATGAAAGAGTATTGTGGTGAATTTACATTACAGCCACTTAAGACAATAATAAACATTTTTTTCCCTTTAAAGAATCCTCATGGCAAGTGAAAGGGGTGTTAGATGACAGCTTGGAATGGGGCATTGTGATGACTTAAAAATGGGTACTATGGCCACTTTTTCTAATGGGGAAATAGAGGCTCAGAGAGGTGAAGTGACTTGCCCAAAGTCACACAGCTGGAACAGTGCAGGAGCAGGGTTTGAACCCAGATCTCTGAGATACTGCAGTGACTGGGTCCAGGAAACTGTGAGGTCTCAGATCCATCCCAAACAGTGGAAGTGGAGGTTGGGACTCGCTGAGGGGATATTGTGTCTGGCACATAACAGATGCTAAATCCTGGGATACCACAGCAAACAGGGCAGAGACCGTCATGATTAGAGGCAACAATGCCGTGATGTTGTTAAGACCACAAATCTGGAGCCAGCTGCTGGGTTTAAACCCCAGCCCCTCCACTTCATGGCTGAGACAAACTACTATTCTCTCTGTGCCTCATCTTCCCCATTAGCAAATTGTGCGTAATAATAGTACTGACGTCAAAGGGCGGGTATGGGGAGGGACGAGTTATTTGTGCAGGGTTAAGGTCCGTGAATGGCACATAGTAAGTGCTATATGAGGGTTTGTTACGTAAATTACAGGTAATGTATTCTGTATGTGGGTGTGTGTGAGCAAATGACAACTGGAAACATTCAAACAACAGCTTTGAAATGGAATTATATAGGATTAAATGGATTTAAATAGGCATTTCCATTGAAAGGGCATTTCGTGGACACGTATCAACCAGACTTCAGATACCTGCAGCGAACTCCTACAAAGCCCACGTGGGCCGGCATTTCTATCCGCCTGCCTGAGGGTGCTGGGAGCCGACATGTACAGCTTCCCGCCGGCAGGGGGCGCCCAAGACCACCAGCTTCTCTTCCTTTCCCCTGCTGCCACTTTGTTCTCTTGGTCAGGAGTTCTCAACCTTGGTTGCAAATTAGAATCACCAGGGGAACTTAAACAAATCCCCAGATCCTGGCTGCACCCCAGACCGATTGAATCGGAATCTCTGCAGATGGAGAGCAAGCATCAGTGATTTTTAAAAGCTCCCAGAAGAACTTAATGTGCGGCAATTGGAGATCTACAGATCTGGGTCTTCAAAATTCTTAAATTCTTCATTCCCCCTGATCATCTGAAACGTGGACAGTGAGTCTGGCTTGTGAGGCAGTTCTCTCAGACCAGCGGGTCCTCTTGCTTAAAGGTGTATGAGAATCTGCAGGAGGGCTTGTTAAAACACAGAGTTCTGGTCCTGCCCAAAGATTCTGATTCAGCAGGTCCAGGGTGGGGCCTGAGAATCTGCATTTCTAACAAGCTTCCAGGTGAGGTTGATGCTGTTGTTGCTCCACTTTGAAAAATTTGTAGCCTTGTAGTTTTGTTTCATCTGAGAGATGAAAGGAAAACTCACAATAAAGCTGGAACTACAAGGTTTCATTATTTTATTTCTAAATACATTTTTAATTTCAAAATTTGAAATTACAAAATATTTCAGGCTTACAAAACTTACACACATACACACAGTCAAAGCATCAAAAATACAGAATAAATCAGGATAGCCAAGGTGCAGAAACAACCCAAGTGTCCGTCAATGGATGAATGGGTAAAGATGATGTGATATATATATATATGCAATGGAATATTACTGTACTATGAAAAGGAAGAAACTCTTGCCATTTGCAACAACATGGATGAACATTGAGGGCATTATACTAATGAAATAAGTCAGACAAAGACAAATCATGTGTGACCTCACTTACACGTGGAATCTAAAATAGCTGAACTCAGAAACAGAGAGTAGAATGGTGGTTACCAGGGGCTGGGGGGGTGGGGGAAATGGGGAGATGTTGGTCAAGGGGTACAAACTTCCAGTTAGAAGATGAATGAGTTCTGGGGATCTCAGCACAGCATCCTGATTATAGTCAATACTGTATTGTGTATTTGGAAGTTGCTAAGAGAGTAGATCTTCAATATTCTCATCACAAAAAAGAAATGTGTGATGTGAAGGAGCTGTTAGCTGCATGATGGTGGTAATCACTTTGCCATATATAAGTGTATCAAATCAACTCATTGTACACCTTAACCTTACACATATATTATGTCAATTATATCTCAGTAAAGCTGGAAAAAATGCAGACTAAAAAGCCAAGATTAATACAGCATCCCTGTTTGTTCTCCAGGGGTTAAGGCAAGAATGCTTAAGTGATCAATGGCTGATTCTCTTAATTTATTGCAGTAGTTGTGTTCTATAAAGTCACGATGAACGCTGAACTATTGCTTCTAGGGGAATGTAGGGGAACTATTGTGCCCTTTATGAGCCATGCGTCCTTGGGGCCCCTTGTCTGGGCTACATGCCAGCACTCATGATGATCACAATCTTGGGCTTGGCCGACCCAGCTGTTTCTCATGGGACAGTTAGCTCAAAGGCCGTCATGGTCTGAGGGAACATGGAGGCCCTCTGGGGGGAGCTCTCGTCCTTGGAATGCAGGTCATACATGGACAGTCCTCCTCGGCAAGCACGCAGCCTTTGTTCCTCTGCCTGCTTAAGCAAGCTTCTCTCGGGGGCAGGGGCAGGTGCACACTTCCGTCCAGCCAGCCACTGCTGGACATTCCCTGTAAGTAATTCCCAATAAACCCATGTGTCTCACTCACCATCTTTGGGTCTTTTCTTCAGTCTCTGTGCAACCTATCCCACACTGCTCACCCAACTGGGCATGTGGCCAAACTGGGAATTACTGGATTAGGATCCTGCAAGTCTCTAGTTACAGCATTTTGATCAACTAATCCATACATAGCTTTGTGTTGTGTGTGTTTCTGTTTAAAAACACCCCATTTAATATGTATTAATGATCCATTAACATTGAACCCACGGCCAACAGTGCTACAACTCATACCTGAACGAAACTCATCTAACACACGCATTTTCTCTGTAAGTCACGTCACAGCCCCCTTGCACTTAAGAACACTAGACAGCAGCACCTCAGCACTATGCCTGGGGGCCAATGTAAACAGTGAAGGCACAAAAGCACAAAAACGTGACACACGTGGCACTAGATAGACCACGACGATGACATGTTTGTGGTCTGAGAGCTGAAACTAGAAGGGAGAGCCTTGCCTTGTTTGACATCAGCTGGGAAGGAGCGTGCAGATGACTCAAATTTTTCACTGCTCTGTGCATGTCTGCGAATGGCCTAGGACATCCCACCAGTATTGATTTGGGGATTGCAAATAAATTTTAGCAAGTAGGTGAATTCTCAGATATAGTCTTTGTTAGTAATGACGATCAACTGTACACACACACACACACACACACACACACACAGAATCTCAAGTGCCTGTGTGTATCCACCACCCAACACAAGCAACAATAACACGATGGACACATGGGAAGCCCTCTGTGGATCCTCCCCTGAGAGGATCGTGCTGCTGAATCTGGGGTGTTTTTACATGGGGAAATCACAGTTTTTCCAGGACACTGCACCTCCTTCTGGCTCTGCTGAAATGAGCAGCTCCATCCATTCTTTAGTGTGGAGGTCCCCATTCCCCAACGATGCTGATTCACTTGACCTGGGGTGTGGCCTGAGCATCACATTTTTAAAAACTTCCAGCTCACTCTACTGTGTATTCCGTGCTGAGAACCACTGATTACTCGAGCAGTCTTGCCACAAACCCTGGAGAACACACAGGAATGTTGCATTAATCGTGTCTTTTTATTCTGTATTTTTGATGCTTTGACATCTTGGGGACTTGCTTGGGGAGAGACTGCTCCTCCCAGGACTAGCTAATTCCTAGAGACAGCAAACAACCACCTGTGAGTGCACCTGTCATGTGCAAACCAACCAATGCAGAGCCCACACCCCAACCCTCTCCTTCATGGAGCTCTTATACTCAGGGCCACTGTCCACTTACTAGATCACTCCGGGACCAGGGGCCAGACAACTAGGGACATCCCTGTGCCCCAGAGCCCACCAAAATTATTCAGACTAGACAATCCTAAGCCGGCTAACCCTGCCTCACCCATTTTTTCCATGGAAACCAGAATAAAGGCTGTTGCCCACGTTTTCCCCTCTCTCCCTCTGCCTCCTGACTGACCCTGGTGCCTCCCCATGTGACCCCCATGGCATGGTGTGCCACCTCCTCTTGGGAACCGTAAGAAACAGGGTGTCTTTTCAATGGCAATCATCTTCTGACCTGTTGGCCTCACCATACTTGAATAATAATAAACCTACATTTTAAAACAGATGCCTTGGGAGCTGGCCCTGTAGCCTACTGGTTAAGTTCAGCATGCTCTGCTTCAGCAGTTGAGTCTCAGTTGCAGGGTGTGGAGCTACACCACTCATCAGCCATGCTGTGGCAGCGACGCACATACAAAATAGAGGAAAACTGGCACAGTTGTTAGCTAAAGGTGAATCTTCCTCAACAAAAACATAAAATAAAATAATATAAAATAAAATAAATAACCACTTAAAAATAAATAAAATAAAACAGACTCCTTCTCCCATTCTTCTCACTCAGAACTCTCCAGGGTATTCGATGGTCTGGCACTTTTCAGTCATCCATGCAAATACTCCCTCCTCCATTCCTGTGGTCAGTTAAGAGCTGAACATAATTGTTTTCTCATGCTCTGCTGGGGCAAACATTAGATGTAGGGCACCTGATTCCCACTGCTGTTAATATTCTCTGCAGTTGAAAGAGGAAGCCAGAAGAGGCGTCCCCTGGGACCTCCATCCCTTGACAATTAGCTCGTCACTGCTCAAGTGAAGGTGCTGGTGGGCTAACCAGGGCGTGACACATCCCAGGGAGGTGTCCTCAGGCGTCATTGTGAGATGGGGAGAGCTGATGGGCATCCCTCACTGGGTCTGCTCATGGCCCTGGATCCACAGACTTAAGAGCAAGGTAGGGAAAGGACCTACAGAAGATATGTGTCTCTCGCCTTTGTCTTGTGCAAACAGGATGCATAGCACTGTGCAACTCTAGGGTCTGTTTTTCCAGCCTGTAGACCAAGTATGTGGATATTTGACATCATCTTTCTACTTTAAGTCCACGGCAGTGTGTGTGTTTGGTGAGGCGGGCTCTCCAGATATGATGGAAGCAGTGCCACCCCCGTGAGTGTCCTCGCACAAATGTGTCTGCAGGTGCTGCTGGTATCCGCAGGTGAGTTTCGGGCAGGAGTGGTGGTGAGAGACTGAGTCGTCTTCTTTTCTTTTTGTTTTGGAACCCAAAACTCTCTGCATTTATGTAAATCTCCTCTCGAAACTTTCAAACACACGAAGTTTTCTATCAGTTTAGTTTTCTTGAGGAAACCTCTGCTGGAGCCTCCTGAACTGCTTCAGGCTGAACGAGCTGACAGCTGCCATCCTAGGACCCCCCTTCACCATTACCCTAGAGATGCCATTCGGGCTGAATCCTCTGTTTCCTGTAGTCTGTATTTTCTCTTTAGGTTTATGCCCCATTGAGGTGGCACACGTGCTCCCTGAGGAAGAGTCAATGGAGACACACTTTTTGAAAATACCATCAGGTCTAAAGATGTCTTTATTCTTTTTTGTGTGTGTGTGAGGAAGATCAGCCTTGAGCTAACATCCATGCTAATCCTCCTCTTTTTGCTGAGGAAGACTGGCGCTGAGCTAACATCTGTTGTCAATCCTCCTCCCTTTTTTTTTTCCCCAAAGCCCCAGAAGATAGTTGTACGTCATAGTTGCACATCCTTCTAGTTGCTGTATGTGGGACGTGGCCTCAGCATGGCCGGAGAAGCAGTGCGTTGGTGCACGTCCAGGATCCGAACCTGGGCCACCAGTAGCAGAGCACATGCACTTAACCACTAAGCCATGGGGCCGGCCCAAAAGATGTCTTTATTCTATTCTCACACTTAAATGGTTATTTGACCAGCTATAGAATCCTGGGTTGGAATTAATTTTCCTTGAGCATTTTGAAGAGATCACTCCATTGCCTTCTAGTATTTTTTGTTCCTGTTGAAAAGTTCCAGGGTATTCTTATTTTTGAGTTTTGTAGGAAAGGTGTTTTATCTCTCTGGAAGCTTATAGGATATATTATTTTTGTCTACTCTGCTGAGCAATTTTCAATCTTGAAATTCACAACTTCCATTCTGGAAAATTTTCTTGCATTATTTCTTTGAATTTTTCTGTTTTTTTCTTCTCATATTTCCATACATCTGAAATGCCTATTGTTTCTTTGTTGGGCCATCTGTGATGATTCTTTGACTTATTCATCATTTTTCTACTATTTTTCTCTTTGTTCTTTTGTTATATCTTCCTAAATTTTATATTTCAACACTTCTATTGAGTTTTTCATGTCTCCTATCATTAAAAACATTCTAAAAGAATTTTTGTTATTTAAAGTAAAGATAAAATCCTTTGTTTCATGGTTATTATCTTTGTAGTTATGTCTCTGAGTTCTATTCAGTTATATTTCTAATATTACTAAGAATTTCTTTTTAATTTCTTCTTCCCTCAAAGTCTGTTTCCTCCAAAGTGCCTTTATTTTCAGAACTACTGTTTCGGTCTCTGTCCCTTGTATGACATGTTTTTGGTTAATTGGGTAAAAGAGTTGATGGGAAGCTCTATGCACGTGTGTTAGCCTGTTTACTTGGTTTTCTATTTAGGGTGACCTTGCTGGGCTGTTTCCTTGGGGATTCCGTAGTGGTAGCTTTTTCTTTCTTTTTGGGACTGGTTGATTCTCAGAGAAGAATCTCTTATATAGATGTCAGTTCATTGGGTAACCCCCTGAAAGGATGGAATGTTGGACAAATTCTCCAATTCTTTCCCTCCTCAAGGAGAAGCCAGGACTGGGGGTTTTTAGCTCACTTGCCTTGTGCTGACATGGGGAAAGGTCTATGGCCAGGGAGTGCACACTAGTCTAAACCATCACCTTTGTTCTCAGTGGCTCCCAACCTGGGCCACTTTCCCATCAGTGCTCAGACTCAGGCAAGACAGAAACCAGTCCTTCAGGCAGCCCCTCAAAATGCTAGAATATGGGATGTGTGGTACAGCGCTTTCCTTCCTTTCTCAGGGAGAATCTGGGAGCTGGGGGTTTCCTCCTGGATTGTGTGGTGCTATGATGGGGGAGGAATTATGGTGAGATGGTGTCGTGTATTTTCCTACTGGCTTCAATGCAGCTGATCTCATGCTCAGTTGAGGTGCAGGAGCCGTTCAACTGGTCTCTGGATTTCACAAAGGGAAATAATCTATATATTGTTAAATCAGTATGTCCATGTTGGGGAAAGAAGTCTGGGGCTTCCCATTCCACCATTTTGCTTACATTATCCCTGCTCTCTTCATATAAGGTCATGAGTCATATTGGATTAGATCCCATCCAAATGACCTCATTTTCACATAATTACCTCTTTAATGACTCTATCTGTAAATACAGCTGGGTTCTCTGCTCCTGTGGGGTTAAAATTTCAACATATGAATTTTGAAGAGATATAACTCAGCCTACAACAATGCTACAACATGGATGAACCTCTAAAACATTATAATAAGTAAAAGAATTCAGACAAAAGAGGTCACATACTGTATGATTCTATTTATATGAAATATCCACCATAGGTAAATCTGTGGGTACAGACGGCAGATAGGTGGCTGCCAGATGCCGGGGGATTGATAATGGGAGTTAGCTACTTAATAAATATAGAGTCTTCTTTGGGGTGATGGAAAATCTTGGGAACTAGATAAAGGTTATGATTGCACAACCTTGTGAATATACTAAATACCATGGAATTATACACTTTAAAATGGTTAATTTTATGTTAGGTGTATTTCGCGTCACATGAATTTGTGAATTTGATGTTATGTGAAAGTGAGTGTGGTTGTGTGTTTATATGTATGTAAAGCGAGAAAGCCATGTGGCAAAAGAGTAACAATTAGTTAAGGGTACATGGTTGTTCCTTCCACTTTTCTGTAGGTTTAAAAATTTTCATGTAAAAAGTTAGAAACCCTGAGAAAAGACTTGGTGTTATTTTTTTTCAGCCATTTCCATCATTTTACGCTTATCTTTTCCAAAGGCTAATGGTGATGACTTGTCAGCATAAAAGAGGAAATTAAGTAAATTCTAAAAAAACAACTAAAAGTGAGTGATTAAAGAAAAACACAGGTATATTCCACAGACTATCTCCCTGTTTAAACTTTTCCTAGTAGAATGCAAAAATGTCTTGTTAATGCCCAAACTTCATAAAATGTGTCTGTCTCTCAATATAATGTTTTCTGGCCCATAGTTACAGAGGAAAAGTTGACATTGACACCAAGCTAAGTACAAGACTTTAAACAAAACAGTGTATAGAAAAAGTGTCCCAAGTGGTAACAAAGGAGAGTGTGCGTCTCAGGTATTACTGGTGCCGAGAGGTTATGACAACATCACACTCAATGTGAGTCATTCTCTGCTGTTATGTGCTTGTCATGAACTTGTTTCCTCAAGGACCGTCTACATTTTGACAAAAGCAAAGGTTAGTGTTGTACAATGATTCCCCCAAAAGTTGAGAAGTGAAGAAAATCTTGGAAAAGGAAGCAATGGAAAAGAAATATGACTTCACACTGTTAATAGCTCTGTTCATTTCTCAGTCGACAGGAAGCAATGTTTTAAGTATGTCATATCCCAGCATGATAGCTTGTTACTGATACGTAAGCGTTTCACTGGTTTTAGCTATATTTCAGGAGATTGGTTGAGAGTTTGGGGTTGATGTAAAATACAACTTTTCCCATTTAAATAATGGAATATAGGGTTCCAATAGACAGTTTTGTGTGCATCTGCTTTTCAGGAGTGGACAACTGACATTAAGCAGGAGATACCTGTATTGAGAAAACGTTAGTGTGGATGGAACATGGAAATGGCAAAATTATGAAGGTGGTATGCAAGGACAAATATTTGAGGCACACACCAAGACTACTAACAATTTCTTTTTCATCTTTATTTTTCTTCATCTGTTCCTTAGAACAACATGACTCAGCCACAAATAACTTGAATCATGGCTTGTTCTTTCCATTCCTACACCCTTCCATCCACCCACCTGCCCATCCACCCATCCATCCATCTTTGATGCAAGTCAGCATGCTAGGTGTTGAGGATCCAAGATCCCCTGCCCAATTCTCCATATCCTGATTTCTCTTTCCAAACTCCTGTCTGTTCCATCCCTGTCTGTTCAACAAACATTGAAGTGTCCATGTACCTTGGGTAGCAGTTACACAGAAATGAGTAATAGCAGGATACTTCCTGTCCAGGATCTCATGGTCTATGGCAGTGCTATGCAAAGTGTGGTCCATGAGCTCTTATTGGCCCTTGAGGGGGAAATGACTTTGGGATGGACTGTCAATCAACAGCATCACTAACCTTTAGTTCAACTGACATTTCTTCCAGAACAAGACTTTCTCAACAAAGGAAGCAGTGTGTGGAATAACTTTCTGGTACAAGCTCTTTATCTCCATGCAGACTATCTCAACTGCTTTGAGTCCTGGTCTAGAATCTGCTTGGAAAGAAGATTTCATTATGAATGTCAAATCCAATTTGTAAGCTCTGGCTGTATGGTGTGCTAGGTTGGGAAGCTCCATCTAAGGTCAGAGGTAGAAAACAATGAGATCAATGACTAACATCTGCCATGCACTTGGGAGTAGAGAGTGGTGGCATGGTACAAGGAATTTGCTAATAGTTACTACTATAAATAAAGTCCTTAGCATATGTCACTTGTTCCTGCTTCTGTCTTGGTTACACCTTGTTGCCACCTGTCTGACTCAGCTTTGGTTTGAGCAGAGCTCTGGGTAAATCACTCTGCTTTGGCCTTGCCTGTGACTTTCTGCAGAGGGCAACTTTGTTGAGGATAGCCTGGCTCTCTGGTCTCTGCCCTTTCCTTTGGCTCTGGTTGTAGACACATAATAAGTTCATGGGCACTAGAGTCATCTATCTCTTGACCATTGCATCTCCTGAGACTTGCAGGCTCCTCAAGAATGGAAGAGGAAGAAATGTCTCAAGCCAGTGAAGCTGCCTCCTAGCTGTTCCACCACCATCACTGTCTCATTATTTAACTCAGAAGAGGTCTCCTGGACATCAGAATTGGTTTTGTTTTTGAGCATGGGTCCATTTGCAATAATGGATTCCCTCATCTCCTCTTCCTAATTGGATCTAAACGAAAAGACTTGGATGTTTGTCGCATTCAATTATCCACATCAGTGCTGCTCATCCTTCTGTGGTTGTGAGATGAGTAAATGTTATTCCGTGATCCTCCAGCGACAATCCAAACATAAAGGGCTCTAGGCTCCCATTGCAACCAATTTTCTCTCCAGCAGAAAGGTAGACCCAGAGGGGTTTCTGATGCAACAGCTCTCCCTGGAGCTTCCATACCCAGGCGATGACAACTATCTCTGCACAGACAGAGGCAGCACTGGTTAAGCCCAGGATGCTGGAATCCAGGGAGGTTTTATCTGAGACTGTCTTGGAATGAGGGGGTTGACATGCTCATGGGGTGTTGAGAAAGGTCCCTCACTCCACACACAGACCATGGTAAGTGGGGGAAACACCTTGGAACCCAGCCTTGCGGAGATCTTGGGCGTCTAGGCATGATTGAGAGACTAGACATTCATGGCAGGATGAATCCAAAGAACTGCTCATGTTGTTTCCCACAAACGTGCTGAGTTGAGTCTGAGTTGTGCTTGTTCTTTCCCTGTCTGTCTTCGTCGCTGTGAACCCAAGAAGGCCAGGCCTCTAGACAGCAGGAAGTCATCTATGTTGATGTTCAATCCATCTTGAAGGTCAACCCATGCTGACCTTTCATAAAAGCTGTTGGAAGCAGCCAGGCATGGGCACGTGACCTTGGTCATGAGGCTGGTACCAGAACAAACTTTATATCATGGGTTGGGGGCACCTTCAGCTCACCTTCTGAGGACTGGCCATCCACAACTGTGATCCCCTAGGGGAGTTCTCAGTTCTGGCCTCCTGGGCAGAAGAGCTGAGCATTAACTCCAGGAAAGAAGCAACATCCCGTGTTGAGAGAACTTATGATTTGGAATCAGACAAATAGGAATTCAAATCCTAGTCTGCCCTCTTAGTAGCTGTGTGACTTTAGGTAAGTCACATCTACTCTCTCAGCCAATTTGTCATTAAAATTAGTTCCAACCAAAATAGTGTTTCCCTTGCAGAATATCTTCATTCAACAACTGTTTATTGAGTGAGCTCTGCTGTGGATTCTTAAGCTGTGCTAATGGATTGTGAGGCTTAAATAAATAATATAAATGACAGTGTCCTGCAAAATGTCATTTGATTATTAAGATGATCAAGGGTCCATTTCATGCCTGGCCATCCTGGAGAGATGTGAGAGTTTTACTGGCAACAAGAAGGGAAATAATGCTGGTGTCTTCACCCTGGTCACTCAGTGTCAACAAAGGGGTCCTCAGACCCAAATTTTGGCATCCTTAATGAAAATGGGGAAAGAAAGAGGTAAAACCACACTTGGAAAGTTGCTGAAGGGGCTTCTCTTCAACCCAAATGAGAAGTATTGATTTAGGAGTCACAGTGTGATAAGCCAGCCCGGATTCAAGTGAGTCATGGCTAACTCTGCCAGCTCTGGCTGTGTGACTGGCAGGGCAGGGGTTGGGGAGGTTGGGTGGGTGGAAACATATTTTCCAAAAGAGGTCTTGGGGGGGAAAGAGTTTGACAAAAGCTCATGACACTAGGGGACCACAACCAGAATTGCTAGCCTCTGAGGAACTGCTGGTTAGAGATTCCAAATATCCAGGGCTTTGCATTTTTTAAAAGATGCATCAAGAACAGTGGGACCCTCTGGGCACCTTGGAAGGAAAGGTGAGTTTGAGGACTCACAGGACAGAGTGTGTGCGTGTGAGTGTGTAAAAACTCCTGAAATATATATTACAGTGTTTTTTTTTTTTGGAGGCGGGGTGTAGAATGCCAAGATAAAAATAGGGACTTTGAAATCAAATCCCTATTTGTTCAAATCTTGGCTCTATTACTTCCTTGCTGGGTGATACTGGACAAGTCTCTATGCTTCTCTCAACCTCTATCTTATCCAAAAAAAAAAAAAAACACCACATATAAATAACAATACATACAGGCACTGTTTTCTTTTATTGTGATAAAACATACATAACACAATTTACCATTTTAACCACTTCTGAGTGCACTGTCCATGGCATTAAGTGTATTCGCATTGTTGTGCAACCATCTCCACCATCCATCTCCAGGACTGGAGGATTAAAGCATTAAGCACATAAAACAGCCAGATGACTGCTACACAGTCAGCACTCAGTCGGTGTCAGCTCCTTTCAGGGTGAGGACGTGTGAGTGCACAGAGCAAGACCAGGTTCATTTGGACACTTAAATAGCCCTGGACAGGAGTCTGCAGTAGAAGCTCTTTACCAGCTGGGGTACTGGCGACTGGGGGGATTGATTGGCTGTAAGTTGACTGAAAGGTGTGAGCAGGCTCATTCTACTTCCTGGGGACATTTGGCCATGTGTGGAGCCATTTTTGGTTTTCCTGACTAGATGGTGGGAGGGAAGTGCTGCTGGCATCAAGTAGGTTGAGGCCAGGGGTGCTGCTAAACTTCATACAGTGCACAGGACAGCTCCCCACAACAGAGAGTTATCTGTCCACAAATAATGCCAAGGTGGAAAAACCCTGTTGTAAGCCAGTGGGGTTGGGAATGAGTGGATTTTTAAAGACTCTGCTAAGGGATCTCAGAAGCCAGAGAAGGAGCAGGTGGGTTTCTACCCAGTAAGGACAAGGGCATCACAGAGCAGCACTCATGAGGATGAACTGGACAAGGTCAGGCTTGACCATGGAAGGGGTCATGATGTTGAATAATAATAACAGGAGTCGACATTGACAAGAATGTCCTATGTGCCTGGCACTGTGCTAAGTGCAGATCATCCAGCCAGAACTCTTTAATGCTTTCCCCTTCCAGAGAATTAGTAGTATTTACAATTTATTGAGCACTTGCTGTGTGGCAGGTACTAAGCTCTTAACATTCATGCTTTGATATAATCTTTACAACAATGCCTGTGACCCAAATTATCACCATCCATTTTATGGATGAAAAAACTGAGGTTGAGTAGCTGCTCAAGGTCATGTTGCTACAAAGTATTTGAGCTGGGATCCAAGCTCCTGGGTACACTCTCCTAACCACCAATCCATACAGCTCATGTGATCTATTTCTTCTGCTTGGAACAACTTTCCCTCCCCTAGCTGCCTGGAAAATTCCTACTTGATCTTCAAAACTCAGTTCCAGTGCCTCCTCCTCTATGAAGGCTTCCCTGTCCCCACCCCAGGCAGAGTTTGATTCTCTGGGTACCCAAAGCATCATGCATGTGTCTCTATTACATTTCTGATTAGACTATTCTGAAACTATGTGAACAATGCTTGTTTTCCCTCTCGAACTCTGAATTCTATAATCACAGAACTAACTTATCTTACTTCCTTACATCATGGACTGACTTTGGAAAATGCTGCCAATAAGGCAGCCCATTCCGTTTTTGTTTGGATCTCACTGTTAGAAAGTTCTTCATTAGGGTGAACCGCACAGCCAGCCTCACTAAAACCCACTTCCAGGCAGCAGGAAGCAGTTGGTTCTACGGCATCAGTAGCCCGGGGTCGGGGCCGCCTCCGCCGAGCCGCGCCGCCGGATTTGTAGCGGCCGAGGCCGCGCGCCCCTCCGGCGGCTGATTCAAGGAGCCTCCCGGGCGGGGGCTGCGACCCGAGGGCCGCGGGCGTGGAAGAAAAGGACGCGCCCGCAGCGCCCCTCGGGCGGCCACCTCGGAGCACGACCCTCGCGGGCCGGCGCCGCGCGCTCTGATCCGTCGGGACCCCAGCCATGGGCGCCGGGGGCCGGCGGGGGGCGGCGCCGCGCCGCTGCTGGTGGCCGTGGCCGCGCTGCTGTTGGGCGCCGCGGGCCACCTGCACCCCGGAGAGGGTGAGTCTGGGGTCCGGGAGTGGGCGGGGAGTCGCGCGGTGGGGAGGCGATCCCTCGCCAAAATGGAGCCCCAGCTGTGGACCAAGAGCCCTCCCGGGTGGGGAGGCGGGTGGCCGGGGCGGTCACTCAGGTCCCGCTGGGGGCGGGAAGCCGCTGACCTTGGTCTTTGCCCGCCTGGGCTCACGGCTCCGCGCCCCGCGTGCCGGCCCCGGGCTGGAGCAACCTTGCGCCAGTGCCTGCTCTGCCGCGGGCGCCTCTCCGGAGCGCGCCTCGGACCCGTGCCTGGCTCTCTCCGACCCCAGGTCGCTCCGGAGAGGGGACACACGTCCTCTCTGGGTCGCCTCCGAGAAGTGGGGTCCCTGGGTCCGGGCGGCCACGGACAGCCAAATGCGCGGGGCGCACACGGTAAGGAGCCGGAGTCGAGGGTGACAGACCGGGGGGTCCCTTGGGGTCGCTGCTGCTAGGTGACGCTGCCCCGGGGCGGGGAACTGTAGAATCCCTCCATCCCCTTCCTGGGATCGAGGCCCGTGGCTACCCTGGACTTCAGGTGCATGTTTACACTTTGGGATTCTGTTTCCAGATGTCCGGAGGCAAACTCCGGCGCCTTGGGAACAGCACAGTTATAGTAGCAGAAGGAGTGGACGTTTTTATCATGATTATTATAGTGGGTGTCACCGAATGCCACGGGCTGCGCCATCCTATCTCTCTGGACCCTCAGAGTGGCCCCTAAAGGCTGACGCTGTTGTTCGCCCATTTCATAAAGGAGTAAACTGAGGCTCAGAGAGGACGCATAACTTACTGCCCCAAGTCAGTGCCAGAGGGAGGACTGGAACCTCTCCGTGTGGTGCCCACCCAAGGCTCTGGACTGCTGCCGGGGCTCCCTGCTAACCTCCCCTTGCCAGCTCCGCCCGTCATGAAGCGGTCTTTTGCCGTCAGACTTGGGAGGTCTCTAACCTTGGATGAGCCTCTCATGCGCCCTAACCCCGAGGGCCTCCCTCCTGCGTGTCCCTGTGTGGCAGCAGACAGAGGCCAACCCCAACCCCAGCATGCTTCTGCGGCTTGACAGCAGGCCTTTCTGGTTGTGGGACAAGGACTGAAGAATCGTTCAAGAGAAGACGGCTGGAGATTCCCACCGTGGTGTCTGAGGCTGTGCTTTAAAAATATCTGTTGGGTTACTTCAGATTTCTGCATAAAAGGAAATCAGTCATGATGAGGAAGGGGTTGGGGAGGAAAGGAAGAGACTCCTTGAGTTCCCTGATGGTGAGTGAGGTGTGGGAGAAAGCATACACAGGCTCAGGAGTTGAAAACCAGGTTTGCTGAGCGCCTCTGCCAATTACGCAATGTCTTGATGCCCCCGTATGCCTGGTGTACAGTGAGCGCTCAATGAAGGAAGGATGGCAATTGGTTTAGGTTCTTGTTAAGAAAATCCAAGACAAGTTGTCAGACCTACGCCAGGCTTTGTGGTTGTTTGTGTGTATGCATTTGTGTACGTGCGGTTCCCTGTTCCTCTTTTCCTTGTGGCTTTGGTAATTAATTGTGGATTTACGCCTGGGCTTCCAGGAGTGAACAGATGGATTTACCACTTGGTTACACATTTACAGTTCCCACAAGGGCAGAGGCTTATGTGTATTTCATTCACTGCGACATTTCTAGAGCCTAGAACGGTGCCTGGCACACAGTAGGCATCTGGTAAATATTTCTTCTTGATTCAACTCTTTTCCTTCATGTCCTCACCAGTCCTCCAAGCCACTGCTCCTTTATTCTCCAGATAATACCTAACTAACAAGAATAAAAGGAAACACTCAGTGGGAGCTGTGCCATATGCTTTGCATATATAATCTCAGTTAATTCTCACCATGATCCTATGAGGTAGAGTCTGCCCTCCCTTTTTGTAGGCGAGCAACTTGACCTGGTTACAGAGCTGGAATTAGAGCCCCAGCTTGTCTGGCTGCAGAGCACTGGCTTCTCAATAAAAGGTTGTTCATTGGGGTCCCAGCCTCCCCATCCCTACCCTGCGGTAATGGTTAACAAAATCCTATCAAATACATGAGATGTGAGGCCCCTCAGAGATTTGGAGAGGGGCGAGAAAGTTTACAGATCATTAATCTCTTACATCAACTGACACGACATTTTGGCAGGGCTGGGCGGTGGAGGGAGATCAATGTGATTTTTCAGGAATGAAGGACTCTTTCTTGGAGATGTTGTATGGGATGTTCCACCCTGGTTCATTCTCCTGTGGCGTCTCTGTTGCTTTGCTGAAGAGGGCAATGGCTTTCCCCGCCATTTCTCCTTGGATTGGCTGGCTCTGGCCTGAGATTACTTGGGCGTGGGGTGGGGGGATTGCAAAGCCAGAGAGTGAAGGCAGTGTGGGATTCATTAAAATGAAAACCCACAGAGTTTTAGGGGGGTCCAGTGAGTTGAATAATTGAGGTATGAGATGCTCGCTTCCAGAGCCCCCCCGCTTCTCAGATCCCCCTCATTTCTGGAGGATGGCATGAGATGTTTCTCTTGTGTGTTCTCTTGTGTGTCCTGGGACCCTTGGAGCAGAACTTCTGCCTGTTCAGTCACCTCCCTGGGGTTACTCCTAACCTCTGCTTCTCTCCTGGAGACTTGCCGTTCATCCCTGCCCCACTGACTTATGGAGGTCATGGGGTTGAGCCCCCTGGGGTCTCCACCTCACCCAACTCCATCGTTGACTTCCATTCTTTTTTTTTTTTTTTAACAGTTTTATTTATTTATTTATTTTTTGGTGAGGAAGATCAGCCCTGAGCTAACATCCATGCTAATCCTCCTCTTTTTGCTGAGGAAGACTGGCTCTGAGCTAACATCTATTGCCAGTCCTCCTCCTTTTTTTTCCCCCCAAAGCCCCAGTAGATAGTTGTATGTCATAGTTGCACATCCTTCTAGTTGCTGTTGACTTCCATTCTTAATTTGGTTTAGAGCAGAACCTCTCAGGCTCGGTGCTCCTGGCATTTGGGGTTGGATACTTCTTGGTTGTGGGGGGCTATCCTGTGCATTGGAGGATGTTGAGTAGCATCCCTGGTCTCTACCCACTAAGATGCCAGTGGCCCCTCCCCTCTCCAAGTCATGACAACCAACAGTGTCTCCAGACATTGCTAGCGGTCCCCAGTTGAGAACCACTGCATTCGGGGAGATAAATTTTTCCCTGTCTAGAACTCCTACCCAGCTGGGTCTCTGCTCCCTCCTCTCTGTTCGGGGATGTCCATGCACCCAGAAGCCTTTCTCTTTTCAGCCTATAAACACTCAGTACTCTCCCAAACCCCATTACCCACCACTCCCCTCCAGCCTTCTCCTGCCAAGCCTCCCCCTGGCAGGTCCTCACCACCCTCGATCTCTCACCTTTCACTCACTGCTCTGCCCATGGCAACTGGCTTGTGTCTCCATCACTTCACCAATGGCTCTAATGAAGGTAATCCCTCACCTCCCAGCTGCGTCTCTGCAGCCTCACCCTAGTTGACCTCTTTGAGTTTGCCACTGCCCACTTCCTCCCACTGGAAGGCGCAGTCTCCTGGCAATTTTTCACCATGCCTGGCTTCCTCCTGGTCCTCTCTCTTCCCTTCCTCTGTTCCCTTCCTGGGCTAAGATGTTAGCTCTGTCTTTCCTAGAGGACCAATCCCTACTCTGACCCTCTCTCAGCCCACTTTTTTATTTACACATAGTCAACCGCCTTCATCTAGAACAGGGGCCAGCAAACCACAGCCAGCGGGCCAAACCCTGCCTACCCATGCCTATTTTTGTAAATAAAGTTATATTGGCACGCAGCCACACTCTTTCCTTCATGCATCATCCGTGGCTGCTTTTCTGCTCTAACATTGGAGTTAAATAGTTGCGATCGCTCGGCCCCCAAATATTTATACTTTGGCCCTTTCCAGAGAAAGTTGGCCCACTCCTGATTGAGAGCAAACTCCTTGAGGATCATGATGACATGCCTGATAGCTTGCGTGGTCCCTGGTACAACATGCATGAATCAAGTTAAATGAAATGCCCAGGGATGTTGCGTTTTCCCCTTTGCAGAGAAAGCCGTATTAAAGAAATTTCTACTATTTGCTGTGCTGAATATATGGGTTCCGATGGTGAGAAAATAACAGTGATGTTCCCTCATAAACTGTGTGTGTGATCTTAGGATTTAGTTATTTAAATTGACATCTTGACGTTGAATGAGGATTCCTTGCCGTTGGTCCTGTCTAGAACCCAAAAGAAAGTGGTGTCTGCTAGGAAATTTTCTCTCAAGATCCCCTTGTGTTAATTGCTATTAAGAATACGTCAGAGATGGCTCGGTTTATGTTTTGTGATCGGTCTTTATGTTTTGTTAAGTTAAAATAACGAGTAATGCATTTTCATTGCAAAAAAAATTTACAAAAATATAGAGAGGGAAAAACAAAAGTTCTCCTGCAACAATTTATCCCTAAAACCATTTCATTTCTATCCTGCGAGGTGACTGTGCTATCAGTTTGTCTTTTAAAAAAAAATTTATTTTTTAAACCATACAGTGAAATTGAATTTTTTGGTGCACAGTTTTATGTATTTTAACCCATGCATAGAGTCGTGTGGCCATCCCCACAATTAGAACACAGAACAGTCCCATCACTGCCCAAGCTCTCTCTGGACGCCCCTTAATTATTAGACCATCCCCACCCCTAATCCCTGGCAACACCGATCTGTTCTCCATTCCTAGTTTTCCCTCTAGACTTTAAAAAATATCTTATAATTGGATTAATATTCTTAAAATTGAAGTGTTTAATTTAAGCACTCATACGATCCTCATTATTCACGGATTCCATATTTGCGAACTCGCCTAGTCGCTAAAATTTATTTGTGACTCCAAAATCAACACTCCAAGCACTTTTGTGGTCTTTCCTGGACATGCGCAGAGCAGCAAAGAACTCGAATCGCCCACCAGCACGTTCCCAGCTGAGGTCAGACACAGCCGTGCTTTGCCGTCTTGTGAAGGCTCGTGTCTTGTGAATTCCACAATCCTCAAGGATGAAAACAAGTGTCCTTTTTCGCGATATATTGAGTGCCATGTTTTCTGCTGTTTAAAATGGCCTCTGCCCATTGCTGAAGTGCCCATCTGGTGTTAGTACAAGAATAATGCCAAGAAGACTGTAAGGTAGGTGCCTTATGGAGAAAATAAGTGTGTTAGATAAGCTTCGCTCAGCCACGAGCTAGTGCTTAGTGCTGCTGATCGTGACCTCCAAGTTAATGAATCAACAATGTGTGACGTAAGGTATCCTAAAACAGAAACACACATAAGACAGGCTTATGTATTGATCAAGTGATGAAAGTATTGTGGCCAGAGCGTTGCAGGAACCTAACCCTGTATTCCCGCTGGGGACAGTGGTGCAGTATTTGCTAATTCAGTGTTTGAGGAGACTTTATAGAACATAACTGCTGCAAACAATGAGAATCAGCTGCCCGTAGTTTCCTATCACTGTGGTTTAAAAGTTGTGAATTTGGTTTTTCAGTGCCCGCGTAGAATCCTTTGGAGTGCATTCGCCCTGTTTGTCCTATTTTCATCTGTGCTCAAGTCCTTGGATACCTCTTGGAAAGTTCATGAGATGGCACCAAACCCCTGGCTCGTGTTTCAAGGAGGGGTCTCTCGTGTTTTGCTGACCCTAGGGGCCAGGGGTTGCCCTCTGGCCTTCGGGACTTTAGAAGCGTATTTTGCTCCCAGCAGAGCAAGATTTGCTGTTCTGTATCCAGTCTGCCCAGTGCAGACTGGATATGAGTTCCTGTTGGAGGTCAAGGCAGACTTGGGGGGATTAAAATTTGATTTCCAATCTGGGGTTTTCTTCCAATCCATCAAGGTGATGGTGTCACATCACGGTTTACGTAGAAGCCTCTGCTGTGTGTTCAGGAATAGCAGCCTGCTACCAGGAGACTCTTGCTTCTCTCCTGTGCCTTTGTGGAAAGGTGGAAAACACAGGTACTTTCCAAAAACTGCATTTGTCAACAGTGCAGAAACAATGGTTGTACCCAAAAGGATAAAGAGAGTAGGGCTACAGTTGTTTTGTGACAGCTTTTCTATGATTTCTTGTCGCCAGTCTGTTTTCAAAGATGTATCCTGTTTCCCTGCAGAAGATCAGAAAAGGGATGAGTTCTGAGATGTTCCTTCCCCGATTACATCCAGTTGCATTGTATCAAAGTCACATGCTACTTTTTTCTTTTTACAAAGTGTCTTTCCGTCTTGCAAGTGTCCTCTTGGTTTTTGTTGTTACTGTGTCTTCTGTGGCACTCTGCGTCTCTGTGTGTGTACATGAGGAGGTGGGACTCCATAGATGGCACGGAAGCCCCTTATGATCCTGTGATTTGATGTGCAATGTCCTGAGGATTACAAAACTATGGACTCAACTGGAGAAATTAACCTAGAGGTTCCAGAGCTTTCAGACAGGCTTATAGAAGGTGTGGGTGTCAGGGTGGCTGTGGGTTTTTGGTCCTCTCTCTAGTTCCCCATCCTTAAATGTTGGGTTCACCAGAACCTCCCCCTTTCCATCCATTTCTCCTCTCGGTTGCCCTGACTTCTCCAGCTGTATCACCTGTTGTCACACTTCCACCAGCATCCACCCCTCTTCCCAAGCTCCAGACCCACATCTTCCCAAAGCCCACTGGACCCACATCCGGGAGAATCTCAAAGTCCTCACAGACTCAACATGCCCCAAACTGAGCCAGTTCTCTGTGCCACCCCAAACTGGTCCTATCTCAGTCTCTCCACTTTCGCTAACAACTGCCCCTCACTGCTCCCTCCTCTCCTCCACCTTCCTGGGGACCAAGTCCCGATAATGCTAATTCCCTACTGTCCCGACGGCCTTGGTCCTTTTCTTGTACCCATCTCCTCAATCAGCTTCCAGGCCATGCCATATATAGGGATGGTTCCAGCATGCCCCATTCAGTATCGTCTCCACTCTGCTGCCCAATGGGTTTTTCTACTTCCTGCTTTGGTCCTTCTGCAGATGCCAGCTAACTCCCTTCCCCTGGCATCTGAGCCTGGCCGCAGCTATGTGCAGTCGCACTTCTCCAAGCTCATGGCTGCAATTCCTTAGGGTTCCCTCTTCTTCATGCCTCTGCATTTTTGCATGTGCTTCCTGTGCCCCAAGCACACTTTTTCCCCCCTTTTGCCCATGGATGCCTGCTTTTTCCTCACAGAACAAGGTCAGAGGCTTCCTTCCTTCCCTCTCTGGCTTCATCATCCGTGCCTTCTCCTCTTTCAATACAGACTGGCTGTATCCTTCTGGGTCCCCTGTGTCTGTATCCATTGGAGATGTGTTCTAGTGGATCGTTGGCTACATGGATAAATGAAATCACACTCCAAGTGTGGGTCGGGGAAGGCGTGTTTGATGGCATATTTGTGAAAGCAGGAAGCGAAGTCTCACCCAGAGTGGGCAGGTCCTAGAGGGGATGGGATGGCTTGAAGTTAGGAGCAGAAAGTTTGGCTGGAAAAGAACTGCTGTGGACTGAATTGCGGCCCCCCCAATTCATATGTTGAAACGCTAGCCCCCAAGGTGACTGTATTTGGAGATGGAGCTTTTAGGAGATAATTAAGGTTAAATGAGGTCATCAGAGTAGGGGCCTAATCCAACAGGATTGGTGGCCTTGTAAGAAGAGAGAGAGATCTTTCTCCGTGCATGCACCAAGGAAATAGTATGTGAGGGCACAGGGAGAAGGCAGCCGTCTGCAAGCCAGGAAGAGAGCCCTCATGAGAAACCGACCATGTGGCACCTTGATCTTGGACTTCTAGCCTCCAGAACTGTGAGAAATAGATGTCCGTTGTTTACCACCCAGTCTATGATATTTTGTTGTGGCCGCCTGAGCTGATTAAGACAAGAACTGAGATCAGAATTGGCTTTGAAACACAGCAGCTAGGGACCCTGGCAGATAAAACAGATGTGGGTCCAGCTTTCTTTGAAATTCCCGGGGGCCAGTCCACCATGCTTATGGGGTTCCTTCTAGGGACAATCCACAGCCCCGAAGAAGGCATCTGATGGTGTTGATCCTGGGGCAAAGTGCTTAGTGGAATGGGTGGGGCTGAAGCCTGGGGGCTGGCAGGGGTCCTGCGGGAGAGGTGGGCTGGGTTGGGTAGATGGTATGTCTGTCCTACTCGAGTCCCCTCCACATCCTTGGGGACTTGGTTTAAAATGCAGATTCTTGGGTCTGGATCCCAGAGATATTGATTCATTTGGTCTAAAGCTAGCCTCCCTCCCCGTGATTCTGATTCTGATGGTCCACAGAACACACTTTGAGAATGCGTGTGTGATGGCTAAGGGCACGGGCACTGGTGTCCTAGGGACCTGTGTGTGATAGGCTGCATTATGTCCCCGCAAAATTCATGTATTGGAGTCCTAACCCCCAGCACCTCAGAATGTGACTGTCTTTGGAGACGGGCCTTTAAAAAATTAAGTTAAAATGAGGTCATTAGGGTGAGTCCTGATCCAATGTGACTGGTGTCCTTATAAGAAGAGGAGATTAGGACACAGACACGCACAGATGGAAGACCATGTGAGGACACGGGGAGAAGACGGCTGTCTGCAAGCCAAAGAGAGGCACCTCAGAAGGAACCAACCCTGCGACGCCTTGATCTTGGACTTCTAGCCTCTAGAATAGGGAGAAAATAAATGCCTATTGCGTAAGCCACACAGTCTGTGGTTCTGTGTTATGGCAGCCCGAGCAAACTAATACACTGTGTTCAAATCCCAGGTCTGTCTCATCCTTGCTCTGTGAACTTGAGGAGGACACGGTCCTCTCTGAGCCTCTCTTTCCTTCCTCTTCTAGAAAGTCCGTCTTGGTGACATGCATACAGTGTTTTGCCTGTTGCCTGCGCCCCAGCCTTGTGCACTCCCACCACTCAGGGTATTTACTGCCCCTCTGTGTCCAGCAATTTCCGGTGGAGTCCGTTTCACCCTCTACGGCTGTCTTTTCTTCCTGGTGTGGCTTTCTTGTGGTTACCCACTGGAATCCTGTTTTTTCGAGCTCATCTCCTCTGGCAGATCCGAGGTCTATAGAATTTGTGGGTCTCTTCTGGCTTTTTAATGTCCCTGCCTTGTGAACATCACGGGTCAGGCGTCTGCCTTTCTCACCCGAGGAGAGAGAACCCTACGGGGACACCTTCGGTTACATCTTTCCCAGGGCTTTCTTTGACTTTCTCATCTCCCACAGCTCCTTGCTGGCTCTTGGTTTGTTCAAAAGATCCGCTTGGTACACCCTCCAAGATTGATGACATTGTGCCAAGGTTCCAGAAAGATTATGGTCTGGATGGTGAAGGTCCCATCATGGACCTCTTCTACCTCTGGGCCACAGATTACACTATTTTCTTCCTCTGTTCTCCATCTTTGATGGTCAGCTGTTCTCACCTGCATCCCTCTGTTCTCAAGTACCCAAGCATTCACCTCAGGGCCCCTGTCCCTACTTGACTGACCTCTATGGAGGCAGGAGGAACCTCCTTTCTGCTCGACTATCATCCCTTCATCTGGGCTGAAGACCCAGTCTCCTCAGGTCTCCTCTCTGTGGGCTATTACTTCTCTCACCAACATTTTTATTGAGAATTTTCAGGGAAATGCATCAGCCTCCCACCTCCCATCCATCCATACACCTCCCTCAAGCTAAACCCCTCCACCAGCCACACTGGCTCCTTCCTTTCGCGAGGCTCCTGGAAAGAATATCCTGCAGCCTCACTTCCTCACCTCTTATTCATCTTTATTTCCATTTAATTTTTTTCTGACTTTTTGATTATGTGATCCGGTCCCAGATCCAAAATTCACAGCTCTGAAGGGTGCTGGCGGTGAAATTCTTTTTCTCTTCTTGTCTTTTGCCTACTCATTTCCTCTCCCCAGAAACCACCAGTGTTGCACTTTTTTCTTTTTGGTGCATGTTTACCCTCCTAGAAAATAGCGTTTGCATATTTAAGCTAATATGTATATCTATTGCCTGCCCCCCATTTTTACATAAATAATAGCATATCACACAGACTTATCATCTTGCACTTTACTATTAACAACATATCCTGGAGATCTTTCCATATCACCCATTAGGAACTTTCTTGTTCTTTTTTATAGCTGCATAGTATTCCACTTCATCAGCTGTCAGGAAACTATGGCCCATGGGCCAAGTCTTTGTACCTGCTTTTGTACAGCCCCAGAGCTCAGGATGGTGTTCACATTTTTAAATGGTTGGACAAAAATTCCAATTATTATATCATGACACATGACAATTATATGGAATTCAAATTTCAGTGTCTCTAAATAAAGTTTTATTGGAGCACAACCATGCTGTGTTGTCATGGTTTTAGTGCTACAAAGATAGAGTTGCGACTGAGACTGTATTACCCACAAAATGGAAAATATTTGCTATCTGGCCCTTCCTAGGAGAAGTTTGCTGACCCCTGCATTATATCATTGGTTCTTGGACCTCAGCCTGCATCAAGATCTGCTGGAGGGTGTGGTAAAATGCAGATTCCTGGGCCCCATTCCCAGAGTTTCCAATCCAGGAGGATCAGAATGTCTAACAGGTTCTCAGGAGATGCTGATAATGCCGGTCCAGGGACCACCCCTTTGAGAACCACTGCATCACGTGGATGAACCGTAATTGATTTAACTGATCCCCTTTTGATGGACAGCTATGTTGCTTCTGGTCTTGGGCCATTATGGACAGTGCTGTATTGAATGACTCAGCATCAGAGTTGTATTGCATGTGTGAACCTACTTGTAGCAGATTTCCAGAACAGGAATCTCTGGGTGCTGTAGGGCTTCAACTTTGTCTATCTTGATAGTGCCCATGCCCAGCATGATGCCTGGCACATCGGGATGCTCAGCACACATTTGTTGAATGAATACAGGAGTGATTTCCACATGGCTGACTTGCTGGCTCCAGATCCTGCGTTAGCATCCAGGTCTCCCGATGCTGCCACCTGCCGCAGCCCCTCCATTTCTCCTTTTTTGCAGAAGTCGATTTTAAGAGCCACTCTTACAGGCAGATGCAGAATCTTAAGGGTGTCTGATACCTTGGTGTGCCCAGCTTCTAATTTCTGAAGGTAATAAATCTGAGAATTGGTCACACATAGCTCAGAGTGGAGAACTAACAGGCACATGGGTCCAGACCGCAGTCCTCATCCATTCTTCATAGCTTTTGATCATGCAATTGTCATCATTTTCAGCGAGGAAACCGTGGCACCCAGAGACTGAGGGTGTGGCCCAGCATTACGCAGCTGGCAGGTGCCAGCTCTGGAGTAGGAAGCCAGATCTGTTGGGTTGCTAGTGTGCCCCAAAATTGGTACAGGTAGTGGCCTGACACCCGAACTCAAGGCTTGGTGGCTCTGGACCCCTGAATTTTGGAGGACGTGGTGTTAAGGCTAGAAAAAATGCAGAATGGAACATGTGACCCCAGACTAGGTCACCAGGGAGCGTTTGAAGAATGCTGAGGCTAAGGAATGAGTACATTCACGAGTGAAAGCAGAAAGTATGAAATTCTTAGCATTGTAAAGGAGTTTCAGAATCTTCTAGATACCTCTTTCCTGCCCCTCACACTCCTCTTTTGCTGCTTTCATAGTGGAG
The DNA here is from genome assembly GCF_020826845.1 of Diceros bicornis minor. Taxonomy (NCBI): domain Eukaryota; kingdom Metazoa; phylum Chordata; class Mammalia; order Perissodactyla; family Rhinocerotidae; genus Diceros; species Diceros bicornis. Next base: position 869,614 of record NW_026690912.1, on the reverse strand, counting down.
AGAAAACCAGGAGGGAGGAAACACTTTCCAGGACATCTCTCATGCTAGCCTTCTCTCCTTCTTGAAGAGTCTCAGATTCCTCTGGTCGAGGGAGAAATTCTAGACCAGCATTGTCCAAGAGAACATTATGCTTTGACGGAAATGTTCTGTATCTTGCTATCCAATATGGCGGCCACTGACCACATGGGGCTCTTGAAATTGTGGCCAGTGCAACTGATTTTTACTTTACTTTAATTTAATTCATTTAAGTGTGAATGTAAAGTTTCATTTAACTTCAGTTAATTTAAATGTTAAAAAAAATCAGTGCTTGATTCTGTTATTGGAAAACTCTTTATTCTGTTTGGAACAACTTGGGGATATGAATCTACATTTCCAATGATTCATGTTATGAAATCTGCATAGACAGACCGAGTATTTCTGATGAAAATTTAGCATCTGAATTGAGACACGCTTCAAGTGTAAAACACATGGCATTTCGGAGGCACAGTGGCAAAAAAATCCTGTAGAGTATCTCATTAATAATTTTTTAGTATTGCTTCCATGTTGAAGTGAAATTTTTGGATCCATTGGATTAAATAAAATGTATTTCATTTCCTCTGTTTCTTTTTATCTTTTTAGAGAAAATTTAACATGCCATCTGTGACTCACATTATACTCATATCAGATAGTGCTTGCTCTAGACCCTACAAACCCTGGTCACCCACAGTGACAAGCTATAGTTTGTCATCGCCCTTGACCTTACAACAAAGTAGGCAGAACTGAATAATTCTTTTATTTATTTATTTATTTGGTGAGGAAGATCAGCCCCGAGTTAACATCTGTTGCCATTCCTCCTCTTTTTGCTGAGGAAGATTGGCCCTGGGCTAACATCTGTGACCATCTTTCTCTACTTTGTGTGTGGAATGCCCGCCACAGCATGGCTTGATAAGCGGTGTGTAGGTCTGCGCCCGGGATACGAACCCACAAAACCCGGGCTGCTGAAGTGGAGCATGTGAACTTAACCACTACGCTACCAGGCCGGCCCCAGAATAATTCTTATTGCACTGTTTGTGGAGGTTTTAGTAGTGGCGTCACCTCCTCTGGGAAGCCCTCCTTGATTGTTCCAGACTGAGTCAAAAAGCTTGTTTTTATGATCTCTTCTAACCCCTTGATGGGTGGATATTTGCTGAAAAGTATCTTTTTGTAAGGTGCACTCACTGGATGCTTCATTGGGCATCTATCTGAAAGAACACAGATGGTAAAACTGAAACCTAGCATTAAAGCATAGAATTGCATTTGACCGCCAGGTTGTATCCTAGCACCACCACTTAAAACTCAGCTTGTGTGAGTCACAATTTGATCATCACAAAATAGGCATGAAACTGGCATCTCCTCTAGGCGTTCTTCTTAGAACTCAGCGAGAGAACGTGAGTGCCAGAGAATGGACCAAGTGCTTTACGTAGTAGGTGTTCAGAAAATATTAGTTGTCAACGAGGTCCCCCTCCTCCCTCTCCTTCTCATCGTCCTTCCCTACCTGTGTGTAGAGTGGCTATTAGCCAGGTGCCACTTATTAAGAACTTGAAGCATCCTTTTGTTCCCACCCAGAGATACTAAAAGCCAGCAGAAGCCTCTACATCTATTTTTGGCACCATTTCTAACATCCTCTGGGTATTTTCTGTCCCAACAGTATTGCTCTATTGTCTTAGACTTATAGGGACACATATGGCTTTAATGAATTGAGTTAGATTCATTGGAGATTTAAAAAAAAAAAGCAATTCTTCATTTTCCCCTACTATTACCATCGTTAATTTTTTATAACAACTGTATTGAGATATAATTCAAGACCGTACAATTCGCCCATTTAACGTTTACAATTCACTGGTTCTTAGGACATTCACAGGGTTGTGCAACCATCACTACAATCAATTTTAGAACATGTTCATCACCCTCAAAAGAAATCTTGTACTTCAGCCATCACTCTCATTACCCCTCCCCCAGCCCCTGGCAACCACTAATCTGTTTTTTGTCTCTGGATTTGTCTGTTCTGCACATTTCATGTAAGTGGAATCATACCACATGTGGTCTTTTGTGTCTGGCTTCTTTCACCAAGCATGTTTTCAAGATTCATCCATGTTGTAGCATGTATCGACACTTCATTCCTTCTGATGGCTGAATAATATTCCATCATATGGATGTGCCACATTTTGCCTATCCATTCATCAGTTGATGGACACTTGGGTGGTTTCCACTTTTTGGCTATTATGAATCATGCTGCTATGGGCATTCATATACAAGTTTCCGTGTGGATGTATGTTTTCATTTCTCTTGGGTATCTACCTCGGAGTAGGATTGCTGGGTCAGATGGTAACTCTTTGCTTAGCCTTTTGAGGTCCTGCCAGACTATTTTCCACAGCAGCTGCACCATTTTCCATTTCCACCAGTAATGTATCAGGGTTCCAATGTCTCTACTCCTCGCCAACACTTGTTATTGTCTGTGGTTATGATTGTAGCCACCCTAGTGGGGGTGAAGTGGTACCTCATTGTGGTTTGGATTTGCATTTTCCTAATGTCTGACAGCTGGTTAATCTCTGAATGCACCTTCGTATCTGATTTTGGTCCTGCCACAGCCTGGGGAGGATGGCGGGCAGGTGTTGATTGCATTTGCACCAATTTCGTGTGTGTGTGTGTGTGTGTGTGTGTGTGAAATATAGAGTGTTAAGGTCAGACTTGAGAAGTACAGAGCTGTGGCTCTGTACTTCTGTTTTCTCTCTAATTTGTGCTTCTTTTGCAAGTTATTCTCAGGGTGGATTTTTAAGAGGATTTACTACTATTCTTTAGAACAAGCTGTTTGCCTCAAAGATGCTGGGGGAAGGTTTAGTGTCTTGGAATAAAAGAAGTGGGGGTTGCAAACTGAGCCTTCCATTCCAGGTGCTGAGGGCTGTGGTGTGTGTGTTTTGACAAGGAGAAGCTGCCTAAAGATTTTGGGGCTTCCTGGGAGGCATCAATGGCGTGGTACCTGTGGAGACCTCTGTCTGTGGACGCTGTGGATGTGACTATGGCCGGAAGCCTCAGACCGGGCTTGGGTGGCATGAGCGTGTGGGAACGGAACTGGCATCGTGGTCCCCTCAAAGCTGCTCCCAGCTTCCCAGTGAGTGTGTGTGCGTTTTCCCCTGATTGAGCCTAATCTGTACAGAATGTGACCCAGGAACATTGCTGCTTTGTTTGCTGTGCTGTTTTCTCTCTAATTTGTGCTTCTTTTGCAAGTTATTCTCAGGGTGGATTTTTAAGAGAATTTACTACTATTCTTTAGAACAAGCTGTTTGCCTCAAAGATGCTGGGGGAAGGTTTAGTGTCTTGGAATAAAAGAAGTGGGGGTTGCAAACTGAGCCTTCCATTCCAGGTGCTGAGGGCTGTGGTGTGTGTGTTTTGACAAGGAGAAGCTGCCTAAAGATTTTGATTTTGATGAACGTTAACTGAGTGTAAGGGACACAGGAGAAGGGAAAGATCCAAATATTTATACGGAGGAAAGGAAATCAGAGGAGGCTTCCTGGAGGAGGTGGCATTCGAACTGGATCTTGAAAGATGGTAGACTGGATTTAGAAAGAATGAGCTAAGGCATAAAGGGCTTTGACGGCCAATGGGGCTATGGCTACCCTGTCCGGTACAGTAGCCACTAGCCACGTGTGTCTATTTCCATTGAAATTAACTCAAGTGAAATGAAACATTCAGTCCCTCAGGCTTATTTGTCACATTTCAAGTGCTCGAGAGCCACAAATGGCTGGTGGCTTCCACTGTGAACGGCACAGGTACAGAACATTTCCATCATTGTGGAAAGTTCTGTTGGACAGGCTTGCCGTAGAACAAGAATTGCCAAGCAACACCCCTAGGGCAAAACTCCAGCTCACCTCACCGCCTGTTTTTGTAAATAAAGCTTTATTGGAACACAGCCGCAGACACTCAGTCACATGTTGTCTCTGGCTGCTTTCCGGCTACAAGGGCAGAGTGGAGTCGCCTCGATGGAGACCATCTGACCACAAAGCTGAAAATATTTACTATCTGAGCCTTTATAGAAAACGGTTGCCCACCTCCCGTCTGGGGAAATGAAGGCACAGAGCCTGAGGATGGCTGTGATATTTTTTGGGAGAAATAAACAACAAGATAGTTGACATTAATTGAGCACCTACTGTAGTTGACATTAATTGAGCACCTACTGTGTACCAGGCTCTGTTTGAGTGCCTGCATGATTTCACTCACTCCTCCTCATAGGTCATGTTAGAGGGGAGGACACAGCCTCAGAGTTGTACGAGAGGTGTGGCCAAGCCAGTTTAGCATGGTGAAGGGGATGGAGGGGCGGAACCCCAAAGGCTGTGAAAGAGAAGTGCAGGGTCATGGGGAGCCATGGAGGGTGTCAGAGCCCGGAAGGGACCACCTTCAGGAGAATGGGCACGCAGGGTGTTTGTGCCGGGGAGCTCAGACTTGCTGGGAAGCCCTTGCCACCCCCAGATAAAAGGTAATTAGGCCTTGGCTGTCTGCCTGGAAGGAAGGAGGGTTGGGAAGGAGAGTCAGTGAAGTGGGAGAATGGACCAAACATTCAGCTCTCCTGGCCCCACTTCTGATGTGGGCACCTTGATCCCCATAAATCCATTTCCTGAGGATCTCCAACGCTGACTCACTGCGGATGGCTCCCCTTTCTCCCGCCCCTGCCGCATTACTCAATCCCCTGTGATCCCAGTGTCTCCATTGCATCATATTTGATGTGCTGATTTTAAAGCTTCTAACAGGTACTGCCAAAGGAATTACTTTCTTTGCCTTTCGAAAGTAATGACTTAGGCACGGACACTCTACAGAGAAAGCCACTCATCAGGGCTGGCTATAGAATTTGTGGAGCCCAGTGCAGAATGAAAATGTGGGGCCGGTTGCTTAAAAATGATTAAGGATTTCAAGACTTACGGAAGAGCGTTAAGCCAAGTCCCCTTCTGAGTGAGCGTGGGACTCAGGTCGCACGTCCACGAAGCTGGCCCTGCCACTAATTCTTGTAACCCACTCACGGTGTGTTTGCTCACCTGCCTTGCTTCCTCCTTGTTTTCACTTTAGTGTGCCCCGGCATGGATATCCGGAACAACCTCACGAGGCTGCACGAGTTGGCCAACGGATCCATCGTTGAAGGACATTTGCAGATACTGTTGATGTTTAAAACGAGGCCTGAGGATTTCCGAGACCTCAGTTTCCCCAAACTCATCATGATCGCTGATTACTTGCTGCTTTTCCGGGTCTACGGGCTGGAGAGCCTGAAGGACCTGTTTCCTAACCTCACGGTTATCCGGGGCTCGCGCCTCTTCTTCAACTACGCGCTGGTCATCTTCGAGATGGTTCACCTGAAGGAGCTTGGCCTCTACAGCTTGATGAACATCACGCGGGGCTCCGTCCGCTTCGAGAAGAACAATGAACTCTGCTACCTGGCCACCATCGACTGGTCGCGCATTCTGGATTCTGTGGAAGATAATTACATTGTGCTGAACAAGGATGACAGTGAGGAGTGTGGGGACATTTGTCCAGGCACTGCCAAGGGCAAGACCAACTGCCCTGCCACCGTCATCAACGGGCAGTTTGTCGAGCGGTGCTGGACTCAGCCACTGCCAGAAAGGTACGCTGGGGTGTGAAGGGCTCTTAGCCATTTCTCATATTTCTTAGAGAGACACTAGAGGCATTCACTAGACCAGGAGGTGGCAAAACTTTTCCTGCAAAGCCTCAGGTATTAAATACTTCAGTCTTTGCAGGCTATACGATCTCTGTTGCAACTGAGCATGGCCATTGTAGCAGGAAAGGCAGCCACAGGCAACACAGAAATGAGTGAACATGGCTGTGTTTCAATAAAAGTTTATCTACAAAGCCAAGTAGTGGGCCAGATTTTGCCAACTCCTGTGCTAGGCAGTTGAATGTTACTCTTGCTTGAGAGACAGGTAGGAGTGGATGGGTATGGACTTTGTTGTAGAAAAATAAGTTTGTTTCTTATCTGATTGTAGAAGTAAGATTGATCATGGTAGATGTTGGGAAAAAGGAATATGTAAAGGAAAAAAGCAAAACAGTAATTTTTTCTTCCACAATTATTAGGAGTACTTCCTTCTAGTGGTTCTGTTGCATCTTAATTTACTTAACTTTCCCTGTGGTTGGGCATTTAGATTATTTCCAGTTTTCACAAAGAGAGGGAGGAACATTTTTGGGTCAAAGCTTTCTCGAGCATTTGTTTCTCTAGGTCTTGCTTTTCCAGAAGTGAAATTTCTGGGTCAAAGGTTCTTGATGCCCTTGCCAAATGGCTTTCCAGAAATGTTTTACCAACGGGCTCTCCTCCTAGCTTTGGCCGAGAGGGAGCACCTTGGCAGCTTCGAGTGTTGTTTGAAAAATCTTTCAGAATTTACTGGAGGGCGGAGCCGATGTGTCGTCATTGTTTCTATTTGTATTTCTTTGATTGCTATCGGGGTTGAACCTTTTAAAACATGTTTGTTTATCATTTGGCTTTTCTCTTCCTGTTCCTATCTTTTGTCTGTTTATCTTTTAGTACCTGAGTGGTTTTGAAATATTCATCTGTATACAGTTACCATAGGTGAAGGCAGCTAACCCTCTGCCAATTACATCCTCTGACATTTTTGTTCAGTGGTGAAAATGCTCTGAATATCAGTTGCAGAGAAACTTAAAACGTTCATGGAGTTCCGAGCTGGATTTTTGCTTGCCTCTCATGTGACTTATGCTTAGAAAGTCCCTTCCTAGCTATAGAACGAATATTTCTTTCCAAATTTTCTATTTCAATTTTAATTATTATCATTTTTTGTGTGTGTATGAGGAGGACTAGCCCTGCCTGAGCTAACATCCGTTGCCAATCCTCCTCTTTTTGCTGAGGAAGACTGGCCCTGGGCTAACATCCGTGCCCATCTTCCTCCACTTTATATGGGACGCCGCCACAGCATGGACTGACAAGCGGTGCGTTGGTGCGCACCCGGGATCAGAACCTGCAAACCCCGGGCCGCCGAAACGGAGAGTGCACACTTAACCACTACGCCACCGGACTGGCCCCTAATTATTATCGTTTTTTAAAAACACATTCGTCATGGACATTTGGAAGCTATTTGTGTGCACGATTCGAAGGAGTATCCATTTTTCTCCAAATAACTAGTTGGAGTCTTGCACCATTTAGCGCAGAAATCTACCCCTTTGTCATTGATTTCGGGTCTGTTTCTGGGTATCCAAGTCTGTCTCTCTTTGCACCAGGGCTGTGACTGGTCTAATCACTGGACTTTTATAATGTTTTGATATCCAGGAAGGCAAGTCCCACACACACGCTCGTGACTTGTTTATTGTGTCATCGACTCTCTCACATGTTGTGGAATTCCCTGGGAGAATTAGTGAACATGAGATTGGGGTGGGAGAGAGTGTGTGGGTGGTTTAAGGGTTGTATCACAAAAGATAGGGGAAGGGAGAAAGGAGGGTCTTCTCACCTGAGCCCAAAGCTACTGGGAAGCCACACGGGGTGAGTTCCCAATAGAATCCACGCGCTTGTCGGGGAGGACTTCATCGGAGCCCCAGGGAGGAGCCCTTCCATGGCGCAGATGTTGGATGGTAGGAAACAGGAGGTGAGAGAGTTGAGAGAGTGGAGACCACACCTCTTTGGAGAGGCTGGGCAGTGAAGGGAAAGAAAACCTGATTGTTTGTGGATGGGGAGGGGATGATGCTTATTATGTTGTGGAAAAATCTAGAGCATGTTGGTAGGCCCGGGACAGAGAGAAACCAAACCACACCAAGACGGAGGGTCAAGGTTGGGGCAAAGTCTTAGTGGAAGTAGAGAGACCACCTGTGGGTTTGGAATTATGTAGAAGAACAAGGAAACTTCTGACGTGAGGGTGGGGTGATTAGGCTGGGTGGCAGTGACGATCTAGGTGAATTTCCAGATGGGGTTGTCATTCACCGATGGTGAGAGGAGGAGAGAATGTGTAGGATCTACTACGTTATGAGGGTGTGCAGCTCCCAGGGGAGCTCGGTTATCCTTGTTTTAGAAACCAGAGAGGTTACTTAACTGGCCTAAGGCCACACAGCTAATAAAAGACAGCTGGGGTTGGTGCCAAGTCTGAGACACAAATAAAGCGTGTGTGTGTTTTTTGGGAGGAGTGTCTCCTCTGTTTAGGAACTGGAGAGCCACTCCTGGCTGGGGCACCAGGGAAAACAGTGAACGCTCTCTGATTCCAGGGCTGAGTTCTCCAAATTTAGATGCTTGTTTGAAATGCTCCGGGCTCACGCGTCTTGAGATACAATTTAAGATGTTCCTCTGTGGATTTATTTCTGTATCCGTTTTTGTCAAAGTGTGGAGGACGGTATTATCTGCCGAAATGTCCCCGATATTTCCAGCAGGTTTTAAAAAAAAATCTTTTGCTCCTGAGAACGGGGCTGGTTTTTCCAGCCTGGGGGTTTCGTCACTGTGGGAAGGTGCGGCTCCGCGTGTGTGGCTGTGACGGACACCTGCCAGGCTTCCGGGTTCCTGGCATCTGGCATCTGGCATCTGGCCTCGATTTCAGCTGCTCTTGGTTCGTAATCAGTGGTCGGGTGAAGCGTTGTCCTGTCCTGGTAACAGATGTCCAGAAACGATTGTTCCTTGAACTGACGCTTCTGTCTGTTGAGTGCAACTCAGCTTTGGTTTTTCTTTTTTCCTCAATTTCTTTTATGGTGGAAAAGTACAAGTGACATAAAACTGACCATCCTAATCATTTTAAGTGCACAGCTCAGTGGCATTAAGCACATTCACATTGTTTTGCAACAACCATCACCACCATCCATCTCCAGAACTTTCCATCTTCCCAAACTGAAACTCTGTCCTCATTAAACACTGACGTCCCCTCCCCCTCCCCCAACCCCTGGCCCCTCCCGCCTACGTTCTGTCTCTATGGATAGGACTCCTCTAGAGACCTCCTATGAGTGGGATCACACAGTATTTGTCTTTTTGTAACTGGCTTCTTTCACTTAGCCTGATGCCCTCAAGGTTCATCTACATTGTAGCGTGAGTCAGAATTTCCTTCCTCTTTAAGGCTGAATAATATTCTGTTGTATGGATGGACCACATTGTGTATCCATAGATGGACACTTGGGTTGCTTCCACATTTTAGCTATTGTGAATAATGCCACCATGAACATGTGTGTGCGTCTCCGACTTTCTAAATGCTTATGTTCCCTTGTTGCTGTGGCTTTAGAAGGCTTATTTAACATTGTATGGGATTTTTTTTTTAACATAAAACAGACTGAAATGAGCCTTTCGAGGATACTCTGCTGTCTTAGTAGACAGATACAGACCTGCAAAAACTACCTGTCAACTCCTCCATTCCCCTGGAATCTCCTCAAGTGCTTCCTCAAGCATCCACAGCCATTGTCTTTTTCATGCATGATTGCTGGGTTCCAGAAGCTTCCGGGGTCCAGTCAGCATTTGGGATGAAGGTGTTGGGCTGGCCTCTGGACCCAGTTGCAACATTCTCTACAAAGTCCCTTCTTCCACCTGTCACCCATACAGTGATGCTTTGGCAGAGAGAGCAAAGGAAGATTCTCAGTGGTTAAGGTAATGAAAAGGAAGATGCTTCCTTTTAGGAAATGCTTCCTCTCCATCACTTTGTCCACAGATTTGGGGTGAAGATGCCAGGAGAGGCCAAATGCCAGGAGCCCTGGATGGGCAGAGAGGAGATGGAGTCTATGTGAGCGGAGTCACGGAATAGCATTTATCAACGGGCCTACGATGTGTTGGGCATTGGAGTTCTGGGGCCACGGGAGGGACCAGCTCCTGCCACCAAGAGAGGACCTCCTGGTGGCAAATAAATCTGTGACTAAGTACACTTTGGGGGGGCAGTTAGAAGAGGGAAATCTCTGTGGGTGAAAGCTTGAGTTGAAGCCCTAAACTAGTCTTCAGAGTCAGAGAATATCTCCCCCAAATCGGCGTGTCATTAAGACCCCAAATGTCAGCCTCACTGGACCCGTTTCCAAGTGGTTACAAGAATTGTTTGGACTCCAGCAGGACTGTCTTGGAGTCCTGTTTGGCCGTTCACTGGTTAGGACCTGGATCAAGCCTCAGTTTCTCGATCTGAAAAATGGTGATAATTGTGGGACCTGCTTGTGAGGGTTGTGGTTTGGGGGTTATGAGACAGTGTGTGTGGGGGGCACTTAGCCCAGCTCCTGGCACTCTATGAGTGTTCTGGAAGCTTCTCATAAGTGCTGTGGGTCCACCACCCTCTCTGGACAGATGAGCCGCTGGGTGAATACCTGCCAAGGCTTGGCTCCATTTCTGATTTTGGTCTTGGGGCAGGCAGTGGAAAGCCCACCATGTGACCTGCTGATGAGAGGTGGGTGCTGGACCTACAGACCCACAGGGAAGACCATTCTGCTCACCCGTTGCCTTCAGATGCTCTAGAGACCACCAGCTCTGGGGCTTTGGGGGGGACCAGAAACCCCAGGGCTTGCTTGACCAGCTGCTGTGGCCAAACCCACTGGCATTTATTTTCTGGGAGGCCACCCCAGCTGCTCACTGCCAGTCAGAGGGGTGCGTGAGGCTGGGGCATGCCAGGTGCCAGCAAACTGGCTGGCGATGCCACATACAGACATCAGCAAGAAAGTAGGAGCAGGAGGCAGAAGGAGGCAAGTGTCTCCTCCCTGAGTTTGCCTTTCCATCTGTGTTTCAGATTCTCTGAAAGTTGGGGTGCCCTCTTTATATTAAATGTTAAATGCTTAAATGCACGCACAGTTACTCTGGAAGGGTTTATTTTTCAGCAGAGGTTTTAGCTTCCTAGTGAAACTTTTTTTTCTTCTTCCATTTTTTTTAACTCTGCCTCTGATAATCAGAATCATCTTGGCAGCAAATGCTTATTCTGTGCCAGACACGGTTCTAAGCGCTTTGCTTCTGACACTGCATGGAGTCCTCCCAGCCATTTCTTCTTACAGATGAGGCCCCAAGAGGTTAACCCAATTCTCCCAGGTCACATTGCCAGTAAATAGTAGAGATGGGATTCAAACCCCAAGCCTGGGTATTCTGGCTTAGTATCTGAGCTCTTAACCATTGAACCATTGTGCTTTCCTGTGTTCATTGTGGAAAGTCGAAGTGCAGACAACAAAGAGATGGGGGAGGATCCCCTAGAATTTGCCCCTGCCAACACTCTGGTTGCCTACTCTTTTTTTTTTTTTTTTGAGGAAGATCAACCCTGAGCTAACATCCATGCTAATCCTCCTCTTTTTGCTGAGGAAGACCTGCTCTGAGCTAGCATCTATTGCCAATCTTCCTCCTTTTTTTTTTTTCCCCCAAAGCCCCAGTAGACAGTTGTATGTCATAGCTGCACATCCTTCTGGTTGTTGTATGTGGGACGCGGCCTCAGCATGGCCGGAGAAGCGGTGCGTCGGTGCGCGCCCGGGATCCGAACCTGGGCCGCCAGTAGCGGAGCGCGCGCGCTTAACCGCTAAGCCACGGGGCCGGCCCTGGCTGCCTACTCTTATGGCCCTCCTCATCTGTCTTAAATTCACTACCTCTTCCATCAGGCAGTTCTCTTGAATACAGGGACAGTGGCATTTCTTGCGTCCCCAGCACCTGTCATGTAGATAAACAATGGTGTCTTTGACAGCTCATTACTAGCTAGTGTTTATTGAATGCTTACCCTGCACCAGGCTCTGTGCTAAGAATTCGACCGGTGCTGCCTCATGGAATCCACACCACAGCCTGTGAGAAGATGTTACTCCTATTTCACAGAAGGAGACACTGAGGCTTGGATAGGAATTAAGAAACTTACTCTAGGAGACCTTGTTGGGAAATGCTTTGACCTCAGGTTTGTCTGGTAAAGCCCTTCATCAGAAGTCAGCAAAGCACGACCTACTGGTGATTTTTGTATGGCCTGGGAGCTAAGAATGCTTTTTATACTTTAAAAAAAGCTAGATGAGGGGCCGGCCCCGTGGTGTAGTGGTAAAGTTCGTGTGCTCCGCTTTGGTGGCCAGGGGTTCGCAGGTTCGGATCCCGGGCCCAGACCTGTGCACCGCTTATCAAGCCATGCTGTGGCGGCGTCCCATATGAAGTGGAGGAAGATGGGCACAGACGTTAGCCCAGGGCCAGTCTTCCTCAGAAAGAGAGGAGGGTTGGCAATGGATGTTAGCTCAGGGCTAATCTTCCTCACCCCCCTCCCCCCCAAAAAAAAAAAAAGCTGGGGGAAAAAGTCTAAAGGATACTATTTTGTGAGAGGTGGAAATGATAGGAAATTAACATTTCAGTGTCCTTAAATAAAGTATCAGTGGAATGTAGCCATGCTCATTCATTTATTCATTTACTTATTGCCCATGCCTGCTTTTTAGTGCTGTAAGGAGAGAGCTGAGTAGTTGCGACAGACTGCGTGGTCCTTCATTAAAAAAAATTGGCTGACCCCTGTTCTTAGCTACGTACCTTATAAAGATGAGGGGGCCATTTGGAGGTAGAGGCTGTTTCCAGTGGAATTGGAAGCATCCCAGCACCAGGCCAGTATAATCTCTCTGCCCCTTGTTGGCACCGGGGGAGCGGGTTACAAAGTATGAGATGTCGTCCTTGCCGCTCCGGAGCTCCTGGTTTGGCTGGGGAGGTAAAAGGCAGGAGCGAATTCACCATACAGCAGCCCAGCCAGGAGGAGACATCATGAGGCAAAGTAGGCACCCCCTGTCCCTCCCAAATGCGTCATCGGACCTGTGGTTCTAGACATGTTTGGGGCTGAAGCACATGGAAATCACGATGTTCTCTAGATAACACGGCAGAATATTGATAAATAAATTCCTTCGTGCCTATGTCACTGTAGTCCATGCAGAGAATAGGAAAGTCTAGCCTGTGCACACGGGTATTGAATAATAATAATAATAATAATAACAATAAAGATGATAGATGGTGTAGCCTGAAACGGCCATTTGAGTTTTTTGTTCATATTTATTCCTTTTTGTTTTGTCAAAGATCTTTAAAAAAATCTAGGAGAGAATTAAAAACACCATACTGAAACAATTCCGTGATCATTGTAAGTTCTTTATCGCTGCGATCATTGGAATTTTTTAATTGATCTTTTACTTTTGAAGATGATTGGATTTTCTATAGCAGGAAAAACAACTATGCTAGAGAGTATGTTTCTGAGCTCTCCCCAGCTCGCCCAAATTGATGTTAAATCGCCATTGGCATTTGTTGAAGGAGAGAGATGTTCCGGATTGGAGTGGTTAAAAAGATGAGGTTTGGTTTGGATGTCGAATGATGCTTGGAAAGAGAGTAAGAGGGAAGGGTGTTCTGGGTGAGTGGAATGGCAATGACAAAAGCACAGAGGTCTTTTGTAGGCAAGAGTAGGGAGGCTGACTCGTGTTTCGAAGGGAGGCTTGGCCCATCATGCGCTCTGAATGCCACACGTTTTCCTGCAGGTGCAATGGAGAGATCATGAAGGTTACATTGGGTCTGTGTACAGGATGGGCTGTTTCCACTGCTATTGAGTGGCCAGCTGTGCTGAGCCAGGCATGTTGCTGGGACCCCAAAGTCCTTGCCGAGTTGGGGAGAAAGTCAAAGAAATAATCATATGCTTACAAGCCAGGTAGCCAGGAAGTGTTTTGGTAGGCTCAAAGATGCGGTGAAGAAAGGTAGACCAGTTGGCCGTATGAGCATACACCTCTTTAGTAATGATAATGCAAACCTATAGTTCTGTCAGGTGTCTGGCTTCTTGGAGGGGGCTTAGGGATACCAATTTACCTACCTTTTCTCCTAGAGAAATAAATCGGCCCAATCCTTTGGAATAAGGTGGCATAGAATTAAATACGTAATTATGCAAAGGTGGCTCCCCTGATGGTAACTGGTCTGACGAGTTTCTCTTTTTCTCCCTCCTACTTGATGAAATTCATTGACCAGTTATATCCCACGGTGTCACCAGACCCTTTGTCAGAATTCAGATCTGTTCTTTATGACTGAACACTTGAAATGCCCCAGGGAGATCCTGGGGACCTCGGCTCCTGTCAGGCTGGGAAGTCACGTGCTCCCTGTGGTCAGTTCTCTCTGCACGCACCTGTGCCTGATAGAACGTTCTTTCCCAGTAAAGAGAACTGATGCGGGTGCTGCGATTTCAAAATTGCATCCCTTATCTCCTCTCTCTCTCCTCTCTTTCCCCTCTCTCTATCTTGGGCTTAGAGTCTGTGCTAGCTCAGACTACATGGCTGCTCACACTTAGAGATAAATAATGTCGACAGTGGGAAATGAAAGAATTGCTTTCCTTTGGGCCCCCCTTTCCTGTCATGGGTGGGGCCACATGAGTAGCAGCACATTGGGCTACTTTCTTCCAATTCCGTGTTTGGGAAGTGGATCAAGATCTCCCAAGCCAGCCCTAAGCCGCAGGACACAGAGGCAGGGGATGGAGTCAGGTAATGAAATTGGCACTGGGAGGCACGTGGGAGACAAACTCCACAATCATCGAGTGTCTGGAGGGTTTTGGGTAGAGGAATGACCTTTTTATTTTTATTTATTTATTTGGTGAGGAAGATTGGTCCTGAGCTAATATCTGTTGCCAGTCTTCCCCTTTTTTGCTGAGGAAGACTGGCCTTGAGCTAACATCTGTGCCCATCTTCCTCTATTTTTTTGTATGTGGGACGCTCCCTCAGCATGGCTTGATAAGCGGCGTGTATGTCCGCAGCCGGGATCTGAACCCTCGAACCCCGGGCTGCTGAAGCGGAGCGCATGAACTTAACTGCTGCGCCACCGGGCCGGCCCCGAGGGTTGACCTTTTTATTATAGAAGTTTTTTGCTTCTTGTTTGAGAGTCTCGGGTCTTTAAAGACTCTCAGGCTCATCGGCTGCAGTCTAGGGAGGGCTTTGTCTACGGAGTGTTTCCATTTGCTCAGCTATGAAGGAAACCGTTCTTGTTGGATGATCTGATAAAGGCAGGGTTTCAAGCGTCGATACCTGGCCCTGTTGGCACAGATGGGCGCAGCACCGGCGTTGTTTATCGAGTACCTGCAATGCTTGTCCGTGGGCGCACAGGACTCCTGTCACAGGCTGCCTCATTAGTGGTGATGAGGGTAAGGTTTCCACATATGCAAAGAAATTGGATATCAGAGCAGGAGGTACGCAAAGCGAGACAGGCTTTATCCGAAGCATTCAAGATTTCTCTTCTTTAAAAAAACAATGTTTTTTTTAAAGAACACGTAAGATTTGCCATCAGTGACATTTAGCACATTCACAGGACTGTGCAATCATCACCACTATCTGGTTCCAGAATATTTCATCACCCCACAAAGAAACATTGTGCTCTTCCCATTCCCTGCTCCCGCCATTCTCTGGCAACCATTAATCTACTTTCTATCTCTGTGGCTTTACCTATTCTGGATGTTTCGTATAAATGGCATCATAAGATATGTGACTTTTAGGTCTTGCTTCTTTCACTATGCATGATTTCAAGGTTCATCCACCTTGTAGCGTGTATCAGGACTTCATTTCTTTTTCTTGCTGAATGACATTCCATTGTGTGGACAGACTGTGTGCAGTTTATCCATCTACCAATTGATGGACATATGAGTTGTTTCCACCTTTTGGCTGTTGTGAACAGCGCTGCCACAGCATTCCTGTCCAAGCTTTTGTTTGAACACCTATTTTCAATTCTCTCGAGGGATTATACCTTGGAGTGGAATTGTTGGGTCATTTGGATTTTCCATGTTTAACTCACTGAGGGAAGGTTTCTTTTTCTTTTCTCCTTCTTTTTTTGCTTTTGGTTTTACTGTTTTAAAAACCATTTTATCGTCAAAGAAAACACAGATGCAGAAAACCACACAAAAGAAATGTGTAGCCTCATGAATTACTCTAAGGTGAACAACCTTATAACCCCCCACCCTGGTTGAGAAATAGCACTTTGCCAGCATCCCCACCTCCGGACGCCCTTCCGTGGACCCCATCCCAGTCAGAGCCCCCTCCCTCCCCCCAAAATGAGAACTGTCCTGTCTTTTGTACTGGTCACTTTCTCCTTTCGGTATGGTTTTATCACTCAAGTGTGAATCTCCCGACAATATAGTTTAGCCTTGCCCATTACAAAAAAAATGGCACATTCTTTGGATCTACAGCGATGAATCTCAATTGGGGGCGATTCTGCCCTCCGGGGGACATTGGGCAATGTCCGGAGACATTTCTGGTTGTCACAACTTGGGGAGAGGTGCTACTGGCGTAGAGTGGGTAGAGGCCAGAGATGTTGCTCAAAATCCTGCAATGCAGAGAAAGCTCTTACCACCCAGAATGATCCGGTTCCCAATGTCGATAGTGTCAGGGTGAGAAACCCTAGTCTACAGGTTGTCCCTATATCCTTTTTTTTCCCCTTACACTCTCCCTATTGGAGAACTGGGCTGCTTGGCTTGGGGCGCGTCCCCCAGTCTGAGTGTTGTTGACTGCACTCTCATGGCACAGCTCAGCCTGGCCCTCTCCTCTGGACCCGAACCACCAGACTCAGGTTCTATGCCTTCAGTGGACTTTATTTAACATGTACCACCCCCACCCCAGCACTGTTTGGAATAAGCCATTTTCAAAGGTGGTCATTCTGGCTGCTTCTTCCCTTGAGCATGACTGTGGATGATGTGTACTCTTTGATCATTTTTGTCTTTTTTGAAATCCGAAAACTTTGTTATGCCATCAGACGATGCTCATTGGCCTCCCTTCATTAGTTTATGATAAACAAGGCACAGACTGAACTTTGTAACAAAACTTTGTGTTCTTTACGAAGGCGAGTTTTGCTAAGAAAATTATTTTTATAAGCCAGCGAGGTATGAGGGTCATTTGCAAAGGAATTTTACAAGGGCGAGAAAAAAAACAAGTTGATCTTAGGATTCCTGGTTGGGCGGAGGCCAGAGTGGACAGAAGACCTCGAGACACGTGTCAGAAGGAAAACAATAGATGGATCCGAGAAAGGAAAGATGTTCCACATGGGGATGAGTTTGATGAAGGAAAAAAAGTTGGAGAATTGTCTTAAAGACGCCCATGTGGTTCAAAGGAGGGCATAATTCTTCACGGGCTTCCTTCACAGTTTTGAAAGGGACTCACAAGCCTGGTGAACTGCTTCACTTGATTTTGGGACTTCTGGCTGTTGGAAGCATTGTATTTACAAGGGTCTCCTGTTGGGGATTGCAAATACCGGCAACGGGCATTTGGTAGAATGAAAAATAGGAGTTGAGGGAGGTGAGAAAGTGAAGGACACCTTGGCACGTTGGCCCTGAGGTCTTGGGAGGAGGGATAAAGGAAGCTAAAGCAGACCCAGGTCATAAGAGTTACAAATTTAGAATCAAAGAAATTAGAAAAATGACACTGATCATTTTCCCCTTGACCCGCAGTGTGAATGTTGCCAACACAGAGGCGAACAATTTTCTAAGTTTTTCTCGACTCTTCGAAGGAGATCTTGAAAAGGGTCTAGCCAGCCAGGAATGGTCAATGAGTATCAGTTCTTTAGGACCTGTTCTTGCTAACGGAATAAGTGTCAAAGGCATGGGTTGTCTAATTAAATAAAATTAAACATTTGTTTCTTAGTCGCATTCACTACATTTAGACAATGCAGACGTAGAGCGTGTCCGTCATCGCAGAAATGTCTCTTGGGCAGGAGCTGTTCTGGAGCATTTCATTTCGTGGTTAAAGGTAACTCTGGAGTCAGACCTGGATTTGAATCCTGTATCTGCTGTGTGACGTTGGGCAGGTGGTCTAGCGCTTCTCTGCCTCCATTTCCTCCTTATAGATGAGGAACCAGTCTCAAAGATTTTTCCTCAACTTTTAACTGATATCCCCTCTTTTGATTAAAATGAAAATCCCATTCCTCTTCTCTACTTTGAGTTTGATATTTTCGCCTTAAATATAAACTGTAACTGATGCTTTTTTTCAACCTCTGTAACCCTTTGAGAGTCCCTGGAACAGAGGAAGGAGTGGCTTGGGAAAGTGTTATGAGAGGTTCGGGGATTCGATCAGAGATGTAAAAGACACTTTCCACTCCAAACAAATGGACTGAAGGTATATTTTATTATATAGAGGATAGTAAAGGTGACAGTCTGCAAACAGATCTAGATAGGTCAAGTATTAGAAGGGAAAAAACATCAGCCCGACTGGAAAGGGAAAACACCCACATCGGCTGAAGAGAAAATGACACAAATCAACCAGAAAGAGAAACACCAGGTTGACCGAAAAGAGAACACATCAAATCAATTACTTCATATCAAATCAATTACTTCACATCAGATCAGTTACTCATAACATCCACGCCCCACTGCCGGGAGAGCTCTGTCAATCGACGCGGCTGGGCAAGGATCACACGTCCTGGGCAAGGTGTCCCTTCCACAGGTGGAACTCTCTCTGGGTCTCAGTTTCCAGCAGTTTTTATACCATCAGTAATTTTCAGAGTAAGCAATTACAGAGTTTGCAGAGCAAGCATTTAGTGTTCCCATGCACAAAATGGTTATCAGTGGCGTACGTGCACTGAGCCCCCTGGCTAACGTCCCAGCCCAGTAGTTGTGTACGTGCATTGTTCTCTTTGGTTATCGTCCCAGCCCGGCATAGATGGCCAGTCCATCCCGTGCTACGACGCTCCAAGAGCCTTGAAATGTTACAACCTGCAACTCCCTCCGTGAGAGAAGGGCCAGTTCCCACCACGCAGAAAGCAGCTTTTATATTTCTTTTTGTGCTGGTGGCTGTAGGTCAATGGAGCGGCCAAACATGGCTGCACTCATGTCAAGACATATTCGGCCGTGGCCGTCTCCATTAACCATAAGACACCATACGCACAGACAATGAACTTCGTACACAAGTACATAAGGCACATCCAATAATCCAAAATCCAATGACTACAATAATTATAAAACTATCTCGCAATAAAGGACCCAAACCCCAAGGTAACCAATCAAATAACCCCTTAGAATATGAAATGTTATTAACTTGATCTTGCAAATCATGCACAGCATCAAAGATAACATTAGATAAGGTAACACTTAGGCATAACAAATTAGCTTGCAGAAGTCCAGATCAGCCCCCATCACAGAGGGTAGCAGAAGGCAGGGTAATAGAGAAATTATCTTATATTGCGAAGTTGCTTGTTGTTTCTGAGACCAAATTTCTTGGCCATTCATAGTCCAGGTTATAGGTCCCACTGGTGTAGAGCAGTTGGTCTAACTGTAGAGGGTCAAAGGTTGTCCTACAGAGGCATTAGTTGGTGCGTAGGTTTGCAGCAGACATGGAAATGCAGCACAGCATAGTAAACACAGCAGGAATATCTATTCACGCAAAGAAACAGAATTTTTAGGAACATGATATAATTGTTCATTTCCTGGATACATTACTATGAGTGTTGCAGTGGGCCCTTGGGCCACTACTTCTGCGGCACGGGGAGCCGCATTGGGTGGATGTGTCACCCACACTTTTGCTCTAGGTTTCCATCCATCTGTAGATCCAAATCCTTGCATTTTTCTTTTAGTTAATTTATTTGGAGGTTGTCCTTGTGACACATTTGGAGTCAAGAGGGGAAGCACCAATAATTGTCCCATTTGTTCCCCAGACTCTACAGTTAGTACTGTGTCACTACCATTATATAATATAAATTTTATTTCTCCCTGGTAATCTGGATCAATAACTCCTCCCAGTACATCAATACCTTTTGCTGCCAGTCCAGAGCGTCCTTTTAACAAACCAAAGGTATATTTGGGAAATTGTATCCCTATCCCAGTAGGGACTATAGACTGCTTCTTAGGGGGCAATTGAATAGAATGAACAGTAGATAAATCCAATCCAGCCGCTTCGGCCGTGGCACGAAAAGGCGGTTTAGCAGACTGAGTCAGGGGCCAATAGGTTAAGGTCATAAGCTCATGGGTGGCGGCTGCCACTTCTGTAATCTTTGCTGGTAACAACCTTGACAGAGGAGTCTCATTAGGGCCTAGTGGCCTGTTATTTAACACATTTAGAGCAGTACTTAGATGGTTGTGCCACCCCTTTAATGAGCCATGACCAAGTTTCCTCAATTGTTGTTTAAGCAATCCGTTCATTCGTTCTATGACGCCTGCAGCTTGGGGGTAATAAGGTATATGATAAATCCATTCTATATAATTTTCCTTGGTATAGGTTTGAATCAACTTACCTGTAAAGTGGGAACCGTTGTCACTCTGAATTTGCCTTGGTGTTCCATAATATAACTTGATTATATCTAATAATTTTATGGCACTCTGTTGAGTGGCCACTTTAGTTGGTATAGCCAATACATAACCAGAATATGTATCAACAGCAGTGCAGGCATAAGTATATCCACAAGAATTTGGCAATGGTCCAATAGAATCTATTTGCCATGTATGGGCGGGAAATAATCCCTTTTGGATATGACCTTGGTAGGGGTGTGGAACTCCCCGTTTATTTAACTGTTGGCATAACTGACATTGTTGTACTGCAGTGGCAATATCATCATGGGTGACAAGGATTCCCCTTTGTTGTGCCCACCTGTATGAAGTTTATTCTCCCAAGTGTCCACTCTTTTCGTGGATTCATTGTGCTAAGCCTGGGTTGTGTGTTGCATGACTTTGCACCAGCTGATCAGCATAAGAGTTATACTTTTGTTCTGTAGAAATTAAAGAACTGTGAGCATCAACATGAAATACAGTATTGTATTTTAGCATCATAATCATATGTCTTTTTGTAATTTCTTTTTAAGTTAAAAAAACTTTAATTTTGACAGAAGTTTATCAAAAATATCAAAAGATTTTAAAACACTTGGTCAAATAGGAAACAATGCCTAGTTATTTATTTAATCAAGTTGACAACAGAAACAGTTAAAGGCAAACAGAGAGTTAAAACAGCCAAAAAACAAAAACAAAAACCTTAAGGGAGAGACTTCAGTCCTTTTGAACATAGGAAATTATTTTAACAAAACATAGGTGTTTTGTCTTTTACATAGACTTACGCAAAAGAACACCTTTTAATTTCTATATAAAGAGCAGACTAAAAGTTTAAGAAAATTACCTTTATAAGAGAGAAAGCCAAATTTTAATCTTTTATCAGCTTACTTTAGCCAACTTGATCATGTGCAAAACTCCTCAGGGCTTTACTTTTACAAACCTTCTGTCACTTATTTTTTACATTTAGAATTTGTCCTACGCCTTTTTTCTTTTCTTAGTACTTTAGGACAAATTTATTTTTCTTAACAAAACAAACATAAATATCTCTATTCTTTATACCTTCTTTATGGACAACATACCTTTTGCTTTTTTTGTATACAGACTTTCCAGAAATGTGTACTTTCTCATAGAAAATTCCTCAACATGCATAGAACATGTTTATCAATAAATGTAAGTATTTGTCAGTTTCTCTAAGAAACCAAAGGCAGACAATTCTATGCTTAGTAACCAATTTTTAATGTTTTATCTTATGTGGAAACGACCCAGAGACTCAATAAATTTTTATCAACTTAATTTAGCAAAACTCTAAAGCTTCAAGTTACCAAAAAGATTTTGGAAGCTGTTTTTGAAATAACTTTGTCTTTTAGAAGTCTCTGTGTATTAATTAAAGATTGCATTTCATCGTGAGAGGTTTTGAATCCTCTCTTTTAAGGGCGACCCTTAAGGTGAACTCATCAGATTCTCCAGAATAGCCATCCCAATTTCAAATTATTTCAAAAGTTTATTTATTTTCACTTGTTTAATTTCAGATTAGGAATTCCGGGGGAGTTGAAGTGGGGAAGCTCAGCAAGAGAGGGGAGGGGAGCAGCAGATTCAGCTTAGGCTACTGGCATGTTTAATTGCTTAATTATTTTCTCTTAAAGAGGCAATACAGTATTTTTGATTTTGTTTAAAAACCTCAAAAGATTAAAATAGGCTTCCCACTAGTGGTTTAACTTTTTAGTTGGCTTTTTCCAATTTCATAAGCAAATACATCAGTTTTGGTAAATTGAAATTGCCCCATTTTGGTCACTTTTTCTCTCTGGAGTCTATGGAATATTGTGGCAATGTGGTGTTACAAGAAAAAAACTATCTTCTTCTTGGATATGGGCTCCTAGCTGAATATAGCCCATTTAGCCAAGAGGTGGCCCAGAGGCTCTCCTTGGGGACAGATGGAACTTCCCCCCTTCAAAATTACAAACACACAGAACAGACAGTTAAATGGGATCCCAAACAGAACAGATAGATGCATCTAACAGATTCTGGGTAAAAGTCCTACAATTATTCCCATTCCAGTAGGGATAGCCCTGCCTCTTAAAGAGACAGGACTCCAGATGGAGGGGAAGGGAGTTCTTGGTGTAAGCAAAAACAAACAAATAGGCAAACAAACAAATAATTCTAGAGCCTGTTTCCCTGTCATAAGAAAAATGTGCCCAGGGTCAGCGGTGCCAGGTCAGATGGAAAGCACTGGGAGCAGTCCCTAGGGCAAATCACCTAGGCAGCTGCTGGACTGTTTCCCAGGACATCCCACCCGGCCCGGGCCCACCGAGCCACGGACAAAGAGCCTCCCGGCTGGCTCGCCAAATTATTATTGGATACACATTTAGGCTCACTATTTGTCACTTAAGAGGGGCCAAATAAAACTAGAATGCCAGGCTCACGGCAAGGAAAGAGTTTCTATTTTGGGTGACATCAGCCGGGACTGTAAATTTGAAACTTCTTTTTTCAAGAGTACATTCTCCCTTGTATTTTATCCCTATCTTCTATAGCCCGACGATAAGCAGTCAATAAACATTAACCTCGCCGTGCCAGAAAAGAAACATTATCTCTTTTTTCCTACTGTCTGCAAAGCTTTGGTCACATCCAATGGTTCATATCTCGCAGACGAACATCCCAAGTTTCACATAATCCTGACCTGTGAGTCCACTCCCCAGCCAGAGTGCAAGAGGGAGGGTCCTCCCATCCTGGAATTTCTTCCACCTTGGCTTCAGTTACCTTTCGTTTGAATAGGAAAGGCATCTCCTTAATCGAATCCTGCTCACAGCGCCAATTATGTTATGAGAGGTTCGGGGATTCGATCAGAGATGTAAAAGACACTTTCCACTCCAAACAAATGGACTGAAGGTATATTTTATTATATAGAGGATAGTAAAGGTGACAGTCTGCAAACAGATCTAGATAGGTCAAGTATTAGAAGGGAAAAAACATCAGCCCGACTGGAAAGGGAAAACACCCACATCGGCTGAAGAGAAAATGACACAAATCAACCAGAAAGAGAAACACCAGGTTGACCGAAAAGAGAACACATCAAATCAATTACTTCATATCAAATCAATTACTTCACATCAGATCAGTTACTCACAACATCCACGCCCCACTGCCGGGAGAGCTCTGTCAATCGACGCGGCTGGGCAAGGATCACACGTCCTGGGCAAGGTGTCCCTTCCACAGGTGGAACTCTCTCTGGGTCTCAGTTTCCAGCAGTTTTTATACCATCAGTAATTTTCAGAGTAAGCAATTACAGAGTTTGCAGAGCAAGCATTTAGTGTTCCCATGCACAAAATGGTTATCAGTGGCGTACGTGCACTGAGCCCCCTGGCTAACGTCCCAGCCCAGTAGTTGTGTACGTGCATTGTTCTCTTTGGTTATCGTCCCAGCCCGGCATAGATGGCCAGTCCATCCCGTGCTACGACGCTCCAAGAGCCTTGAAATGTTACAACCTGCAACTCCCTCCGTGAGAGAAGGGCCAGTTCCCACCACGCAGAAAGCAGCTTTTATATTTCTTTTTGTGCTGGTGGCTGTAGGTCAATGGAGCGGCCAAACATGGCTGCACTCATGTCAAGACAGAAAGTTGGACATAACAAAGGGGCGATTATAGGTACTTCTGAGAGAGAAGAGGAACAAGGAAGGGGTAGGTGTGTTGACAGGGGCTGAGAGTGTCATCATGTCTGTGGGTGACCAAGAATGAGGAATGTGTCAGCTCCTTCCTGGCCCCTCTTCTCTGGGGAACAGGGAACAGAGTGCTTTCAACATAAGCAGAATAGAATGGGTGTGGTAGAGAGGAAGGAGACTTAAGATGGGGAAGAGACCCTCAGGGAGGGAGGGAACCTCTGTTTGTTTGTCTTCCTGGCTCAGCATTGAGCATCTCAGTCAACTCATGGTTACTGCTAATGGGAATCTACTCAGATTAACTTAAACCACAGGGGGGCGCTTTATTGGGAGGACATAGGGTCTTCTCTTGGCAATTGTATCAGTTATCTTTTGCTGTGTAACAGACCACCCCAAAACATAATTTTTACACTATTGTCATTTATTTCACTCATGGTTCTGTGGGTTAGCTGGGCAGGTTTTCTGGGCCGACCCACCACTTGACCACAGACACAGGCTCGGCTCTCTCCCACGTGTGGGATTGGTTGGTGGGGTGGCTGGTGGCTGGGTGATCTAGCATGGCCTCACTCGCATGCTGGTGGTTGGTGCTGGCTGTCCGCTGAGATGGTGTGGTTTTCCTCCCTGTGGCCCCTCATCCTGCAGTAGGCTAGCTTGGACTTGGATCCGTGACGGTCTCCAGGTTCTGAGTGCGTCAAAGAGTGCATCCAAGAGATCAATCCCCAGTGCACAAGAGCTTCTCAAGTCTCTGTTTGCATCATGTATGCTAGTGTCCCATTGGTCAGAGCAAGTCACATGGCTAAGACCGGTTTGAAGGAAGAGAGGATATAGCCTTCATGTGTTGATTGGAGGGGCAGAATCTGTGGCCATTTTTGCCATCCACCACAGAACCCCAGGGTGGGAAACACAAGGGGGCTCATGAAACATTTTAGCCGGGACTTAGAGCTCCAGCAAACACCCACAACTGTGGACGGTGTAACTGAGAACCTAAATCGCTTTTCCCGAGCAGTTATTTAATTTCCTGAATTCCAGTTGTTGAATAATCAATTCCCTTTTCAATGACTCGATGTTTTCTTTATCATTTATTAAATTCAACCCAAAACCATGGTCTGCTTCTGGGACGTCAATTCTATTTTATTCATCTGTGCCTATTCTTACCCCTGTACCATACGGATTTCATTATTATAGATTTAGAACATGTTTTATTAATGATAGATCCAGTTTTTTCCTATTACACTTTTGCAAAGTGTTTAGTTTTCTTGTTAAGCTTAAGAATCTCCAAATCTACGTTCTCCTGCACACATAAAACCCCTTGAGATTTTCATGAGAAAATTGTATTGAATCTGTAAATTAATTTGAGAAATCAATACCTTAATCTTTTTCTTTTCTGTACCAGTGTGTGATCAGTTTCTCCATTTGTTCAAATATTTTCATATTGTGCTTTTTAAAAATATTTATCCCATATATTTCTTGCTGCAATGATTCCTGATTGCTCTGTCACACAATTTTGGTTGTTAGTTGTTGCTAGTAAATAAGCATATTTATCTTGAATTCAGATCCATTAGTGAAATTGATTAGTAGATTTTTGTTAATTCATTGCATGCAATTTTATCCTCTGCAAACTTTGGTCATTTTTTTGATCCTGTCTAAATGTTGCACTTCTCATTTCAGTTTTAAATCTTATGCTGTTGACTAGGGCTTCAAGACTGATATTAAATATTTAACAATGGTATTACCCAACATCCATATTTAATAGATTTCCTAATATAAAATCATCCTTGCTTTCCTGCAGTAAACCCTACTTGGTTGTGATGAATTATTCTTTGAGCATAATGTTGAATTTGATTTGCTAGGTTTGCTTTATTTTGTTTTTTTGGACTTTTGCCATGCGTTCGTGAGTGAAATTGTGCTGTGTTTTTAGTCTGTTCTATTTTGCAATCTCTTCATCAGGTTTTATTATCTAATATTCTAGCCACATAAAATGAACTAGGCAAGTTTCCATTTTAAATGTTTTAGAATTATGGCATCAGGACTAACACTTCCTTGAAAAACCGATTATTTGTTGGAAAAATCATATGGTGCTATAACTTTTGGGGGAAGTAATTCTTTGATAACTTTTAAAAAATTTCATACTAAGTTGTGAGAATTCAGCTTAAAATTTTTTTTTAACCTCTGGTAAGGTCTTTTGAGTCGACTTTTGTGATTTGTAGTTTTTTTTAGCAATCATTTCATTGAGATTTTCAGATTTAATAGCATGCTATTATGCTTGCTATAATCTTATTTGTATGTTCTCCTTTATGGCTGTTTAGATTTGCCAGTTTTGCTTATTTTTTCCCTCAGAAAAGCAGATCTTGGATTTATTGATCAATTCCTTTTTTCCCACAGTGTATTAGTTACTGTTATAATCTTAGTTTTTTTCATTTTTAGGTTATTTTAGATTATTATTTTTAGATTATTCTGCTTTTGGCTTTTGCATTTTTTTTTCCTGGTGTGAAATGTTTAGATGATTCACCAGCTACCTAAATCCTTTTTGAAATAAATTGGAGAATGAATGAATGAATGAAGAATTTAATACCATTCTTTTAACACAATTAAGGCTTTTGTCTGTGTGTGTGTGTGTGTGTGTGTGTGTGTGTGTGAGAAAGGTTAGCCCTGAGCTAACATCTGTTGCCAATCTTCCTCTTTTTGCTGAGGAAGATTGGCCCTGGGTTAACATCCATGCCCATTTTCCTCTACCTTATATGGGATGCTGCCACAGCATGGCTTGATAAGTGGTGCACTGGTCTGCACCCGGGATCCACACCTGCCAATCCCGGGCCGCTGAAGCGGAGCACGTGAACTTAACCACTATACCACCAGGCCGGCCCTACAATTAAGGCTTTCAAGGCCATGAATTCACCCCTGAACACAGCTTTGGATGCCCTTCCAGGTTTTGGCTATATAACGTTCTCGTTTTCATTGTTTTCTCAAGAGTTCGTGAAGATAATTTTGACTTGTTATTTTTGATAATCATTATCATGAAAGCCACTATTGAATGCTTACTATGTTTCAATCACTTTGTATAAATTATCTCATTTAATCTTCACAACCACCCCAGGAATTATCCTTGTTTTACCACCTGTTTTAGCGACAGATGAAACCAAGCTCTTAGAGAGGTTAAGTGACTTGCCCAAGGTCACACAGATAATGGGGCAGGGGTGGGACTAGAGTTTAGACCTTGGTCTGTTTTGATTCTAAAGCATGTGCCTTTTTTGACTACGCTATACTGCCTCTCCAGTTGAGTGAGTTTTAATCACTAGTTGTTAGGGTTTAAAAAATATTAACTTTTCATTCTAATGGGTTGTCTAAATCTTGAGTTGATGGGGTTTAAAGAAAAATTAACTTCTCGTGACCTGTAGAGTTTCTGCATTTTATAATGCCTTGTGGCCTCTTGTAGCTGAGTGACTGTTTGATGGGCTTCTGTAAATGTTGCATGGAAGCTAGAAGAGTCGGCAAATTTAGAGTCAGAGCTCAGAATCTACAGTTCTGCAAAGAAGAATTTCCCCTGGGACCCACGTGCACGTGGAGTGTGACAATAAAGACTTAACTTTCTCTGCCCTACCAGAGTTAGGAATTGTTTCTGGAGAGTTCTTATTCTATGCTCCCTCTGTTGTCCCTCTGCCCTGCCTCCTAGGACAGCTGGAACTAGTTTTTTCCAAACGCACTTTCTCTCTCCTTCCCTCATCATGTGCTTATGGTTTTGTGATGCTGGCTTGAAAGAGCGAGGGCTGGGCCAGGGCTGAACTTGACCTGTGGGCTGACCTGCCGTTTTGGCCTTCATTTCTATTTCTGGATCTTGCTCTCAGCCCGAGGATGCTGCAAGTAACTGTGGCTTGCTGTGGTGTAACTCAGTCAAACCTTTCCTTTAAAATGGTCTGTGATTCATCTTTATTTTTATGGGGCTGTATCACGTTAGAACTATTACAGTAGGAGTTTTTGTTTGAAATCTAATAAAGGTTTTAATCTGCCATCTGGAGTCTGTGTTCCTTACACTTTTTTATTGTTCATGACTAAGAGTGGTGTTGGTGGGGGGGATGGGTTTGGCGATAGTGTTAACATCCGCCCAGAGGGATTGGGTCCATAAACCAAAACCTCGTTTACTCTGTCTTGGCTGCAGCCAGAGGCTGAGAGTGTGGTGCTGATCCTTTTTCTTTTTTTGGACCCAAACCTTTTATGTTTAATAGCTTCTGAGATGCACAACATGCAAATGTTTCCAGTGTCACAATTTTTCATCATAAGTTTTGTCTTAACAGAGAATCATAGATAGGTTTGAACAATGTTTTTGTTGTTGTTGTTGAGGAAGATTCTCTCTGAGCTAACATCTGTGCCAATCTTCCTCTATTTCGTATGTGGGTTGCTGCCACAGCATGGCTGCCATCAAGTGGTGTAGGTCCGCTCCCAGGAACCAAACCCGGGCCGCTGAAGCAGAGCACACTGAACTTAATCACTGGGCCATGGGGCTGGCCCCTAAACAATTTTTTAAATTAAATATTGAACACAGAAAGAAGAATAAAGTGGATAAGGACTATTTGTTTTCTAAAGTAATTAACAATGAGAAAATTGTTAATTTTTACTTACACTGGTAGTGAATAAAAGTCACCAGTTTTTCCGACATCTTTCCTCCAAATTAATAATGTCAGACTTTCTAGTTTGGGTCAGAGTGGAGGGTATGGAAGGATATGTCACTGTGGTCTTAACATGATTTTCTTGATCCCTCAGAAAGTTGTTCACCTGTTAATATGTTTATCGACCATTCATATTGTCTTCTGTAGTGTCTTCTTTTTTAAAGGTAATGAGTTCAGGGTGGGTTTCTCAACCTCAACACTACTGACATTTTGGGCTGAATAATTCTTTGTCTTGGGGGCTCATTTGCATTGTAGGATGTTGAGGAGCATCCCTGGCCTCCACCCACTGGATGCCCGGAGCGCCCCCCAACTTGTGACAATCAAAATTGTCTTCAGGGGCCGGCCCGGTGGTGCACTGATTGGGTTCACGTGTTCCGCTTCGGTGGCCTGGGGTTCACCAATTTGGAGCCTGGGGGAGGACCTACTCACTGCTCATCAAGCCATGCTGACGTGGCACCCCACATAGAAGAACTAGAAGGACCTACAACTATGATATCCAACTATGTACTGGGGCTTTGGGGAGAAAAAAGAAAAAGAGGAATATTGGCAACAGGTGTTAGCTCAGGGCTAATCTTCCTCAAACAAAAAAAATGTTTTCGGACGTCATTACCAAATGCCTGCTGGTTGAGAACTACTGCCCTAGGGCAAATATCCTCCTTACCTTCCCCCAGTTCAAGAAATAGCACTTTGCCAGTTCCCACTGAAGGCCCTCCTGGGGCCACATCCAGTCCCAGAGCCTTTCACTCCCCACAAGGTAACCACTGTCTTGACTTACAGTAATCACCACCTTGCATTTCTGGATGGTTTTATGACCCATCTCTAGGTTCTATGGTTGAATCTTGCTCCTTTTAAAAACATTTATTATGTCCTTTTAAAAATGCACATCCTTTATTTATAAGTTATCCACGTTGAGTTTAGATAAATATAGATTAAACGAAAAGTATTAGATCACCCCAAATTCCAGCCCCCCCATTAAGAGCCATGACTTCTTAATTTTGATGCAAAATCTTCTGTAATTGTCTCTGCAAACATATATATGTCAATTGGAATCCTGTTATGCATTAAAGAAGATGAGACTATAGGCTGCCATATGATAGTCATGCTGCCATCTGCTTTTTTTTTTTTTGCTGAGAAAGATTGGCCCTGAGCTTACGTCTGTTGCCAATCTTCCTCTTTTTGCTTGAGGAATATTTGCCCTGAGCTAACAACTGTGGCCAATCTTCTTCTATTTTGTACATGGGTCACCACCACAGCATGGCTGACAAGTGGTGTAGGTCCGCGTCCAGGAACCGAACCCATGCCGCCGAAGTGGAACATGCTGGACTTAACTACTAGGCCATGGGGCTGGCCCCATCGTCTGCTTTTTCACTCCATTAAGACTATTTCCATGTAAATATAAGTCTGTATCACACTTGTAATTCCTGTTTTGGTGAACATTTTGAGGTTGTTTCCAATTTATCGTTGGCATGAGAGAATGCTGTGACAAAAGTTTAGATATTTATTTTTGTTTATGTTTCTGAATGTTTTCAACTTGTATTTTTTCCTAGCTTTATGGAGATATAATTTACAAATGATAAAATATTCGCATTTGGAGAGGATGGTTCGAAGAGTTTTGACAAAAGTATACACCCGGGTAACTACCACCCCAATCAAGATGTGAAAGTTCTCTGGTGCCCCCTGCCCCTATCAGCGCCCCCACCCGAAGCAAACACAGCTTGTCCTGAACCAAACTGCTTATCTGCAGCCCTGTTGTATATAGACACTCCCCATCACTCACTCGGACCCGGGCTCTCTCCCTCTGATCCACACTCCGCACTTCTAACTTCCTTCCCAAAAGCACTGCACATCATGCTGGTCCCCTGTCACAGGTCTTCAGAGGCTCTCATATTCTTTGGGGTGGAATCAGATGTGGATGGAAAATCTGCCTCATTCTGGCAGCTCACGTTTCATGGGGGCTCACTCTTTGCCGGTATTCAACAGCTTTATATGTATTGATACATTTCATCTTCTTGACAACCCAAAGTAGGTGCTGCTGTTACTCCCATCCTACAGATGGAGACACCGAGCACAGAGAGACTGAGTAACTTACCCAGGATCACACAGCCAATACCTGGAGTCTTCCTTCTTACCTCTATGCTTCCCTGGTTCTAACACTTTGGAGATCTTGGGCGAGTATGTAGCCGAACACCTCCAGCCTCAGTTTCCTCATCTGTAAAATGGGATAGCGGTATCTCCATAAGGCTGTTGTTAAAGTCAGTTGGTAATGTGGGTGGTGCCCAGCAGTTAGTCTCTAACCCCTTGGTTCCTGACTCGAAGCATTTCATCATCGGAAATCTCCGTGTCCCACCAGCCCCCACCAGTCCCAACCCCACATACCTCCATTAGACTGTCCCTGAATGTGTCTGCTTTTAGCATCAATTTCCCTGGATTTCATCTTCAGGGGCAATTCCCTTTAGCCAGTGGTCACTCCCTTTAGCCAGTTTGAGCTAGGGACTGGCTTGATTCTCCTCTGCAGCCCCTCCCCCGCAGCCCAATTTGGGGCTGAGCATCCCATGGGCACCCCATAAATGTTGGGACAAACTGGCAACTGGGCCTGTTCCCATTCAGGGCACTGGTCCAAGTAGGTCAGACCTTGATTCTGCGTGTTGATCTCTGGGTCGGGAACTTAGCACATTAACATCATTTCCTCCTGTTTTATAAGACTGTTCTCCTGTGTTTATTGGTGCTTTTGGGCTTTGAAGGATTTGTATAGGATTTGAAGTCTGAAGGAAAAAATACGGCAACAGGATTCAAACCTCTAACATTTATTTGATACTTACTATGTGCACACTAATCCTCATGACAACCCTCTGAGGGAAAAGATTTTAGTCTTCCCATTTTATAGATGAGGAAACTGAGGCACGGAGAGGGTAGCCTGTCCAGTGTCACAGTTTCTGTGCAAAGTGGTGTGTGCCTGGCGGTAACATTTACGCACCATGAGTCCCAGTGAGTCCCTCCCTCCGTGTCCGCATCTGGGCCGCTGCCCAGGGCTGATTCCCCACCTGCCCTGCAGGGATGTCGCTGGAATCGATTGCAATGTGGAGGGTGAAGCGATTTGGTCAGCTCTGTGAAATCCTGTACAAATGCAAGCCGACACCCAACCAGGCTCTTGCCCTCCTACCTTATTTTGTTTTCTTTTGAACAGAACAAAGCATGGCTTGTGTAACCCCTCTCTGAGATGGAGGTGATGAGATCTGAGAGCGGGCATCCGGGCCTCTGCAACTCTGCAGGGAGACGAAGCGTGTCCCGTGGCACGTTAGGGGTGTGTGTGCTGCAAAGGGGTGGACCAGGCGGGTCTCTGATGTTGCAGGTGCCTGCATGACTCGGGTTTGGGATGTCCCATGGATGCGAGGCCCAATTACTTTAATGAGAAACCGCCTGGGTGGATTCTCCAAGCCGCCACCTGGGTGCCGTTATCCAACAGGCTCCTGCCTTGCTCTCCCCATGCCCTGGGGTCCTTGTCGAGAAGATTCAGAGCAACGGGGTCAGGAGGGTGGCACTCTCCTTGCATGGGTCATAGGCTTTTTGGGTAAAGTGAGTCGGGATTGTCCATGTGGGCAGAGCAAATGTCTGGTGGCCTTCAGTAAGTGTCTTACTCAGCTGGGGCTGCTATCACAAAATACCACAGACTGGGGGGCTTAAACAACAGACTTTTGTTTCTCACTGTTCTGGAGGCTGGAAAGCCCGAGATCAAGGTGCCAGCAGATGTGGTTCTTGGTGAGAGCCTGTTTCCTGGCTTCTAGATGGGCTGCCTTCTTCCTGTGTCTCACGCGGCCTTTCCTTGGCGTGAGCTCCTGAAGAGAGATCTCTCTCTCTCTTCCTCTTCTTATAAGGGCACTAGTCCCATCATGAGAGGCCCACCCTCCTGGCCTCATCTAAATCTATTTATCTTCCAGAGATCTCATCTCCAAATACCATCACATTGAGGGTTAGGGCGTCAACATATGAATTTTGGGGGGACACAAACATTCAGTCCAAAACATTGCAGTGACAGTCCCATTTGGAGAGTGGCTTGATGCCAGGGTACCATGGAAGCAACAGGGAAACGAGCCAGGTGTCCATTGGTGGGTGAATGGATAAGCAAAATATGGTCCATCCATACAATGGAATATTATTCAGCCTTAAAAAGGAAGGAAATTCTGCAATATGGTGCAACATAGATGAACCTTGAGGACATTATGCTCAGTGAAATAAACCAGTCGTAAAATGACAAATGGCATGTGATTCCACTTGTATGAGGTCCCAAGAAGAGTCAAATTTCATAGAGACAGGAAGTAAGATGGTGGGGGCCAGGGGCTGGGGAGGGAAATGAGGAGTTAGTGTTTAATGAGAATAGAGTTTCAGTTTGGGAAGATGAGAAAGTTCTGGAGATGGATGGTGGGGATGGTTGCACAACAATGTGAATATACTTAACATCACTGAACTGACACTTAAAAATAGATAAGATGGTCAATTTCATGTTATGTGTATTTTACCACAGTTTTAAATATGTGCTCATTTTAATACAGTTGGATGAGTTTTTTTGGTGAGGAAGATTGGCCCTGAGCTAACATCTGTGTCAGTCTTCCTCTATTTTGTATATGGGACGCCGCCACAGCATGGCTTGATGAGCACTGTGTAGGTCCATGCCCGGGATTCGAACCCATGAACCCCAGGCTGCCACAGCGGAGCACATGAACTTAATCACTATGCCACCGGACCAGCTGGGGAACTGGCCCCAGCATCATATTCTGAGACTCATGCGTGTTATTGCATGAATCAGTAGCTTATCCCTTTTAAAAATTGCTGAGTAGTATTCCATGTGTAGACAAACAACATTTTGGTTTTTCATTTGGGTTGTTTTCGATTTTTGGTTATTATGCATAAACCTGCAATGAACATATGTGTAGGAGCCTTTGTGTGGACATTTACTTTCATTTCTCTGGGATACATATCTAGGAGCGATATGGATACATTGATATATATTTAACTTTAAGAAGTGGCCAGGCTGTTTTTGTAAGTGGTTGTACCACATTACAGTTCCATTAAGAGAGTTCTGGTTGCTCCACATCCTCCTCAGCACTTGGTACT
Source organism: Diceros bicornis minor (assembly GCF_020826845.1). Taxonomy (NCBI): domain Eukaryota; kingdom Metazoa; phylum Chordata; class Mammalia; order Perissodactyla; family Rhinocerotidae; genus Diceros; species Diceros bicornis. Next base: position 836,073 of record NW_026690912.1, on the reverse strand, counting down.
GTTAATTTTTTGAAATTAGCCGTTCCAGTGGGTGTGAATTGGTGTCTCATTGTGCTTCTAATTTTCATTTCTCTGATGACTAATGATGTCACACATCTTTTCCTCTGTGTATTGGAGATCTGTATATGTTTTGTGGAGTGAATGTTAAAATCCTTTGCCTCCTTTATTTTTTTTTTAATTTTGTTTTTTTGTCTCATTATTCATATATTTTGGAATCAAGAATGTTGTCAGAAAGAGGTATTGTGAATATTTTCTCCCATTTAGTGGCTTGCCCCTTTCATTTTCCTAATAACATCTTTTGAATAGCAGCTGTTTTTTTCGAAGGATGATGTGATTAATTTCATTAGCTCCAAGTTGTGGCTCTGAGAATCTCACGGAAGCTCTAGCTACAGACACTTAACATTTGCAGAATTTAATTCTATTTTTGTTTATAAATTGACTTTAATTTTTAGACCAGTTTGAGCTTTACAGAAAAACTGAGCAGAAAGTAAGATAATTTTCCATATATCTCTCACTCTCCCTGACATAGCTTCCCCTATTATCAACAACTTGTATTAGTGTGGTCCATTTGTTATAAGTGATGAGCCAATATCGAGACAGTATTATTATCTAAAGCTCATAGTTGACTTTAGGGTTCAATCTTGGTGTTGTGCGTTCTATGGCGTTTGACAAGTGTATAATGGCATGAATCCGCCATTATAATATCAAATACAATGGTTTCACTACCTATACATTCCCTGAGCTCCACCTATCCATCCCTCCCTCCTTCCCAGAATTTTATTCTTCAGAGTACTAGAAATTCGCTTTCACGTGAGAGTTTGGAGCAAAGACTTTAGGATGGTTTTTCGCGTGTGTGTACGAGGAGTCAGAATTTGAGAAGTTCAAGCCTATCTTTGGAGAGAGGGAAGCATAATGGTGATCAGTGACCTTCTTTGGGTCTTTCAAGGGTGCAGAAGCTGGCGGTTGAACCTTGCCTTGTTTTTAGACCATTGTCTGGGTTTAAGTTCGAGAAGCAGCTGCTGAGGCAGAAGTCAGAGCTGGCGGATCAAGAGCGATGGTCTGATCTGGCACATGCGCTCTTGGGCATCTGTGAAAAATCTATTCCCAGAAATATTTTAAAGAAGGGATTAAAAAAAACACGTTGTTTTCATGATTTGAAGATATGAAACTATTTTGAAATCTTATCCTTAAGTCCTCATACCCTGAATTGTCCATGTTCTCAACTTTCTTTCCTCTGACTATATAGTTGTGTGAAACGTGCCTCCAGGAACATGCATAGAACATTTGTACGGTTTCACAAGTAATTCTAAAGAGAGTCGGATGCAGGTCAAGTGGCAGAACATTCCAGGCTCCCTAGAAGTTTCCCACATGTCCTTTTTCAATTATTACTCCCTTCCTCTTCCCAGAGGTAATTGTATTTTTAAATGACCACCGAGACTAGATTTTTAACAACTAGATGTTGGCCCATACGCAGCGCTGCGTACATTTTGAACGGCTTAAAGGCATTCTGCTCACTGTACAAAACTTTGCAGCCCAATCAGGTGAATTTTACAGTGTTTATTCTTTTTTTGTGTAGCAGGTACTGGGTATCTACAAGGGTCCCCTGTTGATACCAAATTTCAAACACAAACTGTGTATACACGTGTAAAGGGGACATTTGCCAAGTCCCAGGAAAAGCAGAGCAGAGAGGCAAAGTAATAAGACTTGCAACCTCAAGGAGCTGGCAAGAATACAAGGCTATATTTTTCCAGGTTGTTCAGAAGTTTCCATCAACAGGGTTGTGTCCACAAACATCAGATTATCAAAATTAAAGATTAAAGCCAAAACAACTCGGCAGCCATGATCGAGCAAACACTTTGTCGTCGCGATTAAGGGCTCAGATGAGTTTAAATCGCAAGCCACTCTTAACTGACAACTCTGGGCAGATTGTTTATCCTTTTGGGGCCTCTGCTTTTGCACCTGTGAAAGGTAAACTATAATCTGAGCTTCCTCATGGAGTTGTTGTAAGGTATTGCACAGAAAACATTTAGCAGGTGGTAAGCGGTCATTTAGAGCTAGGACATCACAGTTCAGATTAAGGAGTGTGAAGGAGAAGGAGTCCAACGTCAACTGTGTTAAAAAAAAAATAGTTGTCTCTATTTGTTTTGTTAGGAACAAAACATCATACACACACACAGGAATGTATATTCTGCAGCTTTGGACTACTGCTGACCTTTGTTAAGAGCCAAAATAAATAGATCTTTCAGTAGTTGCGAGAAGAAAAAAAAAAAGATGTTTCGATTTCCTGAGCTGCTCAAAATTGCAGGCACTGGACGTCCTTGGTTTGTTGGATGTCCAGGCTGGCAGGGTAGTTCAGTGGGCAGCATGAGTGTGAGTGTGTGTGTGCGCGTGTGTGTGAGTGTGAGTGTGTGTGTGAGTGTGTGTGTGTGTGAGTGTGCGTGTGTATGTGTGTGTGTGTGTGTGTGTGTGTGTGTGTGTGTGTGTGAGAGTGTGTGAGTGTGTGTGTGTGTGCGCGCGCGCGCGCGCGCGCTAGGTGATGGGGTTTCTGTCCCCGACGATGGCTCACAGCGCTTGGCTTCAGGGCTTCATTGTGGAAATTTCTTGAAAAGCTATAATCATGTTTTATTTCTTTATCTCCCTACCCAGCACGTGCGGGGCCACACAGGAGCTACTATGATTTGTAACCCAGCACTGCCACTTACTAACTGAGGGACCCTGGACAAGTTACTTGACTTCTCTGGAGTCCTTCAGTTTCCTCATCTGTGAAATGGGAATAGAAATATATCACAAGGTTGTGAGGATCAATTAACATAAGGTAGGAATGATAGACATTGCAGTTCTATTGTTGCTATTATTGTAGCTATACTGTAGCTATAATCATAGCTACATTGTTTCTATTGTGGTATTCCTTTTAGTTACTTTTAACAATTGAGACATTTAACATCCAATAAAATACACATTTTTAATTTTTTGTTTATTGCAGTAACATTGGTTTATAACACTGTAAAAATTTCAGGTGATCATTATACTTCTATTTCTGCGTAGATTACATCATGTTCACCACCAAAATACTAATTACAACGCATCACCACACACATGTACCGAATTATCCCTTTCACCCTCCTCCCTCCCCCCTTCCCCTCTGGTAACCACCAATCCAATCTCTGTCTCTATGTGTTTGTTTATTGTTATTATCTACTACTTAATGAAGGAAATCATACGGTATTTGTCCTTCTTCCTCTGGCTTATTTCACTTTGCATTATACCCAAAATGTCCATCCACGTTGTCACAAATGGCTGGATTTCATCATTTCTTATGGCTGAATAGTATTCCATTGTGTATATATACCACATCTTCTTTATCCATTCGTCCCTTGATGGGCACTTGGGTGGCTTCCAAGTCTTGGCTGTTGTGAATAACGCTGCAATGAACACAGGGGTGCATGTACCTTTACAAATTGGTGTTTTCAAGTTCTTTGGATAAATACCCAACAGTGGAATAGCTGGATCATATGGTAGTTCTATCTTTGAGTTTTTGAGGAATCTCCATACTGTTTTCCATAGTGGCTGCACCAGTTTGCACTCCCACCAGCAGTGTATGAGAGTTCCTTTCTCTCCACATCCTCTCCAACACATGTTGTTTCCTGTCTTGTTAATTATAGCCATTCTGACGGGCGTGAGGTGATATCTCATTGTAGTTTTGATTTGCATTTCCCTGATAGTGATTTTGAACATCTTTTCATGTGTCTGTTGGCCATCTGTATATCTTCTTTGGAGAAATGTCTGCTCAGGTCTTTTGCCCATTTTTTAATTGGGTTGGTAGTTTTTTTGTTGTTGAGGTGCATGAGTTCTTTATATTAAAATACACAGATCTTAAGTGTTTGGCTCAGTGAACTTTGACAAATGTAGACACTATGTAACCACCACCAAAAACAAGATAGAGACCATTGCCATCTCCCCAGGCAGTCCTCTTGTGCCCCTTTCTAATTAATTCCTCCTAATGAATCATTATTGATTGTTATTGTTCAGTTTCTTTTTTGAAGAAGAGGAGAGTGGAGAAAGAAATAGGTAAATTACAGGGGCCGGCACTGTGGTGTAGCACTTAAGTGCATGCGCTCTGCTGCTGGCGGCCCAGGTTCCGATCCCGGGCGCGCACCCAGGCACCGCTTGTCAGGCCATGCTGTGGCGGCGTCCCATATAAAGTGGAGGAAGATGGGCACAGATGTTAGCCCAGGGCCAGTCTTCCTCAGCAAAAAGAGGAGGATTGGCATGGATGTTAGCTCAGGGCTGATCTTCCCCCACCACACACACACACACACACAAAATAGGTAAATCACGGAGGAGCTGGGAAAAGCGTGAGGGTTGTCCACCTGGAAATCCATGTCACTCTAGACTTGTCACACTGTTTGTGCAAAAAGTGCATGATGGAGCCTGAGACACAGCCTCACAAGGATTTTGTTGGAAAAGTTTAAAGAGACGTTCGCAGGTCATGGTAGGTGAGATTCACTGCCACGAGCCATTAGGATTCAAAGATGAAGAATTTGGCTGAGGGGAAGGAAGGACGTGGCACGCTGCTGGGTGGCAGATATGCACCCCGGACACCCGGTGACTTTGAACTTTATCAAGACAACGCAAGGCGTTTGAACCAAAACAATGCTTGCAGAAGTGAGCTCAGGATTGGGAACCTTTTTCCTCTTTGCTGAACGACCAGAATGTTCCACGGAGATTCTCTGCTTCCCAGTCTCCTCTGCGCAGGCTGTGCAGAGTAAGTGGGCAATTCTGAGTTTCTGCAATTCAGCAGGCTGCTGTGGCTCTGGCTCCTGGCTCTTGCTCCGGAGGCTGCCCAAGGTCTCAGGCCAGCCAAGGGAGTGAGCTTCCCGGTGCCCCAAGCCAGGCCGGGAAGCTGGAGGCTGTTAAAGGCCGTAGCTCCGACTGGAGACACGTGTTCCTTTGGTGTTTGCTTTGTTGAAAACACATTCCCTAGATAGTTTCTCTTCTGCACGGACCTCTGGGGTTCTTGGGCATGCTCGAGGGCCTCCCTGTGTGAGGAACAGCCTGATTTAATCTCTCCTGAGGAGGCCGTGGGCTAACCTTTATGGAGGGCGGTGTGTCATGCTGCAGACTAGACACTGCACAATTGTCTCACTGACTCTCCAGTGACCCAGTGAGGTGACACCATTATTATTCCCATTTTACAGAGGAAGAAAGTGAGGCTTAGAGAAAAATCAGTACCACGCTCAAGGAGACCTGCTTTTGTTCTTTGCTCCCGGCTTGACCTGGGGCTGGAAACTTTTCTCTCCCTCATCCCTCTACCTGATCAGTCACCGAAGCCTGTCTCTTTAACTCCTTAAATGCCCTTCAAATCCACCTTCCCCACCCACGCTGCTCATCAGTTGACTTTTGCTTTCAGTCTAACCTACTAAGTGCCAGGCACTGTTCTGTGCTCCGAGGACGTAGCCGTGAACAGTAGAGACAACAGTTTCTGACCCTGTGAGGCTAGCATTTCATCGGGGGAAGGACAGATGCCATTAATAAGCTGTAGGCCAAGGAGATACCACTTCACGCCCATTAGAATGGCCACAATCAAAAACATGGAAAATAACAAGTGTTGGCAAGGATGTGCAGAAATTGGAACCCTTGTGCCTTGCTGGTGGGAATGTAAAATGGTGCAGCTGCTGTGGAAAACAGTATGACAATTCCTCAAAAAATTAAACATAGGTTTACCATATGATCCAGCAATCCCACTTCTGAGTATATTCCCAAAAGCACTGAAAGCAGAGACTTGAAGAGATGTTTGTGCCCTCGTGTGCATAGCAGCATTATTCACAAAAGCCAAAAGGTGGAAGCAACCCAAATGTCCATTGACAGATGAATGGATAAACACAATGTGGTATATCCATATAATGCAATATTATTCAGCCTTGAAAAGGAAGGAAATTCTGACACATGCTTACAACATGGATGAACCCGGAGGACTTCATGCTAATGAAATAAGCAAATCACCAAAAGACGAGTACGTATGATTCCACTTATAGGAGGTCCCTTGAGTAGTCAAATCGATAGAGATAGAAAGTAGAATGGTGGGGGCCAGGAGAGGGGGGAAGGGGAAATGAGGAGTTAGTGTTTAATGGGGACAGAGTTTCAGTTTGGGAAGATGAAAAAGTTCTGGAAATGGATGTGGTGATGGTTGCACAACATTATAAATATACTTGATGCCACTGAACTATATACTTAAAAATAGTTCAAATGGTAAATGTTATGATATGTATATTTTAATCACAGTTTAAAAACAAATTAAAAGAGAAATAAATAAAAAAAGCTGTAGGCCACAGGAAGAAGTTGGGCTTTCATTCTGATGTGTTGTGAAGCCCTTGGCAAGCTTGGCAGTGCCTTGTCCCACTTGGAGAGCTGTCTGGCTTTTTCATCTTTTGTGTCATCATCATCTGCTTGGTGGCTGCAATGTGGCAGGCAGCAGTGACATTCAATAGATGAAGGAGTGAGGAATTTGGGTCTGTTGGGGGAAAGAAGTGGGCTCTGTTGAGCGTGCTCAGGGCACAGGGTGGGGAGGGGCACTGTCGGACAGGGAAGTGCAGAAAAGAGAGGTGGGTTCTTGTATTCTGTCATTGGTGGGCTTGCTGTGGTCCAGAGGTGGTGTCTGCCACATCCTGGGACCCCAGCCATCACTGTGGACCCAGTGGGCTCTGTTATGGGTTGGGTTGTATGCCCCCCAAAACAATATGTTGGAACCCTAATTCCCAGGACTTCAGAATGCATCCTTATTTGGAAATAGATTCTTTACAGAGGCAATCAAGTCAAAATGACATCATTAGGGTGGGCCCTAACCCACTATGACTTGTGTCCTTATAAGAAGAGAACATTTGGACAGAGAGACAAACAGGTACAGAGGGAAGATGATGTGAGGAGAGATAGAGAGAAGACAGTCATCTATAAGTGAAGAAGGGGCCAGGACAGATCTTTTCCTCACAGCCCTTGAAAGGAATTAACCCTGCTGACACCTTGATTTTGTACTTCTGGGCTCCAGAACCATGAGATGATACATTTATGATGTTTTAGCCACTCAGTTTGTGGTACTTTGTTACAGCAGCCCTAGCAAACAAATACAGGGTCCATCTCTGAAAATAATCGGGTTGAAAGCCTCAAAAGTGTTCATGTGATTGGGGTCCGGACTTTATCCTCACATCTCCTAAATCTCCTGAATTTGGACCTCTGCTCCTGTCAGCCCTCCAATATTTGATTCCACCATTGCATCTATTCTGAAAAATTTTTCTCATACCACGTCTATGAAACATCCATGTATGTGTTAGTTTTTTTTTTTTAATAGTGCTATGCTTTTCACACACATCTGGGTTTTATACCTTTGCTGAGAGGTGAGAATGTGACATAGTCAAACTCGTACAGCATTGTAGGTTGAATGGCCCGCCTCATGGGCAGGCTAGTCATATTTATTTAATTTTTAATTTTCATTTTTTGGGGGTTTACTTGTATAGTAGAATCTGCTTTTGGAGCCCCTTATTCTAAACTATCAATTTTTGCATTTCTTTTTGCCATCATGTCACAACTAAAATGATTGTAAAATCACCCTAAAGTATCTTTTCCAGGTAATTCTTCCTTCCTGTTTTTTGAAAGTATCCTAGCTTTATTTATTTTTCTTAAAATGTAGAAAATGTAACCAAGTTCCAAGAAAGAAAAGGGAGGAAAAAAAAACAGACCTGGAGGCCCTTTGTGGGTTTTATTGTGGGATGTTAAGCCTATAAATTGATTTGGAGAGAAGTGACATCTTCACAATATTTACTTGTGCATTTTCATTTTCCCAAGGGTTCTTTCCTCTTCTTAGAAATGTTTTATGATTTTTCTTCAGACAGAATTTAATTCTTGTGTGCATTGTTCTTAGGTTGGCCTGCTTTCAATCTGTTCCTCTATCCACCCATACATCCCTCCATCCACCCATCCATCCATCCATCATCCATCCAACCATTCACTCATCCATCCATCCATCCATCCATCCATTCATCCATCCACTCTTCTATCCATCCATCCGTCCATCCGTCCGTCCACCCACCCACCCACCCACCCATCCATCCATCCACTCATCCATCCATCCATCCATCCACTCATCCATCCATCCATCCAGTCTTCTATCCATCCATCCATCCACTCATCCATCCATCCATCCATCCACTCATCCATCCATCCATCCACTCATCCATCCATCCATCCATCCATCCATCCATCCATCCATCCATCCACTCTTCTATCCATCCATCCATCCATCCACTCTTCCATCCATCCATCCACTCTTCCATCCATCCATCCACTCTTCCATCCATCCATCCATCCATCCATCCACCCACTCATCCATACATCCCTCTACCCACTCACTCATCCATCTACCTACCCATTCCCCACCCATTCTTTCATCTATTCATACATTTACCTACCTCCTTCATCCACCCACCCATCCACTCATCCATCTATCCATCTATCTCTCTGTCTAATGTGAGAGGAGTTTTTAAAAAGCATTTAGATTGGTAATTTTCCAGAACATGGGACAGGGATTGTATTTTCTCTGTTCACTGCCACTTTATTAAGTGCTTACTAATTCTAAAAGCCATGCAGTTGATTTCCTTCGATTTTCCAACTCCATAATCATAGCACCTGCAGATAATGATGATTTGCTGCTCTTTACCAGTAATTATGTCAGTTATCGCTGTTAACCTTGTTACAGCGGGAACTTTCAGAACAGTGTTAAATGACAGAATTGAATGGTCAGCCCAGGCTCACTGCAGATTGGAGTGGAACGCTTCAATTGTTGTACTGCAGAGGATAATTATATAATCGTTAAGACTCTTGACCTTCCTGCTTTTAGCCTCGCTTAGTAAATGGGATGTGATCATGAACTCTTGACTGTCTCATCTATCCAAGAGATACAAATGGCGTTTATCCATTTATAAGGACAGCAGATTCAATGTGTTAAGCCGTTAAGCTGTGAAAATAGCCTTTAAACCCCACCCCAGTTTTTGAGCAGAGTGGAGTATTGGTTTGTCGCCTCCTGCCAAATGACCCCCTTCGTGCTGAGGCAGCTTTTCCGTGGAACGTCTGGTGGGCTCCAGGCTTGGGAACTCTTGGGACCTGTGTCCTTCTTTGGGTTAGGGTAAGTTTCAGAACTGCCCTGCACAATGGTGGCCAGAGAAAAGCTGCCTTTGTGAGCAGGACCGTGTGGGGCCCTCCAAGGCTGTTTTCCCAAGTTTGGGACAGTCTGATCCAAGTTTGCCAGGCGTTTTTCTAGGTGATACCATCCTAATTCCTGTGTTGAAATAGGACCTTCGTGTGAAGGTATGTTCCACATACATTACGAAACAGAAAAACGCCTTTCAGGATACAATGTTAATAATTGGCGATACACGTCATTTTTCAGGAAGAAAAACCAAACAAAACCAGAGTGATTATATAGCTGCTGTGGTTTCCATGGAGGTGGGCTGCTTTTCCAATCCCTAACCCTGCGTGGCTGGATGGAGAAATCATTGTGTAACTTGCAAGGGTGTGTGTAATAACGGCTGCCTCTTGGTGAAAGGGGAGACCCACGTCGGGAATTGTTCTGAGCCGGCTAGAATCGATACAAAACTCTAACATCCTTTTGAAAACACAACTGCTCTTAGGCAAGAACGCAAGTGTTCGCTCAATTATGAAGTGGTTGTTTAACACACAGCTCACTTTGTCCCAGAGGGGCTGTCTGGTGGCCAATAGTGAATTGGTGAATTTTCTAATCTTCTCCATTGCTTCTTGTTTCCCGATTGTCTCATCTTTCACACCAAGCCTATTGAAAAACTCAAGCCATTCTAGAAACATCTGTGAGTACCACCTCAAGAGCAAAATCTGATGCTTAGCATTGGGAGGAAAGGATTCCACGCAGCCCTGGGGCTAGGTTTCCTTGTTTCATGGGTTTCCAAGGTAAGATTTGAACTGTTTACTAAAGGAAATTAGCGTAATAAGTCTCCTCTGGCATATATTTCCAGTGTCCAAGTGGAAATGCAGAGACGTTGCTCAAGAGTAGCAGAAGGGGGGGGGCGTGTCACGTCAGCTTAAGGGATTTTTATCAGTGTTTTTGTGATTTGGAAACCTGCTTGGAGTGGGGATAAAATTGGGTTGGTTTCTAGGATTTACCTCCTCTTTTGGGCGTTTTTTTTTTTTTTTTTTTTAGTGTTGGAGCCAGCCATTTGAAAGATGAGACTTATTCCCTAAGCTTGTTTGAAGTTGGGGATGTGGCGACCCTGGATCTGATGCAGTTGAGACAGGACTCTTCTCACTCTGTGTCAGAGTTTCTCTGCCTTGGCACTTGTGACATTCAAGGCGGAATAATTCTCGGGGTGGGGACTGTCCTGGGCACTGCAGGGTGTTCAGCAGTATCTGTGGCCTCCACCCACTGGATGCCAGGAGCACCCCCTTCCCCCAGTTGTGACAACCACAGATGTCTCCAGACATCGCCAGTGTCCCTTGAGGGGGGCAGATCGCCCCCCATTTGAGGACCACTGGACTAGGATGATGGAATTGGGGGAGGGAGGGCACCCCGCAGTTGTTTTCTGCTCCTTTCCACTGCAAAATGGAAACTAGAAGCCAGTTGTCAGCCACGTGTGTGTAGAATCAGTGGTTTGGCATTGCAGCGCTGCCTGCTGACGAAAACCACATCTCCACCCTTGGGGACCAAAGAATTTGAGGAAATGTGATTGCAGACCAAGGCGGGTGGGTTTATGGATTTCCCAGGTGCCTTGCTAGGAGGTGAGGACGCATAGCAGCGGGGAGCAGGATAGGTGCCCGCCCTCTTGGAAGCCGTCCGTTAAACACTTGATCAGTGACATGTAGACTAGAAAAACACAGGGCGCAGCTCAAGTTTATTTGGTTCGGGGTGGGGGCTGGGAACTCAAGCACCGCTAAGCCAATCTGGAGGAAGAGTCAGGGAAGGGGACTTTCAGCATTTCCTCCTGAGTGCCTCATACATAGTAGGGCAGAATCCAAAAGAATCGTCTCATTCCCTTGATGGCAACTGGCCCACGGCAGCATTGATTGTCTCACCGTGGCTCAGCCACTCACGAGCTGTGTGACCACCTGCAGGTTACTTAACCTCTCTGTGCCTCATTTTTCTCATCTGTATAATGGGGATAGCAGTAGCATCTAAGATTGTTGGGAGGAATACATGGTTAATAATCGGAGCAGTGCTTGGCATGTAGGAATCCCTAAGTGTTAGGCAGCATGTGGGGACAGACTCCTGTCCCCTGCTGCCTTGATGGGGCACTCGCCTCTCTCTTGCCATTGTCCTCTCTTCTTTCCTCTGTCAGCTGTGACCTCCCCACCCAACACTGCCACTTCTCCTCTTCCTCAGCCGGCCAACTTAGAGACAAGAAACTTGGATATTTAATGGAGTTTAGTGTCTGCACAGTCCCCACGTGTCTACGAAAAAGGTCCTGGATTATTTGTGCAAAAGCCCACCTGCCAGGGGTTAGCCCAGACCATCTCCACTCTCAGACATGAGCTTGCTCAGAACACTGCTCACTATATTTAGCCACAGTGGTGCGCCTCCTTGGGACTGCGTGGCTTTGGGCTTCTCTGCCCCTTGCAGTGAACCGCCCAAGACCTTCGGCCTGCGGCCGCGACAGTGTCTCTCTTTGTGCATTCTTGTTCCTCTGGTTGAGATGTGGCTTGGTTGCCTGGAGTGGGGCCGTCGGCGAGTCTCCTCGGCTTCACGGAGCCTCCTTGTCCCCACGGCTGAAGACTCGGCCGCACAGCCGGGCCGCCCGACACCTTTGAGCTGCCCATGAATGGGTTTTCAGAGGTCCTCTTGTTTATTTCGCTGCACGCCTCTCTGTGGGCTCTTGTGAAATCACTGGGAGAGGAGAAGCCAAGTGGAAAACAGCCCTGCTTGGTGTCAGGGCTCGAGGGAGATGGGGAAAGACTGAAATGGAGATTTGCATTCACTGGTTTGCACAAGTTCTAAGATTGTATCTTTTTTTTTTTTTAATTGTGCGCCAGTCTGTTCTGGTGGTTCAGAGAAGTGAAGATGGAGAACTCTGGGTCTAATGGAGGACAAGGACAGGTAACAGATACAGCAGATGAAGGGCTCTGAAGCACCTGGGAACATCCACAGACCATTATTTATTAAGCACCATCTACCAGGTACATGGCCTTCATGTCAACGACCTTTTTGTGGAGCTAGGACCTATAGTCTGGGTCCACAACTCCAGCTTTTCTTGCTATACTCTGCCTACAGAGGAAGGAACTTTTTGCACTGTGTTTTGAAGGGTGAATAGGAGTTTGATGAAGAAGAAACACATCCTGTACTTAATTTGGCCTCGCGCTCCTCGTAGAATTGGCCAGAGGCCAATCCCTGGAGGCCAGAATTAGGTCACTACGGTGACCAACTTGCACCGGTTTGCTCAGGACTTTCTTAGTTTTACTATTAGGAGCACTGCTTCCTGGTCAACCTGTTGAATTCTCTTTTACTCATCCCTGACAATGATCATCTCCCAAAAGGCTCCCTTGGGTCTTCATTCTTCTTTCTCTGGACTCTTCTATTTCTTGGTCTGGGTGAGAGACAATTAAGTGGGCTAATTAATGCTCATGACATGCTAGGCAAAGTACCTGGCCGCCCGTGGTAACCCCTTGAGTTTTAGCCGTTGCTGTGTAGTCACCTCCCTCTTTGTCCTCGCTGTGTGGGAGCTGGCACCCCTTTCCCGGGAATGAGCAGGTCTCCTTGCAGCCTCTTCCAAGGGAGCATAATTACTCCATCCTGGCCCTCCCCCAGGACATAGCTGTCTCCCCTGAGAGTGAGGGGGGGGCCCCACCAGTGTCGACTAGGGAAGCCACAGGGGCTGGAGTTCTGAGGGTGGCACGTGTCAAGTGTCAGGCCTTAGGGAATAAATAGGAAACAGGTGCAGAGGGCCAAGACGGCTCCAGGTCATCAGAGGCCAGGGATTTGAGTGCAGGCTGCAGCCCAGAGGGTCAAGTTGGGCCAGATGTCGGTCAAGCGTCCCCTCTCCTCTCGAGCGCTGGTGCCATCTTTCTCATTGCTGCTGTTGGCTCTGGTCACCCCTGCTCGTTTATTGAGGACACAGGCTCAGCGTGTCCTCCAGCCTTCAACCCACCCGGGACTCAGAAGCAGCCTTTCCCACATGGTGTTCTGCAGAAAAATGATAGCCGTGAATATTGCCGGGGTGCTTACTCCACGCCGGGCACAGGGCTAAGTCTTCTTCACCACTTTCCCCTCCAGTGAGGCCGTGGGTCCCAGGAGGCTGTTTCAGTTTTCATCCGAATCCCCAGCGGAGCAGGGCCATGTGGTTTGAACGTGTCGTGGCAGGAGGAAGACGGGAGAAGCAGAAACCGGGAGCATTCTCAGCAAAGGAGGCTCGGTGTTTTCCGGGGCTCGCTGATCCCCCAAGCAAAGCATTGCTCTTCGAGTCTTTCTCTGTCTGTCGAATCACAATAAAGTGGAATAGGAAAGAGGTATCGTTGTGAGCAGATAGGGGGAGCGGGGGCGACAGCTGGCTGCTCCGCCCGGATTGCGAGTCTGGGAGATCACTGTGGCTTTTTGACTGTGATTCTCTCCCTCAGATTTAGACAGTGACACTGGGGACAAATAGGAGCCATGCCCTTCCCTTGTGTCCTTGCTGGGAGCATGTGACACTGTGGAAGAAGCCCGGGAGGGCCTGAGCTACAGGTGTTCGCATTAACACGCATAGAGAGGAGCCCGTGGTCCTGGGTTGGAATACTGGTTGTACCTCCTCCTTGCTGTGTGACCTTCGGACTTAATTAGCATCTCTGTTTCCTCGTCTATAAAATTGGGATAAATAATCGTATCCACTGCATATGGTCATTGAGTGGATTACAAGACGGTGTTTACAAATCCCCTAACAAGGTGCCCGGCGGAGAGCCGGCCTCCGTTCTTTCTCCTTGGGCTCTAGCTATGGCAGGTTTAACACCCCCCAATTGTTGCCCACCTGCAGAGAAGGAAGAGAGTGGTGTTTTTCTCTCCTGAGTAAGCACGGTGGAGAGGAACAAAGACCTCAGGCCAGGTTAGAGACCTGGCTACCTGACCTTGGGAGGAATTTTAACTTTTAACTTGAGTGCTAACCACTAGTTCCCTCCGGTCAGGCGGCCAGCGACCCATCGTCTTGAGGTTTCTGTTGCCTCCAACCCATTGGTTTATTTGTTCAGTCAACGTTCATGGAGGGCGGGCGCAGGGGGAAATATGACCCAGGCCCTGCTTTCTCAGGCGTGGGAAGAAACGGGTTCGGGTCACTGCCTCCCTCCTGCGGGAACGTTTCCTCTCCCACCTGGATTGCTTCTTAAACTGAATTTCCCCCTTCCCATGAATATGTAGTTTAATTACAAAGAGAAAACACTTTCATCAGGTTGCCTTCCTTAAAAGGAGCTGATTCATATCACGTTCGGCCAGACTGTAAATAGCCGACCGGCCTGGGTTTTAGGAAGTACAAGTACCTACATCCTACGTATTAGCTATTGTTTCCTTGAAAAACCCGTATTCTCATGTACCTCTTCCAGGATGCTGTCTCAGATGTGTAGAATTCTGTCTCTTTGCTCTTGGTCCCACTTTAGCTCATAGTTTGTCCTGTTGATTGTAACTAAGGTTTTTAATTTTGTAATATGATACACGACAGTAACATCTTCTGTTTATCGAGGGCTTCTGATTTTCTAGGATCGGGCTAGTTGCTTTCTGTGTTCCCACCTGTTTCATTTTCTAACCAGTTGCTGTGTAGGGATGGCTGTTCATTACTTCTGTTTTGCAGATGGGGAAACTGAGGCCCCAGGATGTTGGCTCCCTTACCCGACTTCACATAAGGACAGAGTTGGTCATTGAACCTGGGTCTGCCTGACCTCTCAGTCTGAGCTCTGGTTGGTATCAGTTCTGTCCTGATCCCTGCTGGGCTGGGAGCCCCTTGTCCTCCACATGTCCCCATGGCCCAGCGGAGGGCCAGCTGAACTAGAGAAGGAGTGTGTGTGGTCTGGCGGGGGAGGGGGGTCTTGTGATTGTCACAATTGCCACGTGTTGTCTTTGTGGTCAGGGGCAGAAAAGCAGCTGTTGAAGATTCAGGCCAGGAAGTGGAAGGAATTCACTGGAACCTACCTTGATGTGTGACCTTGAGAAAATTACTAAACCTTCTGTTTCCTCATTTATAAAGTAAGGATAATCTTGTACCTGATGTGGTTAGTGGGAAAATGCAGATCCCCCTAATACAATGCCTGGCTACCATGACTGCTCTTTGAGTTTTTTTTTTTTTTCTGTTGTGGTAAATGTACATCAGGCGAAATTTATCACTGCAACCATTTTTAAGTGTAGAACTCAGTGGCATTAAGTACATTCATATTGTTGTGCAACCATCCCACCATCCATCTCCAGAACTTTCTCATCGTCCCAAACTGAAACTCTGTCCCCATTAAACACTAACTCCCCATCCCCCTCCCCCAACCCCTGGCCCCCACCATCCTACTTCCTGTTTCTATGAATTTGACTCCTCTAGGGACCTCCTATGAGTGGAATCAGACAGTATTTGTCTTTTTGTGACTGGCTTATTTCACTGAAAATCATGTCCTCCAGGTTCATCCATGTTGGAGCATGTGTCAGGATTTCCTTCCTTTTTATCACTGACTAATATTCCATTGTATGGCTATACCACGTTGTGTTTATCCATCAGCTGTTGATGGTGCTTCTTGGGTTTAAAAACCCAACTTCGAGCTGACAGCTTGCACATGTGTGCCCAAGCCATGGGCGGCGAATAGCTTTTCTATCACATATAACTACAGTAGAAAGTCTTGCTTTCCCATCCCTTACCTGTGTGTGCCCTCAGTCAAGCCTGTCTGTGAGAAATGAGAAAAATCCAACCCGTGTCACAAGATGGCTGTGGGGGATGGAATGAAACAAGGCATGTGAACTTGCTCCGAAAATGTCAAACAAATGTGGACCTTGGAGGGTTTACTTCCTTCCTCTCACCCACAGCAGTTCTGACTATCCAACTTGCCATCCAACTCTTTCCAGCTGAAGCCTTTCCCTGCTGGAGTTAGGTTGTTGATGGTATTGCTTTTCTTCATGAATAATTTTAGCAGCCCGTGCACTGGGCTATGGGTTATCTGACTTAAAGGTGTGCAAATGATTTGCAACCTTTGCTTCTGAAATTTTCCTCTTGGAGATGCTCTCTGTCTCGATAAATTAAGAACCCGTGAAGGAGAATGTACCCTGAGCGTTCCCCAGTCAGAGGAGCAAAAGGAAAATGGACACTTAATCATAATTCTTTGCACACTTCATCAAGGATGGGTTCTTGCAGTGCCCTATGGAGGTACAAGGAACCCTCAGTGGTTGTTCCAAGCCTCATGTTTTAAATGAAGCTGAGAAAGGACCCTCATTGCTGTTCTGGGGCCCCCTGTGCTGCAGGAATTCACGGAGTGACCGGGGCTGATGAGGGCTGGCAGAGGGTGGCACGGAAGAAATGGTGATTTCTCTTTGACTCTGCCTGCCTGCTGGGCTGTTAGCATCAGAAGGGCAGTGACAACAGGAGACCCACGGCCTGGCACATGGCAGACTCTCTGAAAAACTTAGACAGGTGGATGGTGCCTCGGATTTTACGTGTGTGTGCAAGTTGCGAGCTGAGCAGACTGAAAACTTCGGTGAAACTGCAAGGAAGCCTGGGGGTTGGGGTGCTGGAGCCTCTGAAGCTATAAGTCCAGGCTGGACAGACAGACAGCCCAGCCATATCAGCCACATCCCGTTTGGTGATTTCCCTCTGTCTTTGCCATGAGCTGCCCTCTAAGGCAGTGGTTCTCATAAGAGTGTGATTCTGGGAATCTCTAGGGACATTTGTGGTTGTCACCACTAGGGGAGATGGGGCACTCCCAGAATCTAATGGATGGAGGCCAGGGATGCTGCTTAACATTCTGCAAGGCACAGGATGGCCCCCCACCACAGACCATGATCCGGCCCCGAATGTCAACAGTGCTGAGGTTGAGAAACCCTCCATCGTCGATGGTGGAATGATCAGTCCCAGGTCTTTCCTGGTCCCAGTCCGTGACTTGGGAAAGTGCCCCAGAGTTACCAGGTGTGGAATTGGCGAGGATAAAGGAAGAAGGGAGAGCTAGCAGGTGGTCCAGTTCTGCCTCGGACAACCCAGCATTCCCTCCACAGCTCTGTCTGGCAGAAGACGTGTTCGTTGCTTCTTGCCCTTGGTATCTCCCCCGATAAGCTTTGTGGATTGTTCCAGATCGCGTTGACTGGGACAGCTTCCCTCCCCACGGCCGCCCACCCCGTAGCTCTCCATCTGTGGGAGACGCGGCAGCTGTGGGGCTCATTACCCTGCCCCCGTGCGAATGTGCTCGTGTGTGTTTTGGTTCAGAGGGTCAATTGGGTGTGTGTGCTGTCCTTTTGTTGTTAGTCAATTTAATTTGTTACTAATAATAAAATCCAGAACTTACCTGGCCCCAACGCCCCAGGTCATTGAGAAAGCTTGGTGGCACGCACGTCCTTTTGGAACAAGCGGAGGATGGAGTAAAATTTTCCCTGGATCACAAGGGCTGGCATTTTAACGACAGGATCATTTCCTGAAAACCGAATTTAGCTTATTGCTAAATAAACCAGCAACCTGATCCCAAGGGGTCAGTTTTTCTAGAATGACCTGGTCGTATCAAGGACACTTTGGGATCTCTGGATAAGAGCCCTGGGGCACAAAATTTAAGGGTGGGGCACCAGAAAAATTCAGTTCTTTAATGCGGGATTTTAAAAGATCAAATTTAAGGCCAAAACATCTACGATGAATAAAATTTGAAAATTTCAAATAAAGCCTGGATCTGACCCTGCTCACCTCACCCTAATCTCAGCTCTGTCAGGTCTTGATTTAAAATTTTGGTATTTTGTGCATCATGGACACTTTGGCCAGAATTTTGATATTTAAAAATAGTGCATTAAAATATTATTTATCTTGATGACTGTTTGACACCCCCTTAAATTTTGTCCTCGTAGTCCCGGCCCTGGGAGTCTGAATAGTTTTCTCAGCCCATTCTACAGAGGAGGAAACTGAGGCCCATGGAAGCCAGGTTTCCCTCCCATGGTCACAGTCAATGGTGGAGTGGAGACTTGAACCCAAGCCTTCGGACTCCAGAATCTGTAATTTTCCGCCTCTTAGGTTTTTGTCGATTTCCTAAATTCGTGTATGTTTCAGGCAGGCTGAGTTTCTCCTGTTAATTTGTTTGTTGAGAGGAGGCACCCCTTTTTGGCTTTTACCTTCTTGTGTGAAATGCTGGCAACATAGTTTATGCAGAATCTTGGCACTTAATTGCTCAAACCATCAGATTTCTACCTATCTATGCCTGTCTACTTTTTTTTAATTAAAATTTTTTATTGTGGTAAGATATACATAACATTTGCCATTTTAACCATTTTTAAGTGCAGAGCTCAGTGGCATTAAGCACATTCACATGGTTGTGCAACCATCCCCACCATCTGTCTCCAGAACTTTCTGATCTTCCCAAACCGAAACTCTGTCCCCATGAAACACTGACTCCCCATCCCCCACCCCAGCCCCTGGCCCCGCCATCTACTTTCTGTCTCTATGGATGTGACTCCTCTAGGGACCTCATATAAGTGGAATTATCCAGTATGTGTTTGGCTTATTTCACTGAGCATAATGTCTTCAAGGTTCATCCATGTTGTAGCAGGTGTCAGAATTTCCTTCCTTTTTAAGGCTGAATAATATTCCAGTGTATGTGTATGTGTGTGTATATATACAAATATATCTATCACATTTTGTTTATTTATTCATCATATTTTTAAAGGGTATTTATTATATGTGCAATGGTGAAAAACATTTATAAAGAGGTTTACAAGGAAAAGTAAGCCCTTTCCACGTCTACTCTCTCCCCAGAGGCAACCGCTCCTCTGAATCTCTTGTTCACCCTGGAGAGGAATTCTCTGTATACATGTGTGTGTGGATGCCACACACATCTGCCTGCCCCCCTTTTGCACAAACACACTTTCTTCACTCCTCTGCACCTTGGCTCTCTCCCTTAATAACAATGTTTGGAAGCTGTCTGAATCATTTTTTTCTGTGGCCACATTCATTTGTAATGTATTTATCCAGTCTGCAATCAGTGGACATTTTCAGCCCTCTGTTATTATAAACGGGGAAGCGGTTGACTGTCCTCGTACTTGAAATGCACAGGAGTTTTGTTTTGGGGGTGCAGTCCCTGAGTGCTGAGAGCATCGCAGACCTTGCTGTTGAATTGAAGGAGGATGGATGAAGTGGTACACAAAGATGGGTGTGGTGCAGAACATTCTGTATTTTAACCTGTAAGTTATTCACATCCTATTTTTATCCTCAAACCCACATGGGGCTTTTCTGGAGTGAAATACACGACTTTTACAGAGTTGATCTCAACATTTGCATACATTAAGAGCGGAAGCTGGAGTTTTCAAGTAAATGTCTGGCCTATGCAGGCTGCTGGGGGTGAGGTGTGAGTTTTACATCCATCGCTGTCTGCAAGCCATGCTTGGAGGAATTTTTAAGCCTTAATTTATTATTAAGGTGATGCCCAGGCGCATGCTGAGACCCACACGGGCCTCAGCTGGGTTATGCGTCCAAGCTCCAGGGATGGGCCATTCCCCTCAACGCTCCCACCTGGTCTCACCCATTTTTGAGGTTGTACAGTCAGCCCTGCTCTAATGCTCATTTGAAGACTCAACACAATGGCAGGACAAGGGAACAATTTGAGCACGATGCAAATTTTGCATGATCTTGTCTCCAAGAAACAGTAGGTGAACCCAACTCAGAAAACTGCCCCCAGCAGAACCAAGCTGTGTACACATCCACGAGACAGGTGCAGGCCTGTCAAAGCTCTGCCTCCCTCAGACCCCCTCGTGGGCTATGAGCTGCCACTATCCACCTCTAGGGTTCTGACTTTCCATCGATTTCGGACAACCCTGCCTCCACCTCCTCACAATCACTCACACGCTGCAACCCTCTGACACCCACTTCCACACAAGCAAACTTCGGGCCCTTTTCAAGGTCAGACCCCTTATTTTTTGTGTGTGTGTGAGGAAGACCAGCCCTGAGCTAATATCCATTGCCAAACCTCTTTTTGCTGAGGAAGATTGGCCCTGGGCTGACATCCGTGCCCATCTTCCTCCACTTTATACGTGGGACGCCGCCAGAGCATGGCTTGATAAGTGGTGCGTACGTCCGCCCCTGGGATCCAAACCTACAAACCCCGGGCTGCTGAAGTGGAGCGTGTGAACTTAACCACTATACCACCGGGCCAGCCCTGGCCTGGTGCTTTTTAAGGAAAAGATTTTTACTGCGTGGTTATTCTGTGCCAAGATTGAGGCACGGAATGAACCTTGTAGCAACTCTACAAAGTAGGTGCCCTGATGATCTTCCATTTTACAAAAGGGGAAACTGAGGCTGAGAGAAGCTAAGACACTTGCCCAAGAGCTCAGAGTCCAGGACTGGCAGATTCCACCTGGGATCTTATTCTCTGGCCTTAGTTTCTAACCACTGGCATGCCCCATCCTAAATGGAATACCAAGTGAGATGTAAAGACAGTGCTACCTCACATCCGTCCATTAGACCATCCTCGCTCAGCTTGGCAGCTGCCTCCTCCATCTCTCTTGGAGGAGCCTCTGGCTCCGGCACCAGTGGGCCAGCGCTTATCTCGGCCACCCCCGCTCCACCCCTGTTTCCATGGCTCTGGTTCTTGGTTTCTCACACGTGCGAGAATTGTCCTCTGAAGCCAGTCAAGGTCCCAACGCTTGTGTGCGTGCTTGTGTGCACGCGGGTGACCCCCTTTTTCTAATGCAAAGTTTCTATTTGGGTATCTGCTGTTTAATTTTCCAAGGTTGTTTTTTTTTTTTGGGTTGCTAGGGAAAAGTGCGTTAAATTTTATCTTTGCATCCTGTGGAACTCTTTGTGAATAATGAGTGGCCCAGGGTGAGGATTGACAAGGAAACATATAGGAAGGAAATTCACAGGGAATATCTGTGAGGACCAGGACACACCTTTGATCTTCAAAGTGGGAAACTCGAGGTGGGAGTAGGGATTAGAATGTGCCCGAGAGGGCCAAACTCGAAGTTCCTCCTGGAGGCCACACAAGGGTTACGTGGCACAGGATCAGTGACATCTCAGAGGGGGTTGTCATCTTTGCTGTAGACCAGTTCCAGGAAGCAGAAGTTTGTGAGCCAAACCAGCTGGTTTTCTGGGGGTACCAAGGCAGGAAGGGAGGGGGGGCTGGTCTTCATCAGAAATCCCTTTCACGTCCAAGGCCGAGATCCTTAACAAGTCTTCTTTCTCCTTGAGGTGGAGAGACATAACTGGGTGGACCCATGTTTTAAATGTTGAGATTGTAGCTTTATTTCTCTGCATGAGAATGTCTTTCTTTCCGACCTCTTTGTGCCCCATCCAGCTTTCTCTCGGCTTCTGTGTGTGCCTGAAGGGACTCAGCTGCATCTCTCGCTTTTGAGTCTTACTCATTTTTGTTTGAGCCCAAAGTCGCTCAAGGCCCAATTCTCAACCTTTCTCAGCATTCCATAATCACAGGCCTTGGGGAGGAATGCACCAATAGCCCTCCAATTATGGTTTCCTTAGGAGGCTATTGAATCTTGATTTCTGAGAGGAAAATTGGGCATCTTGTGTTTTCCCTTTCAGTCTTGCTACTGTGGAGGAGCTCTTCTAGAAACTTCCAAAGGCCATTTAGGTATGGTCGGAAAGTGTGGTTATTTTACGATATAGTTGGGCTTTAGAAAGAGCACGTCGCGTGTTTTATTTAGGTCCCTGGGCTATTCTTTTAGGCTGTTTCCTTTAGTGGAAGAGGTGAGAATGGGGTTGATGGGAGCATGGAGAGATCGTGGATTTGGATCCGAGTGGACACGCAGGAGTGTCCAGCTGGGACCTGTCTGTACTCGGTCGTGGGAATCCTGGAAGGCAGGGACAGCCCTTGTCTCTCGTGCATCTGTCTCCCGTGCCGGGCCTGGGGCTACCTGGCACAGAGTGAGTATCTATTTGCATTTGTTGAATTGAATGGAACACAGTGACAGCTGGATGTCCAGGATCAGCCATCAGTTCAGGGTCACCAGCAATACCAAGTCTCAATCTGCACGCCCTCCCTCATACCTGGCAGGTTTGAGAGCAACACGCAGAAGTGGGAATGAACACAGTCTCCCCAAGAATGCCTCAAGGGGAAGGAAAGGAAAGTTTCTTGGGGGCATGCTTTCAATTTGGTCATTTAAGCCATCCAACATTCCCCCCACCCCCTTGCCCTAGGATGTAGGAGGTTATTATTGCTATTTTGTGGAGGAGTCTAAGGCTGAGATGAGACACTTGAAATTGTTGCTGGTGCTGTGCTGAGCATATTTTGTGCGTTATCCCTTCTGATCCTCAAGACAGCCCAAGATACTATTACCGTCTCCATGTACACATGGGGAAACTGAGGCACAGAAAGCGGAGTCACGTGACCAGGAAGTGGGTGGGTTTACTCCAAGCTCAGGTCTGCCTGACTTCCTAATTCTTTGTGTTCTACACTCTGGTGATTTGAAGCCGTGGATCTCAGGTCTGAAGGCAGAGACCTGAGAGCAGATTTGGACAATGCAGAATCTCTTCGAGCCCATCATACTGTCCGTATCCCAGCCTTGGTGGCTGAGGGGGTGGGATGCTAGCCCGGTTGTCCCTATGTCCCAGTTTGATGGAGAGGGCAGCTGGGGGGACTCAGATAAGGCAGAGGGTTCAGCCAGCAGAGGGCATCTGCCCCTCTGGCTGTTCAATGCAGGAAAGAAGCACTTTAGCTTTTACAGAATAACCTTCTGAGGAAATTAACAGGCCAGGCATGTTACAGCCGCCTGTGAACTTGCTTGGAGTGTCAGTACAATTCGTAACTAAATGTTCTTGATTTGTAACTAAATGTTCTTGTGCTGCTGAGCTGAGTTCTGTCTGTCTCCCCAGGAGGCAGTGGAACGTCTCTGTTCTAGTCACCAGCTTGTGTCCAGACCTCAGGATGGTGCCTGCCATTCAGTGGGAGCTCAGATCTGTTGACTGGGGGTACTAGAAGGAAGATTGGCAAGAGGATGTGTTTTGCAGCCTAGTAAACTTTTTAATTAAGAAACCAAGAGTTCGTAGTCTGAGAGCCTGTCCGTAAAGGTTGAAGGGGTTTCTAGGGCATCTCCAGGGAGCAGAAAACAATCCACCTGTGAATAAATACGGGCCGGAGAGTGAGGGTGTGGATGTTGTTGATCCTGGTGGGGAAACAATTCCTCCGTGGTCGTAGTGTGCATGTAAGAGAGGCTTTTTTACCAATTAGCTTTCTTTCTGTCAGGAGACTTAGTTTGGGTGTTGAAATGCTACACATCTTTCTTAGATCTCGGTTAGCTGACACCCACCGCATCCAGTGTGACGGGGGAAGCATTTGCATGGTCTTATTTTCTTCATGCATTTCTCCAAGTGCGTGCTGGGGCTCAGCAGCGTAAATAGAGGTAGAGCCAGGAAGTTCCAGGTGCATGGGCTTTTTGCTCAGGTAGACGGAGGGCTCTGCAAAGTGTATCCGAACAGCCAGTGAAGTCTGAGGATCCAGTGGCAACGGGGCAAACTCATTCTTTTCTCTAGTCGAAATAAACATGGGCAGGAACTGGGTTTCCCCGCTTATCAGAGAACTTTGTCTTTTTCTAGTAGAATAGCAGTGTCTGAGGGGTTCACATAAGAGTGTCCCAAGAAGAGCCACGGGGCTCCTGGCGCAGAGATGACACGTGGAGCTTCTCATCTCTTTTTGTTGGAAAATGAAGCAGCCAGACTGGCCTTAGTAACCAACTCAGTAAGGAAACCAGCCAAATGTTGTCTCCCTTTGGTCACGATGGAATTTGCAAGGGGTGTATTTTCATTCCGACGAATGATTCTATTTCATGGTGTCTCTGCAGAAATTCGGTGCATTGTTGAAGTCTTCAGGAATTGAGGACACTTTGTCCATTGCCTGTCACTGTGCCTAAACTCTGCTAGCTCGTGGGTGTAGCAGTTCCCAGGAAACTGGCTTCCATCGACCTGTACGCATTCCAGACCACTGCGTATTTGTTATTGAAAAGCCATTGGTCATGTGAGCGGACCTTTTTATGGTCGAGATTGTCCCCAGGGAAACCCTTCTTGCAATTCAGAGCTTTCCCAGCAACAGATTTCAAACTCTGACATTCTCCATTCTGACTCCCTTGTTCCCATGGACGCTGTGGTTTCCCCTCTTTCTTTCTCTCCCCACCACTAGAAGATGTTTACGCCTAATTCCAAAAGTGACACAGAAAAACGAAACACGTGTGTAAATATGAACAGAGAAAAATATGCAAGGAATTCAAAGCCCAAGGCATTACTAGGGCGAAAAGGAAAAGTTTTGCATTGCACGAAGGGACAATCCTTAATGAGGGTCAACTAGCGTAGAACCAGACTTGAGACAGCAAATTGTAGGAAATACAAAGAGAATTGAGAAACCTCGGAGGAGACTCAAACACAGCCTTGAGCATGTAGATAAACCTCAATTAGGCAACCGGGAGTTTGAATAATATGGTTAATAAGATCGTGGTAACAGATATGGACTGAACTTTGTACTCTGAAAACAATACGCATCTTAAAATGCTCTTGGATTATTTAGAAAAATTAATCATCTGTTAAATCTCAAAAAAAAAAAAAACAAACAAACTCCAATACATTTCAAAAAGTAGATATTGCACTGGCCCTAATCTCTTGCTGCAAGTAAATGTAACTGGAAATTAATTTTTAAAAGCTTAACCAAACAAGCATGCAAGACAAACTCCTACCATGTGACAATTGAAAACAAAACATAACTCATAACTTTGGTCAATGACCATCTCAACACAGCAAGGATAGACTCTTAGAAGACAGTGGATATGTGGCTGCAGAGACAAATGCAGAGCCTTAAACGATTATCTAGAGAAATCACAAAGATGAGACAATGAATAAGGAAACAAATCTATACAGGAAGAAGGACATAATAAATTAGCAGGGACTAACTGATTCAAAAACAAATAGAACTAACAAATTCAAGAGCTGGATCTGTTAGATCTGCAATGCCCAGTAAGGTAGCCACTAGCCACAGGAAAATTAATTCAATTTCTCAGTCACACTAGTCAGATTTCCAGCATTCGTTAGCTACATGTGGCTAGTGATTACTGAACTGGACAGCACAGATAGAACTTTTCTGTCAACGCAGAAAGTTTATAGCACAATGCTGTTTCAGAAGGAAGTCTCTATAAAGTAGTGTAATTAAGAAAAAGGGGGAGTGAGAACAAATATTACATATAAAATTAATGAAAATGGAGATGTAATTTAAAATCCACTAAAAATCATAAAGACAGCTCTGGTAATACTTCTGGAAATATTATTAAAATAACTTCACTTACTGATCGAAGGGCCTATTTTATTCAGATTAGTCATTACCTTTTGGAAGAAATTAAGGCTGTGAATTTGCCCACGAGAACAACTGTGCCTGCATCTCATAAGTGTTGCTCTCTCACCATCATTCATTTCTAGTAGCCTGTAAAATTTATATGGGCTCAATAAGCAGAAAACCAGAGTAGGCTGAAACTCAACAACTTTTAAAAAGTTATTGCTATAGTTAATTGCCTAAAATGTGTATGTATTACAGACATAAATGAGGGGAAACTTAAAAAAAGTCCACAAAAAACAAACAAACAGGGGTCCATGCACCTTAGCAAGAGTGATTTGCAGGAGCAGGCTGGGGTGATTTGAGGAGTGACTTAGCAACCACAAACACAATGCAGAAGCCCTGACATCCTGGACTCCACACCTCAAACCCAAATGTTTTGAGCACCCGGCTTTCCTGTCTGTATTTCCTCTCGTGAGTCGGGTCCACCTGCCCAAGGTGGAAACTTGGGAGGCATCCAGGAGATAAGTCCACCTCCCTGATGGCTTCAGACGCCAGCCTCTTCCTCTGTGTTCCTTCTGCCCTCGCCTTCCTCAGCCATCCACCAGAGAGCCAGTAAATTGGCCCCCAAACGTGGATCTGTCTGGTGGTGACCATTCTGCTTGAAGCTCTTCTTTGGCTCCTCTGGTGGCATCAAGTCCAAGCCCCTCAGCTTCCTATCCTCCTGTCTGGCCTGATCTCCCATGCCTCTTCCCCTGTACTTTGCCCTTCATCAACTCTGAACTGTTTATAGTTCCCTGAAGGCAGCCCTGATGATTCATGCATTTGCATGTGCTGTCTCTCTCCTGCTGGGATAAAGCCAGTCACCAGATCCACCCCCCCTTTTTTTCCTATGAGCTTTATTGTGCGCCTACTGTGTACATGGTTGCAGTAATAAGACAGATAAGGTCCTCTCCTTTACAGGGCTTCCTTGTCTCTTGTGTATCCTGGGAGAGCAGAGACAGTGTGTCCATCCATTTCTGCATCTCGGTGCCTAGAAGGGGCCAGATCCGGTCGGCCAGGGTGGGGAACAGGTGAATAAAACCCACAGTGTAACCCTGATGCCACACCCAGTCCCAGTATCCCTGGGAGCCCCAGGTTCGAGTTTTGGCCCTGCTGCTTGCTCACTGTGCTGGCATTAGCAAAGCAGCCCTTCTGTGCTTCAGTCTCCCCATCTGTAATGGACATGGTTGTTTGAATGATTATTCAAATAAGAGCTTATTAACTGATATGGGTTGAACGTTGTGTTCTGCAGACGGAATATACATTTTAAAGTGTATTCCTGTGGGAGGAGGAGGCGATAGAATGAAGTCCATTCTCTGCCTCAGTTTACTGGAATTGCAAATACACGTGGAGCACAGAGGTTTGATGTCTTCAAATGCAGGGGGAATATTGGCTGGAGGGCACCCCAAAAAGTAGCTCGTACGTTTTCTTAAGAATGTACTTTCCGAGTACGGTGCTTGGTGTTCTGGGCGAGTGGTAGGTGGAAACTTTGGGGGCAAGGTCCGAGAGCGCACCCCCTAATTTGGGGGATTTTGCTGTGTGACCCAGGCGAACCGCTGCCCCTCTCTGGGCCCCTCCCGAGTGAGGCCTGGGGTCAGGGCGCCCCTCCGCCGTCCCGGGCGCTGCCGCGCGGTGGCCCGATCTCCTCCCGGGCACACGCCCAGCTCCGCGCGCGGCCCACGCCGCCCGGTGGCCGCTCGGGGCGGCCCGCGCCCTCGGCCTCTCCTTGTCTCTCACTGTTCCCAGGCCCGTCCTTGCAGGCGCGCCCCGCAAGGTCTGCAGCCTCGAGAGGCCCTCCCCCGGGCCCCCGGCGCGCACCGCCCGCGGCGCGCACCGCCCGCGCGCCAGTCCGGCCAGCGCAGCCCCGCGCGCCCGGGGGCGGGGCCCCGCCCCGGCAGCACGCCCGCCCATTGGCTGAGCGCGAGGGCGGTGCTGCGGCCGCCGCCACCGCCCGGCCCGGATTCCGCGGAGCGGAGCGCGCCCCGGGCTTTGTGCGGCGCGGATGCCCCTGGCTCCGGGGGTGGGGGGGGGTCCCTGAGGCGGGGGGTCCCCGCTCGCCCCGGGCCCGCCACCCCCCCAACTCACAATACTGACACAGAGACCTGGAACCGACCAATCCCGAGGCTGCCTTAGCGGGGAGGCCCCCTTGGGACTCCGCCCCCTTCCTGGCCTGCGCGCGCCGTATATCTCCGAAGAGATGCGCAATCGATGCCAAACGCATCTGCAAAGCGAATCCATCGCGCGCTTGGGGGCCGCATCGTCAGAGAAGGGGAGAGGGAGCTCGCTTCCCTGCTTCAAGGACATGAGGTCCTGCGGTCGCCGCTTCTCGGGGAGCGCAGAGTCGAAAGGGCGTCTGTTGACCACCCAGCTCAAAAGTTCACCCCCTGCCTCCCAGCCCATCATTAAATCATTTACTAGATTCCAAAGGGAGGAATTTCCAGGCAACGTGCTGCCCGCGCCCCAGCGCTGGGGACTCGAACCTCCCCCATCAGGGTCTGGAGCGGGCGTGGGAGAGAGTCTTTGAATGGAAACAAAGTAAATTATTTTAAGGAGTTTATAAAATTCACACTTGCAGGGAGAGCCACGGGGCTCTGTGGTGAATGTGTCTGCCCGCCCATGACGCAACTGTTCCGTTTGGAAATTTGTGGAAAGCAGTAATTTTTGGAATAATAAATCTTGAGAGTTTTTTTTTTTCTAAACTACAGGCTTTGGAAAGGAATGTAACAAAATGTTATTAACATATGTCGTGCTATGGAAACATTTAATAGTGCGGTTTTGGGGGGAGGTTGTTTTGTTCTTACCATGTAGATTCTTAATTAAGAAAAACTAAACTGGTTTGAACTTAGAAAGGCAAAGAAAAAAAAAAAACGTGGCTGTGTTTTTGTAAGCATGTCATTTACAACGCTGCGCTGCGTGCCTTTGTCTCCCACCATTCCAGCTTTTAACCTTGTTTTGGAGAAATTGGTAACCTTTATTTTGATGTACGAGTTTACAAGAGAAGTTGCAAGTATCGCACCTAGAGGCATTAGTTGTTTACATTTTAACCTATTTCTTTTATTATCTTTCTAATGTATTTATGTACACACATGATATACATATTAAGTTTTTTTCTGAACCATGTGAGTCAGTTGCAGGCATATTGCCCCTTTGTCCTTAATTCTTCACTGGGTATTTTCTAAGAACAAGAAAATTCTCTTATACAACCACAGTTCAATGACCAAAATCAGGAAATTAGCACTGACGCAATATTTTAATCCATAGTTTCGTATGTAAATCTCATCGGTTGTCCCAATGTTGTTCATCAGTATTAGTATTTTTTTCCTGGCCCAGCTGCTAATCTAAGATCACACTTGGTATTTGGTTGATTTGACTGTTGATTTTGTAATAAGGCAAAAATGATGTTAAGAGAACTTTTATAAAAGCCCTTAAATGATAAGAGCTGTATTTGGGTGTGAAACTATTTAATTGATCAATAGCGTTTATGCGTTGCGTAGCAGAGGCTTTTTAAAAATGTGTTTTCAAATATATGTCAGTTTTAAACAGGTGGACACATACATAGTAAAAAATTAAAAATCAAATTGTGCTGATATGTAAGGATACTGCTATGCACCCTCCACACCATCCTCATCTCTCTCCTGAAAGGCAGTCATGGGGCACATTTCTTGTGGCCCTTCCAGAGGGACATATGTCCCATTTTTTTCTCTTCTCCTCATTTTAAGATATAATTTACATACAGCAGAATTCACCCTTTTGGGAGTAAAGTTCTGTGAGTTTTGACTGATATATACAGTCGTGTAACCACCATCACAGTTGAAATATAGAATAGTTCTGTCATCCCCCCAAATTCCCCTGTGCCCCTTTGCAGTCAGTCTTTTCCCAGTTGCAGCCCCTGGTGACTACTGATATGTCCTCTGTCCCTATAGTTTTGCCTTTTCCAGAATGTCACATAAATGGAATCATACAGTGTGTAGCTTTTAAGACCGGCTTTTTACATTCAATACAAAGCATTTGAAATTCATCCATATTGTTGTGGATGTCAGCACTTCCTTCTTTTTTGATTGCTCAGTGGTGTTCATTGTATGGAGGTACAATGTTTATCTAGTCCCTAGTCGAGGGACATTTGGGTTGTTTCCAGGTTGGGGTGATTATGAATATAACCACTATAAACATTCCCGTACAGACCTTTGTGTGAATATATGTTTTCTCCCATTTCACCTGGGTGAACCCCTAGGTTGTGTGGTAAGGATAAGAAATATATATTTAACCTTATAAGAAACTACGAAACTGTCTTCCAAAGGGGTGTCCCATTTTGCATTCCCAGTATATATGTCACTTTCCTCTTTCTAGAAATGAGTTATATTCTTTAGATACTGCTGCATGCCTTGCTTGTGTCACGTAATGCTATCTTGGAAGTCACTCCAACATCAGAATGCATGGAGCCACCTCCTTTTTTACAGCTGCATACTATTTCTTAATCCACACTAATTTATTTACACAGTCTCCTGCTCTGGATCTTTAGGCTATTTCCGATCTTTTGCCGTTATAAACTCAACTTGTTGATGTCCTGCAGGGTGAAGAATATCCATGTCCAGGTGTCTATGTGTGCATATGCTGTCGTGTCTTCGGGGTAAATCCTAGAAGCAGAGATAGTGGGTGAAATTGTGTTTGCCTTTGAAGCATCTCCCTTAAACAAGTTGGCCTCTCCGTAGATGTCTTTCTAGAGAATGCATCATTAGGTGGGGGATCATTGCTCTTGCTTCAGAGGCTCCAACCAGAGGATCTTGATGTAGCTGCCTCCTTCCCGCTCCACTGATTTATTTAGAGCTCAGTTTCCAGTCTTCTCAGCAGGGTATAGAAAAAGCCACTCAAGGGGAAAGTTTCAGGAAGGTAGTGGCTGCTTCTGCTGGTGTACCCAGAGGCCAGGGGCTTTTGGCAACTTTAGGGAAGATCGGGAGGAAATTCGGGCCAGCAGCCCAAGCAACTTGGGGTGCGAACAGGGGCAGATGGACAGACAAGGAACTTGTGTGTTTGGAGGGAGAAGGACTGGCGTTTGCTGCCTCTGCGAGGTCTAGGAAGATGTTCCTTACACACACAGCATGCACCTGTCCTGGGATGGTCAGCAGCTCCCGAACTCTTGGCATTTTCTCGAAAAGGCTACCATCCTCTCTGGCAGAAGCATCCTGGGGGCTGGTGGCCCTCTGGGACTGGGCTGCGGGGACTCATTTAGTGTCTATTAGTTAGTAGGACCGAGGGCACAGGGAGAGGAAAGTCAGCCCCCTCCTCCATCGGGGCCAGTTTTTCATCTTGCACAACATGTGTTCTTCATAATTCAGCGGGGGGAGGGGGAGGAGGCGTTGGTGGTGGTGGTGGGAAGGCCACCCTGATCGGCATTTCTACTAAATAAGATAAAGTACTTGGAAACAGTGGGGACACCCAGAGCTGGCTTGTCGTTATCAAAGTATAGTCTTCAAAAATTAAAAACACCATTCTTATGCCAAAAAAAAAAAAAAACAAAGAAACAACCCTGCAAAAGAACACCTGTCAACACATTTATTTTAACCCTTAAGTGAGGGAACCAGCAGCAGGGTGTTAAAGCCAAAGCATTTGTCATCAGTGAAATAAGATTGCGCAGTTAGATACGGAGAGGCTTAATGTCCTACGGGACGATAAACCTGTCATTTTGGGGAGGTTGTTTCTTCTATTGGATAAAAATGATTTACAGCGTATCTGGCTATCAGCTGACACCTGGCTCCCCCCAGCCTGCACTTTAACAGAAATAATAAAACAGTCACAGGTACATTTCACTGGGTGAGGGGTTGGCCAACCAGGCAGCCCATCACCTGCTTGCTTTTTTTTTTTTTTTGTGAGGAAGATTAGCCCTGAGCTAATATCTGATGCCAGTCTTCCTCTTTTTTTGCTGAGGGAGACTGGCCCTGGGCTAACATCCATGCCCATCTTCCTCTATTTTATACGGGACGCCGCCACAGCATGGCTTGACAAGCCGTGTGTTGATGCGCGCCTGGGATCCGAACCCGTGAACGCTGGGCCACTGAAGCGGAGCCCGTGCACTTAACCGCTGCGCCACCAGGCTGGCCCCCTGTCACCTGCTTTTTTAAATAAAGTTTTATTGGGCACAGCTGCACCTGTGCCCCTGTACCTTCTCTGGGTGGTTGGGGAGTGGGGGTGCTGCTTTCTCGAGACAGGGACAGAATGGACTAATTTCCTGTGACGGAGACCGTGTGGCCCTGCGCTCTGTGACCCTCTACGGAAAAAGTCTGCCAGCTCCTGTGCGGGAAAATGAAGTAATTCCCAAGTGGGTCCTTTTCGACAGGGCTCCAACATAAGATTGAAAAGTCCTGCAGTCAAGCTCTGGCCTTGTTTGCGAGTGTTGGGTGATTTTTCCTAGCATTGTTGAGGCTGGAAGGCTTATGTGTTTGGGAAGTGTTTGTTAGCACTTCGCTAGCATCTCTTTTGAACTTAAGGGCTGACCCTCAGGCGCAGCTCCAGCCCAGGAGATAGGCCCCTTCCTGCTCTCTCCTGTGAGCTTCCGGAGGGTGGGGTCTTTGTGGGTCCTAGACAGTTGTTGTCAGCCTTGGATATTGCTTCCTGCCGTTGAGAGTCCAAGAGATCCCTGTAGACAGATCATTAAGAATGATGATAAAATAATAATACCCACAGTAGCTCACTGATATCAGACCTACAATGTGTCTGTCAATGAATCCAGTGCGTTAACCTCATCATCCCTTTTAGTTGTGAGGAGGAGTTAAGGGACTGTTATCACCCCCATTTTACAGAAAAGAAAACCGAGGCTGCCGTTGGTTCTTTAAGGAAGTCTTTACCGCGTGTCTATGGGGTGGTGGATGCTGCGTCACCACAGCTGAATGCAAGTCCTTCCTTGACTGCGTGGACCCTGCAGATGGCCATGTCATTTTAGACCCAGGAATGTTGGATTCAGGGCCAGAAGATCAAGGTTCCAGTTCTGGCCCTGCTGCTCCTCAGCTGAGCCAATCTTCTTGCCTCTGTAGAGTGAAGATAATGTGACTTACCCCCGTCCCTGCTGGGGTCATTGTTAGAATTGAGTAAGAAACTAATGGGTGGTATGTAAACCCTAAAAGATCTACACAGACATTGGTGGGTTAACCCCATCCTGCTCCTATGACAGCTGCTTCCTTCTTTCTGGATCCATGTAGAAAATCAGAATATGCACTTATGCATAGATGCTCCACATCTTGCGTGTAATTTTTCAGAGCATTATGGAGCTCCTGCAACTGGAGGTTCTTGGACGACTTCTTGAGCCACTGGTTAAAAATTAGGGCCTTGGAACTGCTCCAAAGTCCTACCTTTTGCCTCTCCTTTGTCTAATCGGACATGTGTCTCCTGAGCTCCTGCTGGATGCAAGGGTCTGTCTTAGGAGTCAGTGTCATCGGAGCCAGTGCAGTGAATGGAGCAGACATGGCCCTGCCCACTAAGCTCCCCTCTACTTAGACAGTTCACAACCACCTAGATAGTTTTCAAGAGTGATAAGCGCTATAAGGAAAATGTAATAAGCTAATGTGTTAGAAAATGGTTTGTGAAGGAGGGAGTGACTTCCAGTGGGGAGGTCATAGAGGGGCTTTCTAAGGAGTTGAGACCTGAAGGACAAGAAGGAGCCAGTCATGGGAGGATAAGGAGTAGGGCGCTTCAGCCAGTCAGCACAGCAGATGCAAAGGTCCTGAGGTAGGACTGAGCCTGGGTGTATGAGGGACAGAAAGGAGGCCAGAGTGGCTGCTGCCTGTGGCTGAGAGGACTCGGAGAAGCCAGTAGGCACTAGACCACATGGGACCTGTGGGCCCTGGCAAAGAGTTTACTTTTATTCTCTAAGCTTCTGCTGTCCAACTCAAGAACCAGTAGTCACTTGTGGCTATTAAAATTAAAATTGAAATACAATTAAAAGTTTGGTTCCTCACCCGTGTGCACTCTTGGTAGGAATGTAAAATGGTGTAGCCACTGTGGAAAACAGTATGGTGGGTCTTCAAAAATTAAAAATAGAATTATCGTATGATTCAACAAGTCCACTTCTGGGTATATACATAGAATAATTGAAAGCAGGGTCTTGCAAAGATACTTGCACACCCATGTTCATAACATTGCTCACAATAACCAAGAGGTTGAAATAACCCAAGTGTCCATTGACAGATGAATGGATAAACAGAATGTGGTCCATCCATACAATGGAATATTCTTCAGCCTTAAAAAGGAAGGAAATTCTGACACCTGCTACAACATGGATGATGCTTGAGGACATTATGCTCCGTGAAATAAGCCAGACACAAAAAGACAAATACTGTATGATTCCACTCATCTAAGGAACCTAGAGGAGTCAAATTCATAGAGACAGAAAGTAGATAGTGGAGCCAGGGGCTGTGGGAGGGGGTGGGGGGGTCAGTGTTGGAATGGCGACAGAGTTTCAGTTTGGGAAGATGAGAAAGTTCTGGAGATGGATGGTGGTGATCGTTGCACAACACTGTGAATGTGCTTAATGCCGCTGAGCATTAACCACTTAAAAATGGTTGTGATGGTAAATTTTATGCTATTTTGCCACAGTTAAAAACAAATTGGTTCCTCAATTGCGCTAACCACACTCAACAGCCACAGGGGAGAAGTGGCTACCGTGTTGGACAGCGCAGATCGAGAACATTTCTGTCATCGTAGAAAGTTCCCTCAGACAGTGCTGCTCATATGTGAATGCAGCTTCAGCGGCCACTTCTGTTCCCTAGGTCGGGTTGGTGGGGTCCATTAGGGGCCGGAATGTTTGCTGCAGCAATCAAAGAGCCTGAGGTTTTGGGGTGAATAATAATCCCCAGCTTTCAAACTGTGTTTCAAACCACGCAGAGAGTAAGCAAGGAAAGCACCTCCGAGAAAAGGCTCTGCCGTGGCTGAGGTCTGTTCAGTCTCTCGGAAGCAATCTGTCCGTGGATGTATTTGCAGAGAGCCTGGGAAGGGAGGGCTGGTCATCGAGGCTCAGAGCAGATGCCGAGGCTCCAAAATCAAGGGGTAATTAGGAAGTGATGAGTAGTGAGACACCGGGAGAAAGGGGATGTGTGAGAAGCTACTGGAGGAAGCCAGGATGGAGTCCAGCCTGCAATGGCCAAGTTCAATTGCATCAAACAAGAAACTCTCTCCAGCCACAAAATCTATGCACAGCCTCTGCACCTCCATCTGCAGAACCTTCTCTTTCCTCCCCCTTCATTGTTTCCTTCAGGCTTAAGCAGAAATGTCGCTTCTTACTTCTAGCACAATGCTTGTTGCATATGCAATTACTTATTTGTGTGTTTAACTAATATGCGTCCTCCATTAGACCATGTGCTCCCGAAGGCAGAGTCTGAGGCTGTGGTGGCTGCAGTATCGAGATCAGTGCAAGCAGATGTCTGTTGAAGCAATAAATACCCTTTGAGCAATTTGTTTAACCTTCTTGAGTCTGGGTTTCCCCATTTGTAGAATGGAGACAGAAGAGATAATAACGTATCTGTTTATACCAGCACTGCAGCTGCAGGCTGGAGTCACCTTGCTAGAGCCGATGGTGAAACTTTTAGGAAATTTGCGAGCTGGTTGTTAAGCTGCTATTAAAAATTAAATGGTATAAACTTACAGTTAAATTATGTTAAAAACAAGGTAATAGAGGCCTGCCTGGTGGCGTAGTGGTTAAATTCAATGCGAATCCACTTCAGTGGCCCAGGGTTCACGGGTTCAGATCCCAGGCACGGACCTACACCACTCATCGGCCATGCTGTGGTGGCGACCCACACATAAAATAGAGGAAGATTGGCACAGATGTTAGCTCAGGGCCAATCTTCCTCACCAAAAAAATAAAAAATAAAAAAATCACCACCAACAACAAAAACAAGGTAATAAATATACAACACTCACGGCTTCCTAATTATCTCACTACATTTTTCTATTATTTATGCCTCCGAGGTTATTTGTTGCTATTGTATCTATATGGTGGAAGTACTAGTAATGCTGTGTTACAATGTATCTCTTACAGGTTCCGTGTTAGCTTGAAATGGACCATGGTGGGAGTATTTACACCATGGCAAATGACAAATGCTACAAGTCAGAGGCTCGCCGCCCCTCTCCCTGTGACGGCTGTTCAATATTTACAGCCTCCCGCTGGTTTGCCGGATGAAATGAGTTAATAGTTGTGCCTGGGACGTAGCAAGTGCTGCAGAAATGAGGCGATTATTGTTGTTATTTTGTTTGGCTCTCACTCTCTGATCCAGAATTGCCGACTGTGCAGACAGGAATTGGGCAAACCTGTTGACCAGCTGTTTTCTTTCTCTCTGCAGTTTGCCCGACCATCTGTAAGTCGCATGGCTGCACTGCTGACGGCCTCTGCTGCCACAGCGAGTGCTTGGGCAACTGCTCTGAGCCCGACGACCCCACCAAGTGTGTGGCCTGCTGAAACTTCTACTTGGACGGCAGGTGCGTGGAGACCTGCCCGCCCCCGTACTATCACTTCCAAGACTGGCGCTGTGTGAACTTCAGCTTCTGCCAGGACCTGCACAACACTTGCAAGAATTCACGGAGGCAGGGCTGCCACCAGTACGTCATTCACAACAACAAGTGCATCCCCGAGTGTCCCTCTGGGTATACGATGAATTCCAGCAAGTGAGTCCTGGGTGTGGGTTTAGGAGGGTGGCGGGCAGCAAAGAGGGGAAGAAACATGGGGTTGGTGATGGTGGTGCCACCTGTTAAAACTGTGTGAAAAACCAGAGTTAATTGGCTATGAGTGAGGGAGCTGCTGATGAACAGTGATAAGCCTGGGTCTGTCGGATGCCATTTCTGCCTCCTGTTTTGGTCCGGGCTTTGGAGCAGGAGTTAACAAACTTTCTCTGTATGGGATCAGAGAGTAAATATTTTTGGCATCTTGCGCACCATGTTCAAGGCTCTCTGTAGTTCGTTTTGGGAATGGAAGACAGAAAGACAGAAGTCCTTGGTTTATCCTGGAACCCTTCACATGGACTGGACCGTCCCCACTGTTGTAGCTGCCTGACTGTTAGAACCAAACAGAGCTCAGGTTTTTAACTTTTTCTCCGATTTGGAGCCAGACCATGTGCTGCGATTAGCCCAGAATGCAAGGAGGAAGAGCCTCGATTCCAGATTATTCTCAGGGATTTGTTGCTTTCTGAAGGACAGTGCCATCAAATCATTTCCTACTATTTGGGTGAGAAATAGCAGGGTTTTCTCTCTTTGGCGGTAAGTCAGATTTCCTACGCACATCACAGAATTTTTGTTCCCGTTGTTAGCTCCTCACATGAGCTATTTCGGTGTCTCGGGGCTGTAACCAAGTTTAAAAAATCTGTTTCCTTTTTTTTTGTATTGAGGGCTTGGGGAAAAAAAACCCCCACAAACAACACAAAAACAAATCAGAAACAGACGCAGGTCGAGGGGCCTTGGGCTGATCCGCTTACGTAAAACATCTTCCTCTTCAGGCTTGAGAATTAGCCAAGCGAGAGTGTTCTGGTGGGAAATTTTATTTCCCCAGCTGGGGAGGTTGGGAAGGAAAACAGTCTTTATTTTGGTTCTTATGAGCCTCTCTTCAAGTGTTTGTGAAACCTGCAAGTACAATATGTTTTGTTTTCCTCGTTTTTGATAAAACCTATCAAGTGGCTTTGTTGACCAAAAACAGACGTCTATAAATCACCTTTGCATGCCAGACAGAGATTTTTTCTTTTTTTTTGGCCAGTTTATCAGTAAGGTTGGGAAAATGACCCTATATTCCTTTTGATTCATTTCTATTTTTTTTTCATGTTTGAAATGAAACACGGATGTTATCATCTTCCGGTGAGATGTTTGTTTATAAGACATTGGCTTTAAATAAAAGGTAGTTTTTCCTCACCATAATTGAGACCTGAGAAATACAGCAAAGCTCCTTTGATGTTCTCACTGATGGTGCAGTGGCCCCTAGAACTGAAACGCCAGGAAGTTGACAGCAGGTCCTTGGATGCCTGGGACCTTTACTGAGTGGAAGAGGGCAACGTGAGGGATGCTAATTCCAACTTGTCATGGCAGTCTTTTTCTGTGGAGGTTTAAAAGAAAAATTAATAGTTTTCCTTCTGAAGCTTTTATTTTATTTTATGGAAGACTCTAGTACGTCACATTTTCTAATAGGACCAGATATACTTTCTTCCATTCTTGTGGCTTATCTGGGAAATCATTCTTGATGTTTTCAGAGCAGAGGTCTGGAAATGCACATGGCTTCATTCAAAGACCTCACCCGGTATGGTCACTCTGAGGTACCTGGCGGGAGCAGTGGGGTGCTCTTTACTGAGATGAGGAGGACTAGATATTTGGGGTGAATGTTAAGTGTGTGGGGCATCCCTATGCCCTCCCCCTAGAATGCTCTGCCCCTTGATCTTCTTCTTGTCATCCAGGTCACAGCTTACAAGTCACTTCCTCTGAGAATCTTTCCCTGTCTGACCACCCGTCCAGCTTTGCCTTGGCACATTATTCAGTTTTAATTCTTTTCATGGCATTTACCACTAGCTCATATTTTAATCGTCAGTTTATTAATTTACCCCAACTAGACCATATACTTCACAAGTATCAGTTAGCTCTTGCTGCGTAAGAAACCACCCCAGCTCTTAGCGGCTTAACATAGCACTCATTTACGATTTCTAAATGATTTTGTGCATTGACTGGTGGCTTGTCTGGCCTGGGCTGGGTCAGCTATGGCTGGATGGTATAGGATAGCCTCTTACATCTTAGATGGGCAGCTGGGGCCTCTCTCCATGTGATTGCCCATCCCAGTAGCCAGGAAGGGTATGCCCCAATGTGCAAGTCCTTTGCAAGCCTCTGTGCATCACATCTGCTGATGTGCCACTGGCCAAAGCAAGTTACATCCTAGCCCAGATTCAATGGATGTGGAGCCCATTTCCACTTCTTGGTGAAAAGCATTGGTGGCCATTTGTAACCTCCCATGGGGAAAGTAGATTGTCTGTTTTGTTCACTCCTGTGTGTGCCTGCAGCTTAGAACAGGCATTGGCAAGGGGCCAGATAGTAAATATTTTCAGCTCCGAGGGCCATATGGTCTCTGTTTCAGCTACTCAACTCTGCCGTTATAGTGTGAGCGCAGCCATAGATGATACCCGAGCCAAAGGGCGTGGTTGTGTGCTGATAAAACATTATTTACAAAAACAGATGGTCGGCTGGATTTGTTTGGACCTTAGGCTGTAGATTGCCGACTCCTGGCTTACATTCTCACCTGCCGCGTCATAAGTGCTCGGTGGATACGTGTAGATCCAACAAAAGAACCCAGCCGTTTGGTCCCCATTCTGTCTCCGCCCCAGCTGTTCTGAACCAGCTGGGTGTCCAACAGCACGATTTGACACTGGTCCCCCCCGGGGTTAGCCTCAGACCCCATCATCTACAAGACTGCCCTCACTTCAGATGCCAGCCACACTTTGGGGGGCCCCAGGCCACCCACACTTCTGACCGACTCGCTGTACATTCAGGGGTTCCCACAAACCCTTTGGGTTCAATAATTTACTAGAATGACTCACAGAACTGAAAAAAAGCTGTACTGTTTTGTTGTCCAAGCCTACTGATGGTAGCGTCCTCTGTTAGGAATGTCCACACCACTGGCCCGGGCACACATCACTTATGTTGCGCTGCATGGACATTTCTCCTGCCGGGGCCCCTATTTGTGGCTGGGCCAGCTCTCGTGTTTCTTATTACAATCACAGGACACACTTCAGCAAGAAACCATCAGGGAACTTAAAGGAACAAGATTTATTACTCAGAGATCCTGGAAGGGACACCCAGGGCCACACAGTGAGGTGATAGGTAGAGAGAGAGGGATGGAGCGTGGACCTGGGGCTGTGTCTTTATTAGGGTCCGGGGGTGGAGTATCTAGGGTTTAAGTATAAGAGTGGAAATTAGGGTGCAGGAAGGGAACAGTGGGGTCACTCAAGTGGTCAGTTATCCAGGTCACCCAGGGCTTTCAGAAAGGGGGGCCTTCATGGGTGGGGGCTACCTCATTCCTCATCTGGTTGTTTTGCTGATAGCTGTGTCTCACAGGCAAGATATTTATTCAGGATGGATGTCTTGGGCTGGTCCAGTGCATAGTGCTTAAGTTCCCGAGCTCAGCTTCAGCAGCCTGGGGTTCACAGGTTTGGATCCCGGGCGTGGACCTACACACCACTCATCAGCCATGCTGTGGCAGCAACCCACATACAAAATAGAGGAAGATGGGCACAGATGTTAGCTCAGGGCTGATCTTCCTCACCAAAAAAAAAAAAAAAAGATGAATATCTTTTGAAATGGATGCCTCAGCAGTCAAAATCTTAATGTCAGGCGCTTACACTACGTACGCGTACATTTACAGCTTTATTATGAAGGATACACGTAGGGCGAGGTCTGAGAGAGTCCCAGACACAGAGCTTCCATGTCCTCCCGGACTCAGGGATGTCACCCTCCCAGCACATCCACGTGTTTTCCAGCCAGGAAACTCCAGTGAGTTAGTGTCCAGAATTTTTATTGGGGATTCGTTACGCAGGCGAGATCTATTGAATCATTAGCCACGTGATCTAACTCCATCTCCAGCCTCCCTCCCCTCTCTGAAGGTCAGGCGGCTGAAAGACCCAACCCTCTCATCACACATGTGTTCTTTCTGGTGACTAGCCCCCCATCCTGAAGCTATGTCGGACCACCACCGATCACCTCATTAGCATAACAAAGATGCTCCTATCACTCAGGAAATTCCAAGGGCTTTTGAAGCTCACCAGGAATGGGGACACAGACCAGATATGTTCTTTATTATACCACCATCAACAAGATCATTCTGAAGAAGTGCATACACAGAGGTGTGGAAATGACAGTAGCCACGAGGATACCACTAATGAAACGTGATCATCATAGTGATGACTAACAATTTTTCTTTTCTGTATGCTAAGTGCTTTAGGTGGTCTATATCATTTGGTCTTCATGCTGACTGTGGGAGTAGGTACTGTTATTATTTCCATTTCACAGATGAGGATGCGGAGACTTGGAGAATGTAATAGTTGGGAATCTTGAGGTTTTGTGCAACAGAAACCCAATTCAAACTGGCGTAGCAAGGTTGGAGTTTATTGGTGCCTGTCACCAAGAAGTTCAGGGAATTGGTTTAGGTACAGCTGTATCCAGGAGCTCAAGTGATGTACACCATCAGTTTCTTTCCATCCTTGTCTTTCTTTCTCTTTCCATTGGTTTTGTTCTTTTACCTGCTCCCTTGCCCCATGCTAGCAATATAGCAATACCCTCTTAGATACTCTGGAAGGAAGACAATTTCTCCTCCCAGAAAGTTCTGGCAAAACCCTCACTGGATGAACTTGGATATGTGGCCACCTCTGAACCCCCAGGGGGATGGAAGATGGTGCCCAGACTGGCCTGGCTCCTGTGTCCTGCCTGGACCTGGAGGGCTGTGCCAGCCAAGAACTGACCTCAGAGACCCTGTGTTGGGGAGAGCTGATTCCCAAAGGACTCCTGGGGCCTGTAAATTTGAGGACATCAGGCTGCAGCCAGGCAAAGCCAAAGTCTGCGCTTAGTCACCCTTTATCCAACGTGAGGTCGTGTCATAGCTGTGGTGACATCAAACCCCACACAGAACAGCAAACATCCTAAATCTCCTTGGAGTAGCCACGTGGGGGTGACAGCATCAGTTCTGCCACTTTGGCATCAGGACAAAGTGAGTCCCACATCAGGCCCATCCTCTTGGTGTGATTCCCATCACCATGGCAACGCCATGAGTCCCATCACTTTGGTATAATGACGTGGGTCCTGTCTTCACGGGATAGATGTGATCCTGTCTCCATGGGGTTCAGTGTGAATCTTATCGCTCTGGGGTATGGCAGGAGCCCTGTCATTTTGGAGTGAGAGCATGAGCCCCCTGATTTCACGGTAATGCTGTAGGATCCCCCCATCACAGAATAACGGCACAAGCCTATCACTTTGGGCAGTGGTTCTTTTGTGGGGGCGATTTGCCCTCTTCCCCCCAGGGGTGGGTGGAGCCACCCACAACGGAGAATTCTCCAGCCCCAAATGTCAACAGGGCTGCAGTTGAAGCACCCTGCCTGACGGTCTCGGGGGAAGTCTCATCACGAGGGACCCTGTCCAGCGTGCTGTCTGCCATGTGTGTGGTGTCCTGTGTGTCCTGACCCCTCTCTCTCCGCTCTTGCCTCAGCTTGATGTGTACTCCATGCCTGAGCCCCTGTCCCAAGGTCTGCCACCTCCTGGAAGGTGAGAAGACCATTGACTCGGTGACATCCGCCCAGGAGATCCGAGGCTGCACGGTCATCAACGGGAGCCTGATCATCAACATTCGAGGGGGCAGTGAGTGCTCGGGGGGGGGGAGGGGGCGGTCTGCTGGGATCCACCTTCCCTGTGAGCACAGAAGGAAAACAGCCGCAACGCCCATCAGTGGAGTCACTCAAGTTTGCTGCCAAACCCCAAATTCACAGCTCGGTCCTGGCCCTGCTCCAGCGAGATTCTGACTTTCCAAGTTGGGAGTCAGGAATTTACATTTTTAACAAGCAGGCAACATGCCGCATTGCAGGTCTGGGACCGTGTTTCCAGAAACACCATTCCAGGCGAAAAGCAGCCTTTGTTTATTTATTCAGCAAACATTTATTTGAATACTCACAGGGAACAAGGCAAAGTCCATGCATGATGGATCTTACAAATAAACAAATCAACGTATCATGTAAACTTAGGTGGTGATCCACGCTGTGAAGGGAAGCAAAGCAGAGTAACGCAGGGAGCAAGGGTCGGCAAACTTTTCCTATAAAGGGCCGTGTAATAAATCTCCTCAGCTGGGCAGACAGAGGGTCTTTGCCAGAACTACTCAGCTCTGCCAGTATAGAGTGAAAGCAGCCCTAGAGAAAGTGTGAACTAATGGGTGTGGCTCTGTGCCGATAAAACTTTATTTACAAAGCCGGCTGGATTTGGCCAATGGGCTGTAGTGTGCCAACCTATGAAATAGAGAATAAAGGGAGTTGCTATTTTAGAAGAGTTTCCGATTTGAGAAAAGATGCTCTGAATTGGTCATGGAGCAAACCAAGCAGATAGATGGAAGAATAATATTCTGGGCAAAGGAGGCAGCCAGTGCAAATGTCCTGAGGCAGTTAGTATGTCTGGTCTGTTTAAGGGACTATGAGGAGGCCCATGTGTCTGAAGTAGGGCGACCAAGGAAAAGATGAGAAAAAAGCAGTGGTCACTTATTTAGGGACTTGCAGACCCTGTGGTAGGGACACTGGATTGTGTCCTCTCTATGATGCATTTTGAGCAGGGTATGTCAAAGTCGTTTTCAACCTGTAGGTTAACTCCTCCTCATGGGACATTATGGGAAGATTAAAATATTTCTGTAGGAACTCACTGGATATTCTCTCCTTTCCTTAGACAACCTGGCAGCTGAGCTAGAGGCCAACCTTGGACTCATTGAAGAAATTTCAGGATATCTGAAAATCCGCCGGTCCTATGCTCTTGTGTCACTTTCCTTCTTCCAGAAGTTACGTCTGATTCGGGGAGAGACCTTGGAAATTGGGTAGGTGGGCCTGATTCTGTGCCTGTGGCCTGAATGCTCACTAGGAAGTCTGTGCGTTAGAAGAACTCAGGGGTTTTTGCCAAGACATGGAAACAACCTGAGTGTCCATTGATGATTAATGGATAAAGAAAGTATGGTATATATACACAATGGAATATTATACAGCCATAAAAAAGGAGAAGGTCCTACTATTTGGGACAACATGGATGGACCTTGAGGGCATTATGCTAAGTAAAACAAGTCAGACAGTGAAAGACTAATACTGTATGATCTCACTTATATGTGGAATCTAAAAAACCCCAAACTTATAGACACAGAGAACAGATTGGTGGTTTCCAGAGGTGGGGAATACGGGGTGGGGGAAATGGGTGAAGGGGGTCAAAAGGTACAAACTTCCAGTTATAAGATAAATAAGTTCTGAGGATGTAAATACAGCATGGTGGCTATAGTTAAGAATATTATGTATTTGAAAGTTGCTAAGAGA
The DNA here is from genome assembly GCF_020826845.1 of Diceros bicornis minor. NCBI lineage: Eukaryota > Metazoa > Chordata > Mammalia > Perissodactyla > Rhinocerotidae > Diceros > Diceros bicornis. The sequence goes on along the minus strand of NW_026690912.1, from coordinate 792,556 downwards.
GTAGATCTTAAAAGTTCTCATCACAAGAAAAAAAAAATTTAACCATGTGAGGTGATGGACGTTAACTAAACTCAGTGTGGTAATTGTTTTGCAATATATACATATATCAAATCATGATGTTATACCCCTTAAACTCATACAATGTTATATGCCAATTATATGTTAGTTAAACTTGGGGGAGGGAAGGAAAACGTAGGGATTTTTCAAGCCAAAAAAATCCGTTTGGAGAAAATGCCTGGAGAATCCTTGACAGGAGGAAGGAACTCATGTTAGAATGTGTCCAAAGTCCAGCCAAGGTAAATGGTACCCGTTTTATAGTTACTCTTGGAAATCTCAGGGGATACAGACCAAACTTTGTGCCCTCCAAAGGCGCTGGCTGGAATGGAATAGGGCATCTGGCTATCTGTTCATCATTGTGAGTTGGAGTGCAGGCCTGACCAGGACTCCATAATTGCTGCATCTGGCACCTTCTCACATCTTGGTCCTCTAGAAATTGACTGTATCTGAGATTCTCATGTCCTCTGGTCCATAGGATTCTAGCTCTTCAACATATCTCCCAGCTGCCCTGGATTTCTTTCCTGCTTCCTCCATGTGCCTTTGAGAGTTGGCATCCTGGGCTACCAGCCTCTGCCTTCCCTCTAGTGATCTCCTCCTACCTGTGCTAAGACCTCCAGCCCTGGCTTCTCTCCTTACCCTTGAGCCTGTCTCCAGCCGGATGACCCCTGGGAAACTCAAATGCAACATGTACAAAATGGAACTCACCTCCCTGCCTCAGTTTTCCATCCTCATTTCTTGGATCTCCTCCCCTTGAGATCCTGCCAACCCTATTTCAGTTAGTAAAACAACAGATATCCAGGTACCACTTTCCTTGGCTGGACTGTGTATTTCACACAGATAGAGATGGAGTCATAGGAAGGAAGTCTGAAGAAGGCCATCCAGTAGTGCCATCAAAGATCAAAGTTCTTTCCATCTTTGTGCTCCTCGTGGCCACAAGACGGCTGCTTCATACCGAAACTCACGTCTGTACAACTGACAGGAAAAAGGGACAAAGGTACATGCCAGTTGAGACTGTCTCTTTAAAAAAACTTGCCTGGAACCTCCCACACTCTCACCATCAATGTTGATTTCTGCGTATATCTCCTTGGTCAGAACTGGGTCACGTGGCTGCCTCTAGCTGCACGGGAGGCTGGGAGTGTGATTATTTACCTTTTCCAGTCTATACAGTAGAGGAAGGCAAGGGAAAAGGGAGGCTGTGAATGGCTTTTGAGAAGCAAATACACAGAATTGTTTAGACTACCTTCTTGAATCCCTCACCAGCTCATGTTGATTTTTCTGCCGTGAAACTGCCTTTTGCTGAAGCTCAGACCTTTCGTTCAAATTGTTGCAGTGATCTCCTAGCTAACTGTCCTGGAACTAGACCAGTACCGTCCAACAGAAATATACTACAAATCACATATGTGACTTTAAATGTTCTAGTAGCCACATTTTAAAAAACTTTAAGAGAAATAGGTGAAATGAATTTTAATAATGCATTTTACTTAACCCATTACATCTAAAATGTTATTTCAGCATGGTATCAATATAAAAAACTATAAAGAAGATCTTTTGCATCCTTTTTTTGTGTGCTAAGTCTTCGAAATCTGTACTGTTTGCTTCCAATACAGTCCAGAACGGCCCCATTTCAGGTGCTCAATAGCCAGAGGTGGCTAGTGGTTTCTCTATTGGACAACACAGATCTAGATGCTTCTTCTCCCATCTGTCATGTGCCAGTGGTCCACTAATAGTTCTAAGGCACAGATCTAATCAAGTTACTGAGCTGTTATAAAACCTTCAGTGGCTCCCCTCTGCCTTTCAAGGAAAGTCCCATGTTCTTGGTGTTGGTCTGGCATGCAGTATACTAGAGGATTTGGCCCATTGCAGCTCTCCAGTCTTGTTCCCTGTCACCTGGTGGCCAGAGCAGGCTGCTTTGCTCTTCCCTGGGCTCAGCTCAGTGCCTCTGTGTCTTCAGTCTTTTCCCTCTCTGAAACCCGTATCTCAATCCATCACAGTCTTCCCTTCCTCACAAGACTGAGCTCAGACACCTTCCTGGCCAGGAAGACTTCCTCAACTTCCCCTGTCCCTCCCACCTTCCATTCAACACTTATTGAGTATGTGCCAAGCACGTGGTTAGGATGGGGGATGTAGTGCTGAACAGGAGGAACTCCAGCCCCGCCATCTTGGAGTTGGAGACACAAACCGTTGAATGACTAGGTGTGTGTGTGTGTTTCCCTAGAAACTACTCTTTCTATGCCTTGGACAACCAGAACCTAAGGCAGCTATGGGACTGGAGCAAACACAACCTCACCATCACTCAGGGGGAGCTCTTCTTCCACTATAATCCCAAACTCTGCTTGTCTGAAATTCACAAGATGGAGGAGGTTTCGGGAACCAAGGGGCGCCAGGAGAGGAACGACATCGCCCTGAAGACCAACGGGGACCAGGCGTCCTGTAAGTGGCAATGCCCTGGTCCTTCCAGCCTGTGGACCAGATAACATGGCTGCCCTCACCCTAGCCCCACCACACTGGCCCCCAGGGGGTCGTCACTGCCCCCCAGTGAGCTAAACAACTAAGTGTGTGATAAGTTTTCTGAAATACTGAGGATAGGTGTTGTACTTATCATCTCTGTGCTTACTGCACCAAATACAGTGCTTGATACTGGAAGATGCCACATAAGCATTGAATGAATGAATGAATGAATAACACCTCCTTGTATATGGCTTTGCCTCAAATGCTAAGGCACATCCTGCACTTGCTATAGCTGTGGACTGTCAGCTGACTGCATTCCTCTGACAGATTCTCTCTTGAAGGGATATCCGAGCATTGAGGTGCCAGAGCTTCCATAATACCCTCATGGGGAGTTGGTTTCTTATGGTGGAATGTGGTTCAAGCTGTGGCAATTCAAGGTCGGGGGGTAGCTTAGGGGCCAACTTGCATTCCAGGCAGAGGGAATTGCTCTCTCCAAGGTGTTGTCTCTCCAAGGTATAATAATCTGCATGCCCTCCAAACTCACTTGGCATGTGTTCGTTTCCACTGGAGTTACGTCTTCTGACGTGTCAGGCTTGAAAGTCCATATGCAAGGCAAAATTGTGTCAGGACAAAGATTACTCTTGAAAGTCTCTTTTCCCAATAACTGCTGGCCAGTCATGCTTCTCACGTGGGCACCAACTGCTATTATTCACTTGAGCGTCTGGCCAAGTAATTGACCTGCAGTAGGGGCCCGTTTGCATGACCAGTTCTTGCCTTCCAACAGCGGGAGAGGCACATGGGTACAAGACCTGTCAAGGGAACAGCAGATTGATATCTCCCTTCTCATGGACGCTCTTGGAAATGTCAGATCACCTGCTTTGGGCTGAAACAAATTATTTAATACTGATACTGATTTTTTTTTAACTTTCCTAGGTGAAAATGAATTACTTACATTTTCTCACATTCGGACATCTTCTGATAAGATCTTGCTGAAATGGGAGCCGTATTGGCCCCCTGACTTCCGAGACCTCTTGGGGTTCATGCTCTTCTATAAAGAGGCGTAAGTAGAAAGGTAGAGAAATGGTGCTGCAAGCTTCATGCTTGCGGTGTGAGTGCTCAGATCTTCCCCGCTGGGGTAATTCTCCCTGTCCCTCCTACTCGTGGAATAAATGTAGGCTCCTTTTACGATCTCACCAGTTGATGGGGTATGAAGTCAATTTCCTATAGCAGTATCCCATTTTGTTGCTTCTGTGTGTATCTCACCAGACATCCTCAAGAAAAAGCCATTCACTCTACCTAGTAGATTTTGTAAAATTTATTTTTTTCTATTTTGTATTTTTTCCGACATTGGAAAAATGGTGGTAAAACATACATAACATAAAACTGACTGTTTTAATTAGGCATAGGTGTCCAGTTCAGTGGCATTAAATACCTTCACGATGTTGTGCAACCATAACCATCATCCATCTCCAGAACTTTTTCTTCATCCCAAACTGAAACTCTATCCCCATTAAACAACACTTAGTCATTTTGAGTATACGGCTCTCCTGAAATTTGCAAGGAAGATAATGGAAGGGGTGATAGTATTAATGTCAGTAATAGTTCCATCTCTCGAGATTTATTATGTTCAGACTGTGTGCCAAGAAGTCGCATTCATTCCACCACGTAATCTTATCAATAACTCTTGGGTAGTTGCTGTCATCATCATTCTCATCATCATCACTATTATTATTACTGGGCAATTGAGATGTAAGGGAAGCAGTCTCTTTCTCTTTGGCTGTTCCTGTGTCATTTTTCCTTGTGGCGTAAGATGGTTGGCGAAAAGGATACAACCCCATAGGATGTGACTTCCCCCGGCCGCATCTCTGCCATCTTCAGAGCGATAGTCACAAAATGGTAACCACCTTCTCCTATTTCCTCTTGAAAGCCCTTATCAGAACGTGACGGAGTTTGATGGGCAGGACTCGTGTGGCTCCAACAGCTGGACGGTGGTGGACATTGACCCGCCTCTGAGGCCCAACGACCCCAAGTCACAGAACCACCCCGGGTGGCTGATGCAGGATCTCAAGCCCTGGACCCAGTACGCCATCTTTGTCAAGACCTTGGTCACCTTTTCTGATGAACGCCGGACATACGGGGCAAAGAGCGACATCATCTATGTCCAGACAAATGCCACGAGTAAGCGTTTCTTGTGGATATGAGTTTGTGCATGAATGGGATGTCCTGCCTTTAACAGGCTGACGTGGTGATGTTGTGTGAAATTCTCTTTTGCATAATCATTGGCTTCTCAAAGAGCCAAGTGTTGAGGTTTATAATCTCAGAAGATGAGGCAGTAACGATAAGACACCTGAGGGGACTAGATATTTCCTCTCCCCATTATGGAAAATTTTCAAATATTCACAGAAGTCAAAAGAAAAAATGAGTCCCATGAACCATTTCCCAGCTTCAACGCTGATCAATATTTTGCCATTTTTGTTTCACCTCTGTGCCCCTTCTCTCCTTCCCCGTTTTTTTTTTTTTTTCCGGCACGGGGAGCTGGAGTATTTCATAGCAATTGAATTATATTTTTCTGAAGTCTAAGTCCTTCTCCTATAACAATAGTTCTCAACTGGGGGTGATGCTGCTCCCAGGCGACATTTGAAGATGTCTGGAGACGTTTTGGTTGACTGAGGAGGTGGGGCTCCTGGCATCTGGAGGGTGGAGGCCAGGGTCCTACAAGCCCCAGGACGGCCCCCACGACAGAGAATTATTCGGCCCCAAGTGTCAGTAGTGCCGGGGGTGAGATACTCTGTCCTAGAGGATAGGGTCCAAACTTTATGAGCCAGCCTAGCTTTTTTGGCTAGTGCCCTCTCGTTTTGTATCTTCCAACAATACCAAAGGACTTATAGTTTCCAGAAACTTCCAGCACCTGGGCTTTTGTACACACTGTGTCCTCTGCCTTGAGGCCCCCAACCTCACGCCTCACCAACTCCCTCAGCCACCTCCATTCTTGAGGGGAAGGTTTTGTGGAGCCCAAAGTTGATGTGTTCTGGGGGTTTTTAGATGAGCTGCCATCTCAGTGATATGATTGAGTGGCATCCAATTGCTGAAATGTGCCCAGTGACTGGGCTCAATTTGGGGCAAATGTTAACTGGAAAACATGAGTTTATTTGTCTCTTTCACCATCCTCCCTTTCCCCAGTGTCTTTCCAGGGCCCAGGACAGAGAGAGCTTGACACATAGTTGGAGCTCCATAAATGATTGTTGCATAAATGGATGAATGAATGGCTGCATAATCTGTGGTAGGAATGGACTGTAATTTTGTAACTCATGCCTTTCCTGGGTGAGCGTTTCATGTGTCTCCAGTTTTCTCCGAGGTAAAATAACACTGCAGCGAACATCCTCATGATTTCTCTAACTGGTGTGTCCCCTCTTATGCCCACCTAACAGCTTGCACCATCCTCCTCAAAGTGGACCTGTTTCCTTTCTCCTTTGCAGACCCTTCTGTCCCCCTGGATCCCATCTCTGTTTCTAACTCCTCATCCCAGATTATTCTGAAGTGGAAGCCTCCCTCTGATCCCAATGGCAACATCACCCACTACCTGGTTTTCTGGGAGAGGCAGGAGGAAGACAGTGAGCTATATGAGTTGGATTATTGCCTCAAAGGTGAGTGCAGACAGATGTGTGGGAGCCGCCGGTTTTACGAGCACATCTGATCCACTTTGTTCCACTCCCAGGAAACATCTTTCCCCTCCCATTTCCCAGTGTGTGTACGCACGCACGCACACACACTCCGTTCCATCTCATATGAAAACACACACGTTTCTAAGCATCACATGAGTTCAAGTCTGAAGACACGTGTCAAAACCAGATACTTCTCATATCTTGGCACCATTTTCCTCTGGAATTTTCTCCTCCTCCTCCTCTTCCCTCCCCCTGGTGGGGATGAGCTGTATTAACCCATTCAAGGCTTCTGTGCTCGACTAGAAACACAAACGAGCCTGTTCAGAGGTTTGACAAAGTCAGAGAAGAATTTTAGCCCCTAAATTTAGACCCTTAAATTTTAAGGATCGGAGACAGCAAGGAGCGATCATCTATTCCCTCCTGTGCTTCTCATTAAAAATTTATACTAATGACCATGCTTTTCTTCAGTCTTTAGTCTTGTTTGTTTTATGGGCTTCCATCCGTCTGCAGGAAAATGGAAAAATATTTGCAGCCTCGAACTAGCTTGTATAAATTAGTTTAAAATTATTTAAAAACTGGGTTTTAAAAAGCCCTATCAAACCAGAGAAACAGAAGTCATTTTTTTCTTTAGTTGTTTTCTTTGTTTGTCTGTATTTGTTTTTCTTTAGATTTTTTGAGTTAGTGATAACCTCAGCCTCTGGTCTTGGGGCCGCTGGCAAGGCGTCCATGAGGCCAGAAGCCTGAGATCCCCTCTTGGCTGGACCTCTGACCTGCTGTAGGGCTTTGGGCAAGTCACCGGGGTTGTCCTCAGCCGCCTCCTTTTCGGAAGAAGGGGCAGGAGGCCAGATGATCTCTGGGAGCTGTCCCAGCTCTAGGATCATGTGCTATATGTATGCTGTGACCTCATCCCCTGCCTGAGCCGAGGGTTGCAAACGTGATTTATCTCCTCGGATGCTTTATATAACTCCAGAGCAAGCGCAGTCATCGGCTCAGCCTGGAGCTGTTGGCCCTGCCTTCGAGTCACCGAAACCACCAGCTAGAACCGCCACCAGCAGCAGGACAGTCAATGCCTGACTCTTTTTTTTTTTTAACTTAAAGAGCAATAACTTTTATTCTGGAAGTCTAAATCAATCATTACAACGTGACTATTTAAACATGGTTTTATTTGTAATGATCACAAAGGTTATGGAATTAAAAATAAACTTACTAAGGACAGATGTCGTGTGATCTACTCACAGGAGGTCCCTAGAGGAGTCACATCCACAGAGACAGAAAGTAGATGGTGGGGGCCAGGGGCTGGGGGAGAGGGATAGGGAGTGTTTATGGGGACACAGTTTCAGTTTGGGAAGATGAGAAAGTTCCAGGGATGGTTGCACGATAATATGAATGCACTTAATGCCTCTGAACTGGGCACATAAAAATGGTTAAGATGGCAAATTTTATGTTGTGTGTATTTTACCACAATTAAAATACACACACACACACACACACACACACACACACAATAAATTGACTAACCGTGACCAGTAGTAGCTTCCTTTCGTATGACTAGTGCCTTTTTTTTCAGCTTTATTGAGGTATAATTGACAAGGAAAATTGTAAGATATTTAGAGTATATATTGTGATGATTTGATACATGTATTTGATACATGTATTCCTCCTATATAGTTAATTAACATATCCATCACCTCACTTATCTTTTTTTTTTTTTTTTTGGTGAGAACATTTAAGTTCTCCTTAATGTTTCAATTATATTTCAATTATATATAATTTCAATTATATATATTTCAATTATACAACATTTCAATTATACAAAATTTCAATTATACAACATTTCAATTGTATATATTTCAATTATACAACACAGTCTATCACCTATATGGCTTTTTTTATTGTGGTAAAATATACATAACATAATATTGACCATTTTAACCATTTTTGAGCGTCCAGTTCAGGGCATTAAGTACATTCACATGTTGTGCAACCATCCCCATGATCCATCTCCAGAACACTTCATCTTCTTAAACTGAAACTCTGTCCCCATTAAACACTGACTCCCCATCCCCCTCCCCCAGCCCCTGGCCCCCACCATCCTACTTTCTGTCTCTATGGATGTGACTGTCTTAGGTACCTCATTATGCTTTACTATATAGTCACAGAAATACATGGGACACCAAGTGTCACACAGTGGATGCTAGAAAGGTAACAGGGGTCAGGAACTATGTCTGTACCTGAGCAAAAGTCCCTTCGTCTCTAGAAAATTGTCAGGAGCCCCCCTTACTAAGGAAATCATAGTTTTTCTTCCATCCATAATGCCATCAGTATCCCCTCTAACAGTTAGCCAGCATTGCTTCTGCAGGCCTCTGAAGAAGTGTTCTTCATTGCTGGTGTGCAATAGAGAAGTCATCTGATTTCCAGCATTATGATCAGTGTTTGAGTTGGAGGAAATAGGAAGAACAGTTATTGTGCACTTATTCTGATGAGTACTGAAATAGGCAGTTCACTGGAGTTATCTTACTTAATCATTGAAGCAGGCCTCTTCGTACAGTAACTCTTTTTTTTTTTTTTTTGAGGAAGATCAGCCCTGAGCTAATATCCATGCTAATCGTCCTCTTTTTGCTGAGGAAGACCAGCTCTTAGCTAACATCTATTTCCAATCCTTCCTCCTTTTTTTCCCCCAAAGACCCAGTAGATAGTTGTATGTCATAGTAGCACATCCTTCTAGTTGCTGTATGTGGGGCACGGCCTCAGCATGGCCGGACAAGCGGTGCGTTGGAGCGCGCCGGGATCCGAACCCGGGCCGCCAGTAGTGGAGCGCACACACTCAACGGCTAAGCCACAGGGCCAGCCCTCATACAGTAACTCTTAAGGCCATTTTACTGACCAGGAAAGTGAGATTCAAAGAAGAGAAGTCACTTGCCCATGGTCTGTCAGCTGGTAGATTGCAGGACGGATAGAGTCTGGCATACTAGGGAAAAATATTCACAGGGGCTATTACAGCACACTGTTTCAATGTGCACGCACATCATTGTGGACACACAACAGCAGTTGTAATGGGGTCTCGTTTTAGGTTTTCCCAGGAGAAACTACTGATGGATAATTCTGGTCTTTAGAGTCCATGTAATTTTCAAATTATGTACAAATATTTTGCACCCTCTTATCTTCCTTAACAGCAATAAATCCATATCCTTTCTAAATCTAAACCAGCTTCCATTTTAGCGAGTAATGTAATACTCAAATGCAAATATCGTAGATTTACATTCCAATGAAAACCTATACATGCTCATTTGATTAAGGTGTTATTTTTAGGGAAAAAAAGAAGTATATTCAAGTAGACAAAAGAGCCATATATATTCTGCAAAATATTGGAAAAATTTTCCCTAGTGTAGATGCCCCTCTATGGCCACAGGAAGTGAAGAAACAATGAGATTACTCTCTTATGGTTATAAAGAATGAGTATCAGAAACATTTGAAGGGTCATTATTTTTACATAATGGAAACAATTGACAAAATGTCATTTTGTATTATTTTCTAATAAAGTTATTTATTAACAAGGGAGTGAATCATTTTGCCTTATCTCATTTTGCAATTAAGAATCTAGTTAAATGTAGCTTTGATTAAAATAACGTCTATCATTACTAAGCATTTATCACACATAAGGCATCCCATGAAATGTTGTGCAGATGTTCTATTTATTTTATTGCATTTCCTCAAAATAGTCGTATCCTGTACAGATTATCATTCCCATTTCAAGTTGAGGAAGAAGCAACCTAGAGAGGTTCCATACTCCGCCAAGGTCATCTGTTGGGATCTATGGGAGCAGAGGTTCAAATACATTTGTCTAACTGTAGATCAAATAGCATTGGCCTCCATTCTCTGTGTGATATTCTCTTCATTACTTAAGAAGTTCACTTACCATCTCTATGCCACACTTTCTTCATCGGAAACAGGTTGAGGACAATGTTTGTCTTTCTTACCTCCAAATGGTTGTAGGATAACACAAAATCACACACAGGGACTGTGTTGAAACCCCAGTGCTGTAGAAATGCAAGAGGTAGTAACCACTTCCTTCACCATCAACAAACCTTGGGTTGAACACTTTTGAATCTCAATGAAAGCAAGAAAGCAGTAGAGTCCTGAGAGGGAACAAAGATAATTTAGGTTAATAGCTGGCATCCACAAATGCCTTCTGGGTCTTGGAGTTGGCCTGGGGCTGGCCTTTTTTTGCCATCCTGCACATTGCAGAGTTCAGTACTGTCTCTTAGTTTCCGCCAAACCAGGTGCAGAAGTTCAATTAGGGAAATACAGTGTGCCACTGGCATACGTCCAAGATTTACACTCTAGCCAACGGCCTTTCACATTTTTGATGGTGGAGAGACCATTATAAGACTGGATAATTGGCCCTTGGGAATCAGATTCGATGTTTATTAAGGGACTGTTTCCTAGGAGTTTCATTCTTTAGAAACTAAAGTATTGCCAAAATAAAAAAAAAGGAAAACACGAAAGTTGGACAGAAACTCAAGAGAGAAACAGAGTCAACAATTAGAAGTGTATTCTTATTTAGTTGGGATTGTCACCAATGTCACATTTTAATGACATAGGATTTTAAGGTGCATGTAAGATTAAGACTGGTGGCTAGTACTTGTGAAGTCTCAATTTTATGATGCAATCTTTGCCATTATTATTTCCTTGACCTTTTCCCTCCCCTCACCTTTACCTCGACACAAACACATACACACACACACAACCACCACCATTAACATCAACAACAAGGGTGCATGGATGACATAGGATGGATAAAGCGATGCTGCAGCTTAGGAGACTAAAAGAAGATGGAGATTATAGCAGTGATCTGAAGACAACTGTCTTTTAGGTTCAGCAGTTTATCTGCAGGCTTGAACTACACGTTAGATAATTTACTCCTTGGAGAGGGAATAAGCTGTTTAAGCCCTTACCCCAGAAAAGCAGCACTCCTCTTGTAGCCAGAGATTTGGGAGCTGTTTCCTGACAAAAGTCAGAGACACACCTGATCCCTTATTTCTCCCACCTGTTTCATTAGAATCTTCAGCGATTATGGTCTAGTCATGTAAAACAATACACAATTTTCCTTATTACCAAAATTGCATGATCATTTTAGTAGAAAATCAGGTCAGCAAAGAGAGACAAAAATGAAAACTGAGTCAACTGTAAGTTCATCTTTCAAAGATATTCCCTATTAATATTTTGGTGCTTTGTCTTCCAGCCAATTTTCCTCTTATGTATATAAACATAAAAATTTCATTTCACAACGTTGGTATCCTATAATAGCTAAACTTAGTTTTTGCTCAAAAATAGACTCCGATTTGATTTTTAATGACTAGATTACTTAATTGAAATTTATTATAATAGCTTTAACCAGCATCCTATCAATAGACACTTAAGAGTTTGGAAAATTTTCAATATTATAAATAAGGTTACATGGAAGGTCTTCTTTGGTTCATCATGAATTGGACAAGGTCCCATTGTTCTCAGACATCAGTGGGGAAGGACAAGTCGGACCTGATTCCAATCACCTTGTGATGGCCTTTTCCCCAGTTAAGGACTCTTGAATCACAAATATCTCCGTAATTTCCAGCATAATAGTTAGGGCTCTGCATACTATTATCTCTGTCTCCTCAAACAGCCCAACAGCTTCACCAGCTCCTGTGGCCCCAGAAAAACCACAGTGACACCAGGGACCTCTGCTACAGCAACCAATTTGTCTAGAAATCACTCCAACCTGGAAGGAAGAGAATAAAGCCCCTTTTGTCTGCCTCTGTTTTATGTTTCGTGTGTTACATGAGCTCTGCCATTTATAGTTGTATGACTTTCCAGGGCTGCTGTAACAAAATACCACAAAGTGGGTGACTTAAAACAAAGGAAATTCATTCTCTTCCAGTTCTGAAGCCTAGAAATCTGTTATCAAAGTATCAGCAGGCCCTTCCTTGACTCCCCCAGCTTGCGGTGGTGGCCGCTAATCATCAGTGTTCATTGGCTGCAGCTGAATCAGTCCAATCTCTGCCTCTGTCATCAAATGCTGTTTCCTCTCCAACCAGTCATATTGGCTTAGAGTCCACACTAAGGACCTCATCTTAACTTGATCACATCTGCAAAGACCCTATTTCCAAATAAGGTCACATTCATAGGTTCCAGGGTTTCGAACATCAACATATCTTTTGGGAGACACAATTCAACCCCTAGCAATAGCCTTGCCCCAAGTCAGGAGAGGAGGGTTTGAGTGTGGGAGGCCATAAATTTATGAGGTGGTTGCAAAATCTAGAACCCCCTGCCTCAACCAGAGTCTCGTGTGTGTGTGTGGTGGTGCATCTTGCAATTCCCAAGTCAGTAGCCATGTAAGCCTTTCATTTTTTTATCTTAATATATTTTATTTAACCCAACATCTCCAAAGAATTATCTCAACATGTAGTCAATATATAATTATTATTGAGGTATTATACATTCATATTTTTATATAAAATCCTTGAAACGCATAGTGTATTTTACATTTACAGCACATCTCAATTTAGACTAGCCACATTTCAAATTCTCAATGGTGACATGTAGCTAGAAGCTACCAGACAGGAAAACATGGTTTAAAAAAATAGATTTTATTTCTTATAACGGTTTACATTTATAGGTTTACAGAAAAATTAAGTGGAAATTATAGAGAGTTCCTATATATCCCCTCATCCCTCCCAGCATAGTTTTCCTATTATTAACATCTCATTAGTAATCTATATAACTTATATAACATTATTACTGTAACATTATTAACTACAAATTATTAACTTGACTGTGGTACATTTGTTATAATCCCTGAACCAGTCCAGATACGTTATAATTAATGAAAGTCCATAGTTCGAATTAGGGTCACTCTTTGTGTTGTACATTCTATGGGTTTTGACAAATGCATAGTAATATGTATCCGCCATTACAGAATCATATAGAACTATGGTTTCACTGCCTTGAAATCCCCTTTGCTCCAGGGCCATAGAGGTGTGTGTGACCTTTGTCATAGTCATAGATGTTTGGGGTGATGGCGAATACAGGGGTTCCTTCCAGCTAGTATCCTCTGCTTTAGGGTGAGGAAAGGGAGGAATTTCTCACAACAGCATTAATAATGGAGGAAACCAGTGTTGAGGGTGCAGAAGTGGATCATCAGAACATATTGATCCCGGAATGAGCATGGTTAAAAGAACTGAGGAAAAGGAAAGGAGGTCAATTTTTAGAAAATCAAAAATGCAACTTTATTTCTGCATTGATCTTGAGTTACTGATTTGGAATCTTATAAATTCAGCATGACTTTTGCTTCCCCAGGCAGGGCCTCATGGGCTTGAGGTGTTTCTGCACTCATGATTGGTGTACAGCCCTGCATGGGTCACACACAGAATGTCCTGTGGCTGCCCTGGGCCCTGGGTGTGTGAGGCTGTCCCTCCCTATCTTGCACTTTGAAGGCTGTGATGCTGGAACGTTCTTGTCTGAGCCCTGAGTGACATGGGCCCTTTCTGACCCTTGCACCTTACACCTGACATTGCCTCCTCTGATGCAGTTCATTTGCATCACTGCAAATGATGTTCATGCAAGTGACTTGTTGACTCAGGCTTGGGACCCAATCTGGCCAAGAGCAGATGGTCCCTGGAACCTTGTTATCAATGGACATGGATGAAATCATAGTGCTTAGGGCTGCCAAATAAAGGAAATGTGCATACCTCACTAAGACTCTATACACTTGTCCTTGGAGATTACATCCTGTGAGAGATGCATAAACACAGTCTCCTCCTTTCTTCCTTTTCAGGCACCTGAGAATGGCATCAAAGTAGACATGATTTTATGTCTCCCCATCCCACACAGCCTTACCTGCGGAAATTTGTACAGTTCCAGCAGTGTTCCGATCTGGGCAGAAATTGCACATGTTGTTTCAGTAAGGACTGCTAGAGACTTGCTCTCTCTCCTACAGGTGTAATTTGGGTTGTCTTTGCGCAGCCCTGAGACCCAAATGAGGGAACTCTCCAGTGCCTTCTGTTCACTGTGCAGGACATTATAGAGATCAACTCCCAAAGATATGTTGGGTAAAAGATGGGAGTTTCTGTTGATTTCCTCAACGGCAAAAACCAAGGCCAGAACATACTGATAGTTCTTGTACTGAAACCTGCTGAGAGGGATGGGGCTCCTTAGGGAAAAGACTCAAACCACAATTATCTTCAAATCCAATGCAACCACTTAATGAAGGAAGAATGCCCAGCCAACTCATTCCATCTGTGGCAACAGCTCTCCTGAAGCCTTAGAATTTATAGCTAAATCAAGTAACATCACCTGGGCTCTGGAACGTCCTTACTGAATTCCACACACATGGAGAAAAGTGATTAAGTTTATGAGAAAAGTTTAATGAATGGAAAAGCAGATCACATTCAGAGTGCGTTTGGTAAATGCTTCTTTGGTTCAGGATCCAAAATGCTTGTTCATTTGAACACATCATCAAATGCTTCAGAGAACAGCAATAATATCAACATGAGATTGGAGATAGCCCTGGGGAGGAAGAGTAATTACAACTGAAGCCTCTGGGACAAGCAGAGAAGCACGGTGTCTGTGGGTTGAGAATGGTGCAGCAGAAGGCTGGCAATCAAACTGCCTAAACTCCTGCCCCATGAAACTCATGTATCTGCCACCATCAACAACCAGGCAGCTAGGATGAGCTTCAGAGCTCCGATGAAGAAGGAATCACCATAAGGCAGAAACATCCGGGAGAAGTTTGAAGGAGTTAAAACTGAAAACACTTAGGAGTCTAAGAGACACAGCCTTGTAAAGTTTAAAAATTGAAAATGTGATTACCAAAACTGATTCAAATAGAAAATAAAGAGAGAATATTATACAAATGTGGCCATGTGGTTTCAAGAGAACATGTGAGAAAAAAAATTCCAAATATCCACCAGGCCTGGAAGAATTTACATGGGGCGTTGCCTGCACGCCAACTTGGCCAGGAACAAGGTCTCCTGAGCTGGTGTGAATGGAGAGCAGAGGAAAAAAAAAAAAGCATTCAGCCTCTCGTCCTGCCATGAGCACAAGCTCTCCCTCCAGCATCCAGGTGCCTGAAGTTGCGGGGACACATGAGCTGAGCTTGACTTCCGCCCCCAAGATATTCACCCCAGACCTTCCCTGACAACACACGTGTCATTATAAATAACATGTCAATACATTTGAACATTTAGATGAAATTCACAAATTGCCAGGAAAATGAAAGTTACCAAAACTGTCTCAAGAAGAAATGAGAAATCTGAATAGTCCCATGTCTGAAGAAGAAACTGAATCCATAGTTTAAAACATTCCCACATTTCATTGTGGCTAACACCTCTGCTGGCAAATTCCAGCAAACATTCAGGAGAGAAATAATACACATTGACTCTAGCTCTCCCAGAGAACAGGAAAAATGGGAAAAACTTTTTGATTCATTTTATAAGAATAGCTTAACTTTGCTACAAAAATCTTACAAGGTCATTAGAGGAAAGGAAATTTACAAGCCTCTTTTTTTCTGGAACTAAACTCATGTATTCCTAAAAAAAATTAACCTTGCAAATCCAGCTATATTTTTGAAGGAGGCCACATCATGACCAAATTTGCTTTATGCATTGCCATTCAGTGTGCTACTTCCTGAAAAAGGAGAAATAATAATCTGGGTAACTGCGGTTATTATCTATTCTATATATCATGTATAATCTACTATAAATAGAACTGGTCATGTTCTGTTTGTTGGCCTGGGTGGTGTTAACATATGTGTACCCTTTTTGATAACTTATCAATCTTTACACTTGGATTTGTGCTCTATTCTGATTGTATGTCATATTTCAACAAATATGTTTATTAAAAAGAGAAAATGAAAGCACAACAATGAATGAAAACCATAACAGTTATCCAATTGAGAAGTGCCCAGAGGACTAACCAGAAAGTTTGGGGAAAACAAACCAAAACGGACCTAACAAGTTAAAATGCAGAGTTATTTAGAGTCAATACAAACCGGAAATTTAGCTTATTGAAGGTGAAATTGTAGAGATATACACATGTGTATGTGAGTATTCTGTCATGTATACATACATGTATATGATATACATAGATACATGCATTATATATATGTATGAGTGTTTGCCAGGCAAATAAAAGCCAACAAATTGGTTCTGGTTACTCTGCTGGGAACAGAGGGCAGTGGACGTCTCATACATTCTGGCTTGGAAGCAAGACTACTTGTTCTCTGTGGATGAATAAACAACAAGAAAAGAGAGCCTGTGGTAGGTAAATACATGATTGATTTATCTGAAAAGCTCATCTCCTCCCCTTCAACTTGAAGGTTAGTGTAGGGCGAGAGCACGGGTAGTTTCCACTGTTCACCTTCTCCCTTAATATTCAGAACAGAGAATCAGTTTTATTTTGGGTGGCAATTCAACAAACTAAAAGATAAAATTCCTAACCCTTCTTGCAGATAAGAGTGACCAGACCAAATTCAGGCCAATGATGTGTGACAAGAAGTATGGAGTGGGGGTTTGTGGAGGCTGCACAGATGGAACTGACATAGATGGGAGGTTCAGCATTAGACACATGTGACACCAATCCACAGGTGTCGTAGGTATTATCTCATATACACCTGACGATGTTCCTAGAAAGCTGTTTTTAGCACCATCCCCATTGTGCAGGTTGGGAGACTGGGGAGATCTTGAGAGGCACAGTGGCTTTTCCAGGACACAGAACTGGTAGGATAAAAGAGGTGTGACTTCAGCTCTGTCTCCTCAAAGCTGGCCACTGGTTCCACTCCCAAGGAGCTGTGGGGAGGGTGGTGATGGATATTTGTGTACAGTGATGGAGATGACATGGGCAAGGAGGGAGAGCAGCCAACAGCCTAGCGGGGGCTTTAGGTGGGTCTGATTGAAGGAAGGGGCCAAGTAATAGAACCTTGAAGAAGTGACCTCACTTCCTTGGTGACAGCCCCCAACAGAACTTAGAACTCTGGTTACCAGGCACCCACATTGTAACCACAGCCTCCTGTCCAGTTCATTTGAGTGGAGACACTCGACACAGCAGGATGTTCTCGTGTTGTCCTGTGACTTTCCGAGGCTCTGGCTCCCGGAAAGCCAAGAATGAGAGCATGTTAAGTCGCTTTAGACATTGGCTCAGCCCTCACCTCGAATGTCTGTGGCCTTTTGTCAGGAGGAACCATCAGGTAACAGCGTAGCCCAGGGCAGGCCACTCTAGGTCAGGCCACAACTGTGATCCCAAATGGACAGCCCCACACCCCTTGACCCTCAGTGTGTGTGTGTGTGTGTACGTGGGAGGTGGAGTTAGAGAAGGTAGTATGAGGAGGAACCACCCTGAGCAGGAGCAGGTAGCTAAATGGTGGAGATCTGGTGGTGTGTCATGTTCATACTGAAGATTTGGCTGCAGGAGAGGATGGTGAGTGCTGGGGACCAAGCTCTTCTACCCACATGTGAATCCCAGGCCGTCCAGGTGTCATCACATTCCTTCCCTGATGGAGACTATGCAGATGCCCCTCTGTGCCTGAACTCTGGTGGGGTTTCCCTCTGTGGCAAAGTCCAGGCAGGTCCCTGATGCCTCCTGGCCTGACTTCTGGGCACTGTCACTGCAGAGCTGCACCCAAGTGATGGTTGAGGAGCTGGTAGATGGTTTCCAGTTTGCCATCTCCCTGGAGAGGACACAGGTGCACCAGTCCATCAATGAAGAGGGCTGGTTTGAGGTGAGTGTGGGTGCAGAGGGGTCTTCATACCCAGGACTCTGAGATGACCAAGGCACTACTAGAATGCAGACTCAAATCTGAGTCTCCCCTGGAACCCCCCAGGATTTTCTCATTAGAGTGCTCCACAGCCCCACTCCCAAAGGAATCTGGACCTCCACTCCTTCCCACCAGCTACACAGGAGGGTAGAAAGTCACCTCAATCCTCCCGCTGGTTCACCATGATGTCATTGAGTGTATGTACCTCCTCCTCTCCCTCAGTGTGAGGATGAGTCCACCGTGAATTTCAATGAGGCCTGCAGGATGCGGGCCCTCCAGACAGGAGTGATGGAGAAGCTGACAGAGTCCATCGCACCAGCTTTCCTGAGGAGGAACATCTCTAGCTTCACCACCTTCATGGTCAACTACTCGGCCTTAGACACATCCCACCAGGTCCTGGACCAGCTGTTTACTAGGTGAGTGCCCACTCCCTCCTCAACACAGTGGTGACTGTGCCCCCTGCCAGCTGTATGTCCTGGGAGTGTCACCAAATCTCTCTGAGCCTCAGTTTGCTCCTCTGAAAAGTGGGGTGGGAGAGGATAAATTTCATGGGGATCTTGCAGGAACTAATGGGATCAGCCATGGTGGGTGCTTACCTGGTGCCTGGCTCTGCAGAGAGGGCTGTGGACGTGCTGTGGTTGTTCATGGTGTTTATTTCTCTCTTCCCCGTGAAAAGTAGTCTGCCTCACCCATGTCTGAGATGCGGCCTTTCTGAGTTTGGAAAAGCACATGGAAACCACCCTGTCAAGGAGTTGGAGATTCCATCCAGCTGGTCCTGGTCCTTTTCCTTGGGGTAGCCAGTCAAGGATCTCTGGGGCAGCAGAGAGGCCCTAGGCCCACTCAGGTGTCTGGGATGGTTCTGGGTGGATTACATTCATTGAACCATGTAGATTAAGCACCTACTGCATGCAGGACATTTGGAGACAGTAAACCCAGTGAATGAAGGAGACACAATGTGTGGCCTCAATTTCCGTCTGAGAGTCAGACATTGACATTCGACATCATTCGCAGGTCTTGTCATCCACCGTCCATCCCAAGGGATGCCCTCATAGCCTCCTTTACCTCTGAAGGCATCTCCCCTTATTCCAGCCAGGAGGGCAGAGCGCAGGACCACCTAAAAAAGTGAGTGGTCTTTGGGTGCAGAAGGACGGCCTCCTGTCTCTAAAGAACAAGCTGTCGGGGGAGAGATGGAGGCTGTGGCTGAGGGGAGCCTGTCAGAAGCCGCATCTCACGCATCTTTTGATTCTCATGGGAAGGCAGAGGCCCGGTGGCTTCCACTCCAGGAGGACAGGAGTCAAAGAGCTATGGATGGGTGCCAGGACCCCTGGGAACCAGAGGGGTGGCTGGGCTGAGTTCTCCCCTAGAAACCCATTCCCACCACAGACCCATTTTCATCTGCCTCCCCATCTCCACATCTACCTCTTCTGACCACCACCTCCAGGCCCAGAACAGGAGGTGTGTGAGCAACCTGGTCACACATCTGTCTCAGTGCTCAATCCAGTTGCACAAGTGCATGGAGGGCTGGGGTGGGCTGTGTCCCAGACCTTCAGGAGAAGAGTGTCAGTGGGAAGAGAGTCACAACAGACTCTGTGTCAACCTGCTGGATAAGCAGGCCTGCCACTGCCAGGACAGCCTCACAGGGGTCAGGGCTGCCATGTGGCTCTCACCTGGATGGAGAGGGGCAGGCATAGGGTCCAGTCACAAGCCAGGGTGCCTTGGGTGAGAAGCGTGGAGGGAAAGGCCAGGCCTCTGACTCTGTTGCCCAATTGCCTCCCCCAGTGCCATCTCTTCTCTGGTGGGAACCTGCCCGAACCCAGGGCAGGATTTCTGCGAGCTCCTGCACTATCTCTGCTTCAGCATGAAGCTGGCCTCTCTGCATCTCAGCTTGCCTTACTCGGGGCTGCAGGGCCACGCCTACCTTCTCCAGGTCCAGCTGGAGCATCCATGGCCCATTGAGGCAGAGCTGGAAGGTGAGGCGACTGCAGTCTCGGATGACAATTTGTAGAATGTTCAGAGGCTTGGTTCACTTCAAGGCAGTGGGGTCTTTCCTGGCTTTGACAGGCACAGGGGAAGTCAGCTACTTGAGTGACACTGTTTCTTTCTCCTCCTGCAGTACCATCTCCAGAGCTCCCTCCAGCTCCAGCGCCAGAGCAAGGGCCAGCTCCACGGCTAGATCCAGCTCCAGCTCTAGTTCCACCACCTGTGCTAGAGCTGGAGCCAGTGTCACCTCCATTAGTCCCTCCAGGGCCAGAGCCACCAACACCATCAGCTCCAGCCCCAGTGCCAGCTCCTGAGCTGGAGCCAGCTCCACCATTGGCTCCAGGGAGAATCCTTCCTCCACCTGGAGAGAGAACAGCAGAGCCAGATCCAGTCCCAGAGCCCGCCTGCCCCTGCGACGTGACCACCAAGAACCTGCTGAGGGAGGAGTAGCCTGACTTCTTGGAGTTCCCTCCCTGGCTGGTGGCAGAGCAGTTGACACTGATGGATGTGGTGAGCAGCGGGGCTCTCAGGGCAGGTGGGGCAGGCCTTCCCTGTGCCATCAGCTGCCCCAGACCTGCCATTTCCTGATCCAGAATCCCATGATCTCGGTCCAACCTCTTGCTTCCCCACATACCCTCATGTGACCTGAGCCGCCCTCTTAACTCTCGAGCCTTTGCTGTCCTCATGTGGACAGGAGAGATTGACACTGAGAGCAGCTGCCATGCAGAGTGGCTGTGCAGATGGATGAGGTGGAGCAGAGAGGAAGTTGGGCAGAGTCTGCGCTTTGGTGGGGGAGGGGAGCACACTGAAGTGCTGTCTTGTCCTTGGGTACTTCACTCATTTGCCCAGGAGGCCTCAACAGCCTCAACACTAATTAGGCACTTAATGTGTACATGACTACAAGGCAGACAAACAAAGCCCCTGGTTGTTGCTGCCTTGGGGGAATGTGCATCTGAAAGAGGAGTCAGACCCTAGGATGGTCAGAATGGGTGGAAGATGCCCCTAGAGATGGTCATGCAGGAGCCGAGTTCTGGTGTTTGGAGGAAGTGAGACTGGGCTGGGAGCAAATGTCACTATCCCGCGCCACAGTATCGGTTCCTGGGTCATCCTGTGCTGGGTGCCCTCAGGGAACACAGGCAACACCCAGGGACTCCCACAAGCCTCAGGCCACATTCTCAGCTTCCTGAGCTCCAGCTCTCACCACTGACCCAGCCTGGGACTGGGGGCTGTGGACACTGAGCTGGGCTGTGGCAGGGCTGGGTGACACTCCCTGTCCTCCCCAGGAGCTGTTCAAGACAGTGAGGCCCCACGAATTCCTGGACTCCATCTGGTCTCAGGGTGACAACAGGGGCATTCAGCACCTGGCACCGACCATCCATGCCACCATGACCCACTTTAACAGAGTGGTCGAATGTATCATCACCACCTGCATTGGGGACCCGAGCATGACGGCCCAGGACAGGGCCAGGGTGGTGGAGCTCTGGATCCAGGTGGCCAAGGTAAGATGTGGGAGCCCTGGGAGCCCCTCTCTGGAGTCGGGGGAACTGCCCCTTCTCCTTTCTCAGCTCTCATGTTTGAAGTCTGTGGTCTGAGCCTTTGCACAAACCTTAGGCGCCTCCTGCCAGGCCTCGATGACCTGACTCCTGGTCCCAGTGGTGGGAAGCTCACCCCTTCCTGGGCTCCTTTCTTGGCTTGAGCTAAAATCATCCTCCCTGGAAGTATTCCTCATCTGGTTCCAGCTGTGCCTTTTCCGGGTTCCCTGAGCCGCTGTCTCATCCAGGACAGGAGACGTCAATGAGGGGACAGAAGCCAGAAGAAGCAGGGCTCCAGCTCCCCCTCACAGCTCATTCTCTTCCCTTCCCCAGGAATGCCACGGACTGAGGAACCTTTCCTCTCTCCATGCAATCTTCTGGGCTCTGGAGGGCCCCTCCATTCAACGTTTAAAAGAGTCGTGGAGACAGGTGTCCAGGTGGGTAGGCCTCTCTCCATGCGAGCACCACCTGGGTGGACCAGACACCCCCCACAGGGCTGGCATTGCCCTTCAGTCAGTTGGGACCTCCTGGGAGACAGCAAACCCTGGGGTTAGGGTCTGACCTGGTTGGCAGGCTTCAAGTCTTTCTGAAAACTTAGGCCAGTGGTTCTGCTTCAGGAATCAGTTTCCCTAAGTGACAGATCATGGCTTGAACCAAATTGAAGATTTTCAAGTGTTTGCAGCAACAGAACTCTCTGTCCACGTGAAATTAAGACTGTTTAAAACACATCTGCTGAGAAAATAAGAGAATGGAGGCCCCAGGTGACAATAGGAGAGCCCCTCCCCAGTCCCAGACACCTCAGGGCTCAGAGGACACAGTGAAAATGCTCATCCAGGCTTTCTGGATCTTCTGGGTTTTCAAATAAAAGGGATTTACCCTAAAACCACTCCACAGTGTTTCTTTCGTTTTTTCTCTCCTCAGGAAGAACTGTAAAATAGTTGAAAAGATCTTCCAAACATGCCACCGGGAGAGCAGGAAGCTTCTCAAGGAGGTGAGTGGAGGCTGGAAATCTGGAAGTACGGGAGGTGAGGTGGGGAGGGACCAGGCAGGATGTGCTTTGGTAAGTTTTTCACTTAAGGTTCCCCGAGAAATAATGGTCTGTCTTGTCCAGCTGGACAGGAAGCGGGGGTGTGAGCTGCAGGGGCAGGTGGGGACTGTTTGGGGCAGGAGGCCTTGGTCACGGGATACAGTGGTGTCGCCTGGACTGTTCCAAGAGGTGAGGAGCTGGCAGAATGAGCAGATGTCTGGCTTCCATGCAGACCCATCAGCTGGCCCTCATCATCCTCCAGGCTGGCGGGTGGATGGAGTGGGTGGGGGTTCCTTTCTTCCTAAAGCAGCCCAGTCTGTCCTCAGGAAGCCAGGCCCCTGCTGCTCCTTCTGTCTTCACTGCACCTCACAGGGGAGGGCACTCTGCCTGTCCCAGGGATGGGCACTGTGAGGTCACACAGGCCTTGTGAACATAGGGGCTGCACAGCCTTGGGCCAAATGGTGGATCTGGGACAGAACTGTGTGCTCTCTGGGACTGTGCACTCTAGCCCGATAGTGGTCACTGCTGACAAACCAGTGAGTCTCCCCCAGGGCGTTGTCGTCAAGGATACGCCCCAGATGGCAATGAGAATTATCAGGGAACCTACAGATTCTTAATGGACCTTCCTGACAGATTCTTAATGGCCTCCATCGAGGCCCTGGCAGGAGGGGCCTAAGGATTGTGCAAAGGCTCAGACCACAGACTTCAAACATGAGAGCTGAGAAAGGAGAAGGGACATTAGAAGTTTCCAAGTGAAAAAGGATGCAAATGTCACCATTACACAGTGCCGTGGTCACCCCCTACACTGTCACTCAGATGTGGCACAATGGGGTCCCCTTCCTGAGTGAATGAAGGAGGAGTTCTGTGCAGGGACCATCCTGAGGGGATTCTAGGGAGCTGAGGCCTTTGGCATGGCCTCAGGTCCAGCCTGGTGTCAGAAAATCCCTGGGGGCTGGAAAACACAGAAGCCACTTGCATGGGACACCGAGAAACCTTGTGCCTCTCCATCCATGGCTCAGGTTGACTGAGGGCCTCAACACACCCCGAGAGTCCAGAGGACAGGACATTGGTCCGAGGTGTGTCTGGAGGAGGAGTGAAGGCCGGGGGCCAGGGCCTCTGGCTGCGAGGGGCAGCGGTCTCCTCTGTGGGCCCCTTAGCAATTCACTGCCCCTCTGTGGGCCTCGGTCTCCTTATCTGGGAAATGGAGGGAGATGATCTGTGGTGCAGGCCTCACAGGGGTGATGAGGTACAAGGGGGAGAGGAATGTGCAGCAGCTTTGTGCTCCTCCTCCTCCATGGGGGAGGGGACAGCACTGGTGACAGTCAGATGACACTGAGTCCTCAGGGGACCCTGGGAGGCATGGGGAGTCCTTGTCACACTTTCCTGATGAGGAGAGAGGCTTAGGGGCCTGGGCAGGCCTAAGGGCACAGAGGAGGGAGTGTTGGAGCTGGGAGTGATCTAGCATCAGGGCACCCTGGGATGGGAGCAGCCATAGACACCAGATGGCCAGGGTCCAAGATCAGGGCCCTGGGAGACACGGGGAAGGGAACATGGCCTCCCTGAGCCTGTCCTTGACCCTGCAGGAGGTGTCATCTGTGAGGGCCACCCATGAGATGGATCCGCAGGGAGCCCAGGAGAGGCAGCAGCAGCAGGTGAGGTGGCCTGAGGGGGAGGGTCCAGGTGTCAGAGGAGGGGTCACTCTCCTCACGGCTGGAGGCCTCCCTAAGAGAGGGGTCCCTCCTCCTCCAGCCCAGCTCCAGGAGCCCAAGAGCCTGAAATGCCTGCCCTTGAAGTGACCAGGAGGAGGCCTGGAAGGGCTGGGCCCAGGATGGGTTAGGGAGGGGAGGGGCAGGGACCACATACCCTGGGATTTGCCAAAAGCCGCCCCTGGGAGGTGACTGGGGAAGTTGGGTGGTCCTGGAGGGGGCAACTGGGGGGAGGCCGCTGAGGGTCCTAGGCTGTTCTCTGTGGGAGTCTGTGGTGGGCAGGAGGCTGGGGTGAAGGGATTTGGGGGAGGGTCCATGGGGGCACCTGAGAGGTGGGACTCATCTCACCACTCCCACCCTGATTTCACAGGGTGTCGTCCCCTTCCTGGGCACGTTCCTCAATCACCTGAAGCTGCTGGACATTGGGATGGAGGATGATCTGGAAGTGAGTGAGCCTGGAGGTGGGGCCAGGGAGCAGGATCCTGAGGTTTCGGAGGCGAGAGCCCTGCACTGGGACCTGAGCTCTCAGTATCTGGCAAACCTCCTCTCATGAGAGCCCCATAGCCACCCCTGGGAGCTGGGGAGTCAGGCCCATCTTAGCAATGCGTGAATAGATGCTCCGCATAAGCCCCCCACCAGTCTACCTGGGCTGGTGAAGCTCATAGCTGCCTGCCTGCAGAGCTGCAGGAGGCTGTGTCTGAGATGGATTCAGCCTCCCCCTCGGGTCCTGCCCCTGGGGGAGTGCCATCAGCCCCTGCAAGTGAGGAAGCACTTCTGTGTTCCAGCTGTCCCTTCCTCCCTGAGGCCTCAGTCTCCCCGTCTGTCATCAGAGAGGGTGTGCTACATAAGGTCTCTGGCCTCAGCTCCCCTGTCCCTCCTGCCCTGGAGCCCACAGCCTGGCCCAGTGTCAAGTTCTCTTTGTGGAAGGTCTGCCCTCTGCTGGGCCCTGACATTCCTGCAGCCTGAGAAGGGGTGGGATGGGGGTTGGTTATGGGCTTAGGGGGCTGTTTCTGATGGACATTGGCTGTCTCCCTTCCAGGGAAATTGGGTCAACTTCCAGAAATGGTGTGACGTGAGCAGTTATGGGGAGGGTGGGGATGTGGAAATCAGAGACCTCCCCTGGCAAGACTTTCTCTGGCCTCATCCCTTGGGTCTTACATTTATTGGGAGAGTCAGATCCACAAAGCTGGGCATCCCATCACGTTGGCGGGTGCGGGAGGGGCTGGCATCAAGGACACCTTCCTGGATGAGGAACTAATTCAAGCCAACTGTGAGGACAGGCAAGTCCTGAATGGAGTGGGAAGGAAGGAGGGTTCCCGAGTGAGCACAGACCCCAGACCAGATCCTCACTCCGCACAAGTTCCTGGCAGCGTTCCCCACCCAAGCCCTGTCTGCATCCTGTCCTTCCTCCCAGAAATTCAAAGTCATCCATAGGATCCAGCTGCTCCAGCAGGCTGCAAGTTCATATGACCTGGAGCCCGATGAGCGATTTGGGGCCTGGTTCCAGGCCATGGAGCCCATCAGTGTCCATGAGAGGTGAGGGGGACAGGAGTTGGGTGAGGGCAGGGCAGACTCTCTCTGATGACCAGCTCCAGAGCCTGTGGCCTGGATCGCTGATCAGCCTCAGAACTCGTAGCGTGGTGACTCATGGGGCACCAGGACTCAGCTGCTGGCAGACTCTGGGAGGGGCACCTGAGGTGTGGCTCCTGGTAGCTCACAGGTCCACTCTGTCCTGTAGCTACTGGGTCTCCTGCCGGCTGGAGCCCGCACACCAGAAGGCGAGCAAAATGCGGCTCTTCAGGAGAAAGAGGAACCGGACATCCTCCAGTTTAGGGCCGAGTGAGTGTCAGGAGCAGCAGCGACTGAATCCAGGGGCTCAGTACAGCTTCGGGCTAAGCATGGGCCTAGATCCCAGCTCCAGTGCTGACCAGGCCTGGGACAGGCCGCTCCCCTCTTCTCTCTGGGACTCGGTTGCCTCCTCTGAAATGGGTGATGCTAAATGATGCCTCCTGCATCAGGGACAAACAGGGTGCTGTTGATGGACTGAGCACTCGGCACAGGGTTTGGATAAGAGTGAAGGGGGGCAGGGAGGTGTGCCGTGAATCTCAGAGAGGCACCCCAAAATAGTCTGTTTCTTCTTTTCAGCCACCGTGCCCTTGGCGATGAGCCATAACCCTCTGGAGACCACAAGTTCAGCTCCTCCTGAGCAGCAGGGCCACTGGGACCCTCGGGGTGCACCAGGTCAGCTCTTCCCCCCCCATCCCAAGTAAAGGAGGACATCTGAAGACTTTCCCTGGTTTCCACTAAAGCCCCAGATGGAGGGCACGACCCCCCTCCAAATCCCTGACATCTCCACCCCAGGGACTGTTTATCCATTGAGGAAGAGCATTAGTATATGTTTAAGAGTAAATATCAGATTTGAATGTTGCAGTAAGTTTTGTTTCTGTCACAGCCTGGGTGTTGTGGTGTGGTTCTTTCACTTCTCATGCTCATGTAAATGAGACACAGAATCTCACATTCTGCCTTGAATTAAGAACTCATGTATGGTCAGAGCTTATGGTATGTGGGAGAAGGGAGGACGGCCAGTCCCCTCCCTGGCTACTGAATGACACTCTCAAGTCCCCCTTCCTCAGAGGACAGGTGCATTTCAGTGTGGTTCACCTGGGCCAGGAGCAGAGACAGCCCCTCAGATCTCCCTGGATGTAGAGGTTGGAGCGACTTTCCCAGGCAGAGCAACAACCTCTGAAATGTGGGTGTCTTTCAAATACCACTTGCCAGGACCATGTCCGTCCCCAGGACAGCGGCTGTCTTTCTACAGCTTTCCAGGAAGAAGGAATGTTTTCTGCTTCTCCCATTGAGGTTTCTTTTGATCAAATATTGGAAGTTACCATTTTCTAATCAGTCTCTGGATTTGCATCAACACTAAATGAGGAAAAAATGTAAAAAGATAAAAGTTTGCATGTGGAAAGGACAAGGTCAGAGGAAGACCATGTGCTGATGGAATAAGGGCCGACAGGATATCCCCATCAGGACGCCTCTAGGGCTCCCTGTTCACCCTTCGCCTAGACTGGAATCCTCCTGGGATCCTGGCCCATGCCATGGAAGTCCTTTTCCCACTTGTTTCATATCCAGAGGAAAAGATTCATGATGCAGCTTTTAAACCTACAACAGGACTTTCTTCCATAAACCTCACCACTCCCCGTGAACTAGGATTTCCAGCATCCCCGCACTTCCTTATATGATTCTTTTTGGGCAGAAATTCCCTAGAAGGCCCCCAGCCTCTCTGTCAGGTACATCGTGGCCATTCCTCCCTGGCTGTGCCTGATGGATCAGGGGTGAGCTCTGGTTTGCCAAGATAACAGACCTTAATCCTGGCCACTGAATGACCCACACTGTCCATTGCTGCCTAGGGTGACATCTGGGACCCTGGTGTTCTGAGGTCCATGGTCTCAGACAATCACTAGTTTACACACTCAGTCGTGTTGTTACTGACTTGTCCCAAAGGGGCAGCTGGGCCTGAGCGCATAGAGCACGTAGCCCCTGGGATGACTGTGTTCTTTTCCCCAGTCTGTGCTGTGGTTATGTGGATGTGTGTTACAGGGCTGTGAATCTTGCCTGTTGGGTGTTTTGAAAGATGAGGCACGAGAGCGGCAGGTATAGGAGTGGGTCCAGCAGGGGAATGCAACCCATCTTAGACAACACAGACACAACAGACACAATCTTACCAATTAAAATACTGAAACGCTTCCCACATGGGTAGTAAACAGACACTACTCTGAGCTCACCCCAAGAACCCACCCTACGACTAGGAGCTAAAGGGTTACCACCCGCCATTTTGAACATCATGCCCTGGAAACACCCTGTAAGACAAGGGCCATTGTCTTGAATTCCTTGGTACTTCTTCCCTCTCCTTTCTGAAGGCTGCAAGTGTCACCCAGGGACGCCTTTTCAGTTCAGCCAGATGCAGAGTAGAAATCCTGGTTCCCACAGCCCAGGCCCTTCCTGCCAGGGCACTGCCATCCAGGAAAGAAAGAATTCACACCTCGGTGTAGACATGTAAACACACACAGGCATATCCCACCCAAGTATCAAGATGCATGAACTAGTAAGAGAGTAAAAGGCGCTTCAGAAACACATCAACCAATTGCAAAAAAAGGGTTTTTTAAAGATCCTGACTCCAATAAAATGCAAAACCAGGAAATCACCTTGAGAAAACTGGGGGACTTTGGATACTGACCAGATAGTTGATTATAGGAATGACACTTTTATTTTTGTGTGTGATAACATTAGTGTGTTTGTGTTCAAAAAATCCCTCATCTGTAAGAGAAACTGAAAATATTTACAGCTGAAATGATGTGCTCTCAGTCATCTCAGCTGGTTAACTCTAGCGGGGTGGGTGTGAGGATAAACGAAGCCAGATGGTATACGAGTTGATAATTTTTGAAGCAAGTGACAGGTTCACAGAGGTTTATTTTCCTCTACTCTGAGATTTAGAGATTTTTGAAAACTTTCAGAACACAATTTTGATACAAATAGTATACTCGGTGTTCACGTTACAATGTTACAAATTAAAACATTGATTGAAAATATAAAGGAGTGCTTCTCCTTCCTGACCTAAGGAAGCTCTCTCTCAGTCTCGTTCTGTGAATGACCTGATGATGCCACCAACTGTTCACTTACCACATGTTTGTGGAGTAATTCCTATGTGCTCTGTGCTGTGTGCAAGGTGAACACATTTCCACGACTCTGGATCTCGTGTGGGAAGGAAGGCAATGAGTCTGCTGCCAAGGTTCTCTACGGGGAAAATAATGCCTCCAGGGGGTATGCTCATTTTTAAGATTCCAAAATCAAAGCTACACAGGTTTGCCAGGTAACAAACAAGAGATACTTAATTCATGATACAGAAATGACCTATGTCTGAATTAACATGTGACAAAGAAGAGAAAGATTGATGGATTTTATGTTAAAATTAGATGCAAAATCATAGTTCTGGCCCCTGGCCTAGTGGTTAAGTTTGGCAAGCTCTGCTTTGGCAGCCCACGTTCTGTTCACAGGTGTGGACCTACAACACTCAGCAGCTATGCTGTGGCGGTGACCCACATACTAAGTAGAGGAGGATTGGCAACAAATGTTAGCTCAGGGTGAATCTCCCTCAGCTAAAAAAAAAAAAAATTACATGCAAAATGAGAATAATTTATGGAATCAGATTTAATATATATTAAAAGATAAATCTCATTCAAGTAGGTATCATCTCTTCATTCAGTTAACACTCAATGAAAAAACAGATATAAGTTCAAAACACTAATTCCTCAGCATCGATTATCCTATCAATTTTAATATAAAAAGGAAGAAAAATCATGGTAAATAAAAATTGATGTTATCATGAAAGGTAAAGATCACGATGGACGTGACAAAGAGATGCTGTGAGAGTCAAGCCTGTCTCATGGGGAATTTCTCAACCACATCACTCTCTTTTTCTTCAGCACCGATGTTGCTTTCCTCACTGTGTTTTCAGGATGCCTTTCTTGGCTCCTTGCTCTCTCTGCCTCCCGGGCAATCTCGTCTGTCCTCGAGGCCACAGTCACTCCCTCCAATGCTTTTCTTCACTTTCTGTGTCTGTCTCCTGATATCTCCAAAAGATGCTCGTTGCCTGCAGAGGGGCTATGAGAGACCCACACCCAAACCAGGACTCATCTCTGCCCAATATGGACACTGGCCAGGGGTGGGCTCAGGGCTGGTGTGCAGACCCCTCAGCTCCAGCCACGGCCCAGGGATTCACCTGGACCCCCCAGTGCAACTGTTTTTAAGGTATTTGTGAATCCAAAGGACTTAAGAGTTCTCCTTCACTGCTGCAGGCCTGGAGTCCCTACAGTCTCCTGTATCCACAGACTTGCTGGGGATTCTCCAAGGTCTCCTCCCATTGACTGCACATGACCTCACTGCCAGGATGGGAAGTGATTCTAGTAACTGACCTCTGGAATATACAGCTGCTCAGCCTTCAGACTGTATAGAACTTCAGTTTTCTACTTGGTTTTAGTTTCATGGTCTCATTGTTTCTACTATGAAGTTAGGACATATTTTTTGAGCTTTCTCTTTAAAAACAGAATAAAATGCAAAATTTGAACAAAGAGGAGGATGAAGACTACCATCCATGGAGAATGTTCGCAGCTCATTTGGATATTGCACCCTCTTTCTCTCCCTGGAGAAATGTGTCTCAAATCATACTGTCCATTACAATCATTGCAGAGTTTTTATAACTCAGATTGCTGGAACTCAACCCAAGTAGGTCTGGGGAGGCAACGGAGAATTTTCATTTCTAAGACGTTCCCAGCTGATGTTGATGCTGCTGATATAGGCATCACACGTTGAGAACGGGATTCTGGGACACTATCAAGCTGATGTGTCACTATCAGTGCAAATCCAGACCAACTTGCCTCCTCCGTCTTGCTTAAGGATGTTATTCTCTTCCCTTCTCTATCATTGACAACTATACACATGCTGGTACCCTGTAACCTACGTTATTGGGACACAGAGATCCAAGGACTCCATAACTCCTTTGAGTGTCCCATCTCTAATGAAATCACGCACTCTTCCACCCTTAGATACTCACTTCCACACCCAGAGCCTGTTTTCACCCAAAATTCTCCTGCTTGCAAATCAGTAACTCAGAAACACCACATTCCCACCACACATTTCCACATTTCTAGTTTTTACACAAAGAACTCTACTGTATACAACCATTCTTTAAGAAAATAGATTACTCCAGTTCGAGTATCTTAACAAGGCTCTCTTCCTTCTCTCTTCCTACTCCTCCCTATTAATCTTGGATTCTGTGGTCCATCATTTCAATAACCCACTGACAATGCTCCCTAATTCTTTACTCTCATCATATCTGCCCTGCAAGCCTCTGACTTTGGATGATTCCAAATACCTGCCAGGCCATGTTGACACCTGCACTGAGGATCACCACTGAAGAGAGAGCACACGAGGAGCCTGGGGGTCCCAACAGAGAATCAACAGCAACCAATGGGCCTCCATGCATTCTCTAACGCTTCCTGAATGCTCTGTTAATTTCTTTCCATTTCCTGAGTTCCATACAACTATTTTCTCTTGACCTACTTCATATCTCACAGACAAATTGTTAACCACCACACAAGAACTATTTCACACTCTAGTCATCAGATCTAGAAATTTTCCGCATAAGCAATTCATTTATCACAGCATTTCTGTTGTTTTATACAGATATATTTCTTTCTTAGCTAAAACCATTCTGATTTTCATCTCATCTTTCCATTTCAATGACCTTATGCTTGCAATATTCGCAGTACTTTCAATCACCTCCCTACTGGGATCATGCCTCATGTTTCAAATATGCACAAATCTCTACCATCTACAAACCAATCCCTCATCCATTGTTCCTAATGCCCCTCACCCTCGATGTCCTCCCTCTCCTCCTCCTGCCAGGGACTCATTGTGAAAAGTTCACTTACATCCCAATGCCTCTGTTTCCACACTGGCAACTGATCCCATGTCCCCATTCTGTGGATGCTTCTCTTGCTAAGCTCACAGGTCAGGGGTCTTACTATTCCAATGTGGCCTTTTCATTATTTGTCTGACATGTCCTGCAGTAGCATGTGACTTTGTGGCCTTCAAGTTCCTTTAGAAAGCTCATTTGTCCTTGGGATCCACCAGTGCTACACTGTCCTTCTCCTGCTGCAAACTTCCTGAGTCACTTCTTGGCTTCTCTTTATAACCAACCCACAATGCCTGATGCTTCCCAGAAGTCAGCCCTGCTCTGACATCTGCTGTCCACCTGCACCCTCCTACTAGGCAATCATATCCATTTCCCTGGCTTCAAATACCACTAATGAGCTAAAAATGTTCAAAGAATCAGCACAGATCTGACTCTGCCCCCCAGGCCCAAATATGTACCTGCCCACTCAGCCCATCAGTGATGACTCGACTCACAGTGTCCAGGTTCCAAATTGAAAAAAACACTTTCCCAAATAATTCACTTCTCTCTCAGTGTTCCCAAATTCACTTGTTTGTGCTAATATCCTGTCTGTCCCTGAGTGTCATTCTGGACACTCTGCCACCCCACATTCATATCAATGACCCATCCATCCACCCTCCTGAATCCTCCTACAGATTCTTCACTTTTGAATCATTTCTAATCACCTTTCAGAAATGACACAAAATACCATTCCCACACAGTGAACTCTCCTGCTCTAGCAACCTAAATTACAAAACTCCATTTTTCCTCTTTGTTGATATTTTGTTCTATTTTACTTATATGTGCATCATCTCTTTCTTTCAATATTCAGTTCTCACTAAATGGGATACTCCATATAGACATGACTAATGTAGATTTTCTAGATGTTTCCCTCAACAGTGTTCTCATATGGCTTGGCACACAAAAAGAGCTCGTATATTATATGTGTCTATCTACCTACCTACCTACCTAACTACCTACCTACCTATCTAATTCAAATACTAAAAGTTCACTTCCTGAAATATTTTAAACCCATCCACTTAACTACATTTATGCAAAGATATCAAGTTTTTCTGGTATACTGCAATAAATTGGCAATTACAGCTTAAGATTTCCAAATCCTCTCTCCCTGTAATCAGCCTACGAGATTCTACTTACAGTGATCTGTTTAAAATGTAAAACTGATCAGTTCACCTTACCTTTTAAATCCTCAATTTCTGTCTTCAGCAGATATTTTTCCTGTTGTCCTATCATAATTATTAATACTACCCTTTTCATTCCTCAATATGTTCCAGTTTGGAGAGAAAACTATTTGGTCGTTCTATTTATAGAGCACCTACTACATGCAAAACTCTGGTGTAAAACCTGTGATCTACAAAAAAGCTAAACAGACTCACCGCCCCTGTTTGACCTAGTCTTAACGCGAGGAAAGACATAATAAACTGCAAAGAATTTATAACATGCCATGTGGAAATAACCACTGCGATGACCTATAGGGCAGAGAGAGAGAGTTTGAGCTTGAGTACATTTCTAAAGTTAGCTGTGTTTGTGTGTGTGTGTGTGCGCGCGTGCATGTGCTGATGCATGCTGCCAGGATAAGATGAGTTGCTTTCTCCTGTGGGGTGGGGGAGCCTCCTTTGCTTTGCGAAAGTTCCTCTCTGTGCACCTACTATGGACTTTGTCATCCACGTGTATTAGTCACGGTTGTCTAGAGAAACAGAAATAGAATATATATAAACATAGAGATGTGGAGATGTATTACAGGAATTGGTTCACGAGGTTATGGAGGCAGAGAAGTCCCACAATCTGCCATCTGCAAGCTGGAGAACCAGAAAAGCTGGTGGTATAACTCAGCTGAAGTCTGAAGGCCTGAGAACCAGCACCTCTATTGTCCAAGGGCAGG
Source organism: Diceros bicornis minor (assembly GCF_020826845.1). Lineage (NCBI taxonomy): Eukaryota > Metazoa > Chordata > Mammalia > Perissodactyla > Rhinocerotidae > Diceros > Diceros bicornis. The sequence goes on along the minus strand of NW_026690912.1, from coordinate 758,961 downwards.
GAACATTGGGCGTCCCAGGTCAAGAGGAGAGAGTGGACTCACCCTTTCTTTTCCTTTTTGTTTAAACTAATTCTGGCTCATATAACAGTATTTTTGATGTTTCATATAGGAATCTAGCTTCCTTTCACATTACTCAACTTACTTACCAGTTGTAAACTTTATAAGTTATGTCCCACTCAAATAATAGATTTTCTTCTTCTCTAATATTAATTACCTCTTATTCTTTTGATTCTCATTTTTTCATGACTGTGCTCTCCAGTGCCACACTGAATCACAATAATGTTTGCCAGGAGCATTTTCCTCTTCTTAAGTGTAGCGTAAACACCAGATAAATTCCTTGTCAGGGCAGAGCAGGCATCTAAGAGAAAGTAAAAACGTGCAGGGGAATCACTTCTACCTGGAAGTCAACAGACTTGCTTCTCTTGGCTGTTTGGAGCTGGAGATGCTATGACAATGTGGTCAGCTGAGAATCAGAGGATCTCTCTCTAGTCCCAGGAATTAGTCCTGGTCAAATCTCTCAACCTCTTTAGACCTCATTTTCTTCACCTGTAACATGAAGAGTTGGATGAGTCTTTTTGAGTTCTGAAATCCAGTGATTCCAAGATACCCTTCACCCAGATACACTTAACAAAGATCAGAGAGAATTTTTAGTTGTCTTCTTCTGCATCAACATTATTATCCATATCACCACTTCAAGACATACCAAATGTCTACTTTTGCATGACACTGATAAAACAGGTTCCATACCAAATCGCTGTTCACTGGGATAACAAATCTATAATTAATTATTTAGAGGTAAGTATAGAGATGGGCCCTGCTGGAACCAGCAATCAATGGGCCACAAAGTCTTGCTTTATTTTACAGCAAGGCTGTGGAAACATTCCCTAATACACCAGAATTCTTCTGTACTTCGAAAGTATGAAGTAAATGGGAGCCTTGAATCCATGGTTACGAGTTAATAAGGATATGATTTTTAAAATTTTACTAATGATGCCATTTGCCTAGTATGGGGCTGTTCTCTGGTGAGTCAAGAGCAGATGTATTCAAGGCCACTTTCATTCCTTTAATAAATATTTACTCAGAGCCTACCACTTGCTGCAAGATAGCAGTGATCTACCCTAAGAACATTTATATTCTAGTAGGGTGACACAGACCATAAACAAAAAGAGAATCTTGAGGTGATCAATAAAGTTACATATACATCAAACATTTTTCATTCTGGACTGTTTTTCACCCTTTCCCTTCTTTTACTCTTTCCCAGAACTCTAAGCATGGACTTGAAAACCCAGAAAGCATGGGTCCCATGTTTCTTCTCGCAACACCCCTGTTTCAAAGACATAGTGTTTATCATCTGAGAGTATGTCTCTTTAAGACTAAGTTCCTATGAATCAGCATTATTTCATCACTTTCTTGAGAGGATGGATGATATTATGAAGGGAAAACAAAATATCATATGGGATTTATACTCGAAATGATGTTTCCACTCTAATTGTGTTATTTAATGTGGTGTGATTTGGAGCAAGTCAGTTACTCCTTCAGGGTCAGTGGTAATAATACCCTGAAAAGCATTCTATAGAGATTAAATGAAACAAAGTATGAGAAACTGCTTTGTAAATTGCAAAGCCATCTATTTCAGCTTATTTTTTCTAATAATATTTTCATTTATCCAATCCTTTTGGACTCTACACAACCTGCCTAGACTGAGTTTTATCATTTATTCAACCATAATAATGGGTCAAAATGGGTGAATATTAGAAATTTCATATGGTTCAACTTAATTAATAGGCCATCACAATATTTAATTTGGTTATAATTACAGTGAAATTTTTCATGTTGCCTTACCATGTGCCAGGCACATTCTAGGCATCTGACATGTATTCACTCATTTAATCCTCACAACAATGCTATGGAGACAATACTAGTAACCCCTATTGTATGGATGAGGAACATTAGAGGTTATATAAACGTCCAAGGTCACACATCTGGTACCCAGGCAGCCTACCTCCAAAGCCTCTTTTAGGGATCCATTAGAGGTTGTGGCACTCACATTGTAAAAGGATCACCCTGGTTTCTGGTTGGCGAATGGACCAGAGGGGACTAAGCAAGAAAGCACATGACTACTGAAATGATCCGCGCAAGCAATTCTGAATACAGGATTTCTTTCCTTTTTAAGGCTGAATAATATTCCATTGTACAGATGCCCCAGATTTTCTTCATCCTTTCACCCACAGATGCACAATTAGGTAGTTTCCATCTCTTGGCTATTGTGAATAATATTGCGGTGCATTTTGTCAGACATTTTCCTGGCACTTAGTGAGTTTGAAAAAATTCTCCTTCTACACATTAGTTACTGTAATGAACTACTTTCTAAATGTATAAAGTTTAAATATTTGTCATTCTACAGAAATACCTTGCCTAATCATGATTTGTGTTGTTATCAGTTCATGAATGATCGAAGATTTTTGTACAAAAACTTGTTATAATGGCTTTTTTTGCATGTATTCAGGAACCTTGCATAATATGGGTATTCCCTGATACTTGATTTTTAGTAGAGTTTTCTAGTAAGCCTTTAGGATAGGAAATATATTCCTAGATGTGAGGCAGAGAGCAGAAAAATAATAAAGTGATTGTTATATTTAATTATATCAAAAGAAAACTGTCGTTTTGCTAAATTGTTTTTACACACTCTTTGCTTATTTGTAAGAATGGCATATATTGTTTTATTAATGAAAAGAAAATTCAATAAACAATTTTAACATAAAACAACATCTATTGAGAAATTATATGAAAATTTTAGCAATATGCTGTCACCAATTTCCTCATCTGCAAAATGGAGATAGATAATACCATCTTCCTATGGGTTGCTGTGAAAATACTCAAGAGTAATGTATGTCAAATGCTTATCACCATGTCGGTTGGAAAGTGATGCCCCATTCATTTTTCTACTGGGATGATGAGAGCTTTTTTTATGCTTGAAGTCTGTAGTTTTCAAAATATGTTCTACTGTTGTAAAGTGAATCCTTTTTACAAATTATTTGTAGAGTTCGATGATCCCTTTGGAATGGAAATTCAGGCTCCCGTGTGTGCGTGTGTTTGTGTCTATACGCACATCTCTCAAATAATACTTCAAGCCTTTTAATGAAATCTACCTTCCCCACTCTTGACTCTCATTCCAAAAACAAGTTCTTTAATTATCTGGTTGAAAATCTGTATTTCTATATTAGCTACTCATACACTTTTTCATTTTTCATCTTTTGACTATTTATAGTTTCTTTCTTCTCTGAAAAAATCAGCATGAAGAGTTCTTACATACATTAAAAACATAATTCCCCTTGCCCAATATAACTATTTAATGAATTAGGATAAATCAAAATTCAATGTCTACTGTTTTATGACATAAGTGTTTACCATTTTATAGCATACGAATCTTATCCAGAGATGTGCTACATCAGATATTATGAACACATTTTCTTTCTCACTTTTTCCTTTGACCTTTTAAATGGTAAAATTCCCTTATTTCTTTCTTGTCTTCCTATGGATTCATCACTAGTTCATCTCCTTCCACCAGAAATTTAAATCTCTTTTCAGTAACTTCTGACGCATGAGACAATTCATGGGCTTCAGGTTTTGCTTGGGGACCTCCCTCTTGGGCTTGAACATATACACAGGCCCACATATACACAGTATGTCTGGAAGGATAGAGGAGAAAAGGATGTTTATCTCTGTGCAAAAGGACTGGGAGACAGTGGTAGAGTGAGAATATTTTACTGACTTTGCACCACTCTTTAAAGTTTTCCTATACGTGCATCTACGACGTAGTGGCCTCCCTCCCCCCAGATTTTTAAATTAAAATTAAAGTAGCGTTATATACTGCTTGGGACAGTAAGTTGTAGAGAAATGTGAATATATGATCCAATTTTTTAATGAAATTAAGAACAGCAAACACGCACAAAAAGTTTATAATTCTAAATATGGGCACATCATTCTATGAGGCCGTATAAACGTGAGGAAAGGAATGAAGAAAAGCTGTTCAACATCCAGCTACCTGTACAGTCTAGGGGTTCACGTAAAGCCCCGCCTCCAGCCCCGCCCCTGGAGCTGATTTCCTCCCACTGTGAAGTTGGCCAGACTTATTCCAGCCCCACCCCCGCCTCTTCCCGCCCCTGGAACTGGTCTCTGCACAGCACTCGGGCCTGGCTCCGCCCACAGCCTGGTCCCGCCCCTTGCCCCGCCCGCACCCTTGTCCCCGCCCACAGCCCCGCCTCTAGACCTGGTTTCCACCCACAGCCCCGCCCCTAGACCTGGTCCCTGTCCCTGGTGCTGACCCAGCCCGCGGACCGGTCTCACATTAACTCTAGAAACTAGACACCTCCCCCGAGGCTGGGGTGCGCGGCCCCGCCCTGCCCCGCCCCCTGCCCCGCCCCCCACGCCGCCTCAACCCACAGCCCCCAAAGGTCCGTCCTCCCCGAACCTGCGTCCTCCCAGAACGCCCGCCCGAGACCGGAAGCGGAAGCGCGGGCGGCGCCGTGGATGGAGCGGGAGGTCTGCGCGGTGTGTCCAGTCTTCTCGGCGCGGACGGGATTCCCGTGGACCTTCGGCCGAAGGGGCGAGGCGCGGTAAGCGGCGGGCGGTCCCGGCTCCGGTCGCGGTCCAGGGAGGGGCCTGGGCCGCGGGCAGCCCCGTCACGGCCCGGCGTCCCTCCGTCCCCCCGGAGCCCCGTTTCCCCGGGCTGTTCGCTCAGGGCGCCCGAGGCTGCTGTTCCTCCCGGCTCCGGGCGCCGCCGGCCCCTCCTCAGAGTCCCCGTCACCGTCCTCCGTGTGATTTTGTCCCCAGGGGGCTTATCCGCGTCTGGAGGCGGTGTTTGGGTTGTTACTAATGGGGGCGCTCCTGGCATCTAGAGGGGGAGGCAGGGAAGCTGCTCAGCGTCCTCCAGGGCCCAGGACGGCCCGACAGAGAATCATCCGGCCCCAGATGTCAATGGTGCGGAGGTTGGGAGACCTGCTCCAGGGCCTGAAAATCTCCCCAGCCCTGTATGAAGTGTGGGAAATGTTTACAAGTCAGCAAGCTACTTACAGGGGCCATAAATGACAAGCTTGTTTAAAGGGTCCAGAGTCACCAAAAAGTGTCTGTCCAGCCAAGTGAGTTGAGCGACACAAGTGCACACAGCACCAAGCTGCTTCCTCCCATCTTGGGGAGCAGGTGACTGGATAGGAATCGGGAAAATCCAGTCACAGCCAACAGTTACAGTTAAATCAGTAAATACAAAAAAGAAAAGTGAATGGGGTGAACTTTCCATCCAACACCCTAGAAAAGGCCTCAAAAGCTTGTTTGCGCTTTTGTTTCCCCCCCTCAGACACGAAAACATCCGTGGAGCTCAAGTTTGAGGTGAAACCAGCCTCAGGGTCCACCTGTCCTCACTGATCCATGGATTTCTGTGTGACCAGGTGAGTACCCTGTCGACCTGGTACCAGCAGGTTCCGGCAGCCTCCGCTGTGCAGAAGACCTGCTAGTGGGCTTTCCTGGGCTCAGGTTGTCACCACATGGACACTGAGAGTGAGGGTATCTTGAGAAAAATTATCGATCTTGGATGGATTATATTCAAGGGAAAGACGGTAAGCTGTGTGTGGTTCTATGTGGTAAATATTTCAGTAAGTACAGTTATATGCAAATAAGAACATATAAAACAAGTGTAAATAACTGCAAATGTGTATTATAGTAGAAAATATAGATTTACTGGCATTGCATAATACTCAAAAATCAGGATTTATATGTAATATAAATACAGAAATGTTTTGCGTGTGTATGTAGTATTAGAAGACGTCCCATTAAATATTAGCAGGGATACTCAGCAACATTCCTTAGACCCATTCAACTTGACTTCTAAAGTCTTATAAATCCTCCACAAAAATTTGAAATATAGGAGCATTTAGGGAAAAAGATGATTGGAACTTCTTTGTATTAATAACAAATTTAACATTGAATTTGCCAGTAGCCAGATTTATTTTGAGCATTTTTTTCTTTATGCCATTTCAAATCATTGGGAGGAGTACTAAGCAACACTGTAGATTACAGGGCAGGGCACTAGTCTCTAAAAAGACTGTCCTCACCACTTTGCCTTCTAAAGGGAATTAACTTTGTTTCTTGAAACTTTTCTGAAATACCAGTCTGGTGATTCACGTTGCAGAGAATCTTGTTAAGTAATTTTGTATTTAGTTGTTGGCCTCTACTAATTGTGTGTGTATGTGTGTGTGGCTTTTTCATTCTAGCTTTCCTGTGATGTTCTTGAGGGGAATGTGTGCTTGTCATGTAATAGATAGTCTTTGAGTTTATAATTTATGGTGACCCACCATCCTCGTTTATTCAGGACAGAGGGGATTTCCAGGACACAGGACGTTTAGTGTTCAAACCAGGGCAGTCCTAGACAAACCGGGATGGTTCCTCATCTGACGAGCCAGGCCCTGGGCCACATGCATGGGGACCTGGAGAACCAGAGAGACCTTGTCCCACCTCCGTGGAATTTATCTTGTATTTGGGAATTTGGATTTTAGACAGTTCCTGATGAGAGTGATGTGGGAGTTTGGCACAAGGTGACTCAACCTGAGGGGGCAGGGAAGCCCTCTTGAGAAGGACTGATATTTAGTTTGAGAGCTAGAGTTGGGACTGGATTTAGCTAGTTGGAGGGTTAGACTGGAGTGAGGGTGTGGGAGTGTGTTCAAGAGAGCGTTTCAGACAGAGGGACCCGCATGAGGACACCCCTGAAGCAGAGAGCCTGGTGTGTCCGTGAACTGAGAAGAGGGATGGCTGAGCCGAGTCAACACAGGGGGAGGGGTGTGAGCCACGCCGGCGATGGGGGACAGGCAGGACCAGATCAGGGGTGACTTGGGACTCTGTTCCAAGACCAGTGGAAAGACTCTGGAGAGATGCGAGTAGAAGGATGATGTGATTAGCGTTTGGTCTAAGCACGTGGGTTCAGATGGACTTCATGGTTAAGAATGTAGACTGAAGAGGCAAGATGGGAGGTGCTGCGAATAAGATGAGGAATAAAGTGACTGTTCCCTAGGCCTGGGTGATGGCTGTGGAGCAGGAAAGAAGTAGAAAGAAAAGACCTTGGAGTGTGGAACCGAGAGAAGGTAACGGTACTTTCTTGCCTGGATGTGTCAGATGGCACAGGGCACTGACTGTTCTCATCGCTGCTGTCCGTGCAGACCTGCAGGCGCCCCCTCACCCAGGTCCGTGTGTTCACCCCTCTTTGTCACTCACAGGCCCCCCTCCACATCCTACAGGAAGTCAGGCCTTACTTGTGAGGGGGTTGTCTCACACGGGAGACACCGAGGAGAGCCTCTCCAGACATCAGAGCAGCCCCTTCAGCCTCTCCCTCAGCCTCCTCCCTTCCCCTCTCTCGCTTTCCACACCCAGAAGGACCCCTGCTCAGTATTCCATGTCCCCAGGTTCTCCCTCCCCCAGGCTTGAGAAGGGTGGGGCAGCCACTGGGGTGGACATCATCTGCACCTTCCACTCTGACCCCCGCTGGTCCTGGGCTGGACAGAGAGTGACTCTACTGGGAGCCGCGCCATGAGACCCAGCGTGTCACCCACCTGGCCTCCTTCACCCTGGACGGGGACAGCCTCTATGTCAGTGGTGAGGGGCTGTGCTACAGCCACACTCTCTCTCCCAGTCAGAGTTCTGTGTTGCCTGCGTTGCTCTAAAGTGAGCTATGATCCATCTCTCTATGCTTCTGGTCTGGGATCAGTCTTCTCATCACTGTGTGATCACTGGGTCCAGCCACCTTCCATCTCGTTGCCTCCCCCCTGAACACCACTCCCCTCTTCCCCGCTGCTTTCCCCACAAAGCTCCCTACACCCTCCCTCTCCCTTAATCCTTTATGTTCACCCCAACTCTTGCTCAGCTCCTCTCGCCTTCTCTCCACAGATTACACCTATGGAGCCGCAGCCCTGACGACCACCAGTGAGTATTCCTGGCCCTGATGTCCTGGGTCCCGTCCGCATTTGGGGTTGGGGAGCACTTGTTCTCCTTCACCCGCTGTCCTTGGTGAGGGAAGCACCTGGAAGGGCCCTAATTCATCCCTTCTCTCCCTCCCGGGTTCTGGTGGAGAGTCCCAGCCCAGTGTGAGAAAGCCTTAGACACAGACGTGTTCTCCACCACATTCTGACCCCACGTGGTTTTCACTTTAATTCTCCTGAAGCCCCGCCCTTGGTCCTCCTTTTCCAGGTGTCCCATCCGTCTGTCCAGTTTTCTGCCCGTCCATCTGTCTCTCCTCCGAGTTCAGTCTCTCTTGTTCACCTATCTCTCTCTCTCTTGGGCTCCTCTCATCCACAGGCTTGCTCATCCCTCTACTCACACAGTCACCCCTCCCCTCACTCTCATGTATGCTTCACCTGTGAATGGTGGTCCTGGCACAGCCACTGCTGGAGCCCGGGTGAGCCTGGGGGCTCCTCCCACTCTGTCCCTCCCTGATGACAGCCCTCGCCACAGCTCCCGAGCCAGCCGCCACGTCCCTGCATACTTGATCATCAACTGTGCCACCAGAAGCCACCACAGGTATCTGGGGGTGCCTTTTCCTTCCCAAGAGAAGCTCTCCGGCCCCACTCCTCCACCAGCCAGTTGTGATCCAGGAGCTGGGCAGCCACAGTGTGAGATTCTGGTTTTAGGGCAATCATGCTGATCACAAATTATAGATTATAGATTATACCAACGATTCAGTCTAAGGCCAGCCCTCAGAGAGCCCCTAGTCTTATGAAATTAACACACCATTATAGTACAATGTGGGAGGTTTCGGGGAGAGGCACCTGGCACAATTTGGAGGGGAAGAGCTTGCTAGAGAAAGTTTCACCTGAATGGAGTCTTTAAGAATGACTAGGAGGGACCCAGGCAGGTAGAGGATGAAGAGTTTTTCTGGCAGAGAGGATTCCATGAGCAAAGGCTCCAGCCAGAAACAATATGCCATATGGGGAGAATTGAAACGAATTTGGGTTGCGTGAAGCATGAAGTTTAACCCGCGGTACATGGATAAAATGAGACTGAAAGGTCAGCAGGAGCCAGATTGAGTAGAGCCTTGAGTGCCAGGTCAAGAAGGTTGAACTAACACTGAAGGCCATAGGGAGCCACGGGTGGTACTAGAGCAGTGGTGGCCCTAGTGAGGTATTCATTTCAGAAAGATCCTTCTAGTGGTCCACGTAGAACATCCTTTAGACAGAGCATCCAGTGAGCCTGCTGGGGTGTTGGTCCAGGTGAAGGAAGTTAACACCTGAGCTGGGACAGGGATGGAGAGGGAGTGTATGTGAGGACCAGTGTGCAACTGGAATTTGTGTTACTGGGAGGGAGGAGGAGCTGAGCAGATGTGCTGGTTCTGACTTGGGTGACCACACGGGTGGGTGGTGGTGCCACTGGGAGAGAAGACGACAGATGATAATGAGTGCAGGACTCTGGTGTGGTCTCAGGCCAGCTCTCAGTGATGGCCATCGCTCTCCCTCTCGTCTTGCAGCTTTGGGGCACAACCTGAAGACCCTCACAGTCACCTTCCCCATCTCCACCCTCCGGTATTCATAAGACAGGAGCAACTGCTCAGCCATGTTCAACTCCACTGAGAGGGTCCTGCAGAGCCTGGGGAGACCCTGGTCCCAGCAGCTCCTTTTGGGTTAAATCCCACCCAGCCCCTCCCCCACTCCCTGTCCCTCCTCTCATCCTCCTCCTCCTTCCTCCCCAGCTGGATCCTTGTTCAAGAAGAGCAGCCTGGGCCTCTTCTCCTTGAGTTGCAGACTGGTCTCCCTCAGGTGAGACCCTCCCCTGAGCATTTGCCCCTAATGACCACTTTTGTCACCACCCCTCTCTGTCTCCCCCCTGTCCTCCCATTTCCTCCTTCCTGTTCTGGCCTGCACCCCAGAGGTTTCAGGACCTCTCTCTAGAGTCCCCACATCCCTCTCTCCCCAGGCCTGAAAAGGATGGGGAAGCCAGCAGTGTGGACGCCGTCTGCACCTACCATCCTGACCCCGTGGGCCACCATGCCTCTGTGCTGGGAGCGGAGAGTCTCCACCTGTCTGCTCTTCCTCTCGGTGGCTCCAGGCTCTGCATCCCAGAGTTTATCCATCCAGAGAGAGCACCAGCTACATTTGCACATCATCAGCTGGAACCTCAGCAACCCGGAGCCCACATCCTCGGAGTACACCGTCTTGCTGAGGGACACCCAGGACCAGGTGGGGTCTCCCCTCTCGCATCGCTCCTTGCCCTGAGGGCACCGTCATTCCTCTGTCTGACTTACATCTGTTACGTGATTGTTTCAACCCTTCACTTTCCCTGCGTGCCTGGGTTCTCTCAGTGTCCAGAGGTGATGTCCTAGCTGCCTTCCCCATCTCTCACATGGGTAAACTGAAGCTCAGAAAGGGGATTATTGTGCCTAAGGTCACACAGTGAGTTAGGGGCAGAGCCAGGATTTGAAGTCAGGTCTCCCTTGCCCCAAGGTCTGTGATCTTTCACTGGCTCCAGTGGCCCCCTGCGTCTCCAGGAGACCTCCATCTCACCCACTCTCCCTCGCGTTTGTTCTAGGTCACCAAGCTCTACAGAGGCAGCCAGCTGTGAGACATATTCCACTCCTGTCTGGTCACCGACCTGATGTAGGTTGAGGAGATTGGAAGCATTGGTTGAGCTGGTGGCTGATGGCTCTGAGCTCCCGTGACACATCCTTGATCTGGAAGTCACTGACATAGTGCCCATTCTGCCCCACATCCCTGTCAGCTAATCCTACCATCTCCTTCCATAGGTTGTCGGGGGTTGAGAAAAGCATTAACATTTGGGGCCACCAACCTCCAGCATCCTCCTCCTCCTCCTCTTCTGGAAAAGTTCAACAAATATTAGTGGTCTACCTGTGCTCTCCAATATTGGAGCCACTAACCAGATGGGGCAATTAAAATTTTTTATACACCTATTGGGATACGATGCACATATTGTGTGTGTGTGGGGTGTATTTTTTAGGTTTTTCTAGATACAATATCTTCTCATCTGCCAAACAAATAGTTTTACATCTTCCCTTCCAATCTGGGTCTCTTTTATTCCTTTTTCTTGCCTAATTGCCCTTATCAGAGCCTCTGGTGCCTGTGATTAACATGCGAGATGAGGGCAGACATCAATGTCTTGTCCCTGGTCTTAGGGGGAAATTTTCAGTCTTTCACCATTGAATATGGTGTTATCCATGGGTTTTTCATCGATGCTGTTTATAGGTTGAGAAAGTTTTTTCTATTCCTAATTTGTTCAGTGTTTTCTGTTTTAGACATGAAGGGCGCTGTATTTTGTGAAATTCTTTTCTGTATATGTGGTCGAGATTGTGTGGTATTGGCCGTTATTCTATTACTATGGTGTATTACATAATCAAGTTTTCAGATATTAACCCAACTCTTCAACTAGAGGTGAGAGATTAAGATGTTCTCAATCTTTCCTGGGCGTGCCACAGGCCTGAGCCCTTGTGGCCTTCTAGATGCCCGCAAATACCCTGGAGATTTTCAAAGCCCCCTGTGGACATCTCATTCCCCCAGTTTTTCTTCTAAGTTGTTGGCTCACCTCTTGCCTGCCTCAGCTGGTATCACTCCCTCAGGCAGCTACAATAGAAAACAATTAGCGCTGATTGTTTTTAGCAAGTGCCTTGGGGACAGACTTTCCTCCCTGGGCAAGCTCTGAGTCTAGTAACGACAAGCCCTGAACATGGGGCGTTTTTGGGGAGCTGCCAGGCAGGTCAGCTAGTTGCAGTTGGGTGGGGAGGGGTCTTTTCAGAGCTCCACACCCATTATGGCTGCTGTGCTGCTGGTTGTCTCAGCCACCATGGTTCTGAGACTGACGGTTTTCACAGTTATGGAGGATGTTGTGAGAGCAGGATGGGAATAGTGCAAGTTATAGTGCCACGAAGTTTGCTCCCTTTATCAAGATTCCACCGTGTGTCTTCACTAAACCCTCCTCAGATTCTTGCAAGCCTTTGATTAATTTCTAGACTTCTGAAAAGTTGATTTTGACCATTTTTACCAGTGTTCTCATTGTTTTTATGCATTTGCAGGCGTCCTTACTCCAGAGTTTCAAAAATGTTCTCCCTGTGGTTATTTATTTATAAATTAATTACTTGAAATGAAATTACATGAGAAATTCAGTTCCTCACTCACACACACTAGCCACATTTTAAGTGCTTGATAACAACATGGGGCTAATAATGAGTGTATTTGGTAGTGCAGGCAAATGTTGACATTATTGCAGAAAGTTCTCTTGGACAGGACCCAGAAGCAGGGAATCTAGAATCAGGGTAGAATTCCAGACACCCTTGTTCATCCCTTGTGTCCTTCCAGGTTGGTCCCCCATGGTAACCACACTGCAATGGATTCACTGTGTACCCAGCCGCCTTGGCACAGAGACTGGACAGAGTTGCCATCTATGAGGAATTCCTGCGGCTGACCAGAAGGGTACCCAGCTGCAGAACTTTACCCTGGACGGAAAGAATGTCCTTGGGGATGGTAAGGCTCCCTGGTCATTGGGAAAGGAAGTGAGGCCTTTCTGGGGACTCTGGAGGCCTGGGGCTGAGAGAACATTGAAATTTCTCAGGCTTGCAGGATGTGGCATAGTCCCCCAGTCTTTAGCCACCATTGAGAGAGAGAAAAGGACACCAGTGTAGTATGGGAGGCCCTCACCTTCTCCTAGACAGCTCTGTGACCTCAAGCTAGTCACCTCCCCTCTCTGGACTTTTGTTTCCTTATCTCTGCACTGAGAGCCACTGGGCCCGATGGTCAATGAGGGCCTCCAGCTGTGTGTGAAGCAGACTTACAGGTTTGGGAGTGGATGTGGTTTCTGATCCACAGGCTATAGTTTGTCAAGTCCCGCTCTAGATGAGCACCAATGCACTAGAACTTTCTGCAGTGGTGGAATGTTCTATATCTGTGCTGTCCAGTGCATAGCTGCATGTGGCTGTTGAGTGCTTGAAAGATGGTATTGTGACTGGTCTTTATTGTTACTGATTTTTAATGTTACTGAGGTTAGAATTTTTATTTTATTTAACTAAAATTAATTTTTTTTTATTTTTTTATTGATGTTTTAATGGTTTCTAATATTGTGAAATTTTGGGTTGTACATTTTTGTTTGTCCATCACCCCATATATGACTCCCTTCACCCCTTCTGTCCACCCCCCACCCCCACTGCCCGGGTAACCACAGTCCAGTTTTCTCTGTCCATGTGTTGGTTTATATTCCACATATGAGTGAGATCATACAGTGTTTGTCTTTCTCTTTCTGGCTTATTTCACTTAACATAATACGCTCCAGGCCCATCCATGTTGTTGCAAATGGGACGATTTTGTCTTTTTTTATGGCTGAGTAGTATTCCATTGTATATACATACCACATTTTCTTAATCCAATTGTCAGTCGAGGGACACTTAGGTTGCTTCCACTTCTTGGCTATGGTGAATAATGCTGCAATGAACATAGGGGTGCATAAGCCTCTTTGGATTGTTGATTTCAGGTGCGTTGGATAGATTCCCAGTAGTGGGATGGCTGGATCATAGGGCATCTCTATTTTTAATTCTTTGAGGAATCTCCATACCGTTTTCCATAGAGGCTGCACCAATTTGCATTCCCACCAGCTGTGTGTGAGGGTTCCTGTTTCTCCACATCCTCTCCAACATTTGTTGTTTTTTGTCTTGGTGATTATAGCCATTCTAACAGGCGTGAGGTGGTATCTTAGTGTTGTTTTGATTTGCATTTCCCTGATGATTAGTGATGTTGAGCATCTTTTCATGTGCCTATTGGCCATCTGTATATCTTCCTTGGAGAAGTGTCTGTTCATTTCCTCTGCCCATTTTTTGATCGGGTTGTTTTTTTTTTGTTGTTCAATTGTGTGAGTTCTTTATATATTATGGAGATCAACCCCTTGTCAGATGTATGTTTTGCAAATATTCTCTCCCAGCTGGTTGGTTGTTTGTTCATCTTGATTCTGGTTTCATTTGTCTTATAAAAGCTCTTTAATCTGATAAAGTCCCACTTGTTTATTTTTTCTTTAGTTTCCCTAGTCTGGGTAGGCATGTCATCCGAAAAGATTCCTTTAAACCCAATGTCAAATAGTGTGTTGCCTATATTTTCTTCTATGAGTTTTATAGTTTCAGGTCTCACCTTCAGGTCTTTGATCCATTTTGAGTTAATTTTTGTGAATGGCGATAGCACATGGTCCACTTTCATTCTTTTGCATGTGGCTGTCCAGTTTTCCCAACACCATTTATTGAAGAGACTTTCCTTTCTCCATTGCATGTTCTTAGCACCTTTGTCGAAAATTAGCTGTCCGTATATGTGTGGTTTTATTTCTGGGCTTTCAATTCTGTTCCATTGATCTGTGTGTCTGTTTTTGTACCAGTACCATGCTGTTTTGATTACTATTGCTTTGTAGTATGTTTTGAAGTCAGGAATTGTGATGCCTCCTGTTTGTTCTTTTTCTTTAGGATTTCTTTAGCTATTCGGGGTCTTTTGTTGCCCCATATAAATTTTAGTATTCTTTTTTCTATTTCTGTGAAGAATGTCATTGGGGTTCTGATTGGGATTGCATTGAATCTGTAGATTGCTTTAGGTAATATAGACATTTTAACTATGTTTATTCTTCCAATCCACGTGCATGGGATATCTTTCCATTTCTTTATGTCATCGTGGATTTCCCTCAATAATGTCTTGTAGTTCTCATTGTATAGGTCCTTCACCTCCTTGGTAAGATTTATTCCTAGGTATTTTATTCTTTTTGATGCAATTGTAAATGGTATTATCTTTTTGAGCTCTCTTTCTGTTAGTTCATTATTAGCATATAGAAATGCAACTGATTTTTGTAGATTGATTTTGTACCCTGCAACTTTGCTGTAGTTGTTGATTGTTTCTAACAGTTTTCCAACAGATTCTTTAGGGTTTTCTATATATACAATCATGTCATCTGCAAATAGTGAGAGTTTCACTTCTTCGTTACCTATTTGGATTCCTTTTATTCCTTTTTCTTGCCTAATTGCTCTGGCCAAAACCTCCAGTACTATGTTGAACAGGAGTGGTGAGAGTGGGCAGCCTTGCCTCGTTCCTGTTCTCAGAGGAATGGCTTTCAGTCTTTCCCCGTTGAGTATGATGTTAGCTGTGGGTTTGTCATATATGGCCTTTATTATGTTGAGGTACTTTCATTCTATTCCCATTTTATTGAGAGTTTTTATCATAAATGGATGATGTATCTTGTCAAATGCCTTCTCTGCGTCTATTGAGACGATCATGTGGTTTTTATTCTTTGTTTTGTTGATGTGATGTATCACGTTGATTGATTTGCGGATGTTGAACCATCCCTGCGTCTCTGGTATAAATCCCACTTAATCATGGTGTATGATCTTTTTAATATATTGTTGTATTCGGTTTGCCAATATTTTGTTGAGGATTTTTGCATCAATGTTCATCAGCGATATTGGCCTGTAATTTTCTTTCTTTGTATTGTCTTTGTCTGGTTTTGGTATCAGGGTGATGTTGGCCTCATAGAATGATTCAGGAAGTGTTCCATCTTCCTCTATTTTTTGGAATAGTTTGAGAAGGATGGGTATTAAATCTTCTTTGAATGTTTGGTAAAATTCACTGGAGAAGCCATCTGGTCCTGGACTTTTATTTTTTGGGAGGTTTTTGATTACTATTTCAATCTCTTTACTTGTTATTGGTCTATTCAGATTCTCCATTTCTTCTTGGTTCAATTTTGGGAGGTTGTATAAGTCTAAGAATTTATCCATTTCTTCTAGATTGTCCAATTTGTTGGCATATAATTTCTCATAGTATTCTCTTATAATCCTCTGTATTTCCATGGTATCCGTTGTAATTTCTCCTCTTTCATTTCTAATTTTATTTACTTGAGCCTTTTCTCTTTTTTTCTTAGTAAGCCTGGCTAAGGGTTTGTCTATTTTGTTTATCTTCTCGAAGAACCAACTCTTTGTTTCATTAATCCTTTCTACTGTTTTTTTGGTCTCAATATCATTTATTTCTGCTCTGATTTTTATTATTTCTCTCCTTCTGCTGGCTTTGGGCTTTGTTTGTTCTTCTTTTTCTAGTTCTGTTAGGTGTAATTTAAGGTTGCCTATTAGGGCTTTTTCTTGTTTGTTAAAGTGGGCTTGTATCGCTATGAGTTTCCCTCTCAGGACCGCTTTTGCTGCATCCCATATGGTTTGATATGGCATGTTATCATTTTCGTTTGTTTCCAGATAGTTTTTGATTTCTCCTTTAATTTCATCAATGATCCATTGGTTGTTCAGTAGCATGTTGTTTAATCTCCACATTTTTGTCACTTTCCCAGTTTTTTTTTCCTGGTTCATTTCCAGTTTCATAGCCTTATGGTCTGAAAAGATGCTTGTTATGATTTCAGTCTTCTTAAATTTATTGAGGCTTGCTTTGTTTCCCAACGTATGGTCTATCCTAGAGAATGTTCCATGCGCGCTTGAGAAGAATGTGTAGTCAGCTGTTTTTTGGTGGAGTGCTCTGTATATGTCTACTAGGTCCATCTCGTCCAGTTTTCATTTAAGTCTACTATTTCTTTATTAACTTTTTGTCTGGATGATCTATCCATTGCTGTAAGTGGGGTGTTAAGATCCCCTACTATTATTGTGTTGTTGTTGATTTCTCCTTTTAGGTTTGTTAATAGTTGTTTTATGTACATTGGTGCTCCTATGTTGGATGCATATATATTTATAAGTGATATGTCTTCTTGATGGAGTGTCCCTTTTATCATTATATATTTCCCTTCTTTGTCTTTCTTAACCTGTTTTATCTTGAAGTCTACTTTGTCTGATATGAGTATGGCAACACCTGCTTTCTTTTGTTTGCCATTAGCTTGGAGTATTGTCTTCCATCCTTTCACTCTGAGCCTGTGCTTGTCTTTAGTGCTAAGATGTGTTTCCTGAAGGCAGCATATTGTTGGGTCTTGCTTTTTAATCCATCCTGCCACTCTGTATCTTTTGATTGGAGAGTTCAATCCATTTACATGTAGGGTAATTATTGAAATATGAGGGCTGAATGTTGCTGTTTTGTCACTTATTTTCTGGTTCTTTTGCATTTCCTTTGTTTCTTGTCCCATTTGTTTTGGACTGCCAATTCAGTTTGGTTGTTCTGTCTTATGATTCTTCTAGTTTTCTCTTTGTTTATCATATGTGGTTTTAATTTGATTATTTGTTTAGTGGTTACCTTGAGGTTTGGGCAAAAAATCTTGTGTATGAGATAGTCCATTATCTGATAGCCTCCTATTTCCTTATACTAAGTCAATTCAGTCACTTTCCTCTTCCCCTTCTAAGTTGCTCTTGTTATACCTTATTCTATCTTGTGTTGTGGCTGTGTGTTTACAGTGATGAGGTTAAATTTATTTTTGGTGAATTTCTTCCTTTGATCTTTGAGTTTAGTATTTAAGTGGTTGCTAACCTATTCCGGTAAAGATCTACTATTTCTCTGATTTTGTCTACCTACTTTTCTCCTTACTCCAAGCTTTGTGTTCCCTTTCTCTTCTTTTTTTCAGGCCTGAGGGCCTTCTTGAGTATTTCTTGTAGTGGGGGGTCTCGTGGCCATGAACTCCCTTAGCTTTTGTTTATCTGGGAGAGTTACTATTTCTCCATCATATTTGAAGGATATTTTTGCTGGATAGAGTATTCTTGGCTGAAAGTTTTTGTCTTTTAGTATTTTGAATATATCATTCCAGTCTCTTCTAGCCTGAAAAGTTTCTGTTGAGAAATCCGCTGAGAGCCTGCTGGGAGTTCCTTTGTACGTTATTTTTTGTTTTTGTCTAGCTGCCCTTAATATTGTTTCTTTGTCGTTGACCCTGGCTAGCCTTTACCACTAGGTGTCGTGGTGAAGGCCTTTGTCTGTTAATATATATAGGCGTCCTGTTGGCTTCGCTTACTGGGGTTTCCTGCTCCTTCCCCAGATTTGGGAAATTTTCAGCTATTATTTCCTTGAATAGGCTCTCTGTTCCTCTTTCCCTCTCCTCTCCCTCAGGAATACCTATAATTCTTATGTTACATTTTCTAATAGAGTCAGATATTTCTCGGAGTCTTTCTTCATTTCTTTTTAGTTTTAGTTCTCTCTCTTCTTCCATCTGGAGTATATCTGTATTCCTATCCTCTAAAGTCCTAATTCTTTCCTCCATATTGTCAGCTCTGTTCTTTAAAGACTCCAGATTCTCCTTTATCTCCTCCATTGTGTTCTTCATCTCCATCAGCACTGATTGGTTTTTCTTTATGATTTCAATCTCTTTTGTGAAGAAACTCCTAATCTCATTTAATTGTTTGTCTGTGTTGTCTCGTATTTCGTTGAGTGTTTTTATGATAGCTATTTTGAAATCTCTGTCATTTAGTTTATGGATTTCTGTGTCTTCGGGGTTGATTTCTGGGTGCTTGTCATTTTGTTTCTGGTCTGGTGATTTCACATATTTTTGCATTGTGGTTCCTGTGTTGGTTTTGATTTTCCTCATCCTGGAAGTCTCTGGTTGCAATTTCCACCTGCCACCACTGTCTGGTGGTAAAGGGCTGTGTAGTCTAAGCCCCCTGCACTCTGCCCCAGTTTTTCTGCTGCGATCCGCAGTTTTGTTTTGTTTTGTTTTTTTCCCCACTGCGATCCACGGGTCCAGTCCAGTTTGTTCAGGTCTGCCTTGGATCGCTAGGTCTGGTCGAGCTGCAGACTCCGGGTTGCGGGGAGTGGGGAGCTCTCTCTTTTGCCCTCTGGGTCCCTGACGTGGGAGGCTTCTCATTTGCCCCTCTTTATCCGCTCTCTGGGGTGCTCAGATGTTGATGGTAGCCCTGTGGCTCCTCTGAGCCCTCTGTGCGGGAGTTTCCCACTGGCTGAGAGAGCCCGAAGAGCTACAGTTTCCCGCCGAGGGCCGCCCCTCCCCCCTCTCTGGGAGCCGCGCAGACCGGGATCGCTGATCTGATGGGGAGGGAGCGGAGTTCTCCTTACCTCTCCCCACTTCCTCCGGGGGCCCAGCACGTTCCGCTCTCAGATGTGCGGCAGTGTGGATCCCTCCACTCTAGGTTTTCACTGTCTGGGATTCCGTTGTTGGTCTGTGGCTATTACTTTTGTTGTATCTTGTGGGGGAAGAATTCACGGGAAAGCTCACTCCGCCATGATGCTGACGTCACTCCTCTTAACTAAAATTAATTTTAATTCAAAAAGAGACTTGTTGCTGCTCCATATCAGACAGCACACCTCTAAGAGGTTGTCTGGCTAGAGGTACAAGTAGGGGGACCTGCACCCCTCCTCCCATGCCCATTGGGTGCTGCGTGTCCTACCCTCCTGGAGTTTATGTTGTAGCTGGCAATAACAAGAATAGAGAATTGAAAATTATCAATTATTTGATGTGAACAAACTCATACTTGCAGGTGCAAATCAGAGAAGACTTCCTGTAGGATATTACATTGTAGGTTAATCCTAGAAAATGAATATTAAGCAAATAGATAAGGGAGAAGGGGATGAATGTGTTTCTAGGCATGGAAGAACACTTTTGAGTGGGAATTTACAAATTTAGAGAGATCCCATAGGCTTGCCAACTGTGATGACCCATTCTCCCCCCGGCCGTCATAAGAAAGTCCAGCCCAAATTCAGGCCTCTGTGCCCAGAGGTATGAATTTGGTTTAATTTATTAAACTTTTGTTCTGTGATAATGGTCTTGGATTTTGTAGCAAAGTGTGCTCACTTTTTAGAGATGGAAACTAAAATGGGGTGAAACATGATGATGTCTACTTGACTTTAATATTTCATTGAAAACATGGGATGAATCAAGGGTGGCAAGTGTTAATAATTTATACATTGATGAAATATTGTTTTAATTGGATGGAATATACATGGTTAAATTAGATGATGTATGTTTATGAGACTGTTTCCTTTATTTTTCTATGTGCAAAAAGTTTTATTAAAAAGAGTGAAACACACTCACATGCATTCTCCATTTCATTCACTTCCAGAATATTCTGCCAACAGAGATGACACCTTGACTGAGAAGCCTGGTAAACCTGCAGGAAGCCCCAGCCCATGGTAGGGGGCGAGTATCTTGATGCTGTGCCTCATTGAAGAGAACCATGCGCACAGGGTCTTGGATGATGAGGAAAGTTGGCCAACCCTTGTCAAGGACGGTTGAGGCACAGTGGGGTCAGCAGGAGCCCTGGGGTGATGACAGGAGGTGGCTCACCCCAGCACTTGTCTCCCCAGACCACCCCGTCTGGGCCCTCATCCTGATCTGCTTGACAGGAATCCTGGTGCTCATCACAGGCCTGGTCTGCTGTCTCCTGGTAAGCCATGACGTGTTGCTTGTCTTCTTACTATTGGGTTGTAAGAGCTCTTTATATATTATAAATACACGTCCTTTTCTAGGGATATGTTTTGCAGATGTTTTCTCCCAGTCTGTGTGTGGCTTACCTTCTCCTTCACAACATGAGTCCTTGGGTAAATGAAAGTGACAGTCATCATGAGATTCCACCACACTTGAGAATGGCTAAAATTAAAAAGACTGACTATAGCAAGTGTTGTTGAAGATGTCAGTTCACTGAAACTCTCATCGAGTGCTGGTGAAAAATAGCTTGGATGTGTCTTTAATAATTACATACGTCTACCCAGCCGTATAATTCTTATGTTGCTTTTATAATTGAGTCATATATTTCTCCAAGAATTCCTTCATTTTCTAAAAATCTGAGTCCTTCCTCCTCGTCCACTGGAAGCATTTCTGTATTTCTATCCTCTAAATCACTTATTCTTTCAACCATGATATCAGCTCTATTTTTTAAGGATTCTAGATTCTTTTTTAGCTCATTAATTATGTTCTTTATATCCAGAACTTCTGCTTGTTTTTTTTTTAATAGTTTCAGTCTCTTTGATGAAGTATTCCTTTTCCTCATTAATTTTATTCCTGAGTTCATTGAACTGTCTGAACATCCTTGTAACTTGGTTTCTTTATGACAGTTATTTTGAATTCTCTGTCATTTAGATTGTAAATTTCTCTGACTTCAAGGTTGGTTTCTGGAGATTTGTCATTTCCTTCTGCTCTGAATTGTTACTGTAGTTTCTTATGGTGTTTGATGAACTAATCTTTTGCCTGCGTATTTGTGGTAGTATCAGGTCGCAGATTCCACCTGCTACTGCTGTGGGGGAAGCATGAGCTGTGTTTCTGATCCCCCCATATGCTGGAAGTTGTGTGGGTACAGTGGGTGTTCTCACCCGCTGGGAAAGCATTCACACTGGGCTCAGAGCTGCCGCCACACGGAGGCAAGTACCCAGTTGTGAGACCGCAGCACTACTATGGGTGTGTGTGCATCTGGGAAAGCATCTGCATGTGCGCGTGTATCTGCTGCTGCCTTTTCTCATGCTCATGGCAGCCTCTGTGCTTGGTGGGTGGGGCTTCTTCATGGGTCTGAGCATTGGCCGATCATTGGGACTCCAGTGGCACGGTGGGCTTTCCAGCCATCCAGGAAAGCATTCATGTGCGGGTCCAGGGCTGCCGACAACCCCTCCCAGAGTTGCACCAGGCGCATTCCTACTTTTGGGGATGCAGCAGTACTATTGGCTCTCACGCCAACCTGGGAAGCGCTCGGGCGTGTGCACAGTGCTGCCAGGGAAGGGTTGGGGATAGGAATGACTTCATAGTACGTCCAATGACAAGCATAAATCTCAAAATAATTATGCTGAGTGAAAGAAGACAGTAAAAAATGAGTAGTATATGATCCCATTTATAAAAATTCATGGAAAATACAGGAAAATCTATAGGGACATATACCGGAACACTGGTTGCCTGGGAATCAGAATGTGTTTGCAAACGGCAGGGAAGGAGGAATTAAAATGAGCATGAGGAAATTTGGGGAGGATGGGCATTCCTTTTCTTGATTGTGATGATGGTTCAATAAGTTATAATCAAAAGGTATCACATTATTCGCTTTAAATGTATGCAGTTTACTGCATGTCGTTAATACCTCAATTAAGCTAGAACATGCAGGGGAAAGAGAGGGAGAGAGAGCCGAAAGAGGGAAAAGGCAAGGAAAAGAAGGACTGAGGGTGAAAATTAAGTGGACAAAAGGAAGAGGGAGACACAGGAGGCATCGGGTCTCTGTGGCTTTGGCATCTCCTTCCCCTGGAGTCTCCCATACTGGGCAGCTGACTGGACCATTCTGATGCGCTCTCCTCACCTCACAAGTCACTTGTCTGCCGGCGGAAGAAGGAGGGCGACTGTGAGGTCCAGTGACGACGCCTGGTCTATTACCTGCCTCATGGCGACCTACGGAAGCTGCGATGACTAGATCTGACTAGATCTGAGGTCCCCTTTTCCCAGACGTGGTCTGGAGAAGCTTGACTGGAACAGAACGAAACCACATTGGACGGACACAGGCTCCGAGCCTTTCTAGACTTGGCCCCTGACTGGCTCACAGGGGACTAAGCTGAAAGGTTTCAACTTTCTTAAGTCCTGAAAGTGACTGCAACTTCTGTCCTGTGGTGTCACACCAGTTCATCCCTCAGGGACACCAGAATTGGTGAAACCAGCACAGACATTGCCATCATGTAAAATCGAATTCCCACTTCAGTGCAAGGTTTCCCTTCTTAGGAAACTTTGGAACATCCCTCCCCTTGACTCTGTGTAGCCATCACAACCCTCTCGGTTCCTCCATAATCCTCCCCCACTGAAGGCCTGGCAGTCTCAGGTTCCCCTTTTCTGCTTCATTCTCTGAAGCTCAGATTAGTCAGCTGGGCCCAAGGGTTCAAAAGTCAACGTGTATACACTGGAAAAGAAATATTTCAAGTTTAAACTGAGGCTGGAGAGGTTTAAAGAGTTCCAGAAGGGTTGTCATATATCACTTGTAGGAGTTCTCCTTGCGGTGGAGAAAAGCTGTTAAGTGTTAAACATTTCTTTTTCTCTCTTTTCATAAAAGCCAATGCTATTTATTTATTTAAGCAATGCTGTGGTGGTTCCTTTAAAGTTTTGCTAACCTTCCCGGGCCACCTTCCTGTCATAAGCTGTTTTTTTTTTTTATCTGAAAACCCAGTGTTTCATTCCTTTTGGTTAAGTTTTAGAATTAGAAGCATGGATTGTGAGATGCAATCCTGAGTTCATGTGAGTTAGTTTGAGGTTGAAACAAGATGAAAGATCAAAAAAGTTTAAGGTGAGGTTTAAGGTGCGCCGAGCCCTCTGTCTTCTGCGAAGCCAGCGCATAGACTGGGTTTTTGCGTTTCTCCCGAGTGTTTTGAATACAGCCCTCTCGAGGCTTTTGTTCCACAAAGCTAAAGTTGAGCATGAGAAGTAGGCTGAGCAACTGTGTTAGGTTCTCTGTTGTATGAAGCAAGTTCTACCAATAAAGAGAGTGCAGTGCAGTTGAGAGAACAAGAAGAAAAAGAGAATGGAATTAGACTCATTGTTCTGAACAGAAATAATGTATACTTATATCTGGCACCATATCAGTGGTTCTAAACCTGATTGCTTGTCAGAATTACCCCAGAGGAGGTTTTAAAAATCTAGACTCTTAGGCCCAAGTCTATACTTGCTGAAGCAAAATTGCTCATGGTAAATTCCCAGGATCTGAATTTTTAAGGAGCTGTCTATGTATTCGGACACACACAGTCCAAAAGTAGTCCACAGACAGTGGTTTGAGAACTATGTATACAAGCAAAAAGAGAGCAATTCACCAGCATGCCCTGCAGAGTGCTATCTGTCGTTCAGAGCAATCCTTAAAATGGCACAAAGAAAACCTTGAAAGCACTTTTGGCTTTTGAGATTTTTGTAACACCTCATCTTGGCAGTGTGACTACTTTCACATGGACTTTTCCTCGCTTTACTTGGTTCTGGCAAGTGGGCAAGGTACTGGGTGTGACAGCTGGTGCCTGCTCCCCCACTTCCTCCTCCAAAGGAAACTGCTCCACCCGTCTCCCTTCTAGCTAGGGGACTCGACTATCACCCTGAGGTTCTCACCAGAAAGGAAGCCCCTTCAAGGCCGTCCAGCTTCCAACACCAGCAGTATGCAAAGGACACAAGAACTGGGCATTTATTTCCCATCATTTAGAATTTGAACTAGGGACTCGTCCTAGTCTGTTTGGGCTGCTATGACACAATACCACAGACTGGGTGGCCTATAAACAACAGACATTTATTTCTCACAGTTCTGCAGGCTGGAAGTCGGACATCAGGGTGCCAGCGTGGTCTGGTCCTGGTGAGAGCCCACTTCCATGTTGCAGATGAACATCTTCTTGCTGTGTCTTCACGTGGCTGAAAGAGAGCAAGCTAGTATCTCTGACCTCTTTCTAGAAGGGCACTAGTCCCATTCACAAGGGCTCCACTGTCATGGCCTAATCACTTTCTAACACCAGCACATTGGAAGTTAGGATTCAACATATGAATTTTGGCGGGACACAAACGTTCAGTCCGTTGCAGAACTGTCAAGAAGGAAACCCTTCTCAGAGAGAAGTATGGACCTGATGTGCAAAGGAAGGTAGACACCTAGAGAACTGGGGGCCTGCGAGGGACAGTAGAGCCACCAGGGTAGACGGTCAAAGTTTACAGATGTGCCTATGGACAGACCTGGAAGAAGTTTTACATCAATGAGATCAGTTACAATATACACTTGAAGATAAGGGGATGAATGTGTTTCCTCCCTAAGTTATCCATCAGGTAATTTGGTTTGCATCCTTCTACACTATTTCGTGTTGTGCCCTCATGACCCGGGGGGATGTGTTGGATGGTAGTTCAGAGTAAGACTCAGAGCTTGGCTGCTCCTGCCGAATCTGGCTGCAGTCTGGACCAGCAGTGCGAGCTTAGTGAGTTACTTTACCTCTCCATTCTTCAGTTTTCTCATCCATAAAAATAAAGAGAAAAATAGCACCCCATATGGTCACTGAGAGAACTAGATGAGTTAGTGCATGTAAGGCTATGGAACAGTGTCTAGCATTTAGTGAGCACCCAATGAATATTAGCCATTTTTATTACAGCGTTCCTTAATTATTTTGATGACAAACTAGTGTCTGAGAGAGACATATTTACCTGAAATGATGTCAACTGATGCTAATTTTGGAAGCTTAGAGAGGTCACTGATGAAATCAGTTTTTAAAAATGCAAAGAATCTTAACATAGACTTAGTAATTATTCCTGGGATTATGGTCTCAAATATTGGATACAGTTGTACATATGCATTTAAAGAACACTCTAAAAAACTATTTAGAAAGAGTTATATTATGAATTTCAAGAAAATATAGTACAAAGAAAAAAGGAAAATAAAAACAAGCTACTTATATGTTATGGAAATAGTACTTGCAACTTGGCATAAATTTTCCAGTGATGGCATCTTACATGCTTTTAACAATTGCTTCAGATCCAACAACTTAGAAGATAATATGCTCTGGAAGAAAGTGGCTCTGATGATTACAGTGTTACTGATTTCGAAGAATACCTGTGACAAGTTTGAATAAACTTACTTTGTGAAATGGAAGAGTAAAAAAAGGTATCTCTAAATAATAAATATATTATTTTTCATGAGGTGTTATTTTAAATTAGTATGTACATCAAAATTAATAAATTGATTACTACAGTAGACATCTGACTAATTTAGCCACATCTTTGTAATTTTATATAATCGGGTTTCTTTCTGAGGATGCAAAAGGAAGGGCTTATACAGGTTTTGGTTTGCCATGTATGCTTTCCAGAATCTTTTTTTTTAATGGTTTTTAACACTGTGAAATGAGTTGTACATTTTTGTTTGTCCTTCACCCCTTGTGCCCACCCCCCACCCCCATAGCCCCTGGTAACCACAATACAGTTTTCTCTGTCCATGTGTTGGTTTATATTCCACATATGAGTGAGATCATACGGTGTTTGTCTTTCTCCTTCTGGCTTACTTCACTTAACATAATACTCTCCAGGCCCATCCATGTTGTTGCAAATGGGACGATTTTGTCTTTTTTTA
Source organism: Diceros bicornis minor (assembly GCF_020826845.1). Classification (NCBI taxonomy): domain Eukaryota; kingdom Metazoa; phylum Chordata; class Mammalia; order Perissodactyla; family Rhinocerotidae; genus Diceros; species Diceros bicornis. The sequence continues at coordinate 733,025 of NW_026690912.1, read as the reverse complement.
TGGCTGAGTAGTATACCACATCTTCTTGATCCAGTCATCAGTCGAGGGACACTTAGGTTGCTTCCACTTCTTGGCTATGGTGAATAATGCTGCAATGAACATAGGGGTGCATAAGCCTCTTTGAATTGTTGATTTCAGGTTTGTTGAATAGATTCCCAGTAATGGGATGGCTGGGTCATAGGGCATCTCTATTTTTAATTCTTTGAAGAATATGCATACCGTTTTCCATAGAGGCTGCACCAGTTTGCATTCCGACCAGCTGTGTATGAGGGTTCCTGTTGCTCCACATCCTCTCCAACATTTGTTGTTTTTTGTCTTGGTGATTATAGCCATTCTAACGGGCGTGAGGTGATATCTTAGTGTTGTTTTGATTTGCATTTCCCTGATGATTAATGATGTTGAACATCTTTTCATGTGCCTATTGACCATATGTATATCTTCTTTGGAGAAGTGTCTGTTCATTTCCTCTGCCTGTTCTTTGATCGTGTTGTTTGCCTTTTTGTTGTTCAGTTGTGTGAGTTCTTTATATATTATGGAGATCAACCCCTTGTCAGATGTATGTTTTGCAAATATTCTCTCCCAGCTGGTGGGTTGTCTGTTCATCTTGATTCTGGTTTCGTTTGTCTTGTAGAAGCTCTTTAATCTGATAAAGTCCCGCTTGTTTATTTTTTCCTTAGTTTCCCTAGTCTGGGTAGGCATGTCATCCGAAAAGATTCCTTTAGGACCAATGTCAAATAATGTGTTGCCTATATTTTCTTCTATGAGTTTTATAGTTTCGGGTCTCACCTTCAGGTCGTTGATCCATTTTGAGTTAATTTTTTGAATGGCGATAGCAGATGGTCCACTTTCATTCTTTTGCATGTGGCTGTCCAGTTTTCCCAACACCTTTTATTGAAGAGACTTTCCTTTCTCCATTGTATGTTCTTAGCTCCTTTGTCAAAAATTAGCTGTCCATATATGTGTGGTTTTATTTCTGGGCTTTCAATTCTGTTCCATTGATCTGTGTGTCTGTTTTTGTACCAGCACCATGCTGTTTTGATTACTATTGCTCTGTAGTATGTTTTGAAGTCAGGGATTGTGATGCCTCCTGCTTTGTTCTTTTTTCTTAGGATTTCTTTAGCTATTCGGGGTCTTTTGTTGCCCCATATAAATTTTAGTATTCTTTTTTCTATTTCTGTGAAGAATCTCATTGGGATTCTGATTGGGATTGCATTGAATCTGTAGATTGCTTTAGGTAATACAGATATTTTAATTATGTTTATTCTTCTAATCCACATGCATGAGATATCTTTCCGTTTCTTTATGTCATCATCGATTTCTTTCAATAATGTCTTGTAGTTCTCATTGTATAGGTCATTCATCTCCTTGGTAAGATTTATTCCTAAGTATTTTATTCTTTTTGATGCAATTGTAAATGGTATTATCTTTTTGAGCTCTCTTTCTGTTGGTTCATTATTAGCATACAGAAATGCAACTGATTTTTGTAGATTGATTTTTGTACCCTGCAACTTTGCTGTAGTTGTTGATTATTTCTAATAGTTTTCCAATGGATTCTTTAGGGTTTTCTATATATAAAATCATGTCATCTGCAAATAGTGAAGAATTTCACTTCTTCATTACCTGTTTGAATTCCTTTTTCTTGCCTAATTGCTCTGGCCAAAACCTCCAGTACTATGTTGAACAGGAGTGGTGAGAGTGGGCAGCCCTGCCTCGTTCTTGTTCTCCGAGGAATGACTTTCAGTCTTTCCCCGTTGACCATGATGTTGGCTGTGGGTTTGTCATAAATAGCCTTTATTATGTTGAGGTACTTTCCTTCTATTCCCATTTTGTTGAGAGTTTTTATCACAAATGGATGTTGTGTCTTGTCAAATGCCTTCTCTGCGTGTATTAGATGACCATGTGGTTTTTATTCTTTGTTTTGTTGATGTGATGTATCACGTTGATTGATTTGTGGATGTTGAACCATCCCTGCGTCCCTGGTATAAATCCCACTTGATCATGGTGCATGATCTTTTTAATGTATTGCTGTATTCGGTTTGCCAATATTTTGTTGAGGATTTTTGCATCTATGTTCATCAGCGATATTGGCCTGTAATTTTCTTTCTTTGTATTGTCTTTGTCTGGCTTTGGTATCAGGATGATGTTGGCCTCATAGAATGATTTAGGAAGTGTTCCACCTTCCTCTATTTTTTGGAATAGTTTGAGAAGGATGGGTATTAAATTTTCCTTGAATGTTTGGTAAACTTCACCGGAGAAGCCATCTGGTCCTGGACTTTTATTTTTTGGGAGGTTTTTGATTACTATTTCAATCTCTTTACTTGTGATTGGTCTATTCAGATTCTCCATTTCTTCTTGGTTCAGTTTTGGGAGATTGTATAAGTCTAAGAATTTATCCATTTCTTCTAGATTTTCCAATTTGTTGGCATATAATTTCTCATAGTATTCTCTTATAATCCTCTGTATTTCCGTGGTATCCGTTGTAATTTCTCCTCTTTCATTTCTAATTTTATTTACTTGAGCCTTTTCTCCTTTTTTCTCAGTAAGCCTGGCTAAGGGTTTGTCGATTTTGTTTATCTTCTCAAAGAACCAACTCTTTGTTTCATTAATCCTTTCTACTGTTTTTTGGTCTCAATTTCCTTTATTTCTGCTCTGATTTTTAGTATTTCTCTCATTCTGCTGACTTTGGGCTTCTTTTTCTAGTTCTGTTAGGTGTAATTTAAGGTTGCTTATTTGGGCTTTTTCTTGTTTGTTAAGGTGGGCTTGTATCGCTATGAGTTTCCCTCTCAGGACTGCTTTTGCTGCATCCCATATGGTTTGGTATGGCATATTTTCATTTTCGTTTGTTTCCAGATAGTTTTTGATTTCTCCTTTAATTTCATCAATGATCCATTAGTTGTTCAGTAGCATGTTGTTTAATCTCCACATTTTTGTCACTTTCCCAGTTTTTTTTTTCATGGTTCATTTCCAGTTTCATAGCATTATGGTCTGAAAAGATGTTTGTTATGATTTCAATCTTCTTAAATTAATTGAGGCTTGCTTTGTTTCCCAACATATGGTCTATCCTTGAGAATGTTCGATGTGCGCTTGAGAAGAATGTGTAGTCAGCTGTTCTTGGATGGAGTGCTCTGTATGTCTACTAGGTCCATCTTGTCCAGTTTTTCATTTAATTCTACTATTTCTTTATTGACTTTTTGTCTGGATGATCTATCCATTGATGTAAGTGGGGTATTAAGATCCCCTACTATTATTGTGTTGTTATTAATGTCTCCTTTTAGGTTTGTTAATAGTTGCTTTATGTACATTGGTGCTCCTATGTTGGGTGCATATATATTTAAAAGTGATATGTCTTCTTGGTGGGGTGTCCCTTTTATCATTATATATTTCCCTGTTTGTCTTTCTTCACCTGTTTTATCTTGAAGTCTACTTTGTCTGATATGAGTATGGCAACACCTGCTTTCTTTTGTTTGCCATTAGCTTGGAGTATTGTCTTCCATTCTTTCACTCTGAGCCTGTGCTTGTCTTTAGAGCTGAGATGTGTTTCCTGGAGGCAGCATATTGTTGGGTCCTGCTTTTTAATCCATCCTGCCACTCTGTATCTTTTGATTGGAGAGTTCAATCCTTTACATTATGGTAATTATTGATATATGAGAGCTTAATGTTACTGTTTTGTCACTTATTTTCTGGTTCTTTTGCATTTCCTTTGTTTCTTGTCCCATTTGTTTTGGACTGCCAATTCAGTTTGGTTGTTCTGTCTCATGTCTCTTCTAGTTTTCTCTTTGATTATCATATGTGATTTTGTTTTGATTATTGTTTAGTGGTTACCTTGAGGTTTGTGTAAAAAATGTTGTGTATGAGATAGTCCATTATCTGATGGCCTTCTATTTCCTTATACTAAGTCAATTCAATCACTTTCCTCTTCCCCTTCTAAGTCGTTCTTGTTATACCTTATTCTATCTTGTGTTGTGGCTATGTATTTTCAGTGATGAGGTTAAATTTATTTTTGTTGAATAACTTCCTTTGATCATTGATTTTGGTATTTAAGTGGTTGCTAACCTATTCTGGTAAAGATCTACTATTTTTCTGAGTTTATCTACCTATTTTTCTCCTTGCTCCAAGCTTTGTATTCCCTTTCTCTTCTTTTTTTCAGGCCGGAGGGCCTTCTTGAGTATTTCTTGTAGTGGGGGTCTCATGGCCATGAACTACCTTAGCTTTTGTTTATGTTTATCTGGGAGAGTTACTACTTCTTCATCATATTTGAAGGATATTTTTGCTGGATAGAGTATTCTTGGCTGAAAGTTTTTGTCTTTCAGTATTTTGACTATATCATTCCCGTCTCTCCTAGCCTGTAAAATTTCTGTTGAGAAATCCGCTGAGACCCTGATGGGAGTTCCTTTGTACGTTATTTTTTGTTTTTCTCTAGCTGCCCTTAATATTGTTTCTTTGTCATTGACTCTGGCTAGCCTTACCACTAGGTGTTATAGTGTGGGCCTTTGCCTGTTGACATGTTTAGGTGACCTGTTGGCTTCGCTTACTGGTATTTCCTGCTCCTTCCCCAGATTTGGGAAATTCTCAGCTATTATTTCCTTGAATAGGCTCTCTCTTCCTCTTTCCCTCTCTTCTCCCTCAGGAATACCTATAATTCTTATGTTACATTTCCTAATAGAGTCAGATATTTCTCGGAGACTTTCTTCATTTCTTTTTAGTCTTAGTTCTCTCTCCTCTTCTATCTGGAGCATATCTGTATTGCTATCCTCTAAAATGCTAATTCTTTCCTCCATATTGTCAGCTCTGTTCTTTAAAGACTCCAGATTCTCCTTTATCTCCTCCATTGTGTTCTTCATCTCCATCAGCAGTGATTGGTTTTTGTTTATGATTTCAATCTCTTTTGTGAAGAAACTCCTAATCTCATTGAATTGTTTGTCTGTGTTGTCTCGTATTTTGTTGAGTGTTTTTATGATAGCTATTTTGAAATCTCTGTCATTTAGGTTATGGATTTCTCTGTCTTCAGGATTGGTTTCTGGGTGCTTGTCATTTTCCTTCTGGTCTGGGGATTTCATGTATCTTTGCATTGCGGTTCCTGCGTTGGCTTTGTTTTTCCTCATCCTGGAAATCTCTGGTTGTAATTTCCACCCGCCGCCACTGTGTGGGGGTAAAGGGCTGTTTAATCTGAGGCCCCTGTCCTCTGCCCCGGCTGTTCACTGCCATCCTCGATCCACAGGTCACTTGGTCTGGTTTGGTCGGCTGAGCTGCAGGGTCCGGTTTGCGGGAAGGGGGGTGCTCTCTCTTTTGCCCGCTGGGCCCCTGGCGTGGGGGGCTTCTCATTCGCCCCTCGTTATCCGCTCTCTGGGGTGCTCAGATATTGATGGTACCCTGTAGCAATTCTGAGTCCTCTGTGTGGGAGTTTGCCACTGGCTGAGAGAGCCCAAAGAGCTATGGTTTCCCTGCAGAGGGCCGCCCCTCCCCCCTCTCTGGGAGCCGAGCAGACCAGGATCGCTGGTCTGATGGGGAGGGAGAAAAGTTCTCCTTACCTCTCCCCACTTCCTCCAGGGGCCCAGCACGTTCCACTCTCAGATGTGCGGCAGTGTGGATCTTCCCGATCCTGCTTTTCACTGTCTAGCATTCCGTTGTTGGTCTGTGACTGTTCCTTTTGTTGTATCTTATCAGGGGAAGAGTTTACGGGAAAGCTCGCTCCGCCATGACGCTGATGTCACTTTTACAGAATCTTTTTGACGAGCTCAGATTCTAAATACATTCCTTAAAAAAAGGGAGATGACTAAAACAATGACAAAAGTACACTTGTTATGCTACTGGAAGACATTAAGTGAAATACATCACTTTCGCCTTGTGCTACTATTGTGCTTATACAGGACTTGCCATTTAGTATTGCAGTTACATTTTGTATGTGTAATCTATTAAATAGTCTATATATGGCTAGATATATAATATATGCACAAATGTGTATCATAGAGTGTGTATTAGTAGAATATTTATATATGACTCATATTACCCATGTCTTACTTAGAAGACTGTGAGATCCTTTATCTTCATACATCTTGGTCCCCAAATAATGTTTGATAAATTAGTAGATACTCTCTTATGTGTTAGTCAAATGAATTTATAAAACAAAGAGTAAAGTCCATATTGAACCTAGTGTTGTAAATACTACTAAGAACAACAAAAATAGTTTCTCTGGCTAACTTTTTTGGATAATTACTACCTGCTAGTGAAACACACATTTTATTTCATTAAACCTCAGAATGACCATATTGAGTAGATGCTATTATTCTTATATTAGACGAAGAATCTTAGCCTTAGAGGTTCTGTCACTCACTCAGGTCACAGTAAGTTAAGGTCAAGCTCCGGGTAGACTATCTAACCCTAAAAGCCATGCTCATTTCTCTCCATTTTGTGAAGGCGGAAGTTCTATTGATAAAATATCATCTGAGAATTTTCTAAGTGTCAGAGACATATCTAAACTGAGTGATCAGTAGGAAACAACTTACTGTAGTGGAAGAAGATGGACAGTAAAGCCAGGTACTCAGGTACCATGAAGGAAATAAATAAAGGGGATGTGGAAGAGAGCCAGGGTGGGGTATGGGGTGAGTCTGGGACTCTGAGAAGGTAACTTTGGTGTAAACAATCGAACAATGAAGAGGCAGCTCTAAGAAGATCTGAAGGCAGATCATCCCAAGAAGAGAGATTAACTCCTGCAAATGTGCTGAGATGAGATTGCATTTAGAGTATTTGGGGGACATAAAGAACGGCTGTGCATCTGGAGCCTGGAGAATAAAGAGGAAGAGAGGAGGGGGTGAAATCTGAGCAGAAGGAGAGCACATCACATAGAGCATTAGAGACCAGGGTACACATGGTTTATACCTCACATGAAATGGGAAATCACTAAAAAATTTTCAGCAGAGAGTAACATGATCAGACTGGTAATTTTGAAAGACAGTATGGCTACCAGACGGCAGGAAAATGAGGAAAAAAAGGAATAAATTGAGCTCCAAATTTTTGTCCCAAGTAACTGAGGTGAGGAAAGCTTGAAAGAACAGTGAGTAGATTTAAGAATGAGGTGTTAAGAAAGGTTGAATCACATTTTTGGTTTGGGCCTAGCTAAAGTTGAGCTGTCCCTTATGATACACACGGACTCTTGGAATAGGCAGTTGGATACTCCATTTTAAAGCTCAGGAGAAAAGGCCAGGCTGGAGATACAAATCCAAAATTATAAGCATAGAGATGATATATAGAGCCATGGAAATAGTTGGGATCAATTAGTAAAAACGAAAAGGAACTAGGACAAGACTTTATATTCTAAAAATTTAGAAGTTAAGAAGAGAAGGTTAAAAACTAGGAGAGTGTGGCATATTGAAAACATAGAGGAAGAGATGTTTCAAGTGGTCAAAATTATCAAATACTAGTAAAAGTTCATGTAAAAGAAGTATATAGAAAAGACATCAGCAAATTGTACCTAAATCTAATTTTTTAAAAGAAAAATTAAAAATAACATTAGTTATGAGATTTTTTTAATATAGAAGAAAATTATCAAGGATGATGCCTTCAGTCTTTTTTTCAAAGCTGTTTGCATATGTTTTGTAAGAAAACTTTTTATGTATAACAGTCTCATGTATCTTGCTATTTCTTCTACTATTTGTAGAATTGAATACTGCATTTCACAATCAATCAGATTATTAAAAGTTGTATTAAAAAGATGAAAAAAAAATACATGGCCTTCATAATGGCTCTTTAGTGGGTTATTGGAAAGAAAGTAAATTGGAATGAATTGAAAGGAGAATGGAAGATGAGAATGGGACATGGCAAGTTTAGTCCTTTCCTTGAAGGAAGAGTGCTGAGAAGGAGAGAAGAAAATTCGGGTTCTTGTTGGAGGGGACAAGGGTTGGGAAGTTTTTTTGTTTGTTTGTTTGCTTTCTTTAAAATGGGGGACAGTAAAGCGTGTTTATGCACTGATCAAGTAGAAAATGTGAAAATGATGAGGCAGATAAGAAATATGACATTTGCAGAAGTGAAGTCCTTTAAATATTACTATTGTGGTAATAAATGATAAATAATATAGAGAAGGCATCTGTTCAACTTATAGTATGCTTCTATTTTTTTATCATACATAACAATAATTTACTGAAAAAATAAAGAAAATTACATAGTATGAGACTTAAGTCCAATTTATATCAGGAAATGAACACTATTTTAAATAAATTCAAATATTAGAAAATATATAAAAGGTTGGAACAACAGCATGAACCAACTTAAACTACTTATATTTCTAGAACACTAGACTCGAATGCAGAAAATATATTTCTTCCAGGTGCACATGAAAATTTACAAGGATAAATTATATTTTTAACCATAAAATAAATCTCAGTAAATTTGAAAGACTGAAACAATTAAGAAAAAAAATTGTCTACAACAGAATTAAATTAGGAAATAATAAAAATGAGATATCTCAAAATTTCTCAAATATTTAGAAATTAAACAAAATTATTCAGAATAAAAATGGGCAAGGAAGAAAATAAAATAGATATTAGAATATATTTTTAATTAAAATGTAATGAAAACATAGGATATTGAAATTTGTGGGATGTACCAAATGCAGTACATAGAGGGAAATTTATAGGTTTAAATAATTATATTAGGGAAAAAGAAAGTTGTAATATCATTGATTTTTGCTTCAACTTAAGAAGCTAGGAAAAAAAAGAACAAATTAAATTCAGAATATTTAAAAGAAAGCAAATTATAAAATAAAGAGAATAACTCAATAGAATAGAAAATGTATAAATAATAGGAAAATCAAAAAGTATGAAAAATTAATAAACTCCTAGTAAAACTGGCCAAGACAAAAGAGAAATTGCAAACTACTAATATCAGTAACAGAAGAGGAGGCATTACTACAGAAAATAAAAGGTTAATAATGGGATATTGTGAAGAACTTGTTAGCATAAATTTGACAACTTAAGGGAAAGGAATACATTTCTTGAAAGACCTGCGTTTTCAAGATTGACATAAAAGCATACAATTTAATTAGGCCATATCTACTAAAGATATTGTATGTTTAATCAAAAACCTTTCCATGAATATAACTCCAGGTTTGGATGACTTCACTAAGTGAAATCTGTCAAACATATACGAGGGAAATAACACCATTTTAACATAAACTCTTTTGAAAAATAGAGGAGAAGAGAACAGGATGCAATTTGTTTTATGAAGCCAGCATATCCCTGATATCAAAAGCTAAGAAAGATAGCTAAAGAAAAAAGACCAATATTCTTCACGAACATAGATGCAAAAATTCTTAACCAAGTTATCAAATCAAATTCAACAATATATTAACAACATGGCTAAGTTGGTTTAAAATTTGGAAAGCAAGCAATGTTAATTGCCACATTTTCCCATAATTGAGGAAAAACATCATATGATCATCTTAATAGACGAAGACAAAGCATTTAACAAAATTTAATGTCCATTCATAGTAAAAACCCTCAGCAAACAAGAAATAGAAGTGAATTTCCTCTATCTCAAAAAGTGCATTTAGAAAATATTGTACAGAAAATATCACATTTAATGGTGTGGTATACATCCTAAACTCACGGGATCCTACAGAAACATTGAACTAGTAAGTGAACTTAGCAAAGTTGCAGAATACAAGGCCAATTTGCAGAAATTAATTGCATTTCTATATACTGTAACAAAACATTACCATGGCACTATATAATTCAAGTACCTAGTAAAAATCTAGCAAAAAAATATGCAGTTTTATAAACTGAAGACTAAAAATCTTTGTTGAGAGAAATTGAAACAGACCTAAATAAATGGAGAGATATGCCATAAATAGTTGTTTAAAGAGAGTTAAATCTGCAGAGCCACTAATCATGTTTGAGAATACTTATTGAAATTAAAAATATGATTTCACAACTATTATCAGTAATGTTTGAGGAAGTATGTAGCATATATGGGAGGCTAGGAAAATAGCAATGGGCTAGTTTTGTTCCTCTAATTGAAAAAGAATTCAAGATGGAAACTGGAAACTCTGAAAGCATGACCTTGTCACTGATTCAACAGTGATATGAAGTGACACAGAGGTTTTCTAGGTAGGTCATGCTATGTCTAACAATATCCTTAAATGTCCCTTTGTGAGTAGAGTTGCTAGACTGATCATAATGGAAGTATTCTTCCCTGAGGCATTAATACCAGCTGCTGTGATCTCCGAGGGCCCAACATGAGGAAGGAAGGGTCGAAGATTGGAGAGGGAAAGTTGGTTGCCTGAACATCTGTATCCACAGGCAGTTGATTGATAGATGATGTGAGAGCTCCTGGGAGACGTCAGGCAGGCTGTTATAAATGAAGTTCTTTTGTGTGTGTGTGTGTGAGGAAGATCAGCCCTGAGCTAACATCCACGCCAATCCTCCTCTATTTGCTGAGCAAGACTGGCCCTGAGATAACATCTATTGCCAATCCTCCTCCTTTTTTTTCCCCCACCTTTTCTCCCCAAAGCCCCAGTAGATAGTTATACGTCATAGTTGCATATCCCTCTAGTTGCTGTATGTGGGACGCTGCCTCACCATGGCCGGACAAGCGGTGCGTTGGTGCACGCCTAGGATCCGAACCCAGGCGGCCAGTAGCGGAGCACGGAAACTGAACCGCTAAGCCAGGGGACTGGCCCCTAAATGAAGTTCTTCACACTTTAACTACAATGTTGTCTTAAAATTACAGGGAAGGAGAAAAAAATGGAATGAATTGAGGAAGAGAATGTAGAAGAGAGTTTTAAGAGAGTATGAGAAAGAGTAGAGAGAAAATGCAGAAAAGAAAGGAGAAAAATGTTGAACGAAGAGACAGAAAGAGAAAGAAAGGAAAAGAGGAAGAGTAGAAAGGCAGAAGGACTATGGTGGAAACATCCTTATGAGGCTATAACATGCTGGCAAACAGAAGTAGTAAGTTTAACAACATGTTAACAAAAGGAACCTCTGTGCTGATGAGAGCACAGCTGATCATCGTTCTCAGGGCACCAGAGATTAAATAGGTTACCGAGGCAGGAGACGAAAAAATAGAAAATGTGGTCACAGAGATGGAAGATTTCAGATACTAGAACTAGGGAATAAAGTGGAAGCCAGGCTCATCGCAAAGTCGTGACCCAGATAATCTCTTCCTTGTAAAGAATGTAGAAGTTTATGTTGTTTACTGATTAAATGACGAATAATGTTATAGGGAAAAAACAGAAAAGAAAAAAGTTTAGGAAGAAACTTCTATATTTACGGAAATAAAAAACTACAATATGAATTCAAATAAAAGATACCATTATGTCACAAACTGTTATTTGTCCCTCAGTTCTTCTCGTTTCACCAGACGTTTGCTGGATCCATAGCCCGCAGAATAACGATTAGGTTTACCACCTCTCTCTCGCTCTGTCTCGCCATTGTAACCATGTGTCAGGTATGGCTGTTGGGACAAGAGAGGAAGCGAGACCAGCAGCTTCCAGGATCTGCTCTTACCAACAGGCAAACCTGGTACCCAGACTGACAGGGACAGAGTGAGTGGATGTCTCGGGTGAGCAGTCCCACATAGCCATCGGCCTTGACCACGAGAGTCCCAGGAATCCCAACCTCATTTCCTTGTTAGGGGCCTGCGCTGTGCAGGAGGAGCCTTGAGAATTTGGGTGGAGACAGCAGAAGGGGCAGGGCTAGAACATCTCCATCAATTTACTGTTGCCTCCGAGGAAGCCTCACCAGGAGACCCTAAGAGGACGAGTTTCCTCTTTCTTTCAAACATTGTATCATATCAAGTATTGACGTTGGCCGGTGTGCAGGGGCGTCTTTGTCAGCTTTCCCCAACTATACTCTTTGCAGTTGAAATAAACCTGAAACGACTTCAATCTGACTGGAAACATTTGCCCCTGCCCAGAACAAAGCAGTCTCTATCATGATTTGAAAAAGGGGCCTCAAAAAACGCTTGGCTGATTCTAGCATCTGGTCGTCAAGGAGGCAATTGACCATCACCAGCCAATGTCAGCTCTACCGCTGACTCTTCCCAAGTGTCCTCCCAATAGGTGAGAAGAGCTAGGAGTCCACCCAGCAGGAAAGCCATCCTGCTGGCTGTGGGACCCAAATGCAAATTAAAAAACCATGCCCCTGTGGAGCACCTACTTTCCTCCCTTTGGATGGGTCACTCATAATGCTCTCAACCACTCCCCACACTTTCCACAGGGTATGGCTAAAATCCAGCCCAATCTTGACTGTCTTCTTCAGGGTCATATCCCAAGACTGGATCCATATCGACATGGATGGTAGTTTATTCTTTGGTTTTCCTCTGGAATAATGGACTGTTGGTGGGTCTCATTCTGTTGGATTAAAGAAGAGCATGTAGCCATTTCTTTAAACAGCGACATGTGACTACAAATGAAAATGGTTAGCCTATTTTATTTTTTTTTATTTCCAAATCTGTGTCATGGGCCAAATACATAAAAGCATAGAGATTTTTGACACTTCTTCATGACTATCACGAGCCAAACTCCCTCAAACAATACGCTCTTCACACTCCCATTGCGGTCGGTAACTGACAGTCGTCTCCAGCTGAGAAGTAGTGAGGCTTAGTGGAATCACTGTTGAGTATCCAGACACGCCCTCTGCCCAAATCTTCATTTTCTTTTCCTTTTTTTTAAAAAACCAGCTCCTCGTGATATGCTAGCACGTTATTTTGCTTCTGAGCAAATGACCTCAGTTTTGTTCACAACCTAAATGAAAATTTCCTTTCATCCCTGTATACCTGTGAATATGTCATTCACTATGAAGATCAGACCTCTGCAGCTTCATTTACTAAGAACCCAGGTCTGTGCACATCTTCTCCAGGAAGGTAGCTCAGTGGGAATACCCAGTAACGGTGACTTATTCACTTCCAGAGAGAGTTGTGTTAGCTAGATGCATGTTCTTTCTGCCGTAAACCATGAGTCATGACAGGGTTGGGATATAGATAGTTTTGGTGCTTATGGTGAGTTTTGGGTTCTACTTGGCTGACTTTTATTTTTGTGGTAAGGAGAGAAGAAGTGGTTACGTTTTGCTATGCAATTTATCTTGGAAGTGAGGATTTCCTATGACCCCTCTTTAAAGCCCCAGATCTAGTTTAATTTGGACGTATCCCAGGATTGTAAGGCATGCTTTAAAAATCACTATTTGCAACTATATTTCTGATTCTGTGTAAATCAGAACTTTTTTGTTATAGTGTCACCAAAACAAAATATAGCGATAACTTGGATCCTGAGGCTATGTAAAACAGCCACAGCAATCTATTCTCCAGAATTTCAACTTTTAAATGTCTATCAAAACAGAGCCACCATTTTCTAAATTATAGCAAATAAATATGAGAAAGTTAAACAAACAAAATAATTTTATAGCAATGGAAAAGTATTTCTGTCAGTTTTTATTTTAGAGTTTCACGCATGACTCCATTTGAAAAGTAGACTCTGCCTTTGAAAAATGTTTAAAAACAAGTGCTCTAGACAAGAAATTGCAAACTGGCACACTGGGGGCCATCTTTGGTGAATCATAGGTTGTTTTGTCTAAATAAGGTTTTGGAAATCAGGTCTTTTATGTAAAATACACATTTCATGCTCCTATTAGAAATCAGAAGATTTTACACTCTTGTCCCATAGTGACAATGACCAACTGGCTGGAAGCAAGTAGAGGCTGCCTCTTAAGACAGGTCATGAGTTTCCATAGTGACTAATTCCACATCAGTCCCTGTTGTCTTCCACCTCAACTCTCTTACTCACATACTTGACCCACATGGACACCCACACTCCACAGCTGTGTCTTTTCCTGTTTCTCATCTCTCAGCTGCACTTTCAATATCTCAACCAGCACATTTCACATACACTTTTGCAGACTCTGATGCTGCATGGTCTGTGTCTTTGTATTTATACTGCATAATCTTACACTGAAGGAAAATGCAGTTCATCTTCAGAAAACTCTCTGAGATCATTAGCAACAGAGTGGAGCTTGGCGAAATGACGATCAGGAGTGAGCACATCATCTTGAGACTTGGTCAGCGAGAGTTGAATGTTCACGCTATCACAATGCCGTAGGCCCCAGAGAGTACAAAAGAAATCAAAGGAATGGAACTATTTATCCACACATGAAAGGGGATGCATTTTCTCACATACCCCTAGCTCGAGTGACGGGTGTGTGGAGCACCTGCCCTTCAGCTGCCGTCTGCCCCTCAGGCAGAACTCTGCCACTCAGGGTGTTTGAAAGACATTGTCCAGACTAATCCATTGAGAAACGGCTGCCCAGATGTTCAGATGCCTTGGAGCAAAACAGACGTGTTCTAAGGTTTATAAAAGTCCAAGACGTTTCCTCTTCTCCTAGAGTCCGTTTCATGTACTTCATCCCAGTGCAGCGAGGGCCCTGTGAACAGACACATGCAGCCTCAGATTTAACACACCCCCTGCTGCCTCACAAGCAGCTGATGCCTGGGGATGCCTGTTCAGTGGAATAAAGATCAGGCATGTGCCCATTATCCTTACTCTTTCTCCCCAACACCTCTTCAATATACTCAGACATGGTGAGAGTAAATCTGTGTCAAATTCAAAAAAAAACCCTAAAAACCAATGATTGCTCATTTTAGTGTAAAGTAAAATGAAATTCTCGATGTTAATTAGACCTTTATTTGAAATCTCAAGAACCAGTTAAATGAATTCTTATTCACTGCCGTAAAACAATGTTTTAATGTTTTTTGCAAGACACGATAGGGCCTCCTACTGCCCGATTTGTTGAACGTGATCATTCAAGGAGAAAGATCTGCTTTTAGGCAAGAACTATTTACATATGGCTCTTTTCTTTCCAGGAAAACATTTTAACCCTGCTGTTCCCATGATGTCACAAGGACTAGAGTGTTGGGGAGGACTGAGAGCACACTCTTCCTCTGGAGTATGTTAGACTCTAAGGGTCCATGACACAGGAGTGGGGAACATTTCATTCATCGAGGATTGAGCCTCTCGTGCTGGGTGTTGAAAGAAACACCAGTGACGTCCCCGTGTATTCACGTGGAGTATCTGACAGTCAGTCATTGCAGGATTACAGAAGGAAGGGCAGTTCAGAGGGGAGGCCCCGGGGAGGCAGGCATGGAGGAGCGCGTGGTGACTGACACCGAGAGCTTGTGACCCGGGCAGGTGGCAGACTCTGTTCGGTCAGAAGACTCTGCCGACTGCAGTGCATAGAAATCCACGTCCGTCCACGGGAAGTCGCAGGACGAGAACACCGCTGACAGGAAGTCACCTGTCAGAGCGTGCGGCACGAGTGGTGAGAATGTTGAGTCTGAACCAAGGTCGTGGTGTCACAGTGGTGGAAAGGCCACTGGAGGTGAAAGAAGCAGACCCAGAGTCATTTCCAAGAACAAACTGGAAGGTTTATGGGACCAATTAGGCAGAGATCCTGAGGAGGAGAGGTGAAGATGTGCAGTGGTTTCCGGCCAGGAAGAAGAGTGTTCCATGGACGGTGAGGACAGATGCGTGCTGGGCTTCTCTGAGGGCTGGGAAGACGCACGGGGAGCTTGATTTTAGACATGACACAAGTTCAGTGATGGTGCTCAACACACATGCGCCAAGGCGTGTCTCTCACACACACACAGCCTAAGAACAGAGTCCATGATCATGGCACAGCCAGAGTGGGCACGACACTGTCGCCACTGACACAGGCAGGGTGAGGGGGTTGGGCCTGTCAGGTGTTCTGAGGAGAAGTCGGCCGGCCTGAGAGTGCTGGAAGGTGCTCAATTCTCATCAAGAGGAGGGCCGGTTTCAGAGATGAGAAGAGAGAGCTGGAGAGGGGAGAGCAGAGTCAGGAAAGGGCGGTGAACCATGAAGCCGAGCAAGGAGGGTCCCTGTGGGGCCACACGTTTCCCAGAGGCCTGATAGGGTCAGAACGTTAGGGGCTTCCTCGGAGATCTCTCTCTCCACGGAATGGTGAGCGCAGAGGTCAAGGGCAGGATGGAATAAGGGATGCACGGCGAGGCCTTAGTGACTGCTGCCCTGATGTACGGGAAGAAAGGCTTCCAGGTCACGCCCAGGCCCCACCAGATGTGTGCCGGCTGTGTGACAGGAGGCGGCAGGAGGAAGAGAGGGGTGAGCACTGATATGGCAGTCAGAACTCCAAGGCTCAGCGAACAGGTGGCCCCAGAGAAGAGGAGAGGAGGCCTCCTCCTGGAAGGACGTGCACAGGGAGAAGCTAAGGCCTGTCCTTGCAGGGGCTGGGCGTTAGTGTGCAATCTCATCGGTTTTGGGGAGTGAATATGTGTTTCTGGAGCACGCACAACATGCCGGGTGCTGTGTGGCATCTGGATGAAAACACTGAACTGACGCAGGCGCAGGTCCTCACAGGGGCTGGCAGGGGAGACAGACCTGCCGGGAGGCACGGGCAGCAGGCCCAGGCGGGGGGAGGGCAGGCCTCCACTGCAGGCCGGGAGGTAGCAGGAGGAGCCCACAGAGCCAGCCTCACCCACACAAGGACCGGGAGATGAGAAGAATATAGGAGAAGACAGAAGAGGGTGGAGATAGGGGAATGTGAAGAAGTGGGGGCGTCCTGGGGGAGGGGAGACAGCAGGACAGCAGGGCGTGAAGCTGGTGAGGAAAGCGAGCCCCTCAAGGGTCGGGGGAGCCCCAGGAAAGCCCTTAGCTGGGCGGTCAGAAAACCAGTTTGTCAGAAGGATCAAGGAGAGATTGATGGAGCCAGTGCTGAGAGCAGGGAGCTCAGTTAGGCGGCTGTTGTAAGAAGCATGTGCTTTCCACCCGCGAGGTGCTGGGACAGAGGACGTAGATGCATATTGTAGAGAAGGTCTGAAGGATTGAGAAAGCACGGGATGGGTTTCCTCCCAATCAAGGGAGAAGGTTGGATGAAGGCTGGACACGCTGGGCGGCTGCTCCGCAGGTGACCACATCCGACCCCTGAGCTGCTGACACTCATCTGCAGAAAAGCGTGTCAGTGCTGGGTGCATATTTACTTATTTTACCAGCATTAAACAACGCTAAACAGAATCCTTGAACCTCTGAATTAACCAGACTCCAGACATTCCTGTAGAAATATCTACAGCTTTCTGGTGGACTGGACTTTGATTAAAATAACAACAACAATACACAAATCCATGTGCCGTGTCGGTGCCTCTGGGAGCCTGGAACCATCCAAGGAGACTTGGGGAAGCCTGGTGTGTAGATGGCAAGATGGGAGCCCGTGCGTCCCTGCTGCACGTCGGCCTGAGTTTGTGTCAACACCACCACAGAAGCACAGTGTGAAGACAGCATGGCTATGTGAATTTATAGGTGGGAAAATGAGGCTCGGCGTGCTTAAACCTTCCTGAGATCATGAGATTTTATACAGAAGAGGGTTGAAGGAGGCAATCTCATTGAAGGAGGTGCTTATGACACCCGGCTCAAAGGTGTGCCAGCAAACGGGGAGTTTCATTTGGATTGTGGGTCGTTCCAGGCTGCCGTGAGAGATGCTAACTGGGACGCAGGACCTGACGCACCACGTGGGGCCTCGAAGCCTGACATCCAGTGACTGAGACTGGGTGTCCATCGCACTAGATGGTCCCATTTCAGTGCTGGATTTCAATGACTCTCTGTTTCACTGACTTGCCGTCAGTTCAAAGACTCGCCATTATTTATGAAAATGCACTGCCGATTAAACTAAAAAAATACCCTTTTATGACTTAGATGTTTTATACATGTTGAAAGTGTTCCTCAATGTGTTTATTGAAATATCTCTACTTATACCCACGTAAATCCATATATTTAGACAAAGACTAGTATGATACATCGTTATTTGGAAAGCATGAAGAGGACAGTGTAAGTGAGCTGGTGAAGGCATCATAAAACATATTCACATTCAGAGCACAGTTGTTCCAACCATGCTTGACTGAGCCACAAATGCCCATGTTTTCCACTTAACCATGGCTGCCCACTGTGGCTACAGTGCCTGTGAAAGCATTTCGTAGAAGAGACTCTAATCACGGCCACGGTGTTTTCCCAGCCGCTGACACCGCTCGGCAAGTTTTGATGCTGTGGCTTCCTTGAGCTCCCAGACATGAATGGAGTACATTTAAGCAATGGTGGGGGACCACATGCCTTTCTCAGATGGGCCTTTCCATGTTTGTTGCTTGAAACACCCAGAGGTCGCCCTTGGTCAGCCACACCTGCAGAGATGACCCCCAATTTTCTCCATGCAGTGGAGGTGACACCTCTCACAACTGTCCCTGGACAAACACCATAGGATGCCGGGTTTGCCAAATCATCCTAACATCTGAGATGGTAAACTATGGGAGACTGAGCATCGTGGGACTGATGGCCTATGGCATCCAGGACTTCTTAAAGATGATATTTTATAAGGCGTGGAACTAGAAAAGGAAACATTATTCCAATTGCTTTTGATATCCTACAGATTGCAGGGAGCATAGCCCTGATAACTCTCCCCTTTAGGATCTCGTCTGCCAGGACACCATCTTTCTTTTCTGACATGCATGTGCAGAATCTAGGTCATGATTGTTGAGGCCTCGGACACCTCAGCATCTGTTTATGTTGTCAAGAGAGCTATGCAAGAGGTGAGAACTCAGGGTTTGAAGGGCTTTCGGGGTTTGATGAGTGAGGTCTAAATGAGGTGGCCCATGGACAAGGCGGATGTATTTAAGAAACTCACGGACCCTCATCCTTCAGCAGAGCAGTGACGCGCTGCCCTGTTTTCTCCAGGGGAGAGTCCCCTGCCTGCTGTTCAAGTGGTCAGCATTGCCTCAGAGAACGTTCAACTCAGCCCAGACCAAGTCTAGAAACAAGAACCTTGTTACCTTTTTGTTTTTAAATGCTTTTAAAAGACAAAGGTGAAATCAAGCAGAGCTTGATGATCTTATGAGTCCAGCAGCAGAAAGCACAGGCCACGTGGAGCCAGGAAAGAAGCATGTGAGGGTGAGACACGCTTAGTCTCAGGAAGCAGACCCGAGGCAGACCCACGTCTCTCACAGCTAGCACTCCAGGCGGAAAGAAGACAGGGTCTCAGATGACAAAGGACATCTTTGCAGTTTCAGTTTTCAGAAACTTATGTCACCTTAGAGCTGAGGACAAATTTATATCTGAGCCAGCAGGACATTGTCTGCCTTCACATGCAGGAGGTACAAAGGGCAGACTGAATCATTGAAGCCACTTAGGAGCCTTTCTCTGGGAAATGATAAAACTGGTCTATTCAGCGTCTGCCAGTTGATAGTCGATCTGGAGAGAAAATGCATCTGCAGCTGTAGTGTGCTGCATGATGCCGCCAGCACGGCCTTGCAGGGAACGCTGTTGACTGACCGGTCAGAGCATCCGACACAGATGTTACTGCAGACATCACGCCTGGTGGCCCATTCCCCCTCCTTCCTCGGATACGATACCTGCAGACCTTTTAGATTCGTTCTTTCAGGAGACGAGAGATCACCTTAGGGAGAGTCCCAATTGTGAAAAGCACACCTGCCATTGCATACCATAGAGTATCTCAATTCACACCGAGGAGTCCATGATGATTCAGTACAGATGCGTGCACTGATAAATAATCGCTACGGTAAGATCCCTTTACACTGCACTGTGATTGGGGGTCCTAACCATGGGGACCTAGCATTTACATAGGAGATTAAAATTTAGGATGTCAAGAGTTTGGATTTGAGAAGGTGGGTTGTGCAGGATGGTGGGCTCCCTCCAGTGGAATTAATTTTTAAAATGCACTTTTGCAGGAAATTTAATATGTAAATCTGACATGTGGGGGTGTGGTAGAAGAAACCATGCTCTCAGCTTCCTCTTTTCTCCCTGGAAGGTCCCAGACTCTGTTCGGTTACTCAGGGTGCAGCAGAGAGCTTGAAAGCCAGTGGTGTCCCGTAAAGAGTGTGGTAACTTTGTTTCTGGTGCCTTAATCAAGAACGTTTCAGAGATCACTACCTCAAGTGTCCTTCCAACTCTAAACTCTTAAAGACAGACTTTTTCAGAAGACAAAGAACAAACGTCTGGAAACAAAAGATGGAAATGAGGGGCGGTGACGATGATTATTGTTTCTTATACTTTATTTAATCTGACAAACAGAAGTAAACACTGGGTAAGAAACGATTTCTCTAGACTTCTGTAAATATGAGATTTCACATTTGACAAACGACCTCACGTGCCTTTGTAGATCAATGGAGTGAACTCAGCACATTTTCCCTGGAAGAATATTCAAGAATAAAGCGCCCTTGGTCTGTTCCAGGTGCCCGGTCGGGACAGGCTGTTTCTGTGGACAGGGAGCTCCTAACCTCATCGATTCCCCATGTACCGACACCTGGTGCAGTTGCCTGCAGCTGTCAGTCTTCAGACCTATTCAGAAACAGCTGTCTTTTACAGCACGGAATTTACTTTTTTATTTGAATGTTTCAACGGCTGGTTTTTAATTTTCAAAATAAAAATTTAGGTTTCATATTGTTCAAAGGAATTCATGCAACAGGTTACCTTTGATTCTCATGTAGAAATATCTTTTTAAGGGTAAAAGGACTGGGGTCTCCATGGCCGTTACCCATTAACCCAACACTGGATTGAAGAACTGCTTGCTTAGGAAAACATCTTTTGTGAGAGGTACCTGTCTCTTGATTAACATAGTGGTTCAATGAAAATATCCTTTGTTTCAAGGGCAGAACTGGAAATTCTGGAGGGAATAGAGCCCAGAAATATGCGTACTTTCACTGATACAGAGAGCGTGACGACTGACCGGACAGGGAGCTGGCCAATTTGGGTGCGAGGACAGGGAGGAGATTACATCACAGATCTCAGTGGAACCACATCAGTTCTGCCTAAACATGAGTGATCTTGGTATAATTACCAATTACCTTGGATAATTGTTAAACCTACCTGATTCAGGACTTCCGAATAGGCCCAGGGATTCTTAATTTATAACAAATGCTCTCAGGTATTTAGATAGCTGGGCAACATTTGGAAACATTAAACTATGTGACTTTCAAGCATTCATTCATCTCAGACGCTGTACAGTTTGCCTCTTCAAAGTACATAAAATGGGATAAATAATGTATCCTAAGAAAGTTCTGGGTTTTGAGCGGATCTCTCAAATTAATGCTTATAAGAATGAAATTTCACTAAGATCTTTCGAGGTTTCCATTTTTTGACACAGAACTTGAGACAAGCCAGATATAAGATAAAGTTTCCACAATTCTTTGGGCTTCTGCTCCCACATAGGAGTGAGCCTCCGCCATGTAAATGTGCCCAGATTCATCTGTTATCCTGAGCCAACATGTTCAAGTGTGGCAAATGTAATGTTCATTTCCTGAAAAATCTTATTAGATACAAGAATTGGGTCTCCTCTATGGAATTGGGCGAGTGACTGAACAGCACACATGCAATGCTACATTTCACTTTTTGGAAAGTCTTTGGAGTAAAGGCTTCCCTTGCCTCCCCCTCCACCTGCCAGATGTAGGAGGTAGTGCAGTGGATGAGGGGCCCCAGGTTCCTCCCCTTCTCGAGGTGACATGATCTTGCTTTGCCCCTTACCAAGATTCACCCAAGGAGCCTGTTGCTTCAACACGTTGACATCACTTCAGACAAATTGTATATGTTAACACTGAGCATCTGAGGCTTCCTGGGCCACCAGCATGTGCTGCCCATCCTCTGTTCTCTTGAGATGCCTCCAAGGCCCCACAGAGCAGGCTCTGAGGCCACAGGCCCCTCACATCGTGGTGTGCATGCACCCTCAAGGGCCAACTTTTGTTTCTGTTTTCCAGTTGTTTTCCCTTACATGAAACTGAGATCTTTTACTTTTTGTTTTGATTTAAGTCAATTTCCTCTTTTTTTAAATCTTTGAGGATAGAAAAATTACTTCTTAACATGTCTTTATCAAAAACATTCCCATCGTCAAAAACAACAACAGGCTAATTCCGACTCTAATCTTCTCTTCTCCCCACCTCAATCCCTTCACCTTTATGCACAGATTTAAACTCATTTTACTGAGTCTGTTTCGTAGTTAACTATAAACAGCAGTATGAAAAAAAGAACAAAAAGTGATTGTCCCAAGTAGATCTTTGGAAGCATTGTTGCCTTTGGAGAGCCAGGAGCACACTTTCCGTTCATACAGTGCTGCTTAGCAAGGGATGGCGGTTGAAGGATGATGATTAATAACAGACATTTGTAGAACTGTGTGAACATGTGGACAATCTTTCTTATTCAGTCATGAGGAATATTTAGAACTGAGTGCCCTATTGGAATTTTCAGGAAAAACAACCTCAAAGCTTTGGCTTTGATTTACAGATATTTCATTTTGTCCTAGAGGAAGACTGTAGCTGTTCCTCTTAGAATTTACCTTCCTATAGACAGGAGATGAATCAGAATCAATGTCCCCAATGTTACTGTTTCTAGGGTGAGGTGTGGGGAGTGTTATCAACTGTAGAATGACATCAGCTGTGAGACTGTCCCAAGAGATGAAGGAGAAAGAATATGCAATCCTTCTCCATCTAAGCAGAGGAATCAGGTTTTTTAATTTCCAGAGGTGTTTTTAGGGATCTGGACTGGAAAAATAAGGATGAAGCTGAAGGTTGTATTTCTGTGGGTAGTCTTCCACCTCACTCCTTGGGTCTCAGTGATGCTCCATCCCAGGTGGATGTGAGCAATGACAGTTGCTCACTTCTTAAGATGATGCCGCCAGGACAAAGCTGGTGGTCACCTTAGAGTGGGCAGGGTCTGGCCGTGGGATGGGGCAGAGAAAGGATACTTTCTTCTTCACAGTTCAAGAGGGACTTTGTTCTATTTTTCCATTTAATGTTCTTTGAATTTGATATATTTCTGTCTGATCCAAAGCTACAGTCCTCCAGTGCAGCTCACAGACTGTAAATCTGAGACCTTCTAGGTACTCTCATTGGGCAGTTCTGACGCTGGTGTGATTACAGAAAGGTCACTTCTGAGAGAGAAAATGAAAGTGAAAGTAATCTGAGGGAAGGAAAGATAAATTTCATTTACAAAATGTTCAGGGATTCTTCCTAGAAGATCCAAGTGGGGGGAAGATTTCAATTTAGAATCTTATGGATCACAGCTCACCTGTTTTATTACTAAGCATAACTACTCACTAGATCCATTTGCTGCTGAGCAAGGTCTGTTCTGAATTCAGACTTGGCTAGTAAAAGCTCTATAATAAAAGCAATTCTTTGATGTCCAATCCCAGCACATAAAATCCCAAAATATGCTTTTACTAAGGTGAGTGAGTGAGTGGTTTGGGTTAACGTGAACAGTTACAAATGTCAGAGGCTTGGAGGGATAGAAATTAATTGGAAATTTCACTCAAGCCAGGTATCTGGTTTAAATTTGAAGAAATGAATATATTAAATATGCTTTATTGAACTGTCATGCATGAAACTGCATCCTTACATATCTGAAAAAAATGGGATCATTTTCCCAGAAGTTGGTAAGATTCCAGTGGTCTTTTCAGGGGATAGAGAAGCCCACGTCTCAGCACCCCATCATATACAGCCTGAAAGCCTTGCCCAGCCTGCGGAAATTGGGTTCCAGGCTGATGGCAGGCTGATGTGGCTGTCAACACACTAGGCCAGGGAGGCCGTTTCTCAGTGTGTGAGTACTGACAACCATCACTGGCCGGACATGGTCTGGGTCAAGACTACACAAAGTGGCAGTCAAGGCAACGGAACAGCTACTCTTCTCATGTAAAGAGAGAGAAGCGATGCTCACTATCTCTGCAAAGGAAATCAGGTGGATTTCCCGCAGCACCTGTCATACCTCTATTCCCTGAACGGGAAGCCCAGGAAGTTTAAATAAACAAATGCATGTGTTGTGAGTAAGGGCACAATGGACATAATCCAAGGATGTACAGTGTGATTATGACATTTTTGCCTTTTAGGATAGATTTTTTTGAAAAATTAAGCTGTAGAAGAAAAAATGAAATATTTGAGAAACAGCATTATAAATAAAGTCATCTATTTGATATAATTTATGGAATTCCATAGAAATCATCTTTTCTACACATTCTCTCCTACCGCTCTCAATATATGTGCACAGACATAGGAAAACAGTTGTATATTCATTCAACAGAATGGTATACTGCACATGCTATCATAGACTGGATCCATTTAACATCTCCAAGCTTTGATTTCCATGTCTGTAAATAGGAATAATGATAGCACGTACCTCCCAGGAAAGCAGTGAAGATTACCTCCTATGACACATGTAAATTACTTCAAGAGATAGAAAAAGTTGCTAGCTATTATCATCATCATTAATAAAGCTTAACACTGTTCTGACATTTTATGTGTTAGAAAAGCGACAGAAAACAGATTGAATTCCCAGAGAATATACTAAAGACAATGGGCAGCATGTCAGTTTTAGTTATTCATTTGCATGCATGCATGTGCATGAAGGAAGTGTTTCTTCTAGTTGAGAAATAACAGTTCTTTTAATAAGCTTCTGTGCTATGGAATTCCTTTGTCTCCTACTCCTCTCTCACACCTCCAATTTGAAATCATAGCAGAAAACAGATTTCCTGTTACGCAAAGAGTTTGCCAGGGAACTTTCAGAGAGCTCAATGGCAGTCCCCAACGTAATAACCTCTTTCTAATAAGTTTCACGCAGGCGTTTAAATGCTTCCCATTCTAAGAACAGCTCAAGCGAGGCAAATGCCAGTCCTAGAATCCAGGCTCCACTCTTTCCCTTCGAGAGGGCTGTGCCTCTGGCTGCCACATGTAGAGGCAACCACAGCTCAGGGAGAGCTCCTACCAGGCATGTGAACTCTGCAGCAGCTGTAAACCTGCAAAGGTGACAGTCTTAGCCAAGAGGCTAAATTGCCACTTGAACTTCAAGCACGTGGGGCATTGTGTGTATATTTTGAGGCTTTTTAACACTTAAAAGCTGCAATTCACAAGGACACTTAAGCCTGTCTCTTTCATAGAGGAGCAGAGAACCAGAGTCAAACTAGGCAATGACTGTTCATGACTGCAATTCAGTGAAGGAAACAAATCACATGCGAGTTTATGTATTCCAATAAATATCATATTAAATATCATCAAGCTGTTTTAAGGTAAATTTTACATTAAAATGGGAAAGAATGGTGTTATGTGTGAGAAAAAGCAGACAACGCCCTAAGTATCATATCCTTGTCTACTGCAGCATGTCCCCTACAGAATTCCCTGGATCATGGTTCTTACAACTTTTTCTGTAAAGAGTCAGTTGACAATTATTTTAGGCTTTGCAGGACATGTGGCCTCTGTTGCAGCTCCTCAGCTCTGTCACTGTAGCTCACAAGAATTCATAGACAACACATAAATGAGTGAGTGTGGCTGTGTTCCAATAAATTTTTATTAAAAAAAAAAAAAACAGGCAGCCAGCCCAAGAGCATGTTTTGCTACACCTTTTGTAGTTAAATACTATTATGGTGTCCTGAACTTAGCTGCAAAATTTTATCTATTCTCCAACCCTATACAAATGAGTTTGACCATATGTTTTCCTAAAACAGATTAGTGAATTTACAGAAATAGCAGTAGAATATATCTCAAATGATGCAACAGAGAAAAATAGCTGGGAAAAAACTCATAGTCTCAGCAACCTGTAGAATAATATCAAGGGGTATAAGACACTTATAGTTGGAATTTCCGAAAGAGTGAGACAAGAATATTTGAGAAAATAGTGGTCAAATACATTTCTAAATTTGACGAAAACTCTAAATCAGCAGATCCAGGAAACTCAATAAATCCTAAGCAGAAGAAACAATACATACACAAATACACAGACACACAAAGAATGTCTACTAAGGCATATTAACAAACAAATTGCTGAAATCCGGTGATAAAGAGAGTATCTTAAAAGTAGCCCATCACATATGGGCACACAAATGAAAGAACGGCAGCAGACTTTTTGACCAATACTGTGAAGCCAGAAGATAATGAAATGACAGCATAAGTGCTGAAAGAAAAAAATCTGTCAGCCAAGAATTCTATACCTAGCAAATCTATCCATTGAAAACAAACACCAACCACATGAGATACCACCACACACTCGTGGAACGGCTGTAACCCAAAAGTGTAACATTACCAAGTGTTGGCGAAGAAACTAGGACCGTCATACATTGTTGGTGGGGATGTAAAATGGTACAGCCATTTTGGAAAAGAGTTTGGCAGTTTCTTAAAAAGATAAGCATCTATTTACTATATGATCCAGCAACTCAATCTTATGAAGATATCCCCAGATAAATAAAAGCATATGTCCACACAAAGACTTGCGCCTGAATGTTCACAGCTCCGTTATTTATAATAGCCCAAAATAGAAACAACCTAAATGTCCATCAAGAGATAAATGAATAAACAAATTGTGGTGGTGTAGCCATGCTGTGGGATTTTATTCACCAATTAAGAAAGAACAAACTACTGATGTATTCAACAACCTGGATGAATCACAAAAACACTATTCAGAAACAAGAAGGCAGACACAAAAGACTACAGATCATAGGATATCATTTACAGGAAATTTAGAGAAAAATCAAGTGTGTAGAGAGAGCAGATCAATGGCTTCTGGGGCTAGGGTTGTGTATTGGTCAGGGTTCTGCAGAGAAACAGACCCAGTCGGGGAGACCAGGAAACAGAGATTGCGGCCTTACCCAGTTGGGTGGTCACTGCACCAAGAGATCCCCATGTTCCTCCCAATACATTCTGTCTGCCCCACAGCAGTGCTCCACAAGGGGTCTTAGTATATTCTTAATGCCAAGATTAAAGCCATATTTATTCCACTACAAAAAAAGTTACCAAAAATTGTCATCCATTACCACCATTTCTTTTATTTCAGTACAAAGAAAATAAGGCTTTTTAGATGACGAAGAGTTAAAAAAGCAAAAATTTTGAGGGACTTTAAAATGATCTATCTTTGCTTATTCTTCTTGACAGCTCTCCTATTATTTATGGGAATCGGGGAATTGTGGCATTCTCTCAATTCACCTGTAAAGCATCTGGCCTTCATTTGGGGGAACCTGGTTCATGAAAGGACCACTTCTGGCACTGGTCGGGAAGCACTAGGTTGTCAATATTCTAGGCAGATCTGTGGGTGGGTAAACAGCAGGGAACGCTCTTCAGAAGAAGAGCCCCTCGTTTTAAAAGGAAGGCTGGGTCCATACTGCCGACATAGGGATTTCTCTACTCTGAAGGGACCCCACATTGGGGATCTGAATTTGTAATAAATGCCAATTTCTTTGTTTACGATATTGTTACATTCTTACTAATCACAACATATGTACTAAAACCTAATCAGCAATCTATCAAAGAACAAAGCAACATACAGAAAACATCCTCAGGACGTAAACGCCTGCCTGCAAAGAGTAATTGTGCTGTTTAATTGACTATCGGTAAAGGTTTACAAAATGGCCATTGCAAATGCTGTCAAGAGCTGACGTTTCTGTCATATGTAAAATTGGGGGCAGCTAGAGAACTAACTGAGAATCTTACCGACCAGGAAAGGCTACGACAAAGGTGGCTTTCCTACGGCCATTCTAAATCAGACCCTTAGCCAGGAAAAACACATTTTTTCACCAAGGGGATTGAAAGGGCTGTGTTAATTTCATGACAGGAAATTATGGAGAGTAAAACGTAGGCTAGAAGACAGATCTGGTTTTTCCAACATGGTTAGATGGTGCATGGGCCAGGCCCCCAAGGAATATTTTACCTGCAATGCTTTATGATTGACAGGGGGTTGTGGATTTCTTTTTTTTTTTCTAGTTTGATTATGAAGATAAAAATAAAATTTGACTGAGATCTTTGATGATAATTTACAACATGTGGGAAAATATTTCCTATAATTTCCACGAACAAAAGCCAAGAATTTGAAATGGTGTACCAAGGAGCCGAAAATCTCATAAAAGTTGCTTTTCTACATCTGAAAGAAAGAGAAAGTTTTCCATATCTGGGTTTCTTAGAACTGAGTAAAGTTGTCTGGGAATTTTGGTTGAAGATAAATACACTCTCTTACAATGAGAGGAGATGGGTGGGGGTTTAGGGAAAGAGAGAGACAGAGTCATAGACAGAGAGAGAGAAATAGAGAGAGAGAGACCGAGGAGGGTGGAGAGAGAGAGAGAGAGAGAGAGAGAGAGGGACAGAGGGAAAGAGCAAGAGAGAAGCTTAAGAGAAAAAGACGCTATTTGTTGGTTTGTCTGTCTTTTGGGGTTCGGGGATTGATTTTGGGTCCCAGGAGAGGGAAGTAGGAATGAGAAGAATCTATTAATCTTACAACTATGTGTTTTGTTTCTTCAGTGGTCAACTTTTGTTCAGTTTACTTTATTAAAAATTGAAATGGAACACAGAATTTGAATAATTTCTTCAGGATGAGAACAGTTGTTGTGACAAAATATTTCAACTAAAGAAAAACAAAACAAATCTTCCAGGGAATGGAAATTCATTTTGGGGAAAATCATCATTGATTAGCCATGCCCGTCCTGGGTGTGAAAGTATACAGCAGTGACATCTGCTTTGACCCGGCCTTGACAGGCCTGGGACTGTCCTGCTCACGTGTGGTGGTCAAGTTGCAAAATAGCGGATCACCATATCAGGAGCCCAGGGAAATTCACTTATACAGAAATTTGGTTCAAGATACATCATTTGATATTAAGTTTGTATGTTTAATTTAAATACAAAATAAAATTTATCCTGGGGTTGAAAATATTAACTCCAGGGCTAGGCCTATATTTCTTTTTATTTTTTATTTTTGTGGTCTTTTCAAGGTGTACTTTTTAAAAGTTGAGGGAAAAAGAAGATATGAATAAATTACTCTGTCGCAGGAAAATGAAATGAGTTGATAAAGTCGGTTACATCTATTGATATTAACCCTATTAGAAATTAAAACTGAAGAGATTTTAAAATATTTTTATTAATTCAGTAAAAACGGGGAAGAGGAGAGGGAGGAGCATGAAACGGGTGACAGGGTACATGTGTATGGTGATGGATGGTAACTAGTCTTTGGGTGGAGAACATGATATACTCTATGCAGAAACCAAAATATGATGTACATCTGAAATTTATATAATGTTATAAACCAACGTTACCTCAATAAAAAATTAAAAAATATACAATAATAAACTGATCAAATGTTAGCATAAATAACATTTAATAAAAAAATAAATATAATTTTCAAGCCAAACAATTTTTACTGACAAGAGTTGGTGTTACTTTACGTTTTTGAAAATCTAACGTGTGGCCTAAGGGAAGGCAGCTAGCTACTCCCGGGTTGAATCTGTGTTGATATGATGTTTTGGTTGCAGTATACAAAGCAGATCCAGTGTTGTCAGATACATAGTTAGAAAAGAGAGGGCTTTTCACAGCCTCTCCAGAGAAGTGTGGCAGTTCTTTGACACTATGCCACGGTGGTAGCTTCTTAAAGGGGAGTTGCGATGTGGACTCTGATACCACATGTGTGGAAGCCTTGTGTTGTTTGACGTCAGCATCCATTGACCCATCGCACCCTGTAAATGGATCTTTTGCCTCTGCATCATTTTATTTATTTATTTTTTTGTGAGGAAGATCAGCCCTGAGCTAACATCCGTGCTAATCCTCCTCTTTTTGCTGAGGAACACTGGCTCTGAGCTAACATCTATTGCCAATCCTCCTCTTTTTCTTTCCCCCAAAGCCCCAGTAGATAGTTGTGTGTCATAGTTGCACATCCTTCTAGTTGCTGTATGTGGGACGCGGCCTCAGCATGGCTGGAGAAGCGGTGCGTTGCTGCATGCCCGCGATCTGAACCCGGGCTGCCAGTAGCAGAGCGCGCACACCCAACCGCTAAGCCACGGGGCCGGCCCACCTCTGCATCATTTTATATAGCATCATGCATTGTCATTTGGAAAGTGTCGGTTTCTTTGAGTTATATACAGGTGTTCCAAATGCTGACGCTTTTCATTAAACAATACATAAGCATCACTTTTGTCAACGTCACCACTGCTAACAGAAAACTCCTGTGGACTGGCAGCTGGCGGGCTCACAGCGGCAGATACGAGATCTCCAAAATTCTTATTTTCACATGGACGCTCAGATTGTATCATGGCAACAAAAACTGGCAGTTGCGGTCCTTGCAAGAACAGGTTCATCTGCTCACTGCTGAGATGTCTGCCCAGTTCCCCAGACTGACGGATCAGAGTCTGACCGTCAGTCACTCTCTCCAGTAAGCGCGGGATCCCATGACAAGGATGCAGCTGGTCTTCCTGACAACTCCACCGATGGCACATATGCTTTTCTTCAAGACTATCCTCATATTTCTGGATGCGACAGAAGCACTTCCTGCCTGCTTCCCATTTTGACAAAGAAAATATTAAAAAGATGCACACTCAAAGGTCGAGATTTGGTAAAATTAATAGTTTCACTGCTTGATCAGAGACATTCTGAAGTCAGACTGGCGTTGTGTCCAGCTGCCAGTTCCTGATGGAATAATGCAGTGGCTACCCGCAAGCTTGGGGCCATCATCCTGATTTATCCTCAGGTGCCTGTAGGATTCCCAGCACTGTAGTTCCAGGACAAATGATGAGATTCACAACAGTTACGTAACGCTTTGGGTGTTTCAGCACCACTTTTGTTTGTCGTGAAGCATTTACACAAAAGATTTTCTTTGATGGCGCTGGGTCCAAACACATCTGTAGAAGGAGAAAAAAAAACTGAGTATACTTTTGAAAGCATACATATTTATAGTCTAAACCTAAAATATTCTAGACAACACAAGGAATATACAAGGGCGCATTCCCTTAGTCTCAGAGAGATGCTGTTCTCGTGTGTCACATGACGTCTGGTCAACTCCACGGGACACTCGTGAGAGAACAGAGCGACAAGGAGCAGTCCATTGTGGGCATTTCTAGGGCGGCTCTAACAGAGCACCACCCCGGGCGGCTCAAAAAACAGAAAATTGGCTCCTCGAGTTCTGGAGGCCAGAAGTCCGAGATCAAGGTGTGGGCAGGGTCAGTGCCTTCTGGGGCCATGAGGGAGATCTGCCCAGTCCTCCCTCCTGCTTCTGGCGGTTTGTGGCGTCTCTGACATTCCTTGGCTTGGATCTCTCCAGCTCTGCTTTCTTCTTCACGTGGCGTTCTCCCCGTGTGTGTGCCCGTGTCCAAACCTCCCCCTTCTAGAAGGACACCGGTCATATTCAACTAGAGCCACCCTAGTGATTTCATCTTTATTCCTTACATCTGCAAGGACCCTGTTTCAATAAGGGCACATTCTGACGTACGGGGGATTAGGACTTCAAGATATGAATCTTGCGGGGACACAATTCAACCCATAACATATGTTTCAGTGTTATTAGGAAAATAGCTTGCTCTCTAGGATCCCCCCGTAAGGGTCTCAGGTAACCTCAAGGGTCCACACTCCATAGCTTGAGAATATTCACTTACATTTTTCTATTGTGCTATTACTCCATTATTAACTTCTTTTTTAGATGAATCTTTTAAATTCATTTCTAATTAGTTAGTTGGGTGAGGGTCATGGGGTAGCAATCTTTCTTCCCAATTAACCAGCCTGTTTGTTATCACTGTTTAGTGTGATGACCCCTCTTTCCTGGATTTCATCTGTGTTGTTAACCCCAGAGAGTTTTTCCACATTTTAACTGGGTGTTTCTGATGCACAGGTAGAAAGTTGTGGACGTTTATTTTCTCATCAGCTTGTGATCATTTTACTATTTCTGATCATTTTGTTTATGGGTGATCATTTTACTTCCATTTCTTCAGGGATGTTTTCAGGGGCGTCCTCGAGAGAGGGTGCAGGGCTGTGTGTTCTGGCTCAGCCTCCAGTGATTAGTGAATGAGACCAGGAAAGGGGCTCTTCCTGCCAAGTCTCAGGTTAAAAGATGCTGACATCTTTCCATTACTCACAGGGAGAAAGAAGTCAGAGTCTTTAGCACACAGACCCCCCAAATGGACCACCAGATCGTGTTTCCACTTTCACTTCCGGAGCTGCTCGTGGTCCCTCTTTGTTCTAATCACCCCGAGTAGTTTCCTGTGCACCCAGCACACAGAGCCCACTCTCCTCTCGTGCTGTGTCATCTGCCAGGAATGCTCCTCTGCACTCCCAGGCCTAGGGAGCAACCTGACCCCTGGCAAATATCTGCACTTTTTAAGAGCCTGTTTAAATGCCATCCCTTCTCTCGACCTTTCTGACACTTTCTCAGAGCAGAATGTTCTTTTCCATCATCTGCATTTCTAGAATCCCACAGCTTGTTTTCAACATAACCACCTCATGTGACATTCAGTGTCACCTTGTTCCATCTCAGGCTCAGCCAGGAGCCCCAGCCCCACAGCACGGAGCACCTGTGGGCACTCAGTAGAGCTCAGCTGGGTTTAACTTGAGATATCATGGGGGGGGCGCGACTCTAGGCAAAGGGGCCAAGTCCCCTTGCATGGTGTCCACCAACTCATCTGCTCAGGATCAGGCTTGCCCTCACTCCTCCACATGTTGCCAGATTTATAGGGCCTAATTTACATCCCGGCCAGCCTCCCCTGAAAGGTGTCTGATGGTTTTCCTGCCTGTTGTCCTCCTTTACAATCAGGAAAGTGGAGGCTCAGGACAATATATTCCACAGTGTTCGTGTTTTCCAGAGCCACAATGCTACCTTCAGCCTCCATCCCTCTGCCTCCAGCCTCAGCCTCCAGCCTCCAGACTCAGCCTTCAGTCTCCAGACTCGGCCTCAGCCTCCAACATCCGGTACCCAGCCTCTTGCCTCCAGCCTTGAGCATGCAATCTCAGCCTCCAGTCTCAGCCTCTAGCCCCTAGCCTCAGCCTCCAGCCTTCAGCCTCAGTCTCCAACCTGCAGCC
Organism: Diceros bicornis minor; assembly: GCF_020826845.1. Classification (NCBI taxonomy): domain Eukaryota; kingdom Metazoa; phylum Chordata; class Mammalia; order Perissodactyla; family Rhinocerotidae; genus Diceros; species Diceros bicornis. Next base: position 700,229 of record NW_026690912.1, on the reverse strand, counting down.
TCCAGCCTCCAGGTGCCCGCAAACCAGCACCAAGGAAGTGTGATGTCAACATCCGAAACCTTTTCCCCACATTAGCTGGCAGCGAACTTTTATCTAAGACTTTAGGCCCTGAGCTTTAAGAAGAAAAATGCTATTTTATTCTAATTATTTACAAATGAGTTTAGGCAAATGGAAGTAAGTCTGCCATGTTTCTCAAGTAAGGCATTTTGGCAAGAGCTTTCTAACCAATATCATATTTACAGATTCCCCCATGGGCTTGCATTTGATTCTGCATACATGCTATAAAGAGGATAATGAGGATAATGATCTGACCATTTTTGCTTTGCTTTGATTAATTGTAAATAAGTGGAATTCCCAGAGAGAAATAACCTCTATTTTTAGATTTTCATTTAAAATAGATTATGGTGTTCTAGCTATAGTTGGAGGAATAACCAGACCTATATTCTGTTTTGTTTCTTAAGATGCTCCTGATATTTTTACGAGATTTTGTATTCTGGAAGGCTTCTGGCACGTGGTTTTGACACGAGATTTCTAATTAGTGCAGTTTATTTGGTTTTTGAAATGCTTCTCTAATGTGCATTAAGAGGATTTGCGTAACTACTGTTTGCTGATCTCTGTCAAAGATTCACATTGTTAAGAGCTACAGAATACTCCTAACAGCGGGCACAGGAGGCTGGTACGGGGCCTTTCATCAGATGAGAGCTCCTGCTGCCCGAGGTGAAGAGTTGGTGCTCAGGATCATTAGATGCTGGGGCCCGCAGGACAACAGAGGAGATTACAGGGCTGCGGGTCAAGTGCAAACACCTTTTCCACATGATGTAAGCCGATCAGACGGCGCCTTCGCAGCCAGCCTCACTGCTCACTGTTACCACCGGGTTCCTCTCTGCACAGATCCCCTGTGCACAGACCTTTTGTACATCTTAAGTCGCTTACCTAGTGTCCTGGTAATCCTTCTCACTTCCAACCTATGACTCTCAGGAAGAATGTATAACAATAATTATAACAATGTCATGTCCTGGACCCCTCCCTGTGCTGGGCAGTGACTTAGATGATTTTACACATGATTTCTAATTTCTAAGACCACTTACGAAGTAAGTGATTTATGACACTGTTTGGTTTTCCTCTTTCTTACGAAGCATCAGGTGTTCAGGAACATTGGTGACTTTCCTAAGGCTGTGAAGTTAGTGAACCGTGAGAGTTCCGCTCTGCCACCATCTTCCAAAACCTAATTAGAAATTCTGAGTGAACATTTCACTCTCCTTTTTCTTTCCATCCTCTATTTTCCTCCAAAATTCCATTGCAGAATAAGCTTTCTAAAAGTTAAGATTAATGATAAATATGCTGTGATAAACATACTTGAATATTTAAGGATACAACTTTGTAGCCTCATATGGATTCATAGCACTGTCCAATATAATTTATACTATACAATTTCCATTAAAATTAAATTAGATTTTGAATATTATCTCTTTATAATCTAAGCAACACTATCATCTTCATTCTAAAATAACCTTAATCCCCACCAAGTGCAGGTTGAGTGTTTCTTCACGAGAAGAGCATCCTAAATGACTGTGGGGATGTCATCCCCGTAACCGACTGTTCTGTGGCTTCTAGAAACAGAAAAATGAAAGGAAAGCACAGTCCTGCTGAACATGAACAGGGCAAGAGCTTGTCCAGGAGAACTCCCAAAGCGTTTCTGATGCTCTGCCTGTGCCCTTTGCTTTCTCCTGACATTGATACTAAATCAACTTCCCTTTCTTATCTACATGGGGCCATTTTCTCAGAGGGAAAAAAACCAAATGCCCTGGCTGTTGCCGAGGACAGGATTGGAGCATTTATGTCCCCTCAGTCCATGTGGGGCTGGTCAAGACTCTGCCACAAAAGCCATTTCCAATTCCATGGCTTTCTGTGTCTGGGTGTTGAATTTGGGCTTCTTATTTCTAGACCAAAGAGAAAACAGACAGAGCTGAGCCTGTGCAGGAACTTCAGTCGTCTCTTCCGCATTGGCCAGGAGGTCAAACGGTCTTACCAGAGGGCAGCTCTGCAGACAGACCACAAACACACATGGAGAGGCTGCCCTCGTCCTTCTGGCGCTGCCCCTGATGTCTCACACAAGACAAGACAGCTGGGTCCTGAAGAGAAGGGTCTGGACGCTCAAAAGCACGAGAAGCTTGGTCAGAAATGATGCTACTGTTTCAGGTGGGACCCTCCAGCCCCGATGCTGCTTGCAAGACCTGTCACCCATCCTTGCTCTGTTCCCTCTTTTCCCCGAGAGGTGATATAATCATGAGTCTTATCTGCTTCAGTCGGCTGGTATGTGCTCTAAACATTCATTACTCTTTCCCCATTTTTAACGATTCTACGCTGCCAAGTGGAACAAACCATCTGTCCTTCCGACCCTCCTCCTGGCTCCAGTGGGAGACGTGTTTACTCCTCTGTGTGCGTCTAATCCCGCCCCCCCAGTAGTTCAGCTCCGTGAAGGCGTGAAGTGAGGTGGATCTGCTTTACTGAGCCCTCCCTGAGAACAGTGTCTGCCCCTCAGTCAGTGCTGGCCGACTGGATGAATGCCTGTGCGTGAGGGCAAGTGAGGAAAGGTGCAGAAGGACGAGTCCCTCGTGTCCTCGGAGGCTATTGCTCGTGTCCTCTCCCCGCATGTTCAGCTCCTCCATCTCTATTGATATCTACTTATCACCCCATAAAATCGTTTCTAGCCCCATCTTTGTGAAAACAGAAAACTTCCCTCTATTTTGTATTCCTCTCACACTACTTTTGCCCCATCCTTTTCACAACCCAAATGCTTGAAAGAGTCATCTACTCTCCTCTCAGCTCCTCTCACCCCTCACTCAAATCTGCATCACTATTTCTGCCACTGTTGCTCTGGAAACTCTGTTCGCTGGGTCTTTCCGGCGTCAGCATCTGGACCTCAGGGCAGTGTCTGGGAGTCGACCTGGATCTTCTTCTTGGTGTTGGAGTTACTGTTCTCTCCGAGATTTCCTCCTTCTCTACCTGTTCTTTTCCAGGCTTCTTGGCGGATGTGAGTGTTGTGTGTATGTATGTGTTTCCTCTGCCCGCCCATCAAATGTTGCCATCCTCTAGGAGGTCTGTGTTTGGCCTCCTCCTCCACCGTCCACATCTCCCTGAGAATCTCACTGCTTTAGTGGCCGTCCATATGCAGATAACTCCTGCATAACTTCAGCTCAAGACTCTCTACTGAGTTCCAGACTCATTTGCAAAGGTCTCAATACTGCTCCCTTTGGATGAGATGCAGGACTTCAAAAAGAACAAGCCCAAAACTGTTAAACAGCTGTGTTCCTTCTCCATCATTTCCCAGCTCAGCGGGTCTTCAGCATCTGCCTCTGTGCTCGGATGTAAATCTGGGAGTCAGCTTGCTTCTGTCCTCCACTTGTCCTCGCCCAACTTCCATTCAGTCGCCAAGAACCCATGGTTCCATTGGTTCTTGAATTTCACCGTAAAATGCTCTACATGTTTTACTTAAAATTTAACTGTAAGACCCATGGACTGAAGGGAAGCCGGCATTCCATGTGGGGTCAGCTACACAGGCATTTCTACCCCAGCCCCACACTAAGGAGACCACTCTCTCATGCAAATTGGGAAGGCCCTGTGTGAGGAACCACCTTTGATGCACAAGTTCTGTTTTCATAACCCTAAATTATAGTAATGGTGACATCCACAAAGGAGCTGTGAAATTACAATAGTGGACTGTATCGTGATGTCCAAGAGAGCTCACTCTTAGATAAGCACAGCAGAGAGATGAAATCAGACCCAACCATCTGGCCTCCCCAGGGCTTCCTTTCCTAATGAGAAAGGCAGACGGAGGCAGGCAGGAACTTGAAATTACCCTTCACTCTACCTAGCCTACATGAGTAATATGTCAAAAATGTAAATAATGAAGGATCACATTTAATTTGCCGCCACAATATGTTTATTTCAATTAATTTTGGGTGATATGTATTCTAATTTGGATTTAAAAATGTGATCTGAAATGAAAAGAACAGTATGATATTTCCATCCGACACCTTTCTCTTGGGCGATTTGCTTAATTTTTAACTTGCATTGGTTCTCTCAAGGGACCTTAATACAGATTTCTCTCTAAATCTCTCAGCTTTAGTTCTTACTTGGCCTTAATTGTATAATCTTTAGGAGGTTTTTAGGTGAACTTTATCCAGAAGAGGAATATAAATTTAGATATTAACAAATATGGGAAATGAATCAGTCCAGTCATCATTAGGGAAAATGAATTGTTCCAGAGCCCAGGATCCCATAAAGTTAAATCACATTTATCTTCTAATTGATAAGGAGTTTAAAAACATCCACACCATCACGCCTGTTAGCCTAATTCCAAGCCTTCAGCTACCACTGGGTGAAATAACCTAGAGTCAGTGTTTTATTCGGGAGCCCAGAGATTCACAGTCATCATCACTGCTCATCTCCCCTCACCCCACAGCCACATCTATATCTATAGTCAATATTCCCTAATACCTTCCTTTCCCAAGCACAACAGAGAATACGGCACAGAATCTGACACAGTGATGGATGTTGGCAAAAATTGAATACATTGTCCCTGACCCCACGGGACGGCCTGATACGCTAGTGTCGCTCGTGGGTGGCTGAGCAGACTGTCTACAGACACAGGGGGCCTTAGGTCAAATTCCAGTCCCATTATGCTCTGTGGAATAATGCAGAGTATATAACCTTCTTGTGTATAACATTCTTTTATAGAGGATTTAAAATTTAATATTCTGAGTTGGAATTAATTTAACGTGAAACAGCTGTCAGCACAAACAACTCTCGTTTACTTCTGATATTTCAATACACATGAAAATCATCGTAAATACTTCTCCTCAAACTTTTTCTCCACGTACATAATATAATTAATTACCTTTGTCTTGTTTTCTTCCTTGGTGATCACAAATTACATTACATTCAAATCCAACTTAGTGGAAAAGGATGTTAATTTTTCCGAATCCCATTATTCTGGAATGGAAACACTTATCTGGGTATTATTTCAAGATTTCATGATCAGCAACAAGGGATTTTCCTAAAGAATGACTTGGCAGGGGTATTCGTCATTGCTTTTCTTCATGAATGCTTTAAACAGTGTGAGGGACAATGTACAGAATAGAATAGACTCTCTTTCTCTTCTCTCAGAATTTATGTACTAAAGCAACAACATACACAACTGCATTCTCAGGATGCCAACTAACATGCCTGTCATGGTGGGGAAGTGGGGAGTTTTGTCCTCCAGTTATAGAAGCTGAATTACTGATTTCCCGATTGTGCTACCTACAGGGTGTGAATATATATTTGTATTGTATATGTAAATATATATTTGTATGTGTCTATGTACATATATAATTTTTAAATTTTGGAAAGAAAGTCTTACCTAAAAAATAATTTGAATGTGCATTGCTAGCTATTTAAAGGCAATCTATACCTCTGAAACAATTTATTCACTCATTCACTCATTCATTCATTCATCCAAGGAACATTAATTCATTACCTGCCATAACCAGGCACAGTGAGTGCAAACATGGGGAGGTGGTTTCTGAGCTCAACATTTCTGCACTTTCTTCTGACATGTCCGTAGAATGGCAAATCATTGCGAATGGACCCAGAGTATTCAGAGTTTCGCGTGCACCTCAGATTCCTTTCTTAGGAGGATGCAGTGGTGATGACGGAAATATCTATCGTCATGACCCGTGGCCCTGTGAAATTGCTGATAAGACCTAAGACGCCTCCCAATACGGACTTTCTGTAAAGGGTGGTGCTATTTAACTAAATGGAAGAAAAATGTCACCAACTGGCTACTGGTCTCAAGGAATGAGAGCACTCGGGCACACTGGTGCCACCTGTAATAAAGTTTGGCATCACCAATTAGGGATCAGAGGGTTTTATTTAGAAAGCTGATTGACATCATGACAAGTAATGGAACAACAGGGAAGCGTGTTTGTTGGTTTCTTTTTGCATTGTCTGAAATGACTCCGTGAAAGTGTCAGTTCAAACAGCCGGTGTTAAGACTTTCACGCAATGACTACTATTTTGTGTGGGAACTTCGCCTCCAGAAGCCAAGGTGTAAGATATGATGCCAAGCACCACTTAATTTCTATTTTTCTGCTTACCCTCCAGGCCCTGATCTGGATCGCTGGACCAGAGGGAGACTGGGAAACTCTGGAGTGAATTTCTGAGGCGTCATCCTGTCAGATGAGTCAGGAGGATGCCCCATGGCAGCTCAAGACACAGGAGAGGAGGCCTGGGCTCCTTCCAGTGCCGAGCGTGAGTGAGAGATGACAAAATCTAGAGCAAACTGTCAGATTTCTCTAGTTTCCTAAGTAGCTGCAACACGTGGAGAACGTAAACCGGAAATCGATCACGTGTGTCAGGAAGCTTGTTACCAGAGCAGGTGAACTGAAAAAATTAAGGTATTATCACAATTTGGATAAAGAATCAAGATTCCAATGAAGTTATATACTATTGTTCCATCCACTGAAAAATAATTAATGATTTGTACTGTGAGGGGTGGGTGTTACACGTCGTGTTTCATATAATGATAACAGTTACTCTTGACTGCTTTCGTGTGCCTGAGGTCTGTGTACTGCGCTGCTAATCTTCCCTGACCTGTAAGGAGCATTGGCATCTGGCAGGTAGACATCTAATAAGAGGTTCTCGATAAATACTCATTGAGGGAACAACTGAATGGCCCATGCATGGCATGGTAGCAGAAAACGGAAGATTGTAATATGGTCAAAACTAACTTATATGGTGTATTAGTCAGTTCTCCAGAGAAACAGAACCAGTAGGAGGGAGGGAGAGACAGAGAGATTGAATTTAAGGAGTGGGCTCACACCATCATGGTGCTGGCAATCCAAGACCCAAGAAGAGTTGATGCTGCAGCTCGAGTCCAAAGGCTGTCAGGAGGCAGAATTCCTTCTTCTTGGGGAACCTCAGTTGTTTTCTCTTAAGGTCTTCAACTGATTGGATGAGGCCCACCCACATTATGGAGGGTCTGCTTTACTCAAAGTCTACCAATTCCAATGTTAATCACATCTAAAAAATACATTGAGAAAAACATCTAGACTGATGTTTGACCAAATAAGTGGGTTCTGTGGCCTAGTCAAGCTGACACATAAAATTAACCATCACACATGGTGTATACTGTAATGTGCACACCAATGAGATTAGGAACAGATAGGTCTGCTTCCCCTGGCTAACAGCCCAGCATCATAGCCGGACAGTGTGCTGCCATGCGCCTCACCTGCTGCAATGGGAGGCCCAGGAGCGGAAGGGCCTGGCCCTGCAGGAGAAGCACAGCTCACAGCGGGGCTGAGAGCATTTCCTGAGTGCTCACTGCTCGCCAGAAAGCACAGCACGTGCGTCCCGTGTATTTTCTTACTCAGTCTTCGCGACAGCTCTCAAAAGGAAGAGACGGCTTCTATCGCCATCTCCCGGAGGAGGAGCTGGACTTTAGAAGGCTCAATGATTGTCGGGTCACGACGGAGAGTGAGCAAGCTGAGGTGGAGACTTGTCTGTGTCCCAAGGGACGTCCTCGGCCACGGTGACACAACCCGGGCCGTGTGCAGAGCCACTGGGTGTTAACATCATTAACACTTCTCGTCGGCCTAACACTTGCCTTTGCCACTGATGTGTGCCACACGTTGGGCGGATTAGTTTCACAAGTATGCGTGGGGAGCATTTTCTAACCGTTCCGGATGTGGGGAGAGCTCTGCTGGTTCCGTTTATCCCATTCCTAGCACACGTCGGGCCTGTCCCTTCAACCCCACACCTGCTACATCTCCGCGAGCGAGATGGCCCTGTGCTCCTCCACTGAGGTGTGAGCTTGCCCAGCGCACCGTGCTCCCCCACTCCTGCTCCCGGCTAGGGTGGGACGATCAGGCTGGGGGCAAGGAGAAAGGCAGAAAGTTGTCAAGGAGAGCGTAAATCCCGCGGGTTCCCCCTGCCCCGGGCTCCCTAGCTCAGGAAGGAGGGTCAGTAAGTCATCGAGATTCTGTTGGGGGGATCTCATGAAAGGACAGCCCACGGCTGCTCCATCATCAGAGGAGGCTCCAGGGACAGCGCAGGACTCGAGAATAGACGACTAAGGCCGTGTCCAGAAACAGGGCTTCAGTCAGCATCCTGTACACCCCCGCGGTTTCAGTATGAGCGGGAGCAGCAGATGAGTCCCGTCCCGGGTGAGCGCGGCCGCGGAGCAGCGGGCGTCCCGTCCCGGGTGAGCGCAGACATGTAGGTGAGCTGAAGGGGCACAGTGCAAGCTGAGCCAGTGTCTTCCTTTGAGCAAGAACAGTCTGCAGAACCCCGTGACCAGGGCCTGGGGCTGGACCTTGGGTCAGATACGTGGACCCTCCAGGGCCTCATGTGTCTCCAGGTGCCTCACCTGCCCGCACCCAGGAGCTGTGCCTGACATCCCTCTCAGGACCACCTGTGGTCTCGGGGAGCCCCACTGTCTGTGCCCCAGTGTGGCTCCACCTGGGGGACTCCTTGGAAGCATCTTCCTTGCCCTCCCTGCCCAGGCGTGGCTGACGGGAGGGATGGCCTGGGGCTGTGTGCTGTGCGGTGCCCACACCTCGCTCATCCCCTGATCACTGTGACAAGGCCAGGTCCCAGGATTTCGGAAACAGAGCTCTTGGCTCTACCTCTCCTCTTTCTGTAATTTGTGTCTTCATAAACCTTTCCAAAATGAAGTCAGAGGAACTTGTATGATATAATTTTTAATAAATAAGAAAGATTGCTTAAAGTTGTCGTCACTTGAATTAGTAAAGAATCACAATTAGTTGGTCCAATTACCTCAAATATCAATTTTCATGTTTCTGAGTGTGTATTTTTAGAATTTAAAGGAAAGTGAGCAAAAAAATGCATGGTTTCTCAGGTTTTCTCATTTATAGAGACTTTCCTTGTGCTACTGAAATGCTTGTGCATTTGAAAAATGTGCAGCATTAAAAAACTGGAAGTAGAGCAATGTTTAAAAGGCACTGTTTTCTCAAGGGGTTTTCTCGAATTTTCACATTCAGTTCATCACAAAGTTGCCAGGTAGACCACATTGGATTGGGAGATCCACACAATGACAAACGCTCTTAAGATGGAGAAAGTATACTTTTTAATAAACAAAACCATAAGGAATAAGGATGATGTAAATATATATGTACTTCTAAATAAATTTGAATATATGTACATAAAATACATACACCTGTAAATATATGCAAATATATGCATATAGGTGTGAATATAATATCCGAAGAAATGCTCGTTTATTTAAATCCTTCAAAACAGCGTCTTCCATTCAGTGTAGAAGCCACAAGGGCCACTGTTTTTCTAAGAACTGGCTGCACCTGTCGGTGAGATGATGCAAACCCAACGCTCAGGACTTGGGGCATCTTGAAACATTCACTACTTTAAGAGAATTTGTGAATCCCTGCGGACTCTCACAGCCTCCCTAGAAACTGCGTGGGAAAGGACGCGCATGTGCACTCCCATGTCCACGTCTCTCCGAGCACAAGGCTGCATTCCGCAGGTGGGCAGCACTGCTCTCTGCCAGTCCAGCAGGACGTGATGGGGGTCATGAGCTTTCCAGCCCCCACACAGGAAAAGGGCAAAAATAGTCAAGACCATTTCCTTCTTATGGAATGTCCTTGCTATTTGTCTTTATTTTCCGGACCTTCCTTTATCGGGGCTTATCTGTAGGGCCTCCTGAGGATTGGCAGTGTGACATGACAACTGTGACATTGGTGGCCGCAGACACTGGGTCCAGGACTCACCGCCCACTCTCACTGTGTCTTTATGTCAGGTAAGCATTTGCTTTTCCCGACAAGTATTGCCTTATTCAGAAGCGCCTCTTTTCCCCTGAGGAGTCTGACCTCTTTGTGAGCAGAGTTTTGTTCTCATATCCCTGCTGTGGAAGCCTGGGTACCAGCCTGGAGGCGACTGGACTAGTCCTGGAAATGGAGTCAGCCAGACCCGAGAGAAAAACCATTGGTGCAAACTGGCTCTCTCTTGCCATAAGTCAAATCTCGCATGTGGGAGCAATGTTAGAGTGTCAGGAATTAATCAACGTTGGATTTTTAAAAATGATGTGTGTACTTTTTAAATTTTAGAGACGTTGAGAGGCCTCTTCCTGAGCTACGCTGCTCTCACCAGAATGCAATGATACTAGATAGCTCGGTGTGTCTTAGTTTTTAAAGATTCTCACCTACAGCGGCCTTTTAAAATTCAGGCGTAGGGGCCATACCAAAGGATAGATGCTTTCTTAACCCAGCTGTCTCAGCAAACCAAAAACGTGAAACCCAGCTCTTCAGTCGAGCACCAAGACCCCGGGAAGGACACAGAAATTGTTCCCGAAACCGCAGACAGTTAAAGCTTTCGCGGAGCATCTGATGGGCTCTGTCAGGGGTCGTGGCGGGTGATGAACTGCCCCCCGAGGATTCAGCCGGGACCCCCGAGAGGGGTTGTGTTCTCAGCGTGGTCACGGCAGCGCCGCCGCCGCAGTTCTCCGCTTCCCTCCGCGAGGACGAAGCTCGGGGCTCGCGCGCGGCCGGCAGCCCCGCGCCGTGTTCCGCGAGGACAGACGTGAGGACCCTCGACGGCGGCCCGCCCCACGTCGTGTGCGTGGGCTTCACGCACGCGGCCGGCGTTTCGAAAGGACCCTTCCCGTCCGCTCACAGGCGCCGGCCCAGAGGGAGCGGTGTCGGCCGCTTCCTGTGACCTGTGATCGCAGCGCCGCCCCGGCTGCCTGCAGAGCGGCGCAGAGCAGAGCGCCCTCTGTTGGAGGGAAAACATCTCCACGTGTCAGGAGAGAGAGGAGACGGACAGGGACGCCGCCGCGGGGGAGAGCTGACACGCTCCTCTGCTGTCTTAAACAAAAGCCCGGCTCAACCGGGAATCCTCTTCGAGCACTGAGGGACGATGAGCAGGGCGTGTTTAAGGTGTTGCTTTTACTTTCTGATTCTCAGAGTAGCCGTATCTGCTCTCTGTCTAATTCTCACAGCGGGGCTGTGTGAGGCAGAGGGCGCTGTGTTCCGACACGCCTCCCTCGCTGCTGGCGGTCGGCGCGGGCCGCGCGGGGTCTGTGCTCCGCCCGCGGGAGCCCCCGGGACGCCGGGACCAGCCTCCGGGAGCTCGTGCCGCCATCTGACCGTCGGCTACATACAGAGATTAAAACATTAGGCGAATATTTTGTAATATCTTTATTTTTGTTTTCTTTCATTTTTCTTGTAATTCATTTTTCTTGTCTTTTTCCCAAGTATTGGTCTGTGATACATTGTAAATTAGAATATAGATGGAAGCTGCTCCCTTGCACAGCTCCTTCGAGCAGGAGCGCGCCTCTAGGCTCCTGAGAAATGCTCCGTATTTGTGAGATCGCTGTTTCACACCCTGTGACTGGCGCCCGCCTCCCTCCTGAGGGCCACCCGCCTAGTGTATGGGGTTTCCTTAGGGCACCCCTTCAATGCAGGGGCTGAGAGTGTAGGATTGCTGCACCCGACCTGTGCGTCTTACATCTCAGAGGCCTCATCTCTAAAGGGGGGATAAAACTCCCAAATTTGGGATTGTTTGAAGTCCTCAGTGAGATAAATAGGTAACCTAGCCAGCTTTAGCACAGTTAACACTCAATAAAAAGGCAGCTATTGTTATCATGCTCACTTTCAAAAATGACGTGCTTTGGTTTCAAATCTGTCAATCGGCTTCCTTACCTCTGTCTTCACTGTGTCTGCTGGGAACAACACCAGCTGTCACACCAGCCGTGACACTGTCACAGCATCAGTGGAGAAGGGAGGAGCAGCACTCCCCTCCTCACTGAGTCACCTACCATGATTCTGTGCGATCCGGTTTTTCAACACTGCAAAGCAGACCCCGGATCAGAGAGGTGAGCGTGCCCAGGGCTGGGCTTCAGCTCAAGCAGTAATCTGATGCGGCTCCTTGGGCAGGCCTTTTAAAAGCTTTAGGCCTCAGTTCCCCCAATTGAAAAATGAGGGGGTTAGATTTAAAATGTTTCCCGCTTGAGCTCTAAAACTTGTGTGATTCAAGTAGAGGGGGGATTATGATGAGATGGTGTTTATGAGAGGAAAGTTAAATTTCTTATCAACTTTGAACAGGGGGGAAGAACAGGCGTCTGCCTCTAGCGCCTCCAAGATATGGTGCACACATTTGCAAATCCCCTCCCGCCTACTGATCAGCTGCTTCTAGCAAATGAAGGGGCTTGGATAGGTGTCTGTTAACATTTCTTCCGGGGCCTGAGAGACTTTGAAATTTTCAACAGAACTAATGGGCAATTGCAAGCCCTTCCCAGGGCCTCAGGCGTCCCTGGCCTGTGGACTGGCACAGCATTAGTGACAAGCCCCTGTCATCAAGATGGCAGTCGAATCCCAGCCTTAGCAGGAATGTTTGGATTTGATATAAAAGAGACTCGCTTATGGTGCATTTCCAGCTCTTGTTTGTGCCCATGTGAAGGATCACATGGTCCATGCCAAGAAACAGTGATCACCACTCTCCCCAGAGGGGAGGAAAAGTGAATTGCCCACTGTGGGCCCACGGCATGGATTACACAATCAGCTCAGGAGGGTGCAAAGAAAGATATGCAATAATCGGATGGCAGGAGGGGTGTTTTGAGGAAGGGAGATAATGAGCGTCTTCGGTAAACTTTCTGTTTAAATTCACTCTTGATTGATTGCTAAAAAAAGAGAAAGATTCCATTGCCTACAGCTAAGAGTCAATCTGATGGGTTCATCAGAGTCCCTCCTCCCCAATCACTCCATCTTTCATCTACCCTGTGTTCATGGATTTTAATAACTTGCAGATGATCCATTCAAATGCAGCAGCATGAAGGTCAACATGTGCAAAGTTTAGAAAGGGGGCGTTTCAGGGAGAGAAGGAAGAAATGGGGACAACTGTGGTGATTGCAAGGGAGAGAAGTGTATGTGCTAGGTTTGGAAAAAAGAGAAAGTGAGAGAGAGAGACACATATATATATATATAGAGAGAGAGAGAGTGAGAGACAGACAGAGATATATAAATACAGAGAGAGAGGGAGAGAGACAGAGACAGAGAGAGAGACACAGAGACAGATAACACACAATCTCCCCCACCTCTTCCTAGCCTTTCCCAAAAGCCCACCTCATGAAAAAGAAGAAGGACGTTCCAAGTCGGGTGGGGGAGGCAGTCACACTTCTTCAAGACTGAAACAGCCAGGATTTTGAGGGACAAAATCTGGATTGGCGTTTATTAGGGAACTGGAATTGTTATTGGTGTGTTTTTTGACCAAGGAATTCTCAAAAGAGGTGACTCTCTCAGGTGGGGACGGTGCGGGATCACAGGCCTTCTGCACCACTGTTGCTTCCTGAGGTCATTATAGACCACGACGTGGGGAAGCTCGGTGAGGGTATTGTTTAAGCAGGAACGGATGAGCTGTCCCGGCGTCCACCTCAGCAACAGCTCTATCCTGGAACATCTCTGCTACCCACATCCCTCTCCCTCCTGCCCTTTGTGTGGGGTCTTTGTGAAGGTAAATGCACAGTGGGGTGCCCTGTGGTTTTCACTTGACATTAGGGCAGTAGTATTCAAATTACATCTCAGAGGTGGTCCTGTCTTTCATCTTCTCACTGCGCCTATGGTGTCTTTGTCATTCTCACATTCTTAGCTTTGATGTGGTCAAATTTTTTTCCCCATGAGTTCTACTCTTTGTAACATATTTTAAAATATTCTTGAATATAGAGGTAATAAGGTATTTTCTTCTGCAAGTTTTAAGTTCTGCTTTTCCACATTTATAGGTTATTAAACCACAGATAAAACAGGGAACTATGAGGACAGAAAAAATTGAAGTAAATAAATATTGCTATGGAATGAGCATTGATTGACTAACATGTGACTATGTGCATATAGTTACAGCGGCTGTGTCCACAAACCTGCGCATGTACAACTCCACCTGCGATGGACTCATAAAGTACCAAAGTCTGCATGTAAGGAGATTGGTTCTCATCTTTAAAATTGTCCTTGAAAATCTTTTAAATACATTTAAAATTTAGTTGCTCTTTAATAGCAACAGTTGAGCGTCAGCAGCGTCAGGCGAAGACCCTAAGATGCGTTGGAGCAAAATCTTGCAGACCCGTCCTCCTGCAGCTGGCATCCCGCCTGGGGTCCCGGTGCACCATGGACGGACGGAGCAAATGAGGGCTTCTCCAGCACATCGGGCGGGTGGAGGAAGGACTGGCAGGCCTGGGGCTGGGGAGGGGCCTGGTCTCATTGAGAAAGTGACAATTGAGCAGAGGCTTGAAGGAGAGGAGGAGGGGGCTGTGCAGACTCTGGGCAAAGCCTCTGCCATTAACAACCTGTAAAAATGCCCGATGGAGTGAGCGTACCGCACTGCATCTGAGGAAGCCAAGAAACTGAAGACCACATAGCCAGGCCTGAATTCATCTAGTCACAATCTCTACCAGTATCTTATCACGGCCACATGTCTATGCTTTTCTGAACATTTTTGTGGTTTTTGAGAACGTATCTTGACTGCTCCTCCTGAATTCACACACATGTGTTGTGTCAGGTTCAGTGAGACCCTTTCTATGCATTTCCAGCCTGGAGGAGCCGTGGCACATAGTCACACACATATAGATGTGTATGAGGGTCCCTCCTCACATGTGTGTATCTCTATGATGCTCCCTCCTCACACATGTGTGTCTGTATCACAGTCCCCTCTCACACGTGTGGATCTCTATGATGGTCCCTCCTCACGTGTGTGTGTGTGTGTTTGTATGATGGTCCCTCCTCACGTGTGTGTGTCTTTCTGATGGTCCCTCCTCACATGTGTGTGTCTGTATAACAATCCCCCCTCACATGTGTGGATCTCTATGATGGTCCCTCCTCACACATATGTGTGTCTGTATGACAGTCCCTCCTCACATGCGTAGATATCTCTAATGGCCCCTCCTCACATGTGTGTGGTGTCTGTAAGACAATCCCTCCTCACATGTATGTGTCTCCATGATGGTCCCTCCTCACACGTGTGTGTCTGTATGACAGTCCCCCCTCACACATGTGGATATCTATGATGGTCCCTCCTCACGTGTGTGGTGTCTGTATGACAATCCCTCCTTACATGTATGTGTCTCCATGATGGTCCCTCCTCACACATGTGGTTCTGCATGATGGTTCCTCTTGGGTATCTCATGGGGAATACATCAGCCAAAGTACCTGGTAAAGGTTTGCTGCCTTGGCAACTCTACTAGATGCAGAGAAGAATGTAGAAAAAAAGGCAACTCTTGCGGGACAAAGACTTACCAGAACCTTACCCAACTTGAGGGGAAAGAAATTACCCAACAGCAGCCCCCTCTTATCTTCCTGTCTCGCCCAAGGGGGTGAAGAAAAAGCTGAGATGCTTGTGAAGGTCACAGTTCAAGGACACAAGTCCACTAATGGAAAGAGATTTACTCATCAGATTATAGATGATTAAGTTACCACATATACAGGGTGCAGTTAATGACAGTGGATTACAGCTGGAAGAGCTACACTGTACAGACTTGATCTATGGAGTTATTGGAGAACCTGGAGACAACAGCAAGGACACTGGAGCACACTGGAGCCACTGACAGCACAGCTACAGCAAGCATTAAACACGGCCCAGCTCCTCACCATATCAACATAAAAACTCACACTAAAGGCCTATTTACCTCAGTTCCTATTTCCTAATACAGCATGTCCAGCTTTCAACAAAAAATCTCAAGGCATGATAAATGGCAAGAGAAACACAGCATGAAAAGGTCAAGCCAGCATCAGAACCAGACTTAGGTTTAACACAGATTTTGGAATTATCAGACAGGGAATTTAAAATAACAATGATTGATATGTCAAGGGCTCTACTGGAAAAACTAGGCAGCATGCAAACACAGGTAAGTGATGTCAGCAGAGGGAGGGAAACTCTAAGAAATGATTGAGATGAAAGCTAGAAATCAGAAACCCCGTGAGAGGAATGGTGAGCGCCTTTGATTTGGTAGACTGGGAACAGCCAAAGAAAGAGGCAGTGAACTTGAAGGTGTGTCAGTGGAACATCCCAGAATGCAAAGCAAAGAGAAAAAAGATTGAAACTAAAAAAAAACCCAAAACAGGTTATGCAAGTAGTGTAGGACAATTACAAAAGGGTGACACACGTATAATGGGAACAACAGAAGGAGAGAATAGACCAGAATATTTGAAGTAATTATAGCTGGGAATTTTCCAGATTTAATGACAGAAACCAAAGCACAAATCCAGAAAGTTCAGAGAACACCAAACAAGATAAATACTAAAATCTCTACACCTTGGCACATCATATTCAAAGTGCAGAAAACCAAAGATGAAGAGGAAATCTTGAAAGAGCTGAAGAAAAAACCCATCTAATGTATACAGGAGCAAGGATGGATGAAAATAACATCGGGCTTTTCCTCAGAACCATGCAAACAAGAAGAAAGGGGAGTGTAATATGTAAAATGTTTAAAGAAAAAAACCCACCAACCCAGAATTCAGTTCCTAGGGAATTATCTTTCAAAAGTGAAGGAGAAATAAAGACTTTCTCAGAAGAAGAAAAACTGAGGGAATTCATCGCCAGTATACCTGCTCTGCAAGAAATGTTAAAAAAAAATTCTTCAGAGAGAAGGAAAATGATATAGGTCAGAATTCAGATCTCCATAAAGAGAGGAAGAACATCGGAGAAGCAGTAAGTGACAGTAAAATAAATATTTTATATTCTTTATCTAATATATAACAGTTTGTCCCAAGTAATATTAGTAACAATTGGTGGGGTGATGATAGCATGGATGAGCAAAATGCATGAAAGCAATGTTACCAGGGATGGGAGGGAGGAGTAAGGAATTCTCTGCACTACTCGTGAAGTGGTACTTGGTATAGCGGTACAGTGATGCTGAGACGTGGAATTGGGTTAGCTGTAAATGTATACTGCACACTTTAGGACAAGCATGAGAAATGTTTTTTAGAGAAGTATAATTGGTATGCTAAGAAAGGAAAGAAAATGAAATCATATAAACTGCTCAATTAAAACTAGAGCAGGCAGGGGCCGGCCCTGTGGCGTAGCGGTTAAGTGCCCACGCTCTGCTGCTGGCGGCCCAGGTTCGGATCCCAGGCATGCACTGACGCACCACCGCTTGTCAGGCCATGCTGTGGCAGGGTCCCATGTAAAGTGGAGGAAGATCAGCATGGATGTTAGCTCAGGGCCAGTCTTCCTCAGTGGAAAAAAAAAGAGGAGGATTGGCATGGATGTTAGCTCAGGGCTGATCTTCCTCACAGAAAAAAAATAATAATAAAACCAGAGAAGGCAGAAAAAGAAAGAAAAAGAAACAAAGAATAAATGTAATGACTAGAAAAGAGTTATAAATATAGTAGATATTAATTCAACATATCAATAATCATTGTAAACATCAATGGTCTAAATACACGAATTGGGAGACAAACACTGTCGGAATGAATAGTAATAATAACAAAAGACTCAACTACAAGAAACCCTCTTTAAATATAAAAACACAGGTAAATTAAAACTAAAGGGATGGAGAGAGATAGGCCACACTAAAACTAATGTAAAAGAAGCTGGAATAGCTATATTAATTCCAGACAAAGCAGACTTTAGAACAAGTGAAATGTGCAGAATAAAGAGCATGATGAATAATAATACAGTAAGGAAAGGGAAAGAAGTGATTTTACTCAGTGGCTCTGCTGAGTTCTAGCAGTCATCAATAACTCAGTCAAGTGAGTTGGAAAATGCAGAAAAAAAAGCAGTGTTTTCCTAAGAACCCAAAGGGCGAAATTTGACCAGGGGCCCTTAATTCCAATTTCTTTAGCATAAATATTAGAAGCAAAGGTTTTGCTGCCTTTCAGTCTACTACCGAGAGGCGAAGAGAAAGCATTCTCTCCTCCCTTGCGGTGACCAGCCTTCCCTGGACTGCCCTGCTGTTATCACTCAAAGTCCCCTGCTCCAGAAATTCTCAGTCCCTGACAGACCGGGACAGTGGGTCACCCTACGTGGGACTCTCCATGCGGCAGAGGTGCAGGAGCTGGCGGTTTGAGAAGCAATGTGTCTGCATTTTCCTTACTTTCACTAAGTCTTCCTCATTCACCATGTATCCACCCAGTTATCCCTTCCCCAGTCTCTGGTACCCTGGCCCGACTATGTGTCAGGAGCCATTTCAGGCGCCAGGGACAGAAGCTGAGCACTGATCTGGACTATCCTGGTGGGAAGCTTTCCTTCTGGAATCTTTTTCCTTTTTTAAAATTTGTGAGAAGGGGCCAAATATTTGGCACTGTTCCCAGAACAATTGGAGTCAGGAAATACTAAAATCTATTTCTAGGATCTCTTAGTTTCTACTTACAGTG
This sequence comes from Diceros bicornis minor, assembly GCF_020826845.1. Lineage (NCBI taxonomy): Eukaryota > Metazoa > Chordata > Mammalia > Perissodactyla > Rhinocerotidae > Diceros > Diceros bicornis. The sequence continues at coordinate 681,858 of NW_026690912.1, read as the reverse complement.
GTCTTTGCACTTCAAAACCATCGCCTTCCCATCTGCTGGTCAATAATTACCCCTCAAGGCAGCCAGGTGCTGCACAGATGGAGCAGAAACCACCTTCGTGCCTTCCAGAGGTTCTTGCCTACCAGCGAGGTGTTGCATGGGCACATTTTCACAGAAACACTCTTTACAAAAGATGCTTGGTTTGTCTGGAAGGAAAGGTACAGATTGAGAGTGATGGCTCACTCATGCGCTGTGTGAAATAAATTTCTTAAGTTAGGTCTCTGGTAGGAATTAAATAATTTTTCATCTGAGAAAATTTACCCAGCTGAATGGGAGCTCTTGAAGATTATGTCTCATCCTGAATATTTTCCCTGTAGATCCTAATGTGTATTTCTGAGCATTTAGAAGGGAAATCATCTCCGCAGAGACTTAAATAGAAGCACACCACTTTTAAAGTCCTTGTGCTTTTGTCTCTGAAACCCCCATGTGCTCAGGTCTCCTCAGCCTTGCATCAGGTGTGGAAGGCTCTAGTTCTGCTCTCCAACACTCTCTCTAGTACTGCTGTGCCGTTCTCCCTGGAAACCACTGCCAGACAGCGTTTAGCCGCACAGGCTCGCAGAACCACTGAATCAATGAACTCACAAGATACCGACCCCTCCAGATGCACATCACCTGGAATGGAACCTTTGAAAAGCAGGTGGCAGGTTGAGTTGCTGGTAGTCAGCCAGGGAGAATGTGTTCCCACAGCTGTGGTGTGGCCCAGCTCGACTCGCTTTGTTATTATGAGATACTTGCCGTGTTCTGCGGAATATACCGGTCCTATAAACTATAATTGATAAAGGCTCTGCAAAGTGTCAAACTAACACAAGAGCTGGATGTTCAGTCCAGGAAGGGAGCAGAGGGTGAAACCCAGGGAGACACATTTTCCTGCACAATGAGCAAAGCACATCTCAGCAATAGATGTCAAATTCAAGGAGCCATAAGCCAACCCCACCTTGGATTAAGAGAAAAGTCAACACATACGACGTGGGATGGAGATACACATCTCAATACCATGGTGCAAGCGTGTTGTACAACAAATAATATGAACCAAACACTGAGACCGTGTTTCTCTTTCAGAAGGTTTGTCTCCATGGTCCGTGAAAAGGAATACTACATCTCATCAAGTAATATTTTAGTGGTTCTGTGGACGATCCTATAGACTATCGGAAGGAAAATAAAGAATCACGGAAGCTAATTCTCTGCTTTTAATAGCTGTTGAGGCTCTCCAGGTATTGTCTAGACTAATGCTTCTCTGATAGAAAAGATAAGAGGTTTAAATACTGCCCAAGGTAAGACCTATCCCGGGGCCCCCTCGGTCGTGTAGCGGTTAAGTTCGCATGTTCTGCTTCGGAGGCCTGGGGTTTGCGGTTCGGATCCTGGGCGTGGACCAATTCACCACTCCTCAAGCCATGCAGAGGCAGCGTCTCATATAGAAGAGCTACAACTCTACAACTATGATACACAACTATGTACTGGAGCTTTAGGGATAAAAAAGAAAAAGAAGAAGATTGTCAACAGATATTAGTGCAAGGCCAGTCTTCCTCAAAAAGAAAAAAGAAATTAACTCCAAAAAAAAAAAAAAATGAACTATCCCATATTTGCCTCCAGAACATGGTAGAACCACTTGAGGATAAAGATCTGATTTTTTTTAATATCAAGAAGAGCTGACAGAAAAAGAGGAAGATGGGAGAGAGAAAGAGACAGAGGCATGGACCAGGTGCAAGTTCCCACCATGGTTTCAAGTTATGACTCTGCACGTTCACTTCGTCTGTAGCACAGCGGAGCCTCAGGGACATGCTCTGCTTGGCCACACCATGCATGGAGTGTGGTCCCTCGCTCTCATTTTGCAGCACTAACACATTACTAATCCATCATTCAGTGACAATTTAGCAAGTACTATTTTCTCAACATACATCACAAAAACTCTTTAAAAAGATGAAAAAGAAAAAGATACACCTTCCTTAAAACATGTATTTTAATTCACTGCCATAAACCAACAAATATATATCAGAGATGATTTAAGATGGTGATTGTTGCAAAATCTAACACAAACACCAGAGATCCATCAGAAATCACTTGGCTGATCAGAGCAGTTTTTTAAAAAACTGTTCAAACTCCATCTAAATAGAGTCTATTGTACTGTGATAGTTTACAAATGTCAGTTTCCACATTTATAAGTATAAAGTTCAATTTATAATAAATGGAAATTTTAAGAAATATTCCAAATTGCTGCCTTATCTTGGTGTCTGTCAATTATTAATGTTTGGGGGTAAACAACGTCATGTATTTTTGGTAACCTACATATCTAGGAGTTAGGTATATTTAGATATGATGTAATCATTTGGAGCATTTGCAGAAGAAAGTCATACTAAATCCAATACTGAAATTAAATTTAACCAAATGCGTTATCCCAGCATCTGTTTCCCATCCAGTTGTGCCAACTAAACTAGGTACTAAAATTCTCAAAATGAGCCAGACCCTTTGACTCATCATTTACAGGACAGTCTTATAGAAATCTCCTCGAGTGGGCCTCCACGTGCTTCCTCAGTGTAAAGACCCCTCCCTTGTTTGTGACCACAGTGTGAGGCAGGGTAGTAGAGTGCTCGAGAAAGTGAGAATAAGAGTCAGACATTTGTGTCGACCCAATGGTGTCAGGGAGGGTTTAGGGATGCTCTACACATCCCCACATGCCCCTCAGCCTCCCCTCTCTGCTCTATCCTTTCACAAAGGCAGTTGAAATAATCTCAATTTTATTGAAATTGCTATGCAATCAGATTTGTGTAAGTTCCTCGGACCCTGTCCTCCAGTATTCACCCCTAAGACCCTTCTGTCTGTACTGCCTTCAGTGTATACTGTCTATACAGTCTTGAGCTGGCACTAGTTGAAGCTTTTGTTTCTGCCTTGCGGGAGCTGTGCCACTTAGGGCAGGAGGGCTAGTCATTTCGTGCCTGAGCTTCCTCTTCTGCAACGTTACCTACATCACAATGTACTGCTTTGGCGAAGACTAAATGAATAAGCACGTGTAAGGCACTTGGTACAATGTCTAGCATTAAAAAATGTTGGCTGTTGCCAAAATTATTACTTGCTTTGTTATTATGAAAAAGAAGTGGGTGTAATGGGGACGGAAGTTGGGGGTGTGAACCCTGAGGAAAGAAAGCGAGATGAGAGGGATTGTCCTGGAGCTCTCCTTTGACCTTTGGAGTCCCCACAAAAGGGGAAGGGGATGCATGACGGCAGGTTCCCTCTGTGGTCCACTCCATTGCTTCCACCCTTCTCCACCCTCCTGTCTTCCTTCATCTGGTACTAAGTCGTCTGAATTTTCGATAGGTTGTCTTGCCTGTATTCTGTTTTTTGGGCTCACTTTTGCCAAATTGGCTTAGATTTGGCAATCTAAGCCAATCCCAACCACTACAGTTGGGAGCATACACAAGGAAGAAGCCCTAGGGTGGAGGCGTGTGTATGTGAGGCACGCAGAGCACTGGGGGTGCCTAAGGGCCAGCTGGGGAGATCCATGGGTGAGGCATACCCCACAAGTCGTGGGAGACTTCTTGATGGAGTGCTCAGTGCAGTTACAGGATCCACATCCTTTAAAGCCCTCTAAGAGTACCTACCTGCCAATGCCCCCAAACTCTTCAACCCATCCACACTCATACTTTTGTGCTCCAACAGAGGGCTGGAACTTCTCTTCTTGAAACCTGGACTTCCACAAAGGCCCTCTCCTCTGTGTGTCATGATCTAAGACAGTGTTTTCAGGTGTTTCCATGCAGCAGCTGAAAGGAGCTTGAGCTGGTTCACGGGCCACTGCAGGGTCCAGAGCTGGGACCGAGGTCTGTCCCTATTACCAGATGCATGGGGGGGTGAGACTCCCTCTGTGTCCCTTGCCATATGGTGCTGGATCCCACTTCTCCCACAAAGGCACTTTTGTCTATGGATGGATGCCAAAGCATTGTTAGTGCAGGAGTAGAAAAACAGGAGGTGTCTTCTTCCACCATGATGCTGATGTCACTTTCCTTCTTCGAATTACAGAGATTCAAATTTGACTCAGTTTTTCAGGAGCCTGCTATTTGCCTACAATTCTCTACAACCTCAGACCCTCCCAGACCCACTCTATGAAGGACATACAAAGAATGTTCTCAGATTTACTTACAAAGGCCAGGCAAAGAAAAGCCAACAAATTGGTTCTGGTCATTCTGCTGGGAACAGAGGGCAGTGGACGTCTCATACATTCTGGTTTGGAAGCAAGACTTCTTGTTCTCTGTGGATGAATAAACAACAAGAAAAGAGAGCCTGTGGTAGGTAAATACATGCTTGATTCATCTGAAAAGCTCATCTCCTCCCCTTCAACTTGAAGGTTAGTGTAGGGCGAGAGCACGGGTAGTTTCCACTGTTCACCTTCTCCCTTAATATTCAGAACAGAGAATCAGTTTTATTTTGGGTGGCAATTCAACAAACTAAAAGATAAAATTCCTAACTGCTCTTGCAGATAAGAGTGACCAGACCAAAGTCAGGCCAATGATGTGTGACAAGAAGTATGGAGTGGGGGTTTGTGGAGGCTGCACAGATGGAACTGACATAGATGGGAGGGCCTGCATTAGACACATGTGACACCAATCCACAGGTGTTGTAGGTATTACCTCATATACACCTGACGATGTTCCTAGAAAGCTGTTTGTAGCACCATCCCCATTGTGCAGGTTGGGAGACTGGGGAGATCTTGAGAGGCACAGTGGCTTTTCCAGGACACAGAACTGGTAGGATAAAAGAGGTGTGACTTCAGCTCTGTCTCCTCAAAGTTGGCCACTGGTTCCGCTCCCAAGGAGCTGTGGGGAGGGTGGTGATGGATATTTGTGTACAGTGATGCAGATGACATGGGCAAGGAGGGAGAGTAGCCAACAGCCTAGCGGGGTCTTTGGGTGGGTCTGATTGAAGGAAGGGGCCAAGTAATAGAACCTTGAAGAAGTGACCTCACTTCCTTGGTGACAGCCCCCAACAGAACTTAGAACTCTGGTTACCAGGCACCCACACTGTAACCACAGCCTCCTGTCCAGTTCATTTGAGTGGAGACACTCGACACAGCAGGATGTTCTCGTGTTGTCCCGTGACTTTCCGAGGCTCTGGCCCCCGGAAAGCCAAGAAGGAGAGCATGTTAAGTCGCTTTAGACATTGGCTCAGCCCTCACGTCGAATGTCTGTGGCCTTTTGTCAGGAGGAACCATCAGGTAACAGCGTAGCCCAGGGCAGGCCACTCTAGGTCAGGCCACAACTGTGATCCCAAATGGACAGCCCCACACCCCTTGACCCTCATTGTGTGTGTGTGTGTGTGTGTGTGTGTGTGTGTATGTATGTGGGAGGTGGGGTTAGAGAAGGTAGTATGAGGAGGAACCACCCTGAGCAGGAGCAGGTAGCTAAATGGTGGAGATCTGGTGGTGTGTCATGTTCATACTGAAGATTTGGCTGCAGGAGAGGATGGTGAGTGCTGGGGACCAAGCTCTTCTACCCACATGTGAATCCCAGGCCATCGAGGTGTCATCACATTCCTTCCCTGATGGAGACTATGCAGATGCCCCTCTGTGCCTGAACTGTGGTGGGGTTTCCCTCTGTGGCAAAGTCCAGGCAGGCCCCTGATGCCTCCTGGCCTGACTTCTGGGCACTGTCACTGCAGAGCGGCACCCAAGTGATGTTTGAGGAGCTGGTAGATGGTTT